>NC_084462.1:101512553-102163490 GCF_027409185.1 Cynocephalus volans
AATTATTTTCTCAGATATTTATATAATCAGAAAAGTGATTTTCATGTTGAAAACATCCATCTTGGCATTGTTTTGTGTGCAACCTATTTACTATTGACTATTCTTTATTTGATTTGATGCTCTTTTGCCTAATGGACTTTTTGGCTCTCCTTCTACCTTGCCAACCTTGCTTTTTCTATCTTATTTTCCTCCTCATATACCCTAACAGTGGTTAGTTCCACAAAACCCAGTTCCTGGCCCTTTTTTCTTTTTATATCTTTTGCTCATTTTTTTTTATCTTCTGTTAATTGGCCCACCTGTTCACATGACTTCACATATGGCTTCTTGCCTTCTAATCTTATGTTCCAAGAAAAATATGGTATCAGAAAATATTCACTAATCACCTCACTTTCACTAAGTTTTTTTCTATATCCTCCTTAAATAAAAAGGAAAAAAGGTTGCGGTGGGGGGAACCTCTCAATCTCCAGTGTTCTCTTTAGTGCTACAAAATCACTAATCTTCCAGGCTCCCAAAATAGGAGCCCTCAAGTCATCTTTGAGTATTTTATCATCGTCTCTGCATTGAATGTGTCATCAAGTCCTTCCATTCTTTCCTTAATAATCTTATCACACCTGTCTTTTCATCTTCATTCCTACTATTGCCATTCTTATAATCTTATATCTGGACTGCTGCAATGACCTCCTGTCTGGTCTACTTAGCTCCTGTCTTCCATCTTCCTAATTCTTCCTGAAAATATGGCTACAACACTATTTTATTTTACCATTGGTATTCTCATGCTCAAAATCCCTCCATTTCATTTAGTATACTGCATCAAGTTCAAATTATTTTACCTGGCTTCCATTATATCCTATTGGCAGCATTAGTGTCCTATTTGAGCACTGGACTAAGAAACCCAGGAGTTCCCGTACCCTCCTCCACTACTTACCTCTTGTCCTCATGAGGTTCCCGAGGAAGATAAATACATAAGGAGCAATGGCAAATGAATAATGGCAAATGAATGGGTTATGTTTAATATTAACAAGGTGTCTAAAACCTTCAGATTATTCTGGAAAACCAATGAGCAATGGGAAGTTTAGGAATAAACATGACTTCTCCATCCTGCAAAGGCCAGATATTGCAAAAAACAAATTAGCAAACCTGAGATAATTAAAACTCCTAGAAAGCTATGTGCTGGTAGGATTGGGGAAGACAGATAGAGACAGTCAGACTAAGAGACAGGCAGGAAGGAAGTAAGAATAAGTGCCTGTCCTGAGAAAGGAATATTCCTCTGCCTGATGGGTGAAAAAATAGCAGCAGCAGCAGAAGAGAGAGCTAGCTGACCCAAGAAGAAGACTTAATTCTTTTGCAAATCTAGTTTCAGGGGTAGAAGAAAATCAGGAAAGAGTGTTGACCCTTGTGTGTGACCTTTTGGCCCACATAAGTTAAAGTGACCCAGTCCCAGTCAAGGCATCTGACCCAGTCTGATCAGCAGCTCCTCCCTGCCCACTCACCTCAGTTTACAAGGCTCTTTGGAAGCAAGCCCCTGGCAGCCTTATTTTTCACTGCTCTCAGTTTTATTTTGTTGGTTTTTCACTGCACTTTATAGAGTCCGTGCACATTTCCACTTCCTGGATCATAATTTTTCCTTCACATATCCAAATCCTTGTGTTCTTTCAAGACCAGTTTATGACTGGACTCTTGAAATCTTCTATTGCTGCCCACAATGATTACAAATTCTTCTGAATTTCTATGATTTTTATAATTATTTCTACTTACTTAACTTATAATTAAGTTTTGCACTTAATTCTCTAATCATTTTATGTATGCATGTATTTACGTATATATATGCAAGTATAAGAGTACTTCAAAAAGTTTGAGGAAAGATTCGTATTACCTTTT
This sequence comes from Cynocephalus volans, assembly GCF_027409185.1. Taxonomy (NCBI): domain Eukaryota; kingdom Metazoa; phylum Chordata; class Mammalia; order Dermoptera; family Cynocephalidae; genus Cynocephalus; species Cynocephalus volans. Next base: position 101,514,432 of record NC_084462.1, read on the forward strand.
AATTCTATTTTTCCGCAAACATTTTGAAGCTCCCTCGTATGTATATAAACTCCTTGAATGCACGTCTTCCTTTTCTTTCATGGTAAGCACCAAGCGTAATACCTAATACACTGTAGAAATACAGAGCTAGAAAGGGCAATAGAGAACAGTTATAGATGATTGTTGCTTGAATGATTAAATAGTTATCTTTTTGATTCTTAAGTTATATCTACAGGGTACTGTTGATAAAATCATTATGAAAGTATGTAGCTGGATCTAGCTCCTATAGACATTTGATACCAACCAGTAATACTTAGCAATCATATTGACTGGCACTGACCAATCAGAATGGATTTTGACTGGTACAGTATCAAATTTATGTTAATTGATTGACAGTGCAAACTTCAATAGTTCAGAACTAAAATAAACTTAAAATTTAATCCCTGATTTGCTAGAGATTAACACTTGGTCTGTAGCCATATATTATACATCTTAACTGTTTTTTCAATTAGATTTGTCTATAAAGCCAATAAAAGCCAATCAAGCTAATTTAATATTTAACCTGACCATGCTTTCTTTTCCCTCTCCTGCTACCATATATGGTATATATAAACAGTTCTCCTCTTTATATATACCATATATGATTGCATATTCCATACATTGTCTATTTGAAACTTTGATAGACCTATAAGCATCATATTTGAAATGTCATGGTCCACATTACCTGATAAACATCTCCATTGGCTAGTCCCATAACTATGCAGTTGTTGCAATAGTGAGCACGACTGAATAGCTGCCCATGCCCTGAGAATGATATAGTGAAGTCCTCTCTGATTGCTTATTATGTAGAAATTACTTTGAGCCTATATGTTTTAAAATTATACATACTTTTGCAAAAAATGTATTCCTTACATGTTTTGTAGAGTACTTGTATTCACAGTCAACCAGTTAAAAAACTAAATTGTTTGACTATAGAAGTAGGCCTCTACATATTTTGACATTAACGAGGCAGTTTAGGTGTTTTATTACATTGAATCAGACGCACTTTAATGCCATTTCAAAATAGTACTGCTAATGCCATGACTGTCATATGACAGCAATATAAAAGAAAAACTATGTGGTTTTTTTTAACTCTTGTCAATTCACTTTTTTTTTTTTTTTGTTCAGTGTTTACATTGGTTTCATATTTTACCTGTCAAGTGGTGAAAATTTATATTTCTAAACTGAACTCTAACATATTATGGAGTTAACTGTGTGTGTTTCTAAAAACAATAGATTAGTCTCAATCCAAAAGTAAAAGCTAAGGAATTATTTTTAAAAGACAGAGAAATATCTTGCTGGGTGCTAACACTTTCAGAAACTATTATTACAGTGAAGCAGAGGAGGACTCTCTTGCAGATGGAGAGAGTAATGTTGAGATTCACACCAGACCTTGTCCTTCTATGCCTTTTCCCCTTGTGCAAAGGAATCTGTCAGATCTTATTCCTTTCTTTGAAGAAATGCCTAAAGAATGTCAGTTCAGTCTGGCTACACTTAGGCATCATGTGGAAGACTGTGGATGCCTTCAAGAAAAAGAGACACATTTTGAAAAATGTAATTAAAGGGTTATCAAAAGGAAGTATTTGGCTTTCTGTGACTGAGTTTAAAGTTTACTCCTTTTTCATAATAATGGTTTCTTACATTTGTACTGTGCTTTTTCCTTTTAGAGCATTTTAAGATTAAATATCTTATTTGATTCTCATTATATTCTGTATTTAATTTGAAGTTATTTTACTATGCTCATAGTAAAATACAGTACTGTTATTTCATGTTTTCTGACCACTAGAGCCTGTAGCTTATGTTTGGTTACTTTTTAGATGGATTATTTTTCACTGTGTGGAATACAGATGGTATGGCCCAGTCTAGAATGGTACAATTATTTCTCTCAGTAATAATTTTGAATATTGGCATATAATATATTTTCATTCAGTCATTTCTGAATGTCCAGTAAGACTCTCCAAAGCCTGCTTTTCAGGTTATGCTCATAATCTGCCTGTGGAGGCCAACCAAATGTCTTATCAGTGGAGTCTTTCCTGCCCTCCAACAGAGTTAGGGACTCTGCCTTTCTGCTCCCAGAACACTTTGTGTGTTATGTTGACATTGAATTGGGAATTCAGTTATGGTCCTACGTCATATTTATCTCTATGTTCTCAATGCCTAACTTAGTAAATGTTTGTTGAATGAATAAATGCACAAATGAATATGTTTGTTATGCTTTGTTGTGCTAAACTGATACTTCATTTAAAGGCCATTCCACATGTCTGTTGCTGAGTTCCCACCCATTGAATCTTAGAGTAAATTTAGCAACATAATTAGGAGATGCAGGAGCTACTTAAGGAATTTCTTTATTAACTTCAATTAAAATTAAAAATAATAAGCCTTTTTGTTTTTCAGACAGCACTCGTAGACCAGAATCCCCAGAAGATTCAAAGAGAGATCACTGTGATTTATGCATGGTCATAGGATAGCATAGAAGAAATATTACAGTGTTGAGTCAGGTCTGAGTAGAAACTTTAGACGATGTTTTGAGCAAAGCTTTGAAAATATTGACAGGGAATAGAGGCATTGCCTGTAGTCTAAAAAAGAAAAATTTAGATGAAATGAATGTCAAATTGAATCTAATTCCTAACGAGCAGATAGTACTAAAGAAAACAAACAAAACTCTTTTTTTAATTGAAAATTTTTATTTATTTTTAAAAATTTTTTATTGAAAGATAATTGATTATATATATTTGTGGGGTGCAGGGATGACTATCAATACTTGTGTACAATATGTGATGATCAAATCAGGATAACTGGCATGTTCATCATTACAAAACGTGATCATTCTTTGTGTCCATTAACCAATTTCTCACTAACCCCCCTCCCGTCCCCCTTACCTCTAGTAACCACAGTTCTGTTCTCTTCTTCTGAAAGTCCAACCTATTATCGTGGTTATTCTTTCTTTCTTTTCTCTTTCTTTCTTTCTTTTTCTCAAACAAAACTATTTTTTGTTTTTATGAAGCATTCAAGAAACACACTGTATTAATTCTTTGAAATAGATTTTGTTTCTTTCTCTAGAGGGGAAAAAACTATGACATTTAAGAAATATTTCTTTTTATGATCAGGTCCTTCCTTTTATCCTTGAATAAAACAATGAAGCTTGATCCATATGAGTGAATTTTCTGTGTGAAAAGTGAACATGGACTAGAGTAAAGGTTGTTAAAAATAATAAACCATTAGGTTTCATTTAAAGTATTTTCTTGATATTTTCCTCTTATGAATTCAGAGATAATATGGAAGAATCTTATAGAGTTGATTTAATACCTGTATATTCCCATATATGATAGTCTAACTGGGGGGTTGCGAAGATTAATGAGATGTTTATAAAATGTTTGAGTCCTCTGGATGAAATGTTATATGCAGATAGAGTATTAGTAGTAGTAGTTGGCATGATAAATTAATGAATAAAATATCTTCCTTAGTTATCAAAAGTTATAAATTTAAATATATTGAGAAATCTCTTCATTAGAAAATTTTCATGTCTTTTTTCCTCGTGATCTCAAACAGAGACCTTACTCTGGGCACATAATTGTCCGCATCAAGCTCTAATTCCTCAAGACTCAAATAAATATAGAAAATTTTAATTTTCTATAATTATTTGTGAGGGAAAAATTGTGTATGATTCTTCCATTTCAGTTTTCTACTTTAACACATGTAAGCATGAGAGTAATCTAGTGGCAGACTCCTGGAAGTTTAGTAAAGCTCTCTTTACAAATTCTGGCAGAAAAGCAAACAGGTGTTTATACAGTTAGGAAGTAAAGAAAATCTTGCATAAATGTCAGATCCCCATACTAGCCAGCTGCCAAAAAAAAAATTCTTGCATAAATGGCTATTCATTAAGATTTCTTTAAAAAGTACTTTAAAATGTTTTTTTGAAAGACTTAGGACAAATTAGTAAATATGGATTAAATGAGTTATTACTAGAATTAATTAGAAAAATTTTCTTTTTTTTTTGTCTTTATTTGTGACCAGTAAGGGGATCGCAACCTTTGGCTTGGTGTCGCCTGCACCATGCTCAGCCAGTGAGCGCACTGGCCATCCCTACATAGGATCCGAACCCACGGCGGGAGCGCCACTGCGCTCCCAGCACTGCACTCTCCCAAGTGAGCCATGGGGTCGGCCCAGAGATTTTTTTAAATGTGTTTATCTTAGTTTTGAAACACTATAGAGATTACCTGAAAAATTGTCATATCACTTTTCTAATAGGAAATTTGGAGCAGCTCTAAAGGCCATCACATAATAAATCTATCTTAAATCTTTAATGAAATAGAAAAAATGTTACAGGTACTTGTGAACTTATTGACTATTACGGGATCTTCAGTTACAAGTAGCCTTTCTAATACATTCATTAGTTGTATTACACAAAAATCCCAGAGTAGTAAACACAGAGAAAAGAATATGGGCCATACACATAGTGGTTCTCAAGAAAACCCTCTTTTTATTTGACTTCACCCCATATCACCTTATAAATATAAATGGTATTCACTTCTCTTTCACTACTGTAACTTCAGGTAAAACTATTTGATCCATGTTTTGAACAATTTTAACTTAAAATTTCTATTCTTTTCTGTAATTCAAAGGAGGAGGGTTTTTTCCCCACTATCTTTCTCGATTTACATTTCTACCGTATCCTGAGACATCAGTTTACCTAAGTAATTCCATTATATATGTAATGTTCAAGCCTAACAATTTGGAGATGCCAAATCTATATTTGAGACTATATATATAATCAAGGTGAAACTGTTAAATACAGAGAAATTATGCGGTGACGTCTGCAAAGACAGTCAAAATAAAAAACAATCATCATGGAGAGAATGAAGTTCAACCTGGACTGAAAAAAAAAACAAAAAAAGATCTTCAATAGAGAGAAAAAAGACCCTTTAAGCTAACAAAGACCTCTAGGTAATGCCACATTTCAAATCAGCTGAATATTTCCAGTTCTGCATGACAGCAAAGAGAGTGGTGTGATTGGGGTCACCGTACTTGGAGGCAAGCTGTATTGCTGTACTGCATGAAGAAAAATAAAATCCCTTTACAAAAGCCTAGTGAAACTGCATAAGGAATGTATTTGATGCATCCCATTGAAGAAAATAACTTAGTCATCTGGGTAGGAGATGGGGCAAGAAGGATCGAGTTATGCAGAAATGACTTCCAAGAGGAAATGATTTAATAGATTGTGGGCTTTGACTTCTGGGAATTTCTTTCTATAAATCAATAGTCAAGACGTGAATAATTGTAAGGATGGGTAGGTGTTAAAATGTTATATGGAATATATAAAATGAAAGAAATGAGTTAGAATTCTTCAAGAAAAATTAATGTATATAACTAAGTAACAATTTTGCCAGAATCCTCTACAGATCATATTGATGTCCCTAGGCCCAGCACATCCAGAAACAAAGAAAAGGATAGCTGAAGGAACTGAGAGACTTTCTGAAATAGATTCATGGGGGTCAGAGGCTAAATAATAAGAACCAGAAGATAGTACAATTGCTGTAAAAGAATTCTCCCCTTGAGATAGGGAAGGAGAAGAAAAGGAACTAGGTAAAATAAATGAAAATTAGTATCTGAATTTTCATCAGAGCTGAAGTGAATTGAAGAGTCATTGTACAAAACCAGTTCATTTATCCTAAATTCACAGAAAAAAATATATTCTATGTAAGTGAAGTATTCGTATTACATAAGTTATTTAAATATTTTGAATAAAAATATTTAAAATATATATTTCACTTTATTCTGCATGTTGAAAAGAATATGCTGAAGTAGAGTTTTTTCTTAAAGACTCGTGTTCACATTATGAACATCAATTATTTTACTCTAAAATAGTAATTCTCCCAAAGGATATGAAGTTAATTGGACTCTTTCCTCCTGCTTGGATTTCTGAGCATCCGTACTTGCTTCATGTAGTCCTTGTGTCTCCTCCCAGGCTACTACTTGACCCACTTTCACTTCTTGGTATGGTCCATGAGCCTGAGTCTAGTGACCCTCTCCTCCTTTTTCCAATTTGTTCCATCTTACATATTGTTGATAGAAAAATGAGACAAGAAACTTGGTATAACCATACCTAAAGTGAGTTTTTGAGGAAACATCTGAGAAACTATGCTAAGACTGTATGAGCTTAAGCGTATGGCTCTTTTAGGACCTAGATTGACTGCTTGGTGGCTTCATTTTGGAGAGGAAGTAGGAAAGAGCTGACTTTGAGATTCTTGACTGCATTCTGTATAGTAAACATTGTGACATTACTTATTACTGTATATCAGTTAACTTGTTTGAAATTGTCAGTATCATCACTATTTCAAATATAAAAGGGAGATGTAGAGCATGTTCCAGAAGCTGGTCCTGGGAAGCTGTGCTTCATGATTGAAATCTTATTATTTATTTTTATTACTTGTGGTGAATAAATGCTATCATTAAACAGGAATGTATCTTTTTTTTAAGATGGGTTGTGTATCAAAAACAGCTCCTCGTAATGGGAAGTATAGTGTACCCATACAATCATACTTGTAGCAAAATTTCCATTTTGAGTAACTCACAGTTAAGCCAATCATTCTTTTGTTTGAGTTACCCTACAAGATTTCAAGAGAAGTGGGGCAAGAAGTTTTGGCTCATGCTTACCTCTACAGAGATATGATAGAAATTAGAACACACGTAATAGAATTTGAGAAGGAAAAGCAAGGGAGGGATGACTATATGAGAGGAATCTTAAGGAGAAGAATAATATGGAGTGCTAGGGGTGGTAAATTTATAAGGGAAGGAGAGAGGGAATTGGGGAAATTAAAGAAAGTGTAGGTATTTTCAACTAGCGAAATGGAGTTCTTAGGAAACCATGTAAAAGATGAACGTCCAACTATTGGCCAAAAAATAAAAGAGCATGTTTCAAGGAAACATGTTTCCTGTTTTCATAAAGGTTTATTGCTACATTAACTCATCTCTAAGCTTACTGAAACAGCTTATAAAAGAAAGGACATTAAGTTCTAAGCCTAACTCTCTTGCTAAAGAGCTTTCCAACCTTTAACAAGTATTTAACCCAAACTTTAGTTTTCTCACTTATGAAATGAAGAATTTAGGCCAGATTATTTCTAATATCCTTTCCAACTCTAAAATGGTATGATTTTTTAAGGAACAAACTTTAGACTCGTGGTTTAGAATTTGTACCAACTAATGTCACAATCAAAATGTTCTCTTTTCATGTTTTACACTGCTTTTGACTATGCTGGAAGCTTCAATGTTCATCGTTCCTTTCTAAGATAAACTCTCCTGTCTGTCTCCTTTGTAGAAGAAAACAGTTCCAGGCTGTTCCTTTCGCAGAAATATGACCTCCACCCTCGCCTCTCACACCATGTATGGCTTTTTGTCCAAGAAAGGCTCAAGGACAATCAATCCATTAATAAGCCAATGGCCGTATCAAGTGGTTTTGCACAAACTAAAAAGCAACAAGAATAACATCTTGCCCAAAAAGGTATGGGCTGGCCAGTACTGGGCTGCTAAGGTGAAAAGAATGTGTATGAGATATCATAAATGATGAGGGACTGTAATGTTCCACAGGAGAGCTAAAGGCCATCGGAAACCAGAACCTAACAGGCAGAGAAGCTCTATGGAATAGTGGATTAAGTAGCCAGCTGGGAGAGTTCCCTTTATTGCTTACATTTATGTTCTAAGGATAACAACATTCCAATTGTTTAGGAGTACCACCACTCAATCAATAGGTAAAGAACTGATGAATTACTTACTATGCATTGTAATTATAAGACAAGTAAGAAAGCACATAACACACAAAAAGCTGAGTCCAAAAAAACAATTGTTACATCATTTGGATGGTAGAATGGAGATTCTGGAACAACTACTGCTGAGACTCTTATAACTACCTTCAATCTCAAAAAAGACTTCAGTTCCTGTGCTCATGAGGCATTTTTCTGAGGTTCTATTTCCTATAGTACCGCTGTTCTTGAACCTGAGTTGCATACAATTCTATGAGCCTACTTAAGAAGTTGTTATACTTTTCAAATCTTTCCCATCTCTAATAGGCCTCTAAACAACCATTTGAAGTAGGCTGGATCCCATTTCATGGATGTGGAAAGTCAGAGAATATAAGTGACCTCCCAGAGCCTTTTGGTTCTAACACATTTTCAGGCCAATAAGTAAGCAACTGCCCAATATGTTATTTCTCTGACTAGATCTATTACCCTTTCTGGGAAAAATCTAGCCAGCCCCACAGATTCTTCCCAAAGATATTACATGTCCCTAAGAAATAACTCACATAAACACACAAAAAAACTGGTACCCTTACCTACTTATGAAGCTTTCATATTTTTTCCTCCCTTCCTGGTTTGCTATGCTGATGTCATCTTAGGGGGTGATGTCTGCTTTAGGGGGCAGTGTCATTACTGACACTTATAATACCCAATGTTGAAGGCACTAAATTCTGTGCTGATGGTGCCCAAATCACCAGCACTATAAGGGTTATCACTATCAAACTATTGCAATTCTATCAGTGCTGAAGTAGCTGGCACCAATGCTTCTAATGTCTACCAACAGACTCTTTAGTTTTCCTTTGTGCTCTTTTTACATATTTCCTGCCATAAAATTTAGGAATGATATAGTCAAACCACCACAATCCCTTGTATCTTTCCCACATACACCCACCTCCATATATACACACAAACACATTTGCCCATTGGACCTGAACCAAACTTTTGAATTCCTCTCTTTCTCCTTAGGTCAGGATGTTCACTCCCATCTCCAGCCTCCTAACTCCCTCTTTTGTACCCAACCTCACAGTCCTGCAAACATGCCCAGACATGGCTAAATCCTAGAATGAACACAGTTCTTGACATCTACTACTCTATGAATTAGTAATGGAGCACTTTCTGTTATATCCACACAGACTGTCTTGTGGATTATTGCTGGTGATTTAAATAACTTACCTTTAATGTCTAAACAGACAAAATCTTATATTTTAAGCAAACTGTGTATCTTGAGAACCCTCAAAAATGTATCATTTATGAGAATGACACTTTATCTCTGTTGTCTTCCTTCCCAAAATCAATAACTGCAGATTAACCATGAGAAAAACATGAGGAAACCCAAATCAAAGAACAACCTATAAAATAACCTGACCAGTACTACTCAAAACTGTCAAGGTCATCAAAAACCAGGAAAGTCCGAGAAATATCACAGTCAATGGAGCCCAAGGAGGCATAATGACTGAATGAAATGTGGTAACGGGATGAGATCCTGCAACAGAAAAACAAAATTAGATAAAAACTAAGGAAATCTGAATAGAATATGGACTTCAGTTAATAATAGTGTATATCTATATTAGTTCATTAGTTGTGACAAATGTACAATGGTAATGCAAATTGTTGACAGTAAGGGAAACTGGATTCAGATTATGCAGGAACTCTGTACTATCCTTGCAACTTTTCTGAAAATCCCAAACTATTCTGAAATAAAAAGTTTACTAAAGATATATGTGTATAATGTGTGTGTTTGTATATACATACACAAACATTCATTTATATTATACATTTATATATTTATAAATACTGTATAAGTAAATTTATATATATATATATGCATAAATTGTATGTGTGTGTGTGTGTGTTACTTACCTTTTTGGGGTATATATTACTGCTTAGCTGGACAAAGATGAAAAAAAAAACAATCCTAAGTGACAGGATGAGTAATCTAAAGATAACATTCAAATTATTTAGGAGTAACCCACCCCCCTCCCCAGCTAATAAACTCATTTAGTTGATTATGTAGCAGTAGGCAGTGATTTGCAAAGTCAACAAAAAATTTTAATACAACCTTTATTTACTAGATATACTGAGAGTAAACTGGCACATTCTAAATGGTGAAGACACATTCAAATTCACATTCAGGATTGCAGCACGAAGTTGGAGCAACTTCTAGTGGCTGGAGGGGAGATGCCTAGCTGATGATCAGAGACAAATATCAGAAATTAAAGTAATATTTACCTCTGGGGGAAACAGTTTTTTAAAAAAAAATTTCTGTTAATTCTGGAATAGGTCATAGAAGTATTTGAAAGGAGTATCTCCATGTCAATAACTATTGAATTACAGACCATTTGTCATGAAGCTTTTAGTTAGGAATAGTCCTTTGTCCTCATTTATCTTCTTTTTTACTCTATTGATTCCCAAACTAATAGATGATTGAAGATTTTAAAGTCTGGTTTCAGAACAGCACTTTTATTTGAGAGGACTTAAGAAAGCTTCAGTGCAGGACTAATATATAACCTTCTTTTCATTATGTTAATGATTATTTGCGAAATATCTTGTCATAATGGATCTTCTGCTGTCACCTGAAGAAGTATGATACTATTTTGTACTTCTCTGTTTTCAAAAACCCCAAATAAGGCAAGATAACTTTTGCATCACCTTTTATACCTGATATTTTCTGGACCAGTGGTGCTTCTAAAGTGCAACTGTAAACCATAGTTGCAAATTGGGTTGCAAACAAATTTTACTTAAGGCACAAACCATAAATTAGAGTAATGATCATTCCAAGATGAAACTTTTTTCTGTCTTTTTAAATCAGAATGCAACTAGGTCAATGAAATTTAGGGTATTTTAGAGTGTGTACAATATTGTATTGTTTGCCAGTACCTAATTTACAATTACAGAGCTCCATGAATATTGAAATGATTCAGCTTCCCATTATAAATGTATGTGGCAGTTTGGTTGTTGATCAGTTTATGAAGTTAATGCAAATGGAACTGTCTTCCTGTCAGCATTTGAAATCTATAATGCAGTCATGTTGTATATTCAGGGACAGACCATTGACAGTCAATTAACAAGTTTGATTGGTATGTCAACTCATTCTTTTGAATTGTTAATAGTATGTTAATAGCATTCATTTCTTTGTGCAGTCCCATTTGCAGCTTCACAGTTACAGCTATTTTTTATAATTCTGAGTAACCTAAAATAGTGCCTTAATAATAGATTATTAAACACCTGTCTAGTGTAGCTTAGGGAGGTTTTTCTAGACTGGGAGTTTGCAGTGGATCCCTTTGATATTCAAATCAACAAATGATAGCCTTTTTATTCAAAACGTAAATTCTTTTGATGGTTAGCTTGTTAAGAAATATTCAGCTCTAGTCTGACCCGATCTGGTTTCCCACGGAAAAGATCTGATGCCGTTTGAAGGTTCATAAATGGAATGCCAATGACAATTTGTTGTTGACGTTCTGCCGCCTCAGCCCTCAGATGCTGCTGGTTGATGTGCCGCTTTAGCTTCACCAAATAATCCTTGCAGGTAAATGATCTATGGATTGAGCGTATAAATTTCAAAGCAAAGAAGGCTCTTCTGTGGTCTGGATTTTTAGGCTTGGAGGGGTACTTAAAAAGATGCGTCAAAATTGACAGATAAATCTTAAGGCATAGAATTATGGAGAAAGCAGAAATATAGGAGTATTTTTAAGTGACTAGCATATTACTTAGAGTTTTGAAAACCTTCGTGTCGATCAAATCTGTTCCTCATAGCAGATTTATTTCTACCTTAGTTTTTGTTATGATTGTTTTGTCTGTGTGCACAGGTTTACTCTCACTTTTCTGGGGAAGTTGATGAGACATTAAACATATTATTCCCGAATGGTGCTTTGGAAAAAGGTTGTGAGTTCATTTACACAGCCATGTTTTATTCATATAGTTCCTGTACACCAGAATATAAGAATGTGCCATTTCTGTAGCCTAAGAAAAATTGTCTATACCAAGGAAACAGTAAAAATTTTATTTTTTTCCTTCAGTTCTTTACATCGTTTGATGATGCTTTCCGTGACCTACTATTATTTATATTTAATTTCATTGGCAAAAATTTCTTTATAATAATGGGGAGGAAATTCCATCAATGTGGTGCAGATATTTAGTGAATATTTTCTTGTATTGTGCTTCAATAAATTTGGAAGAGCAATTTGCATGTATTTGAATTTTAGAATTAAATGGTACTTCAGAAACTGCTATTCAAATGTTTTCAATATACAGATAAGGAAACTGAGGCAAACAGCGAGACCTCACAGCTAGTTGGTGCAGACCCAGATCTTTTTATTACTAACCCTGTACACATCCTGCTTGTTGCCATTACAAACACATAGAATCTCATTTGAAGGTTGATACAATTCTAACGTACATTTCTCAACTGGATATAGAAAGTTGCTGAACTTTTCTATAACATAAAAACCTTTCTACTGTATTTTAAGCGCTATACTTGGCACCAGTAAAAAAGAGAAAAAGATTATAAAGAATGTGTATTTCTTAATGTGTAATTAAAATACCTGTAAATGGGGAGGAAGATAAGAAATTAACTACTGTTTTAGACAGACTGTTCCCCCGTCCACCCTTAGGCAGGACCACAGAACTGATGACCTATCTCAGGATGGGGAAAGGAGAGGAAAGGGAGGCAGGAAGCAAGCGTTAATTGATAACAGGTTTTACTGTGTCACCTTAAATAACCCTCCAGCAGTGTTTCTCAAAGTTTGTTTCACAGATCACTAGTCCCACAAGGCTTGAGCACCAAAGGTTTTGTGTTTTTTTGTAGCTGGAGAATCAGGGCAAAAATGCCTTTAATGGAGATTCACGTCAGAATACTTGTTGGAAGAATAATGACTGAAAAGTCCTGCAATAAAGAAACCGTTTAGCTCTATTTAATCCAAGATTTCCAAAACTAATTTGACACAAAACCTTTGTTTGCTTATCTATACGTTTTTAAAAAAAAAAAAAAAAAACTTGTTAATATCTTTCATAGAAATTTTGGGTATGCTAGAACATCCTTAGGCAAATTATTTAATTTCTCTATGCTTCAATTTCCTCATCTATACGTGGAAGTAATAATAGTACCTAGTGGCATGAGGATTAAATGAGCCAATAAAGCACTTAGAACAGTGTCTATCACATTGTGTTGCATGGGCATTTGTTATTGGTATTAATTATTAATAGTAATATTGTTAATGTTGTTATTGAATGAAACCAATGCTATAGTTTCATTAGTTTGTATTTACTGTATGTACATGCATAGTAATCTGTATAGAAGGCATTAGGTTGGAGCTTGAGATTTTATGAGTCAATAGGATAAGGCATAAATGAGGGGAAGCTGATAAATTACAAAGCAAAGTGGTAGGACAGTTACAAAGATAAAACCAAAGGACAAAACTATTCTGTATGATACTGTAATGGTGAATACATGACATTACATACTTGGCAAAACCCATATAACTATACGATATAGGAGGAGGGAACCCTAATGTAAAATTCAGTTAATAATAATGTCAGTATTGATTCATAAGTGTAACAAATGTACCAAATTAATGTAATATGTCAATAAGAGGAGAAACTGTATATGTGTATGTAGGGAGGGTAGGGGAACTATCTGCACTTTCTACTAAATTTGTCTGTAAAACTAAAACTGCTATAAAAATAACGGGGAAAAAAAAGAAAAGAAACCCGAAGAAAAATGGGAGTTCTGAAGACGAAGAGTCTATTGCCAGCAGTAGGAGACCTAAAAGGTTTTAGTTAGGATGTCTGGGAAACTGCCTGGAGAAGATGTAGGGAAATTCCAGAGAAAGGACCAGCTTTATTTTCTATGAAAGGGACTAGAGTATCCAGAGAATGAGGATAAGTATAGGATCTTGGATGTGGCAAGGCGATGTGACACACTGGCATGGTGGATTGGAGCCAAACTGTGAAGGACCTTGTTTCCAACTAAGCTCAGGGGTTTACGTTTTGTTCTGCAGGTGACAAAGCTAGTAGAGAATAATTATGCACAAGAATGATATTATCAGCCTTGTTTTTTTAGAGAGAAAACATGACAGCTGGGCATGGAGGAACAAGAAAGAAAGGGAGGCAGGAAAACGGTGAGAGTGCAGATTGAGGTGGTGGCAGTGGAAATGGAGAGGACATACACAGATTAAAGAGACATTTCTGACATAGAATTGACACGAATCCATGAGGAACAGAAAAATGGGGGAACCAAGGATAAGAGTAACATGTCGAATTTGGGAGATTGAATAAATAGTGATTCGACTTAATTTTATAAATAAAGACACTGAATTTTTCAGAAAGAAACTGTTCCATGTGTCTGCAACCTACCAGCAGTTTTATAACAATGACCTTCTTCTCCGGGGGGAGTGATTGAACATACGGGGATTGCTCGGCATAACTCCTAAACACCACTGGTAACACAAATCAAGTGACTAAGTCAGTTAGTAACCTACTGGAAGTATACAAAATTAAATGTAAAATGGTATACTCAAGGTTAAAAATCATAGCAGAAAAAGTGTTTCCTTACCTGCATAGTCACAAAACATTATGCATGACTCTGCTAAGGCACTTCTAATATTTTTATCACCTTTGTTATTTCACATGTCTTTCTCATCTCTCCTTTTCTCCTTTTTCATCTTGAGTTTTTTTGGGTCCTAGATTTGTTTGTCTTTGTATTTCCAGAACTATCTTCAACTGATACATAATAATGGTTTGGATAAATAAAGCTTGAAAAACCATTACTCTGACTTCATTTTGAAAATAGAAATTCAAAAATATTCAGCAATATTAGTTATAAAATATTACATGAGAACTTTTGCATAATGTGTTACTTATACCTTTAAAACTTTGAGATTTCATTGGCCTGCAGCATAAATTTGAACTGCCATGTTACATGAACTTTAATGGAAAAATAAACCCAAGCTCTTTGCTTGATGTTTGTTAAATGATTTATACAGCACCTCACATTGCAGTGGGGACATTTTAAATCATTGGTTTTAACAATAAGCCTCTCTTCCCTGTTGTGGGACTCCTTACTGGCAAGGCCTTCTTTTTGAAAACATATAAAGCTCTAGTCTTCTGAATATGTTAAGCCATTAGGTTATGTCTTATACAATTTTATCAAAAGTTGGTTGGCTGCTCTTCCTGTTACCTCACGCTGTGCTTATAAGTATTTTAATTTACTTTTATGTTCTGCCAGTTTTTCATTCCCTAACACATCACACAAACTTAAGTGATAACAGAAAAGACATTAGCAGCTACCAATTCAGAGCTAATATGCTATTTTTAAAGTTCTTCTTTAACTCCCAACTTGAAGGAGCATAATACTTTCTACAATTCATTCTATTTAAGCAATACCCAGATTATAAATTTCACCTGCGAAGAGACAAGGAGTAAAAAGTAACCAATATAAAGACTGTGGAAGGTCTTAAAAGTTTTAATAATTATTTATTTCACCATAAAGAATTTTACATAAAATAATTTAGCCATACCTTGTGTTACCTCCAGGAATGTAGATTTATACTCTGTGGACCCTTAAATATCTCTGAGGATTCCTTTTATTTTTTAGGAAAGGAATTTATGCTTTGAAAAGAAAATGTAGCCATAAAAATTATCTCATTCTCAAACCTGTTTTTATTTAAATCCACAACTTTTTTTCAATTTAGGTATTTCTCTTTCATTACAAGTCTTTCCTAATTCTTTGTAATATGCCAGGATTTCTTCAGGTGGTAAAGTAATTTTATCCACAGGAATAACTAAGGTTCATGAGTATTCTTTCTTAAGGTTCAAGTGAGGGTCTGTAGTCCCTGAAAGTGCTAGGCATCCTCCTATGCAGTAAAAGCAGCACATTCCTAACACTACATTAACCCTTGTCTTCATATGCACCACTTGCTCTTTACGTAATTATCAAATATTCCAAAGGTCTGCAATTCGGAATTCTGTAATATAATTATACATTTTCCTCGAGTCCTGCAAACTGTCTTTGTTTTTTTCTTTCTTTTTGACCTGTAAGGGGATCGTAACCCTTGGCTTGGTGTCGCCCGCACCACGCTCAGCCAGTGAGTGAACCGGCCATCCCTATATAGGATCCGAACCCGTGGCCTCCTGCTACCAGTGCCGCACTCTCCCGAGTGAGCCAAGGGGCTGGTCCGAGTCCTGCAAACTATCTTTATTACTTGTTAATTCCAATACTTAGAAATATTTTTAGAGCAAGCAAGAAAATCTATAATGCATGAAACCTTGATTATTGTCTGCCCTTTAATTATATAATCATTACTGGGAATTCACAGCTTCCCTACACTGGGTACAATTCTAATCTCAATGGTATATATTGTTTATTTTACAAAACTCTTGCCATCCGTGGTGCTAGGCAAATGTTGGAATCCTGCCAACTTAGCCAATGGTGGTTCTCCAGCTTGGGCTAATGTCGGCATCCTGCCAACGTTGCCAATTGTAGCACTCTTAATCCTGTTCCTGACGCCAATTGTAAAGCTACACGACTATGCCAGTTGTCGGGCTCTTTTACCTGCCTGTAATCCTGCTGACTGGGCCAATTGCCAAGCTAGGTCTGGGTATGGAGCTCACAGACCCCTCAAGCCCGTTCACAGACTGGGTCACAAACCCTTCACACACCAGACTGGGTCACCAGACCCCTCACATGCCAGACTGCGTCACCAGACCCCTTACACGCAGGTCTACGAGCTAGGTAACCAGCAAACAGGTCCTTGGAAGCCGCAGGTTGGGAAGCATGGCTGCAGGGAGCAGACACCCACCCGCCTGCTTCACTAAAACTACTCTGAAGAACACAAGAATAGCAACAACACTAAAAAGATACATTGGTGCACATGCGCACTAACTCCACACACCATTTGTTTACTGAACTACCTCCAACTGGACCCGAGGTGAGGGCCCTGACCAAACTATTCTTTTTTCCCAACACCATCTCAGTCAGTCAGAAATGGTTTGTCACTTGTACAGCATATACCTTTACCTGCACATGGACTTCCAATATTTTTTTTGTACATAAGGATTGTATCACTGACAAACTGACATTATATTATACCCTTTGCACTGTTTACCACTGATTTTGTACTGTCATCTACACATTTCCCCTTTAGAATTAGTAAAATTTAACTGCTAGACAGTTAATCAGGCCCTCAGGCTTGGCTCTATGGTTGTCTGACAGCAGAAGCAAAATGGTGTATTTAACAACCAAACCTAGCCTCTTTGACCTTTCACCTGATTTTTATTTCTTGTTCTGATGCATAGGTTTTACTTTTATTATCATTGTTTTTAAACTAGTACAGTGAAACCAGTTGAAAGAACCAAAAAGAGTATTTTAAAGAGGCAAAGAGATACAGTAAGGATTTAGAAACTGTGCTTGTCGCTTTCTCTTTGGGCATAGAGATAATTGCAAACTAGAGAAACAGTAAAAGGTTTCCAATGAGGTGTTTCACCTCCTCCCAACTGAAGCAGATCTCCTATAGACCTGAAGTTCCTATTAATTACCTGGCGCAAAAGAGATTCATTTTCAGTAAGTTAAGAAATCAAGATTTATCTTGTGACTTAGCAGAAGTTATTTGGTGGCAAGAAAGTGAATTGCAGTAATGAAAGCTGGCAGGCTAGGATTTGTGCTCCACTCTGTTGGCATATGAAATTATAGCACATCATTCAGACAAAATCAATAATCCAACTTTTATGTCCTTTGCTAGGTACAGTGAAAATTTTATTTGTGATCATTTTATTCTTGCTGGATTAGGTCATGTGCTACAGAAGTAAGAAGCAGTTCTAGTAAGTACAATATGCAAGGTCAAAACTTGTATTTTTACCAACATTCCATAATGATCATATAAAATTCAAGGAAAGATGCTATAGAAGTCAGACTCTTATTTTCTTAAATCATTCCTGAAATATCATGAATGATATTTACAAGTTCAATTTACCTAAAGAAAGGAATTTTGCTCCTCAGTGTGGGATGAGGTTTACAAACTGTGGTATTCCTTAATTGAGGCAAGCAGAATCAGCAAGAGATAGTTTGTTTCATTGTAAAAATTGTTGTACATGAGCAAGAGAAAAAATCTGATTGTGTCCTTGCCCCTTGGATTTAGCTTCTTCTGCCTCACTTTTTTTCTATGAAATGAGAGTATTTTTATAGAAAAAGACTAATTGTTCTTAGGGAAGGTCTACACAGCCATAAAGCCAGTTAATAAATTTACCTTAAAACATCAGCTCCTAAAGTATGTTTGCATAGTAAAGTACGGACCAGGCCTAAATCGAGGCTTAAACATTTTCTCCTTGTTATCACCTCGTTAAGCTCCCCACGTCTGTGCCATACCTCCTACAGTCACAGGTATGGTGCCACTAATTAAGAAGAAGGGGCTCATTACCAATTTCATTAACATCAATTGGAGTTTTAAAGCCAAATCCCTGGGCTGAAAATTTACCCCCTTAATGATCAACACAGGTGAACGAATAAAATCATTTAAATGCCTGTATCATGGGGTAGTGCAAATGTGCTCTCCAAGGATGAACAAATTGCTTACTGCAGTCTGGCACTAATCCTGTTGCTCAGTAAAAGGCAGGCAGAGCTTTGAAGAAAAATTCTTACTATTTGAAAGGGAGATACTGATGGGGAGAGGGGGTGGGTGATGGGGACTAACTGAATATCGAAATTATCATCTGGATATGTGCCATCTCCAGTAAGATTATATGGAAGAAAAAAATTAAGAAAGGGTTATTTGAAATAGTGCCTGACAATTAAGTGCTCAACAAATACTATCTGAATTAACGAATGAAGAAATAAATGTTCAACAGTATGTTGTAAACTGCTAATGAAACTTACCTCTCAGACTCTTAGTATTTGCTTATCAATGTCCTGAATCATATTTCTTAAGCTTTTTTCTATAATTGCAATTAATGTCTTGAGGTTAAATTATTACTACTATAAATTATTTTATTGTGGAGTCTCTTGAGCTAAGACATTTCAAAATGCTTTCATGAAAAGTTGAAATGTGTTGATTTGGTTGCTCTGAGAGAGCTGTTCTGCAGTTCAGTGAAGTGATAAGCCATACGAAAACAGGTCGTCTTAGAAAATGAAAGCAACCCTCTCTTGCATCAGATAATGCTTTCTCTCCTTTGTAAACCCAGAGGCTAACCAATTTTTAAACTAAATGTGTACTTTTCTTCACAATTTCTTTTCCTTACACCAATGAAAACAATGACTCAGAAATATTCATAAGACTAATGTTTTCCCGTAAAAAATATATGAACTAGAGAATTGTTTCTGGTTTTATAGAACCATGAGTTACTTGATAGATTCTTTTATAAATTGCTCATATTTTTCCTGAGTGAGTACGTTGTTCAGGTTTAAATCACATTAATGATGTGTGCCATCATTAGCCTCCCCCCAAAATTGTAATGACTTTGGTCTAATTTTTCATTAGTGTCAGATTCCTTCATAATGTTACTACCTGTCAACAACAGTCACAAGATCATAGAGTATTGTAGCTGGAAGGAGTCTCCAAATCTATCTAGTCAAATCCCCACATTTTGCAGATAAGAAAACTGAATTTCAAAAAGTTTAATTGACCTCCCAAGCTCAAGGCTTATAGGTCCCTACCTAGAATTTTGGTCTCCTGATCCCCAGTACAGCCCTGGTATAACAGCTGACTCAACACAACTATCTCTAACTTCACTCCCCATCCCAAGCTATCTTCTTTTACATCTCCAAAGTTGTTTTAAATTTGTACTTAATCAGAGTTAAAGAAACTCTGGAAGAAATATTCTATCGAGTATATGGGAAGATCACTTCTTTTACTTAAGATAGGCTTGCCTTACCACCTCAGAGGCGTTAACTTTTCATCTTTTCACCTGCTTAAAAATTGAAAGACGGTGATAATGGATGCATAAATGCATCATGGGATGAATAAATTGTGTGAGTTAGAGATGAACATGTTCGTGAAAGAACGAGCACATCAATCAGTGCTTGCATGGTGTTTGCACCGGTGTGTCCAGGGGACAGCTCACCAATCAATCATTCAGGAAGCTCCCTCCAGCTTTCCAAAGGAGAAAAAGATTTTACACTAAAGTACCTTAAAGAAACCCTGGCATTTAAAGAGGTCATTCGAAAGATGCTTCCAGTTCCCAGAGGGGAGGAAAAAGTTGAAGTGGGGCAGAATGCCACAGAAAGCCATAGTTTGGAATTTCGTTAATGCTGATTGCATTGTGAATCGTTATCATTTTATATCAATTAAAAACATTAATTAAATCTCACTTGGTACATCCCACTCTTAGCCTTAAAAATGGACCTTTGTATATAGCTTTGTATATAGCTTTCATCGCTATAGTGAATTATAATCTAATAATGCTGTTTTTCTTGAGCATTAAATATACAAACATTTACTGGAAATATTTCAGTTTCATGAATCATCCGTCCAATAATTATTGGAAATGTGTAAGATACTACATTAGCTACTGCCTTGAAGTAGTTTATATACACTGCTAAGGTGAATAAAATTAGTTCACGAATATTGTAATTATGATGCAAAATAGAAAGGAATTAAATGGCAGAATTGTATAGGCAACATTGTCAATTCCCAAATTTACTAGGAGTTAAAGAGAACCACAGAAATATGTAAAGGTTTGCCCAAGATAATCTCATTACTGAGTTGCAGATGTGGGAACTGGCTCCCCAAGTGGCTCAGTTCTCAGTAGTCTCCTGAAAGTAGTGTACCATTTGCATAGCTAATTAAAGCAGGAAACATATTGAGATGTCTTAATAAAGTATTGCCCAGTAGTGAGGAAAGGCAACTACTACTGATGAAGTGATTTTGTGAGCAGAAAGTTATTCTTATACAGCAAGAGTTCATTTACTGCTTAATGGTCGCTCTTTCTATGCTGGATTTTCAGATCAAGAAACTGGGATAAACCGTATGTGACAATTACCATCAAAGTGAAATTGTAGAGAAAAACTCAAGCACCCCAATGGTTCCTAAGTGTATCCATTCCAACCCAAGAAAAACAGTGTCAATCATGATGTATAATATGAACACTATAACACCTAAGACACTG
Source organism: Cynocephalus volans (assembly GCF_027409185.1). Lineage (NCBI taxonomy): Eukaryota > Metazoa > Chordata > Mammalia > Dermoptera > Cynocephalidae > Cynocephalus > Cynocephalus volans. The sequence continues at coordinate 101,535,332 of NC_084462.1, forward strand.
CTGTGAGGTATTTAGTATTGAAGTGAAAGCGTGGACTTGGGGATTGGACAGGTAGAGTTTGAATTCTGCCTTTGCCATTTGCTAGCTACATGACCAAAGATGTCCCCTTCCCATCTGTAAAAAAATTAACATCATATGTTAACACCAAGGGCAAGGGTTCGGATCCCAGTAGGGAAGCTGCCAAAAAATAAATAATAATTAACATTACAATAAAAGATGATTGTGGTTTTTGCCTTCCTCCTTTATCACTTATAACAGAGAACAACCATTTCTTTAAAAACCTGAGTTCTTATTCTACTTTGTCTTATTTCATAGTTGTAGGCTCATCTGTTGCCCCACTAACAAACTAGTTGGGAGCACAAATCTCTTAAATTCTCTTAGTACCATACACATAAGAGGCACTTGAAAAATGACTATTGATTTGAATTTTATGGATGTTGACAAAGAAGCCAACTGGACCTAAGGCCGTGAGAGCAATCTATAAATCCTTCCTAGTCATCTCAGTTTGATTAGTATCATTATGGGCCAAGAGGAACATTCAGTTCATAAGTAATTTTCTAATCTCATACGTTTTTCTCTCACCACCAACAATAACAGTAATAGCTATCATTTATTGAAAGCCAATTATAAGTCTAGTATTTTCCATATATTAGCTCACATAATTCTCACAACCACCCTCTATAGAAGACATTTTAATCCATATAAATATTTTTTTTTAAATAGTACTTAGAGAAATATTAACTAGGTGGTCCAAGGTAACACAGCTTATAAGTAGAAAAAGCCTGGATTTAAACTCAAGTTCAACCCCAAAGGTCCACGTTTTTCCTTATTCACATTATATTTGCAACATTACAGGTCTTACATTGAACACTTTCATAATTGTATTTTATTGTAAGTATGATACCCACTAGTGAAATTCAGAGGTGAGTAAAACATTTATACCACTCACAAGTAGCATTTCATTTAAATCTCCCTAAGAATCACTTAACCACTTAACTATTTACTTTCAGAATTCTCGGGTCTAGTTTCCTTATCACTTCACCAGATGATGTAATTTGGGTGAGCCGTTTATTATCTACCCATCAACTGAGTCCACTATGAACTACAAATAGTGTTTCTTAACAGAATACATTAAAGATGTCATGGAAAGCAGTATGTAAGAGTCCCAGTATTGAGGACATTGAGTAACTTAATGACCTCCAGATTATGTTATTGAATTAAAGCAATTATGCTTACTAGCGTTTATCTAAACTCATCAAATTATACTGGTTTACAGGTCTACAGAAAGAACATCAAAATCACTCATAGATTACCATTATAATATATATATTCTATATACCAAAATATATATATAGTAGATGCCTAATTATCAATAACACTTAAGTTTTTCTAACATATGATTACAATAAGATAATTTTCTTAAAGAGATTCTGTGACCCATAATTATCACTTTTTTAACTATCCAAAATTATTCCCATTTAAAAAATTTTAACAAAATTCAATCTGAAGCTTTTTATTTTTCGACCACTTAAATTGACCTAGAAGTCAACTTTAAAAAATTAAATAATTATTTCTCTATGAATAGTGTAATGTTGAATTAATATGTCTGATATGTGGCATTTCATATTTATACATATAGTGAGACTTAAGAACATAAAATTTAAAGCCAAAAACCTGCATGGTTCTATACAAGTAATAGACTAGAAAGCCTTTGTTCTTTAATTTCATCTTATTACACATTCAACTAAGTGGTATATGTCAATACACTATTAGTCACAGTTTTCATTTTTGTTTCTTTTTTTAATTAAGAAAATATTCTTAGCACAAATAAAACTTGGAAGGCACAAATAGTCATTTCTAAGTTAAATATCCTGAAACAGCAGTATATTTTCCTACATACCAGACAGAAAATCTACCATAGTCTATATAGGACACTGTAGGGAAGATTAATGTAAGCAGAGACCTTGGTATATAGGAATTCAAGTATTAAAGAAATAATTCTACATTTAAAAAGCTGGAATCTTGAAGACTGTAAGTTTTTACGAATTTGAAATTTTAGACCCTTGTACATTCCAGAGAATACTCACACACTCAAAACTGAATTTTTGGTAGGAAGAGTCTGTGAAATTACAGGGCAGTCAGGTTCTTTCTGTTTTCTCCAGAACCAACACAAAGTAGGCAGAGGAGAAACCTCTCTTCTCTTAGTTCTAATATTTTCATTGGATTCTTTCTGCCAACTGATTGACCCTTGCACACACATTGAGGGGACTCTGTCATAGAATCAGACTCTGAAATGAAGATTTGTATGCAAGTGTTTATGAAGGAAGCTCAGAATGGGAAAGGGAAGGAAGCTTGGCATTGTGCATTCTCAGGCAAAAGTCACCATGTGGTGGATCTCTGGAGTATACGTTATACAGCAAAGTTGTCCCAACGAAGGCAAGGGAACTGGACTTGCCTACCCCTGGACTAGAGAGTCACTGGGAAACTCCCAGGCTTTCTGCCACCTGTGGGTCAAGTGACTCCAGTAGCCAACAAGGAGTGGCTGTTACACCACAGGGAGGCAAGTGTACAGAAATGGTAGAAGGGCTTTTTGGACAGAGCATTGACTACACGTTGTCTGCTACACATTGTCTCCCAGACACCAAAGATGAAAGTAGAACCTGACTTAAGATCTTTGTTTTCCTTGATATCAGTTAAGAATATTTTGATTTCAGGATACACAAAGCGAATAGATCTTTCTTCAGATGTAGCTTGATCTGGTATTCATACAACATCATCAGGTTCCATCTCTCAGCTTTGCTTCCTCTGGATTTTCACTATTCTGATAGGATCTCCCAGCAGCTCCAATCTCTCTCCTCATTACCATAGCAGTTCCAAGCTTCATATACCTATACCACCACCACAAGTAGAAAAGAGAGAATCCAGGTCCCAATTTTCCTGATAAAAATACTGAATTACTTGCATTGATACAGTTTAGATCATATGCCCAATTCTATTCCAATTGATAAGGCCATAGAAATGTTCATTGGCTTAAGCCTGTGTTATATGCCCATTCCTAAACTGGGCTTAAGTCCGGGAGTACAGTCAATATTATACAAATGTCATGGTTTGAACATTCAAGATAATATTAGAAAGGAAGGAAAAAGCACATGTTAGGAAGGAAACTAACAAATAGCCACTTATCTTTTGTTCTTACTGTAAATTTATATTGGCTGTATTCTGTACCTAATTTCAGGCTATAGACATGGCAATGTTTGAGCCAAGTTGTAAAGCCAATTGGAATTAGCAGAATTGGGTCAAGTAGAGGGAGGGACAAGGAATTCCCAGAAGTTAGGCTATGCTGTGTGAAGCATGGGATATACCACCACCATCACCTCATCACCTCACCCCTGCAAACAAATAAAAGAATCCTTACTACCATACTTACTCTATTGAAACAGAGGTTTGCCATTAAACACAGCTTTTTAATTGGATGTCTCAGGAATTTCCTATAGGCCCAATATGGGGCAAGCCAGAAGAGTGAGGCTTAGTAACTTAGAAATATGACTATCTCCTAACCATTCCTTTATTCATTCACTCAATAAATATTAAGCACCTACTATATACCAGATACTCTTCTGAATACTACAAGTACGGTGGTGAACAATACATGGTGCTGTCAGAGGGATATTATACACAATAACAAATAGGCAAACAAATAAATACCATATCTTTAGAAAGTGATAAATGCTATGTAGAAAAAAGAATGAATTTCAGGTCACGGAAGCAGAGCATTTATGTGAAGGGTGATGTTTGAGCTGCAATCTGATTGACAGGAAGAAGTCAGTTATGCAAAGATCTATAAGAGCATTAAAGGCAGTGGAAATATTAAGTACAAAGGCAAGAAGTAGGAATAAACTCAGCATGTTAGAGAACAGAGAAAAGACTAGTGGCTGAATGATGAGGGGAATGATGAGGGGAGAGGTGGGTGCAGTCAGAGAGGAGACGGGCCAGACTCATGCATCAGTCCTCATGTGTCTGACTCAGGGAAGTTAGTGTTCAGCTGGAGGTGAACTTCAAATTCCTGCTGTCTTCAGTCTACAACTGGTCCAAGGCAGGAACCAGGGTTCTTTAAGGCACTAGAGCATTCCACAAAGCCCTGACAAAATCTTGATGGTTTGCTGTGCACAGCACTAATTTTATTTTCCTTTTATTGATTTTGTATTAGAATATTTTTACTTTTTTCTTATTTTAGAAACTGTGCAAGCTTAAAAGTCAAAGATGTTAAAAATTATTTTTAACAACAAAAAGAACTTATACCAGTTTTGTCTTTTTGCACCACTTAATAAAATATCGTAGACATTGTTCCATTTCTGTTTATATAATACCCCTTCATTCTTTTCTGTGGTTGTGTAATTTTTCATTGGTGGGTATATAATAATTTATTTCAGCCACTGTCTACTAATGGGGATCTAGGTTATTTATAGTTCTTTACTATTGTAAACATTTCTGCAGTTAAACATTCTCATACAAATGTCTTTGCATTCTTATGCAACTGTTTATGTAGTTTTTCCTATTATGTAGGATAATTGTATTTACCATAAGGGAATTGCTGAATGAAAGTATAAGTAAGAATTAAGATAAATATTGCTAGTCTGACCTTGAAAGTGTTGTACCATACTCCTCTCATAATTGACCAGTACTGGAACCTATCAGTCTTTTTCATCTTTGCACATCTGATAGAAGAAAAATGTTGCAGAAGTTCTTTTTTCTTTTTCTTTTATCAATTTTTTAAAATTATTTTTAATTTATTTACTTATTATTATTATTTTACATTCTAATATGTTGTAGATCAGTTGGGGGGGAGGGGATGAGGGCAAAACGGAAAGGGTAGGGTGGGAGGTGGAGAAAGAAGAGGGGAGCGTGGTTGAGGCCTGTGGCACAACCCCCTCATTCTGGCAGAGAAGCCCAGAGGGCTTACAGCAGCTGCTCGGTCATGTCTGGTCTGGATGCAGATGTTGGGGCGGACATGTCTGAGGCCCTCAGCCCTCCACCATCCCAGCTTAAGAACCTGGGGCACTTCCAGTGGCAGTCTGGTGGTCATCGCTGGGCTGGATGTGGATGTCAGCAGAGGGGTATGGCTGAGGCCCTTGGCACTCCCCCACCTCGGCTTGGGAGCCCAGGGCACTTCCTGTGGAAGCTTGGTGGTAGTTGCTGGGCTGGATGCAGATGTCTAGGGGCATGGCTGAGGCCCTCGGCTCCCCACCACCCTGGCTCGGGAGTCTGGGGGGCTTCTGGTCCTTCTAGTTTTAATAGGTGTTCTTTGGTGGTATTAGACCTTTAATGGTTAATATCAGAACTTTGTCTCTAATCTGTGGGTTTTTGGTTTTTTTCTTTCAGTTCTGTGTGTTGGATTATTTGCTATTTCCACCACTTAAACTCTGCACTGGAACTAATTTGTTGTCCTTTGGTTACTTCTAAAATGGGGGACCTTCCTGTGGGAACCAGCACTTGAGCCCTGTGGTTGAGCTAAATTGCTGCTTTCCTGCTGATTCCCTGGTGAAGGCTTTTTGTGAAGCTCAGGTTTTAATTGTTGACCTTTTAAGCACTTTCAGATCTTGTGAGGTCCAGTACACCTGAGCTGTGTGAAAAGTCTCGTTTGGGCCTCAGTCTCTTCAGCAAACTGCACCCCCTGCAGTTCTATATTCTTGACCAGTCTCCACTGAGTGGTCTTGTGCTGGTTGGAGGGCAGATCAGCTGTCCATGCTGTGCCCCAGTGTTCCCCTGGTGGGCCCATCTCCCCCATCTCCCCCACCACCCACACTCCAAACACTTCCCACGGGATGGGCATGTGCTGGTCCCTCAAGATGACTCACCAGCCTCTGAGTGGCTCCTTTTTTCAGTTGTCTGTAGCCCCTTGCTCCTATGTGGGTCTACGGGAACCCTGTTAGTGGTGTTGCTGGCCTGGGGGCCACCAAGGCCCTCTTCTTCCCTGCAGCCTCCAAGCAACTTCATACGAAGGGCACAGCAGTGGCTTTTGCCAGCTCTTGCTCCATGTGCTCACCAGGGCCAGCCTCGAAGTGGTCAGGGCTCGAAACAGTCGGAGCGGACCTTTCTCTCATCATGGCTTCTCCTGCCTTTATGCACTCTGTAGGTCTCTCCTCCTCTTCCCCTGAGCTCTAGCGGCCCCAGCTTGGCTGTTGTTGCCTTTTAATAGTTGTAAATTGATTGATTGTGGGAGAGAGTGACAAGGAATAAGATGAAAAAAAAGCTGGCAAAATTTTAAAAAAGAAATTGAGATGAAAATAAGACCACAAGAAAAAAAAGTTTTAATGTATTAAAAACAACAAAGAAGAGAGAGACTCGGCAACTTAGAAAATCCAGACAGTGATAGAGGACAGAATCATGAAAAGTCACAAAAAATAAGAGATCATGGAGAGTGAAGCACTTAAAAATACCAAAGTAGATGTGAGGAACAATGGAAAGCTAACACATGGTTATTACATGGTGGGGAGAAAAAACAGTAAGTCAACCCACAACAATTCAAAGAAAAACATCCAGAAGTGAAAGAAAAAAAAAACAAACCTGAATCTATAGGTCAAAAGTTCTGTTTGTTTTAGAAAATGCTTATAAAGAATGGCTAACATTGAAATATATCTCTAAGTTATTAAACTACAAGGATAAAGAAAACATTTAGAAAGAAAAAGAATCAGTTCACTTAGAAGGGGAGTACTTAGGGGCTCAGATGTTTTCCCAACATTATAGATGTGAAGACAATGGAACATTGTCTGTAGTTTTCACATTAAACCAAGTGTGTCAGCCAAATTGATATATTTGAAAAAAAAATTATATTCTCAAATGTGTAAATGTATCACCAATATCTGATATCATAAAATTGTACTTAAGCCATAACCCAAACTTCCTTTTCCAAAATATGATGAATTAGATTCTAGGCTTGCCAGATACTGCAAATAGAAATACAAAATGCCCAGTTAAATTTAAATTTTAAATAAACAATGGATAATCTTTTAGAATAAGTATGGACTATATGATAATTGGGATATACTTACACTAAAAGAGTACTCCTTGTGTATCTGACATTTAACTGAGCGTTTAACTGGACATTCTGTGTTTCTTATAATCCTAGGTAATCTAAAAATTATCCCAAAAACATACAACTAGACATGCTGGATTAAAAGAAAAAAAAAGAGACAAAATTACTCTTTAAAATGTTGCATTTCAAGAGAAGTTACTGTATAATTCATGACTCAATCATTTTATAACACAAATTTTGATATGATTTCTAAAGTCTATATCAGATACAGGGGACTGAAAATAATAAAGTACCTTTGAGTAGGTTTACTTTAACCAACAACAACAAATAAGAGAAGTTACTTATTCCAGGGCAAAATAATAATAATTGGAGTTGATTCATAATAATGATAATAATGGTAATAATAATAATAAATTAATTGGAGTTGATTAATAATTAATATAGTAATAATTGGAGTTGATTCATCCTCAATGACACTGGCTAGCCTTTCTATTTTTATTATTATTTTTTAGATTAAATTAATTCATTTATTTTTAATTGACATAATAATTGTACATGCTAGCAGGGTGCAATGTGATGTGTATCAATACATGTATGCAGCATGCAGTGGTCAAGTTAGGGTAGTTGACGTGTCTGTCGCCTCAGATATTTTTCATTTCTTTGTGGTGGGAGTGTTCAGGGTCCTCTCTTCTTGCTATTTTGAAATATGCAATTTATTATTGTTTACTATAGTCACCCTATTATGTGATAATTAGCCTTTAAATTCCCACTACAGAGCTTTTCAGAGCTAATCTGCCTCCTGTGCTTTCCAAAGCCAGTTATTCTCTTAATTCTATGAGCTGCCCTATATATTTTCAATAGGCTTCCTTTGTTTTGTATGTAAAAAAATTAAAATAATTTTTAAAAAAGACAAAATTACTCTTTAAAATGTGTGATTGAGCTCATAAGACAGTAAGAAGAATCTCTAGAGGAACAAATGGAAAAGAAGTTGGTAAACTGAAGCTGAAACTATGGAAATCATTTGCTGATTATGGTAATCAAAATGCATGTGTTTGGCCATTTAAGGACAGAAAACAACGCTTTGAAGCTGCATAAAGTGGAGAGTAGGATGTGAGCCCTCTGCACACACCTGGACTCTTGAAGAGCTATAATCTTCTTCAATGAAAAGATGAACTAGGAAAATGTGCTCATCAGAATAAAAGACAAGGAACTTGTCTGCCTGTCTTAGGCTCTGACTAGAAAACAAAACAAAACACGTTTCCCTGAGAATTCAAACATTCAGATTTTCCCTCAAACAAATTTGGAGTGAAAATTGCATGATCCTGGAAACCCTTAGCATATAAATTAATTTCAGGTAGTCCCAAATTAGTAAATGGGTAGTGTGGAGCACCTGGCAGAAGCAAACACAAATTCCCTCTGAAGAAATGTACGCTGAACCCAGGCTTTACAGTAGTTGCACAGATAAAGCCATGCCAAACAGTAGTTCACCATCCCAAAGGACAGAATACATCAAGAAACAAGCCACTACGTAGAAGAATCATCAGAGTCATAAGCACAATAAATGAAAAACAAACTTTAAAAAAAAAGAAGAACAGAATTAGAACACCAGGAACTTTTACATTAGAATTACTGGATACATAATATGCAGTATTAAAAGGAATGAAAGACTACTAACCGTAGGCAGATTTTTAAAAGAAAAAAATAGAACATTTAGGAATAAATTTAAAATTCTGAGAATGGACTAAACTGAAGTATAGGCACTGCTGAAAGAGAGAATGATCAAACTGGAATATAGAGCTGAAATAATTATCTAGAAAGCAGCACAGAAAGACAAAGTCATGGGTAATATGAGACAGAGGTTAGAAACATGAACGATAGAAACAGGGTCTGACGTGTCCAACTATGCTCTGGAAAAGAGAGATCAAGGACAATGTGGTAAAAGCAATATTCAAAGTGACCACAAATGAGCATATTTCAGCATTAAGGAAAGACTTTCCATGCAAAACAAATAAGAAATCCACACTTAGACATATGGTGTTTTAAACCCAGAGAAAAAGATGACAATAAGATCTTAAAATAATATTCTGCTGATGAGAGTATATTAATCAATTTTTCCAAAGGATACTTTAACAATATTTATCCATGATTAAAATGTCTATATCCTTTCAATCTGTGATCCTACTCCTATTTATTCTACGGAGGTAATCTGTCAATAAAGATGTTAATCTATGTAATTTATAACAATAATACTTTGGATACAAGTTAACTGTCCCAGAGTAGAAAAATAATAAATATATAATAGCATAATAGTAGTTTGGAATATTACACAGCATAAAAAGGCATAGATAGATAGATAGATAGATAGATAGATAGATAGATAGATAGATAGATAGATAGATAGATAGATAGATCACATTTATTGGTAAGGACAGATCTCCATGACTCCATCAATGAATTAAGCAGATATCAGAATAGCATAAGTTATACAGTCCCATTCATGTAAAGTTACATATACTTTTATGTTTATATTTAAGCTGTCTTGGTATATCGCCCAATGTTGTTCTATATAAATAAAAAGAGGTCTAAAGGACATTGATATGGTCTAAAAGATTAAAAGTGGTTATCTCTGAATATTGGAATTTCAGCGAATTTTGGCTTTGCTTGCTTTACATTTCAACAGTGTTTGATTTTTCTTTTTAAGAAGCATATTCAATACAGAGGTACACAGGTATATCCCAGATTTCTTGAGTCTCAGGACAGTTTTCTTTCTGCTAAACATGAAACCATTTTGATGATATACCATTTTGACTGGTTCTGATAGGGCTTTTCATGCAACTATAATTGTGCTACTTTGCCTTGTTTTATGTATATAGGAACCTTACTCTATTACCACTTCCAAATATTAGCTAATTAGTAGATGAATTCGTTTGGTTACTTCATGCATGTAAAGACTGAGGAAAGGTATCTATAAGAGGTTTTCTTCAGTTCAAGGTCCAGTTAAAATCACAAATAAAAATATTGAGGGTAGTATGATTTTTTCCTAAGACAGTAAATAAAACAGAACAATTTAAGATTGTTTGCTGACTTAACTCTTCTCAAGTATCTAAATTTAAGAAATATTGAATTTTAAAATTACGCCTCCTCATGTTACATTCTTAGTTTTAAAAATATTAATCACATCAGTGGCAGTGAGCACACTCAGCACCAGGATCTTGGTTTCTAAATACCATTCTCCAATAAAAAGAACCAGGACTCCTTGACAAAATGACTGATTCTGTACCTGAGACAGGGAGAATACAAGATGAGCCTGAAGTATCTTACACTGTCAGAACATAAGGAAGTACTCAAAAAGGATAGGGACATAGCAAGTAGACAGGAGAGCCATCCTGAATAAGCCCCAATGACCGAGCTGGATCAATTTTAGCAACTAAATACAAAGTATAAAACATACATACATGTGTCTGTACTGATATAAATAATCTCTTATCCTTGAGTGTGGACTGGACTTAGCAACTCCCTTCCAAATAATAGAGTATGAACAGGGAGGAATAGTATTTTACAGTACAGAAACCTGGTAAACAAACGTTACCCTAATCACATGATCAAGGTTAGCATCACCGGTGATAAGTTATGTTTATCGCATTTACCCCATCACATAATATGATGAGGACACATCACCTCTATGTAAAATACTATTCCGCAAAACCCATATTCTATCCCAAAACCCATAATTACAGTCTAATCATGAGTAAAGTTCAGATAAACACAAATTGAAGGGCATGTACAAAATGCCCAACCAGTGTACCTATCAAAGTAATGGAAAATGAGGAAAGGCTGAAAAACTGTCACACATTACAGGAGTCTAAGGAGACACAATGAACGAATGCAATGTGGTATCCTGGATGGGATCCTGGAACAAAAGGGAGAGATTAGTGGAAAGACTGATAAAATATGAATGAAGTCTGGTTACTAGCAAAGTATTTTAGTTTTGACCAATGTACTGTGGTGCTCCCAGATGTTAACATTGGGGTAGACTGCTGATGGGTGTGCAAGAAATCTCTCTGTTACCTTTGAAACTTTTCTGTAAATCTAAATTATTCCAAAATAAAAAATTTCTTTTCCCACCCCCCCAGTGTTGATTGCTTTTATTTATTTGTTTGTTTGTTTTAATTTTTTAAAATGTTTTGGTTTTATTGGTTATGAATATACATGGAATACAAAGAAAATGGTTACAACCGTGCCTAAGATGTGATGGCCACATCCATACCGGCAGCATGTCTGTTACCACAAATTGTGATTATACCCCATGTCCCCCACCCAGTTATTCCCTGAATTATCTGCAACCTCCCTCCCCATCCCCCTTTCCCCACTCCACTTTGTATCCCTAGGTATCCCACTTTATATATCCCTATATTTTCTCCCTCTGCAAGTCCAATGCACCACTATGGTCTTTCTTTCTTCTTTATCTCTTAGCTCCCACTTATGAGAGAGTACATACAGTATTTATCCTTCTGTGCTTTGCTTGTTTCACTCAACATAAGCTTCTCTAAGGTCATCCATGTGGTTGCAAATGGGAGAATTTCATTCTTTTTTACAGCAGAGTAGTATTCCATGGTATATATATACCACAGTTTCCTTATCCAATCATCCTTTGATGGACATTTAGGTTGGTTCCATGTCTTGGCTATTGTGAGCAGAACTGCGATGAACATGAGAGTGCAGGTATCCCTCCAACATGATGATTTCCATTCCTTTGGGTATATACCCAGAAGTGGGATTGCTGGATCATATGGAAGATCTATCTGTAGTTGTTTTAGAACCTCCATACTGTTTTCCATTGTGGTTGTACTAATTTACAGTCTCAACGACAGTGTAGGAGGGTTGCCTTCTCTCCACATCCTCGCTGGCATTTCTTATTCTCATTCTTTTTGATTATAGCCAGTCTAACTGGGGTGAGATGATATCTCAATGTAGTTTTAATTTGCATTTTCCTGATGACTAGTGATGTTGAGCATTTTTTCATGTACCTCTTGGCCATTTGTATGTCTTCCTTTGAAAAATGTCTATTCAGTTCCTTTGCCCATTTTTTAATTGTGTTATTTGTGTTTTTTTAACTGTATAATTGCTTGAGTTCCTTGTATATTTTGGATATTAATCGCTTGTCAGATGCATAGTTATCAAAAATTTTCTACCACTCTGTAGGTCGTCATTTCACACCTGATTGTTTCCTTTGCTGTACAGAAGCTTTTTAGTTTGATGTAGTCCCATTTGTTTATTTTGTCTTTTGTTGCTTGTGCTTTTGGGCTCATGTTCATAAAGTCTGTGCCCAGACCTAATTCCTAAAGTGTTTCACCTATATTTTCCCTTAGTAATTTTACAGTTTCAGGTCTTATACCTAAGTCTTTAGTCTATTTTGAGTTGATTTTAGTATATGATGAGAGGTGCATGTCTAGTTTCATTCTTCTGCATATGGATATCCAAGTTTCCCAGCATCATTTATTGAAGAGGCAGTCTTTTCCCCAGTGTATGTTTTTGTTCCCTTTGTCAAATATCAGATGGCTGTAAGCGTGAGGGGCGATTTCTGGGTTCTCTATTCTGCTCCACTGGTCTGAGCGTCTATTTTTATGCCAGTACCATGCTGTTTTGATTACTATAGCTTTGTAGTATAATTCGAAGTCAGTTAGCATTATGCCTCTGGCTTTATGGTTTTTGCTCAGGATTGCTTTGGCTATTCTAAGTCTTTTGTTGTTCCATATGAATGTTGAGATTGTTATTTCCATCTTTGTGAAGAATGTCATTGGTATTTTGATGGGGATTGCATTGAATCTGTAGATCGCTTTGGGTAGTATAGACATTTTTACAGTGTTAATTCTTCCAATCCAAGAGCATGGAATGTCTTTCCATTGTTTTATGTCTCCTTTAATTTCTTTCAGAAGTGGTTTGTAGTTCTCATTGTAGAGATCTTTCACCTCCTTGGTTAAATTGATTACTAGGTATTTTTGTCTGTGTGTGACTGTTGTAAATGGGCTTACTTTCCTGTTTTCTCTTTATGTTAGCTCATTATTGGAGAATATAAATGTAACTGATTTGGGGGCATTTATTTTGTATCCTGCAATTTTACTGAAATTATTAACCAGCTCTGGGAGTTTTTTGATAGAATCTTTAGGTTTTTCTATATATAGTATCATGTCATCTGCAAATAGGGACAGTTTGACTTCACCTTTTCCAGTCTGGATGCCCTTTATTTCTTTCTCTTTTGCCTGATTGCTCTGGCTAGTGCCTCTAGTACTATGTTAAATAGAAGTGGTGAGAGTGAGTATCCTTCTCTTGTTCCTGTTCTTAAGGGAAAAGCTTTTAGTTTTTCCCCATTCAGAATGATACTGGTGGTGAGCTTGTCATAGATGGCTTATGTTGTGTTGAGATACTTCTCTTCTATACCTAACTTGTTGAGAGTCTTTATCATGAAGCAATGTTGAATTTTGTCAAATGCTTTTTCAGTGTGTATTGAGATAATCATATGGCTTTTGTCCTGATTTTATTGATGTGATGTACCATGTTAATTAACTTTCGTATGTTGAACCATCCTTGTATCCCTGGGATGAATCCCACTTGATTATGTTGTATAATTTTTTGATGTGTTGCTGTGTTCTGATTGCTAATATTTTGTTGAGGTTTTTTGCATCTATGTTCACCAAGGATATTGGCCTGTAATTTTCTTTTTTGTTGTTGTTGTTGTGTCTTTATCTGGCTTTAGTATCAGAGTTATCCTGACCTCATAGAATGAGTTTGGGAGAATGGCTTCTGTTTCAACTTTTTGGAAAAAAATGGTAATCCCATGGTAATCTCAGATGTTAACATTGGGATAGACTGTTGAGGGGCAGACAGGAAATCTCTGTTACCTTTGAAACTTTTCTATAAATCTAAATTATTCCAAAATAAAAAATTTCTTTAAAAATAAATTCACTACACACCTATTAGAATGGCTAAAATCCAAAACACTGACAACACCAAATGCTGACAAGAATGTAGAACAAGAAAAACTCTCATTCATTGCCAGTGGAAATGCAAAATGTACAGCCATTTGGGAGACAGTTTGAAATTTTCATACAAAACTAAATATATTCGTAACATACAATCCAGAAATTGAGTTTCTTATTATTTACCCCAAAATTGAAACTGACTTCCACTAAACAAACAAACAAAAAACCCATACATGGATATTTATAGCACCTTTATTCATAGTTGCTAAAAACTAAAAACTGAAAGCAACCAAGATGGCCTTCATGGATGAGTAAATAAACAAGCTTTAGTAAATCCATTCAATGTAATTTTACACAACATGAAAATAAGCCATCAAGCCATGAAAAGACATGCGTGAGCCTTAAATGCCTATTGCTGAGTTAAAAGAAGCCAAAATGAAAAGGCTATATGCTATATGATTCCAACTATATGATATTCTGGAAAAGGTAAAACTATGGACATAGGAAAGTAGTGGTCAGGAGTTCCAGAGGAGGGAGAGAAGGATGAATAGGTGGAGCACAGGGGATTTTCGGGGTAGTGAAACTATTCTGTAAGATACTGTAATTCTGGGTGCATGTTATATACATTTTTCAAAACCCATAGAGTATACAATGTGAAGAGTAAACTCTAATTTAAAATGTAGGCTTTAGTTAATAATAGTGCTACAGTATTGGCTCATTGCTCATTTGGAAGACAGTTTGGAAGTTTCATACAAAACTGAATTTATTCTTAACATACAATCCATAAATTGAGCTCCTTAGTATTTACCCAAAGAAGTGAAACTGATTTCCATAAAGCAAATGACTTGGGTATTTGCTCCCTCCAAAACTCATGTTAAAATTGTATTGCCATTGTAATGATATTGGGAGGTGTGACTTTTAAGTGGTGATTAAGCTGTAAGGGATTTGCCCTCATGCATGTACTAATGTCATTCTCATGGGAGAGGGTGTGCCCCCTTTTGCTCTCTCCTCTCTCTAGCCCTCTCTTTGCCCTTCTGCCATGTGATTCTTTTTGCCATGGGATGACATATCAACAAGGACCTTGCCAGAGGCCACCCTCTCAATCTTGGACTTCCCAACCTCTAGAACTGTGAGCCAATACATTTCCACTTATTATAAGTTACCAAGTCTGTGGTATTCTATTATAGCAGCACAAAACAAACTGACAGAAAATTGGTACTAGAGAGTGGGGTGTTGCTATAACAAATACTTGAAAATGTGGAAGTGGCTTTGAAACTAGGTAATGGGCATAGGCTGAAACAGTTTTGAAGCAAATGCTGAAAAGTCTGCATTGCTGTCAATGCAGCATGAAGGGCAATTCTGGTGAGAGCTCAGAAGAGGAGAGCTGTAGGGAAAGATTGGAACTTCTTAGAGATTACTTAAGTGGTCATGATCAGAATGTTGGTAGAAATATGGACAGCAAAATTCTAGTGAGGTCTCAGACAGAAATGAGGAACAAGGTATTGGAAACTGGAGTAAAGACCATCCTTGTTTCATGAGTCAGGCACAGAAAGAGAAATATCACATGTTCTCGTTTATTTGTGGGAGCTAAAAATAAATACATAAATACACAAATAAACTCGGGGGGGGGGAAGAAGACACAACAATTACAATTCTGTGAAGTAGATATGACAAGCAAACAGAGATGAGGTTGTTGGGAGGGATAGAGGGCAGGGGAAGGGAGGTTTTGGTAATGAGGCACAATAATCAACCACATTGTATATTGACAAAATAAAATAAAATTTTTTTTAAAAAAGACCATCCCTGTTATAAAGTGGAAAAGAACTTGGCTGAATTGTGTTCATGTCCAAGGGCTTTATGGGAGACAGAATTTTTTTTTTTAAAGATGACCAGTAAGGGGGTTTTAACCCTTGACTTGGCATTGTGAGCACCAGGCTCTCCCAAGTGAGCCATGGGCCAGCCCTGAGAGACAGAATTTAAAAGCAATGAACTAAGATATGTGACAGAAGAAATTTTTAAGCCAAATATTGAGGTTGCTGCACGGCTCATTTTAGCTATATTTAGTAAACTGCAAGAAGACAGAAATGATTTAAAGATGGCATTTATAATTAAAAACTAAGCAAAACGTAGAGATATGGAAAATTTACAACCTGGCCATGTAAAGAATAAAAAAGCTTACATGGGAGAGAATACCAAAGGTGTAACCAAGAAACCCTTTAGTAGAGGGTTTGGTACACATAGAAGAAAGCCAGATGCTATTCATCAAGATAATGGTAGAAGGACCCAATGGCACTTTAGAGATCTTCATGGTTGTCCCTCACATCTAAGATGTTGAGGGCAAGTTTTCCAGAGAGGCACTTGTGAGACCTCAGCATTCACTGCCCTGTGCCACCTCAAGTGTCTACTGCTCACATTCTGGGACAGAGTTCCTCTGCTTTCCCAGCCATGGCTCAAGCAGGCACAGGGACAGCTCCAGCCACCATTCAAGAATATATAGGCTATAAACCTTGGCAATGTCCACATGGTGCTAACTCTGTAGATGTTCAGAGTGCATGAGCTACAGGGGCCATGGCAGCCTCCACATAGATTTCAGAAGGTGCCTTAGAAAGCCTCAGGGCCCAAACCAAAAATTGGCAGTGGTCCAGAACCACCACAGAGTCCCCAGTACTGCAATGCCTAGTAGAGCTGTAAGGGTGAGGCCACCCCAAGACCCCAGAACTGTAAAGCACCAATGTGTAGCCCCAGCCTGAGAAAGCTGAAAGCACAAAATTCCAACCTTTAAGAGATGCTGATGGGATGAGCCCACCAAAGTAATAGGGGTAGGGCTGTCTGAGCCTTGGGGGCCCAACCCCCACCCCAGTGTTTACAGGAGGTGGTACATGGAGTCCAGAAAGATTATTCTGGAGCCTTAAGATTTAATATTGCTTGTCCTGTTGAGTCTTTTACTTAGGGGACAAGTTACCCCTTTTTTCTTGCCTATTTCTCCCTTTTGGAACAGGAATGTCTATCCTATGTTGGTCCCATGATTTTATTTTAGAAACATGTAACTTGTTTATTTGTTTGGTTGGTTGGTTGGGTTTTTGGGGGGAGGGGGGATAAATGTAAAAGTTTATTTGTTGATTTTTTGGCTCTGTCTTCCACATTTTATTTTTATTGGAACATAGTTGATTATACATATCTGTAGTGTACAGCATTGCATATCAATACTCGTGTGTAATACATAACTTGTTTTGATTTCACAGGCACACAGCTGGAGAATAATTTGCCTGGGGATGAATCATGCCTTGAGTCTTAACCATATCTAATTAGATGTGACTTTGGAATTGGACTTTTGAATTGATGCTGAAACGAGCTTAGAGTTTTGGGACTATTGGGCAGAATGAATGTGTTTGGTATGTGAGGAGGACATGAGTTTGGGGAGATCAGGGTGAAATGCTATGGTTTGAATGTTTGTTCCTTTCAAAACTCATGTTGAAATTTCATTGCCATTGTAATGGTATTGAGAGATGGAATCTTTAAGAGGTGATTCGACACTGAGGGCTCTATCCTCGTGAATAAAATTAATGCCACTATCGTGGGAGCAGGTTTGCCCTTCTTCTTGCTCTCTCTTCTCTCTCACTCTCTCTTTGCCCTTTCACTGTGTGATGCCTTCAGCCATGGAATGCTGCAGCAAGAAGGCCTTTGCCAAAGACCAGCACTTTGATAGTGGACTTCCCAACCCCCAGAACTATAAGACAATAATTTTTTGTTCCTTATAAATTAGCCAGTTTGTAGTATTCTGTTATAGCAGCATAAAATGGACTAAGACATTCAATAGTTGTAACAAATGTACCATACTACAGTAATCCAAAATGTTAATAGGGAAAACTAGGAGGAGGGCTTGAGGGGGATATGGTAACTGCATTTTCCACTCAATTTTTCTGTAAAACCTAAAACTGCCCCCCCCCATAAAGTTTATTTTTAAAAAATAAAATCAGTCATAATATAAAAGAAAAAAATTTGTAATAGATAGATACGTGATACAACAAGTATAATAAAATGTTAATGGTGGTGATGTATATGGATGTTCACTGTAAAACTCTTTCTACTTTGCTCTGTGTTTGACATTGTTCAAAATAAATGTCGAAAAAAATGATTATCGGTAATATTCAGAAAAAGCTTAGCATAGTAAGGTCCAAATGAACCTGTGGAGTCTAATTCTAACTCCATTATGGATTTATTATATGATTCTGTAAAAAACATGTAACTTGATTTAACTACTTGAATTACTCTTCTAAATTATGAAACCCAATTGGTCCTGTCTTTAAAAGTGAGAATCTAGATAAAATTGCCTTTTCGTTTGAGAAATACAACTAGATATTCACAGTGTGTTTTCTCATCAGCAGGGGAATGTGAGCAGTGCTTTGTAGCTTTTTAAACAATACTGATGACATGGTAACAGAATTTGAACAACTAGTGCCCTGGACTTTGTCGGTGTTCTTGTTATGATTTAGTGCTGTTTTATTTACCATCCAAAAACATATTTTTTTAATTACTTGCTACAACATGACAATAGTTTCAGTTCTGAATGATGCATATTTCTCATTATGAATCTAAATACAAAGAATGTTTCCTCCGTTTTCAGTCACTACACTGCGTAAAAATGGTGTATAAACAATAGTATGACATATTTGCATATTTATCTGTATTAAAAGCCTCATGAAACAGTCATTACAGATACACAGCTGTTGCTTTTTAACTATTTTTTAAAGGGACCATATCTCCTCTCCTATATAAAATATATGCATTTTCAAGTGTATCATCAGGACTGAAGGATTTGCAAAGCTTTAAAGAGGAAAAGTTATTCTCAGAGGAGAAGAATTATAAGTTTTTAGTGACTGTATCTAAATGATACATTTTTAACCTAAAATGATAAACTTGTTCCTTTGCCAAGTCATATATACATTTTAAACAGAAAGTAATTCTGGAAGCTCCTACAAATTATGGCTGCATTTCAGCACAGAGACTGTTTACCTACTCTACAGAGCACATTAAAAGGATGCTGCTTTTATATCAACCACATTACAGAAGAGAAGACTCCACTTTGTGACAAAATGACAATTTCTCTTGTAAAGAACTTTTTCTTTTAAGAGCATATTTTATAACTTCATGAAAGCCTATAGTAGTATCTTTCTTTTTAATTAAAAAGGAAACTTTATGCCCCTGGAATGCTAACTACTATCATCTTAGTAGCTGCCAGAAAAGAGAGCCAAATTGAAAAACAATTCTACTGAATTTCATTATATTTTCTCTAGAACTTTAATATGAACATTTTCAGTTTTAAGAAAACATGTATGTTTTTACAACTCAATGATCATATCATGTTCAATTGATTAGCATATAATTCAGATGAACACCAGTTCTCATTTTAGTATCTGAATTCCACTGCTTGTTTGTTTTTTCAAAAAAAGCTTTTAAACATAGTTAAATCAAAGATCGTACATTTCATAGTTCACTCTCACCACGTTAGCTAAATAAGAACGTCCTAAGAAGAGAGGATTATCATATATTAAATTAAAAGTTTGCCACTTTACCACATTAATCCTGTTAGAAAAAGATGATTTCTGTCTAACTTAATCAGTAGGAGGTTTTTATTGCCCTAAGTATTAATTGATTAGGTTCTCATTAAGGTCAAAAGTACACTTGACTCACCAGAGGCAGCCAATTAGCAAATTGTCAGCCATGCTTATTTACATAGACTGAACATAATGGTAGTTATTTGACTGTCAAGTCAGAAGGTCACAGAATCTTTTGCGCACTTTGCCCTCCAAGAGGGCAATAGTCATTCAGGCACCAGAATGCATTCATAACAAAGATTTAGCTTATTACTTATTGACTTAAATCACTCTTAGAAACAGGTGTTTCATTCTCTTTTGACAAGTAATATATCATTTCTTTGTGAAATACTTGAGCTTCTGTTGAAATCCTATGGTTGATTATGTCTGGGGATTTTTGTTCATCAAGCAGCTTGCACTGGAAACTCTAAATAGCTTTTTAAAGAACAGACGGATCCAATGACTATTTTCCTTTGCAAGATGGACTTTTCTTCTGCTGTGTAGCCTTGCTGTAATTACAGCAAGTTGGGCACACTAATGCTGAAATAGCTCTGGGACACCAGTCTCAAAGGTGAAGGTTAGAAACATATCTGAGCATCACCTTAGTGAGGACATTGGTATACCTTTTAAATACCTACCATTGACACAGGAGATTGGATATTTGCTATATAACAAAGTGGAAATGAAAATTCAAATTTATTCATAAACCAATAATCTAAAATTTCTGCCTGTAGGCCCAGTGATATTTATCATCACAAAGCATTTTACTTTGTTTATACGGTGGTGATGTAACTAGCTGCATTTGTTAGTATTTTATTTTATTTTATTTTTTCTATTTATCCTCTTCTACTTAATTTTAACATCATTATTCCTTACATTTTCTATTTTGATTCAAATATCACATATCAGTCTATGAATTACATTTTAAGGAGAAAATACTTTTGTTTAGCACATCATTTTTACAAGTTTTGCCTCTAGATCAAACTAGCAACCCACGAGTCAGCCCAGATTCTTTCCTTTCCATTGTGTTTTCCCCAAACATGAATCCCATCAAGAATCACATTCTACTTACTAAATATCATCAACAGATACAAGGGGTCTTCAAAAAGTTCATGGAAATATTTGTATTATCTTTTATTCTATTTTTCCACAAACATTTTGAAGTATCTTGTGTAAGTGCCCTTTAGTTCAACCCACTGCCGCAGTTCAGCAACTTGTCTCTTGATTAAACTGTTGTGATACCTTTTTACTCATTTTCCAAATCAGTCAATGGCTCTCTGTTGCTATGAATGTCTTCCCACTAGAGTATAACTCTTTCAGAGTAGGAGTGGTATATGGTCATATTGTATCCCCAGCAAACAGTTCAGTGCTTGGCACATATAGGCACTCAGTAGAAATTCACTGAATAAGTGAATTACCATTATTATCTTTATGCTACAAATAAATGTAAACTTTGATAGAATATTAATTTGTTATGATTTAAGAACTCATCAAATCAATGTTTTCACTAGTATTAAATTATTAATTAGTACCTTCTCAGACTGTTAATAAGAAGCAATAAGTTTTAACTCAGCTGTGTGACTAAACCAACAGCCTTGAATATTAAAACAAAGTGAGAATCAGAGTTGAAGGAAAAAACTATTACCATAATTCTTGAGTAAGTAAACTACCAAGTACAGTATATAAAGAAAACAATATATATACTATCAAAACATTTGCTTTGTTTGTGATATCATATGATTTTCAGATGATTCAACATTAGAGATTAATAGTGACTATTTCTATATTGTCTACAAAGTACTGAGCACTCTGTATACATTGGTATTGTCCTCTTAAGAACCATGATGTAATGTAGGTATCATAACTGTCAATTCACAGATAAGAAAACTGATTTCACAGGGTAACTTGTCCAAAGGCACATAACCTAGGTCTTCCTGGCTCTGTCTACCACACTAACCTGAGTCTAAGTTTGCCTTCTTCAGAATTTTGAGAAAGCTATTTAATATTATTCTGAAACTTCACTAAGTGTATAGAAATGTTTCATATCCAATATTGGGACTGGGATGGAGAGCAAACAAAAGAGCCAAAGATGAGAAAAATGGCAGTGGAAATTATAGGTAATATGGCTTAGTAGTTAGAATTGCGTGAGCTTTGACATCATATAGCTCTGTACTCATGTCCCAAGTCTGCTCTGTACTACCTGTGTAATCTAGAGTGAGTTACTTGACCTCTCCAAGTTCCAGTGCACTCATCTTTAAAACAGATATAATAATATTGCCTACCAGTTGATTTGTGAGGATCAAATTAGATTATGCAGATAAAATGCCCAGTACAGTAATTGGGACATCATAATGGCTCAGTAAATGTTCGCTATTGCTGTTAATAAAGGTTTTCCACAAAAATGAATGGTTTGAGTTATATGGACTTCCTTATCCTTTGTTTAATCTGTGTGCTCTGGGATTGCAGCAGATCCATAAGATTCGTATATTACTCTGACATTTAGACAATCATCTGGTCATAAGCTTGAGTTACAGAGAAGATATGTAAATATTTAAGTTTGTTAGAAATTCCTGCTTTTGACAGTCTCTACCAAGCGGGAAAGTGGCACAGAGAGTATCCTGTGCAAAGTGAACTATTCCTGGTTCCTCATGATGCTTGTCAAACGTGTCATAAAAGATATTAACCTTTTTAGTGAATTGCCTCATAAGCTGCTGTTATGATAAATTACTAATTAAATTTATAAATCTAAATTCATAAACTAACTTTACAAACTAAATTTATAAACCAAATTGTAGAGAAATGAAGTTTTCATACTTTACTGGTTTTAGCATGCCCAGAATAATCATTTACTGTGTCCTAATATTAGTTATTCTTACCTTTTTTTCTTCAAACACTTTTTATTCTATAATAGGTAAAGTTGCCTTAGCATAGCTGTTATCTATTCTCCCTAGCTCTGTGTTCATCTAAAATAAAGCACGACAGCATGGATTGACTTTTCTTTTTGTTTTAATCTTTTGGTTTATTTTAATCAAAAGAATTTTATAAATTGATTGGAAGTAGAAGGATATACCTTATTTTCCTTTCTGCTTTTACAATATTTCTAATGAGTTTCAGTATTTGTTCCGGGAAAAACACATTCCTTATCATTCGTTGCATTACTCTTGAAATAGATTCTTTCAGCAACTATTATAGAATACTATGTACTGGGTCTATGCTGCTGACCTCATGAAATTTACATGGTATTAGGAGAGGACAGACAAAAAAATAAATAGCACAAGTGAGCTTGAGACGGGAAGTAGGGATGTAGGGAAGAGGGGAAGTTGCAATTAAACAGGGTGGCTATGGAAGGGCTTACTGAGAAGATATCATTTGGACAAAGACCTAAAGATGTGAAGGATTTAGCAGAGAAGATTACTGGGTAGGGCAATTCAGGCAGAGGAAACAACCAGTGGAAATGTGCTAAAGTGAGAGTGTTTAAAGTTTGTGGCTTGTTTGAGAAACAGCAAATAGACTAATTTTGCTGTAGCAAAATGAACCTACAAGAGAACCATAGAAGGTGAATTCAGAGAAGTAAGGTGAAAGTGCCAGCAATTGTGCTGGGCCTTCCAGGCCATGGGAAGGAGTTTGTCTTATCCACTAAAGGTGCAATGATGAGCCAAGAAGTTGAGCAGAGAGCTGACCTGATCTGACTTCTATGTTCCAAGGGTCACTCAGGAACTGGGTAGAAGAGTAGAAGCAAGAGTAGAAACTGGTGGACCAATTAAGAAGTTGTGTCAGTAATCCAAATGAAAAGTGATAGTGACTTGGATCAGAGAAGTAATACCAAATTTGGTAAGAAGTAGTTGGATTTGGGGTATATTTTGAAGGTAGGACTAATAGGATTTCCTGGCAGATAGAAAGTGGGGAGGAAAAGAAAGATAGGACTCAAGGAAAATTCCAAGGTTTGAGGCCTGAGCAACATAAGAACATATGAAGGATAAAAATCTTTTCTTACCTACTTTGTATTCCTAATGATTCTATATGTCAACTCTGTCTATAAAACTATTTTAACTTCTCTTTTACCTTTCAGAACTAGTGAAAATTCAACCAGTTCTAACAGCACTTTGAATGCTTTTGGTAAATTCAGATTAGGCCTATGTAAACATCTTTACTAGCTGTCTCTTCTGAGTACAAGACCACCTCTAGTATTTAATGAACATCAACATGAGGATATTTGGGACACACAGAAGAAGGAGAAGACATAGCCCCTGTCTTCTTTAATCTTTGTTGTCTGTCTCACCATCTAAATAAGCAGAAATGCATGTCTCTGCCTGGATTTGGATCTTAGTCACAGGGCTTGGGGGTGGGGTGGGTGTTTTCATTTGGTCTTGGATCTCTGTGGATATAAAAGGGGGTCCGAGTAAGATGTCTTTGGAGAAGCAAGGCCCAGTATAAAATATCTTCTCAAGTCAAGGGGTCAGGCTGACCCTAACAACCAATCAAGAGGAAAAGACCTGCTCCAGGACATTGTATAAATCTTTCCAGTTATCTTAGAGGACATTCACATACCTCTTTTTTTCCAAGTATTTAGGAAAAGCCTTGCTATAGCCTTCAAGTACTAACAACAGGTCTGATAGGGAGGCAGGAGAGAGATTAATATGTATAAAAAGAAATATGAATAAGTGTAAACAAGCATAAAAATGTGTGGTATAACAAAAGTTTATATCCACAATGGATTATCTTTACTATGCTTCTTCCTTCTTAATTTATGTACTGACTTTGCTGTCATTTTAGGCAACCACGGTTAACAGTATCTCATTTGGTAGTTTGATTATTGACATCTCTCCTTTTTCTAGATTTAGCTGAATACAAAGAAAAGTTTTGAAATGCAAATAATTGATCATTTCTCCTACCCTTTACATTGGAACATGTAAAACCTTGAATTGGTCTTGGAAAGAATCATTTAATTACAGGAAACAAGAATCCCAGGTCTAATGCTCAGATAGAGAAGGACTAGATGAACATGAAGTACAGGCTATGGCCAACTTTAATTCTTTCCTAAATCAGATTTTCATGAAAACTTTTCATTACTTTGAGCATGGTAAATGAATTTCTATAAATTTAGTGCAAAAACAATAAGTCTAATGTCAAGTATAAATTATTTTGTTGTTCTGTTTAATTCTGGATAATCCTGTTCTCTTTTCTTTGGCATTAAAACAACTGTAATCACTGAGTCCAAAGACTTATAAAGCACTATTTAAAGCATTCATGTTAGGGCCGGCCTCATGGCTCACTTGGGAGAGTGTGGTGCTGTTAGTGCCGCAGCCACAGGTTCGGATCCTATATAGGGATGGCCGGTACACTCACTGGCTGAGCGCAGTGCAGACGACACTGAGCCAGGGATTAAGATCCTCTTACCGGTAAAAAACATCATTGTATTAAAGGAGTAAATAATCTGAGACCAGATAGAGCAAATTTAAAAAGGTTTTAAGGAGAAGGTATATTATTCAATTTTAGAAGGAAAGGAGGGAAGACAGCATAGTTTGTCAGTTTCTTAGACTCTTACCACAAAGAATATCATTTCAATTGTCTTCATAATTGAACCTAATAATATGCTTTAGTCTTTAACAGAAAATTATATTTCCAATTTCTGCATGAATACGCTTCTTTGAGACTAAGCAAACTATTTGTAAAGAGGGAATTGAATTGAAGAGGGATCATATTCTTTTAAATGACCTTTCTCTTTCTTTTTGCATCAGAGAGCCCGAATCAGCCCTGGGCACTCAGCATTGAATCAGACTCAACCTGCTAGTATTCCTTTTGTTACAGAACATAGACCCATAATCCTGGATCAAATGTGTTGAAATCTCACTCTATCTTTTTGTTGACCTCTAGCAAAATTCGGTTTTTCTCTCCATTTGTCTGTGAAGAGAGTTTTCATTTTAAACTTTTCCAATTTAGCAGAGTGAAAAGGTTAGAAAGAAAGTCAATACCCCCTCCAAAAAAAAAAAAAATCCAAAAAAGTGGCCCACAGTTTCCCACTGAATTGGAGCCAAAAACTCTGTCAGTTTTGCTCTCATATCTCTGAGCTGTAGCCTGACCCTTCACATGACCAGTGGGGCTTGTTGCGTGAGATCTATCAGCCTTTCTTAAAGTGCTATCTTCGTCCATATTTCAAAACACTCACAGATATTTTATCATTAATTAGTATTCATATTATGTCTCAAACAATCTGTTCAAGAATAGGGGAAGTGAACTAGTTGAACAGCTCTTCTGTTTGTCTAGTAATTAACATGGATGATGTGCGTAGAGCCGAAGGCCTCCTAGGGGGAGGAGGTAATGAAGTGCTGGGTAGGTAGCTCCTGGAACATTTAGGTGCCTACCTATTTTGGAGGCTGGGCTTCTCCAAAAAAAATCGTACTTGGCAAACAGGGTGGGGAGACACAGGCCTCTTTAAAAATAGACCCATGCCTCTTTGATTCACAGCATCCTGGATTTGCTTTTCATCATGTTAACATGCCACTTGGGAGCTGGCTGGACTCCCTTGTTCAGTGACATATATTTCATAGTGTTTTTTTTAAACCATTTGTTCTTTCAACCACAACATGCTTTGAATTTCTCTTTCAAATTTGAGGGTGTATATATAGATCGATCAAAACAATATTTTTAACATTCCAAACAATTTAGAAAGATAGTGGATGGGTGTCAGTTAATCTATTATGTTTCTTTCTTCCTCCTCCCCCTCTTCAGCTGCTAATCTTAGAACTTGTGTGCCAAATTGTGTAAGATATTCTTCCAATAGCTACATGTGTGACTCTTTTGTGAGCTCTACAGACAGTTACGAGGACAGATTTGGAGTTGCATATGGGACTGTCACATGGTTTGATTGCCTTGTCTTCCAGGCACTAAGATTTCTTTTCACTGAGCTTTAATACTGAGGAATTTTTAGTTGTGGTAAAAGTTCAGCAAAGTTTCTATTAAAGAATTTACACACCCCGGGAATGGGGAAAGAAAAAAAGTTTTTACTCACTACCACTCTATATTTGGCATCTATATATACTGAACAGTTCATATGTTTACTCTTTCCAATAGCGAAAAAAAAATCAGGACTTTTATCACAGAATTTTTATGAAAATCAGAAGAGAGTTAAGAGCCTTTATTATCTTCCTTGGTCTTTTGAAGCAAGATCTAGTAAATGTCTCAACAGAAAGAAGCAGATGCTCTGTAAAAAGGTCTCATATAGCTTAGGTCCTATTACAGAAGCTGATTTGCAGAAAAAAATGTGATCTATCCATGTCTTTAGGAGCCAAAATTCCATGTCTTTAGTCTGTGAAATAGAAAAGGTGCAAATCAATTTTCAGTTTTAAAGACACATTTAAAATCTTTTCCTTACCTAAACCTCACAGCCCCTTTTCCCATTGAACCACGGTGCCACCCTTGAGGAGCACATAGCCTTGAAGCAAGGTCATGTATTATGACTTTATTAAAGTGTTAACCACATGTACCCAGGCCTAGGCCTTAAAATAGTCTATTGCTATTTATACACTATTTAAAACAGTGCATGACATACAAAAGAGTATATGATTATTCATCCCTATATTAATTTCACCTTGTAAAACAAATGCAGTGGTTAATTATTTAAATCTGTACCTTTATTTGGTCCATAAGTAAGCTCAGTCAACTTTGTTACACTGTGGGAAAAGTCTTAATTTAGAAAAAATAATGATGGCTATAATTTACTTATATTTTTGCTCTGAGCCTAAACTCTAGATAGTATATATTTTACATACATCTAATCCCCAGAATAATCCACCAAAGTAGGTATTATTATTATTTCCATTTTTCTAGTTGAGTAAGAACTAAGGAAATAGTTTGAATGAAGAGAGAAGTGTTTTCTTATTTCAGACCTTAATTTCCTTTTCCTGTTTTAGGTTGGAGTAGTTGTGTACCTTGCAGGGCTAATTGCACTAGTACCTTGCACAGTGAAACTTGTGAGTGGTAGAATACAAACAGAGCTACTGTGTCCTTAAGCCATGCCCCCAAAATCCTGGAGACTACACATAGAGGCATGGGACTTCACCACACTCTCACGGCTCATTGTTAGGTAACAAACAGCACGTTCATTCCCACTGCTCTGGATACCCGGCAGAAGAACTTAAGGACACATCAAAAGGTACCTATAGCATCTATTGTTTTTCTAGGCTACGAAAGAGCAATTTATGAAAAAGCTTTTCTTCAGACAATATCAAATCTTTCTCAGTGCACTTCATAAGAGTTTGAACTAAATCTAACATAATAAGGTTTGAATGAGCTCTTATGTTCAGTCTCGTAATTGGCTGTGCACAACTGAGAAAGAAAGTTGCTTAACAGAAAGTTATAATCGTCACCGACTTTATCTTAATCCCTCAAAGCAATAAGTTAAGAGTTTTTTAAAGAGCTGCTTAGAGTTCTTAGAAAATGTTGAAAAATACTCTGTTAGAAATAATTCTGCCCATATGTCACACTGTGCTTTCTGGGAATGGGAAGAGAGGTAATCGTCTTATATTTTGTTCACTTGGGGTAAGTTATATCTTATTCCTCCAAGAATGTTTAAAAAGGGCCTTATTTTTCCATTCTTCTAACATATTTAACAGATATTCTGGTATTTTAGCATGAGCTTTATGCCCTGGTTTGGGGTCAGAACTTTTAGTTATCACACAGACATCAAAAGTCGTTTTGGAAACATATTGAATTTAGATCCCATGATTTGTACTATTGTGTCATCAGAAAA
Organism: Cynocephalus volans; assembly: GCF_027409185.1. Taxonomy (NCBI): domain Eukaryota; kingdom Metazoa; phylum Chordata; class Mammalia; order Dermoptera; family Cynocephalidae; genus Cynocephalus; species Cynocephalus volans. The sequence continues at coordinate 101,563,688 of NC_084462.1, forward strand.
TAAAAGACTTTTAAAATAAATAACATGGTAAGATGATGATTGGGTTATGTAATAGGAAGCACAAGCATCTTTTCTTCGTTGATGTTAAAAGCTATATCGGCAATGCAATCATATTTTGTAGATAATATTATTACCTACCTAGTAAACCCATGAGAAGTGAACAATTGGTAAAACTAACAAAAGTTTAGTAAGATTGCTAGGTACAAAGGAAATATTTTTTTAAATGGGGGGAAAAAGCCTCTATGCACAGTAACATCAAAACTATAAAAAATTTCAGGACCGCTATAAAGAAAACCATAAAGCCTTAAGGCAGGATGAAAGTTTCAAAAATTGGAAAGATATATCATGTTTCTGATTGGAAATACTTTAAAAATACTCATCTTCTACAATTTTACTTAAAAAACAGTTTTAATTTCATTGAAGTCAAATCTCATAAAGAATGAACTTAACACAATGGTTCTGAAGTATATATAGAAGGAACCAAGCAGGCAAAAATAGCCTGAAATTTTTTGCTAAAGGAAAAAGAAATAAGAGGGGTAAAGGGGAGGAGACAAGGAAGAATAAGAAAGTCTTGCACTGCCAGATATTAAAATATGTTGTAAAGATACAATTAAAATCATGTAGCATTGGCAAAGTAACATAAGAATCAGTGGCTCAAACTTGAAATTTCTCTTTAAATTATGTGCTTTCACATTTGTAGATGTGTTCATGGTTTTTTCTCTTTTTGTTGTTGTTTTTGATCAAACAGGAACATGAGGTCATGGTGCTTGTTGCTGATTTGGCAAACCTTACTTGCAGTTTTTCATGATTGAGCTTCTAGATGCTGCACCTGCTAATGAGGCGGAGTTTGCAATCAGCCGGCACTGACTGCCTCTTACTTTGGTTATGACACCTGTTATTATTTTTTAATCTGGTTGGGTCTAGGGCTTGCATATCTGAGAGCCTTTCTCTCCCCATGACTCCTGGGATCTATAGAATTCTTGTAAAACTTACTTTCTTCAATTGATAGGGAAAATATTTCCAGGATTTGTGCTTTATTTTACTTTATTTTTGCTGTGGCTGACACATTTGAATTTGAGCTATTTTAAAGCTTCCCCCCCACCCCAGTGGCTTCATTTGGTATTCAATGCAAGCTAAAAATAAAATGATATAAAATTTTAAATTATTTAAACTAAACCTAAGTTTTAATATAAAGTAAACATATTTATTCATAATGTATTCTTCCTTATCCACAGATGTGGATTCCAATTTAGAACAAGTTTCACCAAGGAAATGGTTTGTAGAACATTTCCAGTGAGGCTAATAGGCAAAATAAGTGCTAGTCATCTTATTAGAGCTTGAAAAATAAACATAATTTCTAGGCATGCCAACCATACTCATTTTATAACTAAATGTATTGCAAATCACCACATCAAACAGAAATTTTGAGAATCCCAGTTAGTGGTATTTAGTTTCCTGCTTAATGTCAATTTAGGTACTGCTGATAGTAATTTGCCATAGATCATGTCTGTCATTATTTTAAGAAAATAAACTTATAGCTAAGAAGAAAATTAGTTTGGGAAAAATCATTTTGCTGAGTTGAAATTTATAGTCTGTAATTATAAGGTATAAGGAACGTATCTAGTTTTGCTTTAAAAACGACTTGCTATCAGAAGTTAAATGATCATTTTATAATTTCCTATAACATGAAAGAAGAATGTTTTTAATTTAATTACCCATGCCTAAAAGGATATTTGAGTATACTCTTATTGGTATAATTAGTAATCAGAACATTATCATAAAAAGCTATTATACTCTTTTGAGAAGTTTTTTGATTCTTTGGTTTTCTTTGAAGGTGCTAAGAGTACAGGACTGCCACAATATTATTCAATATGATGATACGTTTTAGGATTATAATGTTGGTTGTTAAAACTTTACTAAATTGACTTGACAGTTTCAAATTAAGTATCATCTTGTGTTTTTCCTTTTTCTCTATCTTTTTAATGACAGTGTCATATAATATGATGGTTTTATGAGTGGTTTTGCTACCTAATTCATCAGAGCAATCAATGGGGAAAGGAGCCATATGGGTTGTAGTCCATTTGTATTGGACAGGACAGATGGCATTATTGATAAATGGAAATATTCCAAATATTTATTGTATAATGATATCACAAGGACTTCTGAATTTTAATACTTTAATTTCTAAAGTAGCTGGCAAATGAAGTACTTTATTCAGTTACTGTGTATCCATTTAAACATATCAATGTGTGAATTGTAGCTCTAATTACCTTTCAGTTAACACTTTATTTTACATAATGGACCCTTCTCTGTTGCAGATTTTGTGAGTACTTATCTTTATTTGACCAAGCTATCACTTTAGTCTTGAGAATTTTAAAGCTATAAACAATATTTGGGGCAGACAGCAAGTTAGAGATAGGATACCAAAAGTGACTGAGGCAAAGATTCCATAACAGTTCTCCCTCATCATCACCTTTGACCTGTGGGAGGCAGAGGGGGAAGAGGTAGTTTTACAGACTCTCTTTACATTTGCCTCTTGCATAAGTTTTTATTCTTAATAGATTGCCTAAAATTATGTCCTACGATAATTGTGGACTAAGGACATAGTAATGTGAATCAGGTTCTAATTATATTTTATTTTCTCAATTTGGTATTGAGTTATTTGAGGAAGAGTTGCTGCTGGTATAGTATTCTTACTACACTGTCCTCCCAAACGTTTGCCATCATTCCAAAGTACATTCACACTAGCAGAAATAAATGAAATCCAACGGAAAAGAGCACTTCACTTTTTTACTATATATTCTTTTTGTATTGTTTAAATATATATATTGAAAGCATATAGTCATGCCTTACTTTTACAACTGCAAAGTTAAAAGTGATAGCTATAGTCATCCCAAAACTTCTATTGCCATTGTTTTGTTTTCTAAAATACGACCACCCCCTGTCATTGAAGGCCTAGTATGTATTTATACACCACTAGGAGCTCCCTATATTATATTCAGAAAACAATATAAATTCTTTAATGGTAGTGAGCATTTTTTCTAAAGTGAAAATCAGGACACATTGTCCAACAATGTTTTTTGGTTTTTATTTATTTATTTTTATTTATTTATTTTTATTGAAACATAGCTGATTGTACATATCTGTGGGGTACAGAGTTGAATATCAATACCTGTGTGCAATATGTGATGCTCAAATCAGGATAATTCATATACTCAACACTGCACGATGTAATCGTTTTTTGTGGCCCTTTACCAATTCCTCCCTTACTCCTCTCTTCCTCCCCCTTTACCTCTGGGAACCTCAGTTCCATTCTCTCCTTTTGAAAGTTCAGCATATTATTGTGAATGTTGTGTCTTTCTTTTTTTAAATGTATTTATTTATGTTTTAGCTCTCACTTATGAATGAGGACTTGCAGTATTTGTTTTTTAATTGTGAATTTGTTACTGCGAAAAGTTACAAAGTTATAAAAACTAAAGGTTTTTACATTTAGTTATAAATTCATCAAGTTGCCTTCATTAATGACAAACACCACTAAATTACCAGTATTTTACACACTGTCTTGCACATGGCAAGAGCTCAATGTTTGTTGACTGTGATACTGGTAAGCAAGGTAGGATGGTATACATCCACAAAGACAACTATAAATATAAAGAATTTAGATACATGCTTTCAAAATGGCAGGGTAATCCCACTAATCAAATAGAAACTTTATACTATATTTTGATAAGATCAGTCATCTAAAAAAGGTTCTTATAAAAACAGACTACATAAATATATTGAAAGAATAAGTTGACCAAGTTTTATTTAGTTAAAAATATTTTATAATATTCAGTGGGCCAAGAGGACAATGTAACTTAGACCTACATAGACATATCCTATACAAGATAGACTTTCTACCATATGATTTAGAGCAAAATAACAGTAGTTGCATTTCTACTGCCCTGGCAAGCACAAATGGACCAAATATACCCTGATGACTCCAGATATCCCCAACACTCTAGGGCAATTTCAGAAGCATTGATTAAAATGGCATAGATAAGATTCTGATAGAAATCCCAGGACCAATACTAAATCAGGAAAAAGTCTAGTTTACATGGGAGTGGTATGGAATTTGAAACATTCTACGTGTATTCACTGTTTCTTTTAAAAAGTCAAAGTCTAAATATTTTGTTGTTACTAAAGCCTTTTATTTCCTTTTTTATGGAATCACATATATGAGTGCTTTCCAATAAAATTTGGGAAGAATTTTTACTCTGAAGTTTGTATCTACACTTTCAGCCCTTTCAGTCCTTCTCTGATCTTTTCTCATTATCTGTGTTTCTCTCCATCTCTCCTTCCTCCTTTAGTACTCAATTACACATTGAGAGACAGAGAGACAGAGACAGGCAGACAGACATATCAGCTTTACTTTGGATTACCAAACAGGAAAACTTCCTCTCAGGCAACACTGCAACGTGGTTGTATTGTTGTTTTAAGAAGACTTTATTTTTCCTTCCTTTCTTATTTTAAATTTAAATTGTGTATATTGAGAGAAATTGTGTTACACCACTCCATTGATAGAAAGCAGAAAAAGTCTCTAGAACTAAGCAGTTTGATTACTTACAGTGAATGAATGACTCTTTTCACTGTTATCTTGCTAGAGGTTTTCTTATGAAAGTTTTTACTCAGAGTTTTGGGTACGGTCCACCTCCTCCCCACAAAAAGAACCATATGTACCTAAAAATAAGACATGAAGACTATGTATCAACATTTAGTTTGTGTTCCAAGAATTACTTATGGCCCAAATTTTTTAAAGACAAACTAAGAGTATAAAAATTATGTTTTAGATAAGCAAGTCCTGTGTGGGAGCTAATTTTCTTTATAATATTTTACGAGCAGTGGAATATTTATCTAGCTAATCTTCTTTAAAGACATCATGTTGTTACAGCAGAAATAATATAAGAATGCTCAATAATAAATTTCTAAATTTAGTCCTAAGTCATTTGGACTTTGATTTAATCAAATTTATCAGAAAAAAAATTTTTCCAAGCCTTAATTTCCAAAGGCAGGATGATAGAAATTGATCATGCTGGAGAATAAAGAAATACATGTTGGCATACTAAGGCACTATGTAAGCTGACATTCTTGAACAAAAGCAGCCTGTCAACTATGGTGCACTTAAGTACAGGAAAGATTGATGTTTGCCAAATGTAAAATCAGAGAGAAGAAAAATATGTTTTCAAGCTTAGAGGATTGCCAACAATTGAAAGAGAAAATAAATAAAAATTTAGATGTACAATATTGTTATACCTTGTCAAGGAAATGTTAATTGAAATCGGGCCTCCTTTATAAAAACATAAGATTTCCACCAAAAGACTACTCAAGAGTCTGACAATTAATGCAAAAGTAGAATTTTAAAGATACAAAGTGATGTCTGGCATTAATAAAAATTGTGCTGTTACATTATCAAAAAATCTATGTCATAGATTTCAGTGTCAGTGATCTCCTACTGATTACTTAATATAATTGGTTATGTTACTAAGAGAAAACTAACAGTTTTGAAAAATATCAGCATGAACCATGTGGGGGACTCCATCATAAATTCAATAGCTAAAATATGCAGGTTTCTTTTTATTTCTTCTGCATTATCAGGTTTGACATTTATTTGGTAGCTATATATTGTTTTGAATGTGCAATGATTTGAGTTATTAAAATACAGCTCACTTATGATCCATGTTAAGAACATGCAGCGCATTCAAATGACTAAGTAGCATTGGGTCTTTCATCTCAGAGTGGTATGTTTCATTTCCCTAGGGTTGGGATTAAATTAAGATTTTGTATTCATTTGAAGTAATTGTAATGAGAATATTTAACGTGGGTCAAATAGAGAATAGAGGAACCCTCGAAGTGCTTAGAAATAATTTGCGTTTTTATATATTGTTCCACAGTGAGGTTGAAAAAGATTACGACACCTTCTTTAAAGATGTTGTATTGGTCTATTTGTGAATCTAATGAAATCCTTAGCAGAAAAGAACACAAATTGCTCAAATGAACTTTAGAAAATAAGAAGGCATTTGAATAAAATAATTATACATTTGAAACATACAAGATACTGTTAACAATCTATACTACAGAAAATCAGAGATATTTGATTTTCTGTAGGTATAGGGGAAAAAAAACTCAATGTTTCCTTTTTATTCCCATAATGGAAAATGGGGAAGCGGGGGGAGAATTGTATTTATTTGTCCACAGACATGGGAAAGAATTACCCAGCAGAGCTACATACTCATAACAGATTTTTCCAGACTCCTTTTCCCCTGAAGCAGGCTTCTTATTTGAACATCATAAGTGATTTTCCATGTTTCTCACTGAAGTGCTCAGGTATATTAGCACCACTCTCCCTCTCAGGACACTGACTTTGTTAAAGCCAAGAGGAAATAAATTATTTTTTTGTGCTGGTTATTTGTGTATCCTCTGTTGTGTTTGAAAAATAATAATAATGGCTAAACTGGATCAGCTTGTGTATGAAAACTGATCTTTTACTGAATGAATGACCAGCTACTGATAACCTATTTAAAAATTATATTAGATTGGATGATATCACCCAATCTTAGAGAAAGATTCTGTACAAAAGAATGCAAGTGTTGATAAAATTCTTTGAGTCCTAAATGATCTTCAGAAATTGTTTTAGAGCTAAAAGATACCCAGTGATTACTCAGGGCTAGATTACACTGTCTCAAAAGAATATGATAAGTTGAGTCAATGTAACAGGCTAAAATAATACATTTTCTAGTGCAGTTGCAGGCTTCTGCCCTAAGTGGAAATGTATTTATGTTGAGTACATTATAGCATGGAAGTTTGTTTTGAATGTTTCGATAAATCAAGCAATTACTTCAGGAAACACAGATGTGTTGCTTACCCTAAAAATTATTAAAGAAGGAGAAGTCTTCTATTTGGCAAAGTCCCTGTGGTAACATGGAAGTTCTGCTGTATAACCACCATCTTTGGTCTTCCCAACACTATTAGAAGTATATTAATACAATTACTATTCATTGTTTATGCTTGATGAAGGCATTCAAATGTGCCTAGAAACCAGCCGCTGTGATGTAAATAGGAGAGACAATACACATCAGTATCTGGAACAAGGCAAGAGAGCCTAGCAATAACACTATAACTTAAGATTATTTTGGAAGTTCTAGACAATTTAGTAAGTCAATGAAATGATAAAAGATGCATTAGAAAAAAGGAAAGCAAATTCTCCTTTTTACAAATGTATAATCACATACATTATAATTTAGATCAAACATACCTAAAATTGTCCAGGGCTTACTCACTCTGTTTCAGAAGAATATAAATTGAGATCACAGGAATGGGCTGACATAATAGACTTTTTCTTATACAGCTTCAGACTCCTACCTTAAGTAAATGTATATTTAGGTTGAACACATTCTAACATGGAAAAACCTAAGTGAATCAACTGAAAAACTATTTGAACTAAAAAGAGAATTAATTAATATAGCAGGATACAAATATATATTTTTCAGTTTTCTTTTTTTTTTTTTTAATTTTATTATGTCGATATACATTGTAGCTGATTATTGCTCCCCATCACCAAAACCTCCCTCCCTTCTCCCTCCCCCCTCCCCCCCAACAATGTCCTTTCTGTTTGCTTGTTGTATCAACTTCAAATAATTGTGGTTGTTATATCTTCTTCCCCCCCCCCCTGGTTTGTGTGTGTGTGTGTGTATGTGTGTGTGTGAATTTATATATTAATTTTTAGCTCCCTCCAATAAGTGAGAACATGTGGTATTTCTCTTTCTGTGCCTGACTTGTTTCACTTAATATAATTCTCTCAAGGTCCATCCATGTTGTTGCAAATGGCAGTATTTCATTCGTTTTTATAGCTGAGTAGTATTCCATTGTGTAGATGTACCACATTTTCCGTATCCACTTTCAGTTTTCTATTCATAAATAATATCTTGATTTGGGAATGAAAAGGGGTAAAATGAATTTATGACAATAATCCAAATTATAAAATATCTTGTAATATTCTGAATTTTACAAGACCCCTACCTGGAAGGAATTATAAAATTTTACTGGATAATGTACAAGACAAACACTCATAAATGTCAAGAACTGTGCTTCTGAATGGAAATATTGTAAGGATGGCAATTTCCGTACAGGTATAACTTTAGCACATCAGCCAGAATTCTAGTGGGATTATTTTAAAAACATAAAGAAACTATTCTAAAATGATTAGGATTTGGAATAGTAAAGGATAATTTTTAAAACATTAAAAGGATGAAATATGATTTATTAAATATGGAAATATAATTTAACACTACAATATTTAAAATGGTATGGTATTACTGTAGCTAGAATCTGTACATAGATTAGTGGAATGGAACAGATAAATGAAAAATTAGCCCTAGAATTTCTATGAACCAAATATGACAAAGGAAAATCCCAATAGTATGGATTAGGGTAGTTTATTCAGTGAAGGATTGTACAAGATTTGGCTAGTATTTGGGGACATTAAATATAATTTTGAAGAATTTTAACTTATATAGAAATACTCATAAAATAGAAAAAAATACAAAAACGTTTATATAGTATGAGTCTAGTCAGGTAAATTATGTGTGTATACATATGCACATGGAAAATCAAATGGTAGGAATTATACTAAAATGATGGAAATGGTAGAAAGATGGAAATTATTGGTATAATTACAATTATTGGTATGATTTTAGTTTTCTTCTTTATACTTTTTTGTGATTTCTAGGTTTTTTTTCCCTCAATTATAATACATTTCATATATTTTTTTCAGTCCTTAAAGCAACCATCACTTTATCCAAGTACATAACAAATATATATCTTAGCATAAAAAAAATTACAGACTTGCTTCAAGAAGATACAGTTTTGTTGTTTTTAATCTCTAAAATGGGAAGGCTTTTATTTTCTGCTCCTTTTGTGATATAAAATTAGAATAAGATCTATGAGCAGGGAGCATGCAGCAGTGATGGCCATTGTATTTCCAACACCTAGCACAATGCCTGATACATAGTAAGCATGCAGTAAATATTTAACTAAATAAATGACTAATATAAAACTAGTCTTTTCAAAAAAATATTGATGAATTGATTCAATAATCTTTTTTATGTTAATTTTTTTAAGGATACAATCTTAATCAAGCAGTGCCAATTCTTTGATTATCTATTATCTAATGAAGACCAATTCAAATGTTCCTGCTTTTATTTGTAGGCCACTTCTCTAGATATAATGTAAAAAGCAAGAATTGAGATAACCAAAGAAAACATGTCACATCTTCCATTTTCCATTTTGCCACAGTAGCCTTAGAATTCTGTAGTCTTCCTGGGGAAATTTTGGTTAGGAAACCTGAAGTATAGCAACACATATTGTTTCAAACCCTCTCTCTCCTATGTTCTGTCTTTCTCTGTTATCCAGAAAATCTCTGGGCATTTGGCTTAGGTTCTGCATTTTCTTGAGATCCAACTTATTTTTTTTCAGGGAAGCCAGAACTTCTCCCACGGGAAAAGAGAACCCTCTCTGTTGTACCTCTCCCTTGAAGAGCTCAAATTTTTAATTCTCAGGGAACCATTTTACATTGAGCAACTCCCTGGAACGTGCATTGCAGTGACATCACAATGTTGGATCCTTCCCTTTCCCCAAGTCCAGGTACACTCATCTTGAGAAATGTATTTTTTTCCTCTTTCTTCTTCATATACCCACTCTTCCTCGTGCCTTATTCTGGGCATTGTCCTGTTCTGTTCAGAGAGGTGCTTTTCTCCCAAAAGCCATTTTGTTTTGTGTTGTAGTGAATTACACCATTCTCTTTTATGACACAAGCATTCTCCAGATAAAAACTTAGTAAACTGTCATCCTTGATTTACATTTAAAAAATAATATAATGACATGAAAAAGAATTGGCCTAAAATTTAAGAAATTTGGTTTCTAGTCCTTACTATTTTTCTCTCAGCCAAAAGTTAAAATGAATGGCAGTTAAACTAACTGTGGCCTCTTAAGAAATACCTAAATATTGTCTTCTGTCTCTAACAGTCTTTGATCATTTCATTAATTTTTTTTATTTAACCAATGCCATTTGTCGAGTTCTTAATAATTTCCTGATATTGTGCAAGGTGTTTATTTGGGATACAGAAACGATTAAGAGGTTCTCATCTAGAGGATACAAGATTCATTACTTTGTTTATGAAACTATGACAGAGACAGTTATTCTACGACTGGGATGTTTAATTTTGATTTCTGACTGAGCTTCCTAGGCAGGGACTTTTAAAATTACAGCATTGAATTTTGCTACATCATTGTATCAAAAAGACAAGAATTATTTTTTAAATAATTTCTGTACTTAAAAGTATTTGGAGTGTTACTATTTTTACAGGAATACATTTATATTTTTATAATCACATCCTGGTTGTATTTAGTAGAATAACTTTCAATTAGGCAAATTTCTTCCATGATGATCTTTCAGATAAAGATTTCTGGTAAAGTTATGCTATTACTTTTAAAAATATGAGGTGCACCTTTTGTATGCTTCAGGAAAACCTTGACACATTTCATATCTGTTCACCAGATGAAATTGCTTTTAAAGGAAAGAATACCAGATAGCTTTCTGAGACACATAGTACTGTCTTACACTTGACTCAAAGGGTAGAAGAAATGAATAATTTTGTATGCAAGTTTCTTGGTTTACTTACAACTTTCTGCTAAGACTTCAGAGACCTTTAAGCAAAGGATTCTACCAATTACATTTGTTGTATGTATGTGTGAGTGTGTGTGTACATTTTTTCAGAAAGCATATGTTAGAAGGGCTATTAAGCAATTAGCTTCATGCATATAGATAGTTCATTTTGCACCAAACCATATGATGTGATTGGAATTTATAGAAAACCATCATTCCTGCCAGAAATTGAGGCAAGTTAATTCTCTAGCATGGAGAAGCGTGGTCTTATGGCTGCAATCTGTACCCCTAAAAATAAGGAGCCTGGTATTCTATATTCCATAGTTTAGAAAAATATGTAAAATACAAAAGTTTTGATTTTATTAAATGAAGAAATTGGAAAAAGAAGACCCAAGTAGAGCACCTGGTTCATATAAAATGCTCACTATGTTAACTTGCAATAAAATAAAGCCAGCAGGGATTGAGATTAGTTTTTTCATAAAAGATGTGCCATGAGGTCTTATGTCCTTGTCAGATTTGGCTCTGAGCTTTCTAGCAGTCTATGCAAAAAGGGAAATGCAATCAGTGACAGAATCTGTAATGTCCATGAGATAAAAACAAACTGGCTGCTCAGTAGAAGCCCAGCTATTTCTAGGGACTTAATAACTATTTCCAGAATGAATGAATGATGCTGAAATCTGAGAAAAATCTTCCCCATTTGCATTTTTAGGAGGCCACTCGACTCTGCACCATCTTTACAGCAAACATAGTAGAGTGTTATGTGGCTATTTCTCAGACCAATACCCAAGAGTAGTTCAGAAAAACTGCTTTTAAGGGGTGTGAAACACCACAAATGTCTTATGATGTACCTTAATTCAAAAAATATTCTGAAATATCTAGAAATTCTGAGGCAGTAGATAGAGTATAGTTCAGCCCTGTGTACATTTTCCATGTGTAAAATCAGATTCATTGCCACCTTTTGAAGCTCTCGTTGCACTTTACAAAGGGAGTATTACCATCTTGTCTCATTTTTACAGCACTCATATCCCTGACCACCACCATTGATTTTTTTTTCTCTTTGTGGGAGGAGGGGGTTTATACTAAAAAGCCATGGAATGTCTAATAAAAGATATAAAATTCTACATGATTGGACCTTTGTAAATATTAAGCAAAACCAGTAAATCAAAATGATCAGATTAACATGTCTTAGCAGAAGCATCCATATAAAAGGCAATGTTGACATTCTTTACTAAAGCTGCTTTTCCCTTTACTGCTGCCATTTTTATTGTGGATTTCCCTGTTCAGCACTTAGTTCCAATTTTTTAAATGATCCATTTCAACTCCAGACAGCAATATTCTTCCAGTCATATGAATTTTGGTTGCATTTTATTACATTAAAGATTGCAGAGCTCTACTTTGAATTACTTTATTAGCATACCTTGTATTTTAGAGGACTGTGTTCTCAAGAATTGTTATGACTGGGTCCAGGAATTCTTTGGTCCTTTGAAGTGAAAAGTCCAATGCAATTTAACCTTCGGTAGTAACTAGGTTATGAGTTTATTTTACAATTAAAGAAAATTTGAAAGTACAAAAGCAATTGATAATTTATTTAAGAATCCAAAAGAGATGTTTGATTTAAAGAAGTACCCAGTGCAGATAGTAATACCTTCAGGTAACAACCAATTGACTTGAGTATAGTTTCCCAGAGCTTTTCTTATAACTTAGTCGCTTGGAACTGTAAAATCAAGTCCATGCAATGGTTAGTTATATGCCAATGTTATCTCCATCATTAAAGAATTTACTTGCTAGTGGTGTGGGAAAAAAGACAAGGACACAAATAACTTGGCAAACCTCTTTCAACACATTGTCAAGTGCCTTATAAAGCAAGCTCAAATGTGGCAGAAAGCCACCATCGAAGTACAGAGTAAAGAAATTCATAAATTGTTATCCTGTAGATCAGCTAAGCAGAATTTGGGAGATTTTCGCTAATATCTTTCTCTCAACCCCTTGTCATTTCTTCTTCTCCCATTATACATACAATACTACGTACCTTCTCCCACAAAACAGATCAGGCAAGTGTAAAGCAGAGTTCCAGCTAAATGATCAGAACTTTACTGGATTTAAGAAATTTACCCTTATCATTAAGCTTAGCATCTCTATCAAGGATTCCCCTATCACTTAAATAAATGATTAATATTGATCCAAAAACTGACACATTGTCAAGGCTTTAGGGATTTCTTATCTGTTCACTAGAAGTGGCAGAGTTTCTGACACCATAATCTATTTTCACTTGTGATAATTTCATTTCATGCTGTATTTAGCATATCACAATATCCTTGTTAATATTTGAGAACTGTTTTTACTATTTTACCTTAAATTTCATTTTTGCATCTGGAGACCAGTTTGTTTGTTTTCGCCCAGTGAATCCCATTATAAACATGATTGAGTACCCTATTCTACCAAATGAAGAATAGTTCATTTTATCAAGACTTGCATTCTTCTCTTTGTCTCAAAATCAGAGGTAATATTTAAAATATGTAACATCTACTATAACACCCCAACCATGATCCACCAGCCAGCTCACACTTTCAGGTTCTTCTATCTCTCTCTGGGTCCCTAAGAGCCAAATTCCCATGGAGGATGAAGTTCCCAGAAGGGAAGTTACAGAAGGGAGAAGGGCCAGCTAAACTGCAGGAGTTTCTGTGGGAGCCACTGGCAGTGCTCAGGAGGCAGGGCTTTAAGGGGCTGAGTGACTCAAGCATCAACCTGTCAGAGTCAGAACAGGGTACTGGAAACCTGGGCATTAACTCTTTAGTTGTTATTCTGAGGGGTCCTGGGTGAGAAGGCAGCATGGCAAAGGCACATTTACCAACCTGTAGCATCATTTCTAAATATTTAATAGTCCGTGGAGTCTTACCTGTAAATGCTAGCTGAGTATCAGACCTGCTCATAACCCATCACAAAGAGTTAGATCTACAGACTTCGGGCAGTGAGTGGGATAAATGGGCATTTTAGCCTGTTATCTGCAAGTTTGTCTTCCATGCTTGAATCTGACCTTCTTCTGCTTTGAATGTGGGTTTAATGCCTGCAAGACTTTTGTCATCTCTTCACCCAAACTTTTGACTTTTTCCATCTAAGTCTCAGTTTCCTCTTCTGTAAAATGGTTATATTAATAGGGCTATAAAATACTGTTGCTGTGAGGTTAAAATGAGATAATGCGAGCTAAACCCTTAGTACAATGCCTGTCATACAGTTAGTGCTAGCCATTATCCACTTTCATGGGATCTGCAATTAATGGATTTTATAATCCTATATACACAATTACACAGATGATTTGGTACATTTGAATACAGGAACACATTCTGCGCATTGTGTTAGAACAAAAAGATGACCAGAAAAATCTGTTATTGTTGGGCATGAGACATTTTCATGCTTTTAGACACTATAGGGCTACTGTGGGCTCTGATGACTTGAAGAAGCCTAGGGTTGAAGGGGCCGATGTCAGCTAGTAGCTTCTGGGCTTTTATTCCTAATGAGGAAAGGGTATTTTCTCTCTCTGGAAAGAGGGAGATTCTCTGTCAAGCTTCAGGTCTCCCTGTACTCATATATTATCTTTTCCTTTGACTTTTGCTCAAAACTGGGGAATAGAGCATATCTTAAAAGCACCAATGTCAGGAAACCCCAGGCTCTTTCGTTTCTGGGCAACATGAATGAGAAGACTGTCATAAAAGGTATGGAACCTTAGGAGGAAATAAATAAAAATGAATCCTAGAGGGCAGCATTAAAAAGTGTGTAGAAAAACTCTGTTAACAAGTAAATGAGTATTTTTAACAAGGTTTTCTTGTCATCCTCTTTGACTGGCATCAGAGTCTTCATTTGAATCGTGTCATGTTAGATGCTCTGAGCAAAAGTCAATTATAATCTAGACCCCTGATGAAGACTAAACATCAAAATAAGAGTTTGAAGAAAGCACTGTGGCATACCATTTTCTGAGAGCTTGTGTGAACCGTGTCTGTTTGTTTCCTTTTCCCCTTTGGTGGTTTATCATATTCACAACATGCTTTCTGTGTTCTGTCTTCCCTTCTTGGAAGTCTGTTCATAAGTGGGTGTCACTGTCCTAGTCACATATTAGTTTAGTATTGACTAATTACTTAATATTTCTTGATATTTTCTTCATCAATCATGAGGTGGAATAAACTCTTCTGATGCATTTTGAAAACTCTCTGCTAATTCTCTAGTTGTAGTTTTTAAGCCAAAACTGTTTGCAGTATTCTAACTCAAAAATTTCTTTGTCTGAAAAATGTACATATGATGGTGGTTCTTCTTTGAAGAGATCCTATTGAAAACATTTTTCTACTATTCTTTCCATGCAACTACCTTTATTACTGCCAGTGAACAACTGTCGTGACCATCAAGATGAAAAAGTGAAAGCCAAAAATGAGAGAGAGGAAAATGTGAAGCTGAATTTATACATGATGAATTACTAAACTGCAGAAGTTAAAATTATCCAAATATCATTAATCATCTTAAATTTGCATGTCTGTTGATATGGTTTTCTTTTTAAATGAAAAATTCCTGTCCTTTTTTATAAAGTTGAGGTCATTTAGCAAAGCCAGGTTTAATAAGTGTACCAATCTCTGTCTTTGCATTGTTCTTAGAAAGGGGAGAAATCTGAAAAACTTTTTAAAAGTTTCAGTAATGCTATTTCACACAAAAATTTTACTATTCAGATATTAATCATAGAGGTTATAGGTATATTTTCTCAACACACACATTATATCTGCCCTTGTTTTTATATTAATTTTGAGATGGGAGAGAAGAACGTAGTATTATAAATGTGTGAAGCATTCTCTTTGATCTATTAGAACTTTGGATAGAATTCAATACATCATCTTGAGTTACAAGCATTGGTTTATCTCTTTGTTTCCTCCTCACTTCTACATCCTTCCCTTCTCTCCCCCATAAGATCTGCAGTTTCTAGAAAGCAACAACGTAGCCTGCCTTATGCTCATTCCTTATCACTACATAGGTTCTTGGCATGGTGCCTTAGTAAATAGTGGGTACTCAATAAATGTATAAATAAATGAATGATGTTAATATTATACATGCATACAAATTGTATAGGGTTGCTATAAATTTTTGAATTCAATAGACATCAAATAATGGCAATTTGTTATCTGTATCTTAGCATACATCAAGAAGCAACAATGAATCCTATAAAGATCGATACTCAAGCTTAGTCCCAAGCACATTATGTGGTTCCATCCCATGTAGCAAGGAGGATACAGTCACTGAAGGCCTTTCCTAAAGTTTGGAGTATTGTTCACATAGGTAAAATGATGGTTAAACATGAAAGTAACTGTCAGTGCTGGGGTGAGGGTGGAAAGAGGGCTATTCTGCTTTCAAATGGGTCCATCGTCTAAAAAGAGACAGATCAGGGTCAAAGGATGTTGTAGAATGAAGAGGGAGCTAATATTTATGATCTCTACTTTGTACCAGTGACCGTGCTGGGACACGTGGCTTCCTGTAGTTCTCACAACAGCACTAGGAATTAGGAAGTATTTTTCCCTTCTATTAATGAGCAAGCAGGTTTCTCACAGCTGTCTAGTAGTTCTGGGATTTAAACGGGGGCTGTACAATCCAAAATTCATTCTTTCACATTATAACAGAAAGCACGGTTATATTTCACCCCTGTCTTAAATCTTTTTTGGAATAAGAGAGGGCGTACATCAATCATACAAATTATTCCCATCAGCTTTATCAGAAATAACATCCACATCAGCAATGGAGAGAGTGAGTGTCAGGGAGGGTTTTTGGAGTAGAAGGGCACAGACTTTGACTTGAGATGAACTTTGGTTCATATCCCTGTTCTGCCTCTTAGTGATTCTCTGCAAGTTACTTAACCATGCTAACTTTTAATTATATCATTTGTGAAATAAAGATGTTTATAGGATTTTCAAATGATAAGCACAATGCCTGAAACAGCGAAGGCCTTCAAAAGTGGTGTTTGCTTGAATCACTGTTTGAGTAGAATGGTGCTTCGTTATTCTTCTTGGAGAGGCCACTTAAAGGACTTAGCATTAGAGCAGAACAGAAAAAGAAGAGGATTGTCTCCATGGAGGCTTCAGTTAATCTTATGACAAGGGGGATACACCTCGAGGTATGCGTCAGTTTGATGTAAAATGCCTTTGACACACAATGAAGTAGGGCATTTTACATGGAATTTATATTTTTTTTTTGGTTGTTTGCTTCATTAAACAACGATTGATGGTACATCTTGAAGTTAATCAAAATTTCGAACAAACTTTCTGAAAGAAAGATTACAAAGTGACCTTCAAAGAATTTGCAAATAAGAATTTGCTGTAAGTTATGCTCAATGCCATAATAAATGCCATGGAAATAATAAATAAATAAATAAATAATAAATGCAATGGAAAAGTGAAAACAGGGAGAGACAATTGCAGATTTAGAAGATAATTCCAGGTTTGGGGTTTTCCTGAGTCTTAAATCATAGAATGGACTTTTATATGGCAAAAATAAAAGGTGAAAGTGGATTACATTTAAGGACTGGCATGGAATTCAGGTTGAAGAAAAGTAGTAGGTGAAAGGATGGAGAGGTGGTGGCAAAGCACAGAAAGCATGTAATGGAAGCCTAATGATTTAAAAACAAATAACCTGACAAGTTACCAATATCTTTTGCTCTAAATTAGATAATTTCATCTCTCGGAAGCAAAAGGAATGGGAGAAAAATGGGAAAAAGGGCACCGAGATAAATGCCTCTGTGGCACAAACATCAGAATAATGATAGAGAAACTAAAGTGCAGCATGAACTAAAGCTGGAGAAAATGCCAAAATATTTAAGTCATTTAAGTGCAACTTTTGGTGTAAGAATTAGAACAAAGATATGATCATGTTATTGCTTGGAAAACATACCATAAAGTTAAAAGCTGAAATAAAAGGGCATCGTCATTTAGCTCCTATTCTGCTTCTATCTTTGCCCACCATGATGATTTTCAAACTGGAAACAATGACACTAATAACAATAATACTATTTTAGTCCATTTTTGTGTTGCTATAACAGAATACGTGAGACTGGGTAATTTATAAAGAACAGAGGTTTATTTGGCTCATGATTCTGGGACAGCTGCATCTGGCACGGGCCTCAGGCTGCTTCTACTCATGGCAGAAAGCGGCAGGAAGCCAGTGGGTACAAGCAGATCACACAGTGAGAGGAAGCAAGAGAGAGAGAGAGAGGAGGTGCCAGGGTCTTTTAAACAACCCGCTCTCATGGGAACTAATAGAGCGAGAACTCATTCACTATCCCCATGCCCCAGGGAGATCCTTAATCCATTCATGAGGGATCTGCCCCCTTGCCTCAAACACTTCCCAATACTGCCACATTGGGCATCAGATCAAGAACATGAGTTCTGGGAGGACAATACATCCAAACTCTATCAAATACTCTGTTATTGACATTGGGCTTTCAATGCTTCTTCAAATCCCAGGGCAATAGTTCTCCTAAAATAAGAATGAATGGAAATCATGAATTCTAATTCTAACCAGTGAAAATTAGGACTATGCTCTTGCCACTCTTGTCTTTTAAACTTCTAATTAAATTACTTTGTATGACTAGTTCTTACATAATAAAATGTAATAAATCAAAAATTATAATTAAAGAGGGAGACCCAAGAAGCAACTGAACAACCCAGGTAATTGTTGCCCCCCCACCCCCCGCCAAAAAAGCAGCTGAGCATAAATACACTATCCAGCACTAAGTAGACCTTAAGAAATATTTACTAAACTAACTGAACATCTGGATTGTAGTGGAAGTGACCAAATCATTACACCTTTACATTTTCAAGCCAAAATCATCTTTAATCTTCTAACTCTTCAACCTATAACTACACAACCTATTAAGCTATTGATTGAAAAAGTTGTGTAAATCAGGGAATCATTAAGAAACGAACTATACATGCCCTAAAACCTTGTAATTTAAACAGTTAAATGTATATTAATTTACTGATCTTTTGGTGTCAGGCTCAAGCCTTGTTTGGCATGTTCTGTCTGAGTTGGATATCATCTTTCTTGCATAAACCCAACTCATAATGCATTATCTACAGTTTTCATTTTTTTTCTATAAAACAAAGCAAGAAATTAAAGACATTTATGAAGTAATCTGAGTACAAAATATTTCTATATATGAACAAGTTTTTTCAATCTTTTACCCCTAATTTGATAGCATTTTTTTTTCCTAAGGAGAAAACTCTGGGGCCACCCACATTTCAGGAGAACACATATGAAAAGGAATTCAGAATGAATGATCAGGCAGAGAAGAGCCAGGGTCGATGGCAAGGAAGAGAAGGGATCAATACCCAATTTTAGAGGCTAAGTGTGGAGAGGTGTCTTCAAAGTCTTCACAAATGACAGTGAATGATAACACTCATCTCAACAGGTTGTAGTAACTATGAAACAATATGTACGAAATGTTCAAGACATCCTCCAACATATGTCAGACACTTAAATCCTTGTTTAAAATGTATTTTCTTCAGGCTATCCTGGAGCCTTGGATTTGGGTATCCTTCAAAATATACAGGCATACAATTTAATATGAATAATAAGGAAAACAAACTACATGTGCTAAAGCCTATGTTTCAGGTATAATGTTCCTAAGTTTTTTAGTAATATGTGAACATACACAAGGGGTGAAGAGAAAGAATTACCTAACACATAGAAAGTTCACAGAAATTAATATGACAGCATTCATAATTGTGTTAAAAAATAAATAAGAACTGGCCTCTTGCATTTTTAAAGGTATATTACAGTATTTGCTAAACGATAAGCACAATGTTGTACAGTAGATCTCTAGAACTGTTTCATCTTGCAGGATTGAAACCCGCTGAACAGCAGCTTCCCATTTCCCCCTCCCCCGAGCCCGTGGAAACCACAACTCTAGTTTCTGCTTCAATGAGTTTACTACTTTAGATATCTCATGTAAGTGGGATCATGTGGTATTTGTCCCTCTGTGAGTGGTTTATTTCACTTAGCATGATGACCTCGCGGTTCATCCATGTTGAAGTGTATGACAGGACTGTCTCTTTTTTTATGGGTGAATAATATTCCGTTACAAGTATATGCCGCGTTTTCTTTCCTCATTCATCCATCAGTGGACATTTAGCTTGCTTACACTTCTTGGCTCCTGTGAACAATGCTGCAATGAGCATGGAAATGCACATATCTCTTCAAGATCCTGATTTCAGTTCTTTGGGGTATATACCCAGAAGTGGGGTTGCCAGATCATATGGTAGTTTTCTTTTTAATATTTTGAGGAACCTCCATACTATTTTCCACAGTGTCTGCACCAATTTGCATTCCCATCAACAGTGAAAAGGGGTTCCAGTTTCTCCACATTCTTGTCAACATAGCATGTTTTTAATAATGATCCCTTTTTGTAAAGCCTATCCAAAATACTCAACTTAGGTTTTATAGAAACAAATCTATTTGTTTCATATTAATATTCCATAGGTTTATATAATTCTTAATTGAAAGCACATAACAACCCCAACTAGTATATTCAAGTTTGAGATAAAGACAACTGATAATTTGTAAATGCACAATTCAATTGGTAGGAGCAGATTGGTGGGAATTCTGGATAACAGCTGGTTGCCTAAATTATTCATCCTAACGTGAGTATCAGCGAATGTGTTTACAGAGAGAATGAAGAGGGCTCTTCATGTGGAAATGAGTTAAGAGCACTCCTACTCCTCGAAATGAAAGAATTGGAGGACTTGACCTCTGAGTTCCCCACAAGTTCAAAATTGGTCTTTGCCGTAAACTAAAAATCATAGAACTAGATTGGAAATTTAATGACATCATCAGAGTCATACAAGGGGCCAAAAGGGCTGTGTTTTAATTTTATCTTCCCACAAACTCTTGAAGTACCCTCAAATATTTAGTGATCCCTTGAAGGTTTTAAGTGTGCAGATTTCACACTTTGTGTACTGCCCAGATTTTCTTTGAAGATATAAAGGAGTTGGTGCAGGCTTTCTTCTAATTTAAGAGGTTGCACCCCTATTCTACAGGTGATGCTTCTAAAATGCCTTATAGTAGGATTTATGGCTAGACCAGGGAACTAGAGACATGGATTCAAGCGCTAACTCTGCTTCTGACTGGTAAGCAAGAGAAGACACACCTTTCTGGAATTCTGTTTCTCTTTTATAAAATGAGAGGATTGAAGTCCAGTCATACATTTTTATACTTTCTGCACTTAGAAATTTT
This sequence comes from Cynocephalus volans, assembly GCF_027409185.1. Taxonomy (NCBI): domain Eukaryota; kingdom Metazoa; phylum Chordata; class Mammalia; order Dermoptera; family Cynocephalidae; genus Cynocephalus; species Cynocephalus volans. Next base: position 101,584,641 of record NC_084462.1, read on the forward strand.
CATGTGAAAAGTGTGTGATTTATTTTTAGCAGCTACTACATAAAAGGTTCATCATTATTTGCACCTCTACCTTCTAGGCAGTAATCAGCCTGAAGTTTTTTACTGAGGAACAACAGCTCTGTTTTTTGTGGCTGCATACCAGGCTGTTCTGTCACCTGATGTCATAGTCATCCACAGTTAATTCCATATTGCTCTAGGCTCTGCTTCAATAGTACTCTAAAGCGTTTCTCTGCCCTCCCTGTTTGGAAATATCACACTGCAGAACACTATACTCCAGCCTGTTGAGTATCATGCTGCTGTCTCTTCCTCGTAGCTGATCAGTCAGCAGGTTGTGTTTTGATGAGCATCCCTTCAATGCCAGTGGTCTGGCTGCCTTCAAGGACTTGGTGGTTATCCCTCTTTTCTTGTCACTTGATATTCAGTTGGGATGGCAGGTAGCCCACATGAAATTATTCCAAAAGATAGATATAATGTCAGTAGTTGTCCATGTTTTATGTACCTATAAAATATTAGACAGCACTATTTTTTAAGCCGTTTGTGGTGGATTGGGTTTTTCTGCCACATTGGAGCTGTATTTTTTGTCAATTATTCTACATATATATCTTCACCTTCAATTTAATTCTATTCATCTTAGTCAATTTCTTATTAAACCTAATTCACTGGAAGTTTCAGTTCCATACTTCCAATGGAAAACCTCAGGAAAATCTTTAAAACCATAGGATCTCTGCTGGAGATTGCTAAGGGAGCTCGGTTGTCTTTAGAGCTATTGAAACTGCAAGATGACACCACTAAGTGACCCACTGTCTTGTGTATACTTCAAGGACATACAACAAGTCCTAGGTGACTATTTCCATGACTTCCAATGTTACCTATAACCTATTGAGCTTGAAAAATTAAACCACATTTCCAAAGGCATGATCTAATTGATAAAGGCTCTTAGGACCTAGATGCATCTGAAGAGACAGAAAAATGTTTGCTTCGCAGGAGACATGTCAGGAAACCCAATTTTTTTCCTTTTACCATGGAAAATGAGTCAAGCAACTCAGAGGCCTCAATCAACCTTAGTATATAGTATAGAACTTTTTTTTAGGTCAACTTCTTCATACTGTGATGATCATCTTGACCTTGACTTTTGAAGATTCATGAAATGGGAAAGTTTAACCCCTGCCTGGAGGTTTAGCTCTGTTCCAGGTTTTGAAGCCAATCCTATTACTTTTTAGTGGGAAGATTACAAGTTTCTTTTAGAAGCCCAGAACATTCAGAATATGTGTTCCCAGTCTTCTAGCAATTGCATGTCTAAGAAGTTTCTTTTTCTTTCTTTAAAAGATTTAGAATAGCGTTCCTGGAACACTGTTGATGACATTCTTCTAAAAGCATCTCGTCTATCAGACTTGGCTGAATGACTACATTGCAAAAACTAAATCTACACAAACACAGCAAACATATAGCATCAGCTTTGAGAGTAATTTACAGAGCTGTAAAAATAAGCAGATAAATTTATTGATGATTACATTTACATCTGTTGCAGCCTGATTTGTTGGAAAACCCATGAATTGAATCCTACAATATATGTTCATTTTTCTGAATAAATTATATTCTAACAATCTGTCCTGGACATCCAATCCAGCAGGTGAATTCGTACTGATGATCATCTCTCCAGCAGTGTTTTGAAACATCTAAGTACTACTTTTAGCCCTGGAAAGGATTTTCATGTCTATGAAAGAATTTTTGAATAAAGTCTTGCTAATATTCACATCTTTAGGCACTTTAATTTGGTGGAAATTGGTAAGTTTCCTCAAAGATAGTTCTGTTTTAATATTGCACATGAAGAAATCCTAGCCTAATAATTTGAAGTAATTTTTTTATAAAAATATTCATTTGCTTTTAGTTTATATCATAATCAGTGTATTGCTTTGATCCTTACATAGATAGTTATCTTTTATCCGTTGTGTAACAATCGTTCTACTGAATGTTAGATATTGTATGATATATCAAGGAAGCTTAACCTGAGCAATTGCTTATTTCATCCAGACTCTGGAGCCTGTTTGTCAAGAAGTTAATATTTTTAAAGGTAAAATGACTTTATAATCTATAATTATTTTCTTATCAATTACATTTTTATAGTCTCCTGATTAGCTGATACTTGGTGCTTAACTTTACATTTTAGCTCTGCAGGGTCCTTTTAGACACTATTATTGCAAAGAAAAATCAAAAATCAAAGTGAATTCTTAGTATTATACTTGAAGCAATAGAGGTGCAATTGCTGAAACAGCAGCCAAGCTTGTGCTATAGAACTAACTCACAGCTTGGTGCCTAGTCCCTGCTGAGAAGGAAATGTAGGGGAACTGGCAGAGTTTTACTACATCTGCTCCCTGCTGTTAATGAGCTTTAACCTGTTTCATTCTTATTATGCTTACTGTTTAGATATTTCGCTTGCAAAATTAATTCTTTAGCTGGGAGAACACATGAAAGAGGATGTGATTTGTAAAGTAGGGCTGTTTAAAAATTAAAACATATCAGCAAGGGAAATTAAAGGCTATAATGAGTGATATGGCTACTTAATATCAATTCAAGGGCAATCGCTCAGGTGGTAAAGCTGGAGTCGTTTCTCAGTTTCAGTTCCTTTTATACTGTGGGCTACAGCTTCAGGAGGCACAGTCTGTGTTTTGCATTGTGTAACTGCACGTACTTTATATTTATCAGAGATATAATCGTATTTTTTGCTTTGAAGTCTTCGTTGATCCTCTAAATGGTACCAAAGTTTTAGTGATGTGTAGCCTTTGAAAACAATCAGGTTTCAGCAACAGCATTTTATTATAGTTAAGAACTAATGAGCTTCCTAGATTCAACTTCTTATAACTTATCCCTATTCACCTATAAAAAAAAAAACAAGAAAGAGTAAATATACCCCAAGATTAATTTTAATGGAATAAGAAAATCATTGATATAGCCATAGAATCTTGCTATTTAAACAACTCTCATGCATTTCTTTCGTCCTCACCTCAACTTTCTAAGATAGTCAGATAAGTATTGTCTATTTTGTAAATGAGAAAATGAAAACTTGCAAAGGTGTGCCATTTATCATAACTGGATGAAAATTGTCAATGGGTCAGTATAAATCAGTAAACATCCTATTGATGGGGAATAAGAACATCACCTATAGATTTGCAGAATCATCCTCTCCATTATCATCAGCATCTTTTCAGTAACAATTAAGCCCACAAACCAATCCTAGTTCTTGAATAATAACCAAATGTATTACATTTTCAGCCAAAATTGCACATTACTTTTGGTAATTTTATAGTTTGAAACACTCTGCAAAGAAAAGCATGTTACTCTCCTGCAGTATTTCTCAGACGTTTTGCCCTTGAAAGTAAGAAAAAAATTCTTACATATCTCCAGTTTTGGTCAGTATTATTTTTATTATAATGCTACTGTACATGTAAAACTACAAAACTAGCTATGAACTCTTTTACCTATAGCATTTATACAACTATACAAACAAATGTAAATAGATTTAAAAAACAAATAAAACAAACCTACAAAATCAATACAACTGTAGTTAAAAGCATTACTTTATTGCAACATATTGATTTATTTTAGCAAAAAATATATACATCTTTATTTGGAAGGACACTCACTTTAATAATACTATTTATAGTGTTGATTAATAAAGAAATTTCATTAAACAAAGATATCTTATTATACATTTACTTCTACATACTGCTAATGATTTACTGCAAATTAATACTTTAAAAAAAGGACTCGATGATACATCTTCTTACCAAATAAATACTGATCCCTATGTTCTGACTTCTTTTCTGGTTGATATAGCTAAACAACATTATGTCATGTAATGACTCATTTCTCCCACTATTTCTCTCTATGTGAACCATTGTAAAAACTTTCTAAATTTTAAATTGAATTTTTTAATATACACCCTGAAACAATAAAACTTCTTAAAGAAAACATAGGAGAAACACTTCAGGAAATAGGACTGGACAGAGACTTCATGAATACGACCCCAAAAGCATGGGCAACCAAAGGAAAAAATAAACAAATTGGATTATATTAAACTTAAAAGCTTCTGCACAGCAAAAGAAACAATTAACAGAGTTAAAAGACAACCAACAGAGTGGGAGAAAATATTTGCAAAATATACATCTGACAAAGGATTAATATCCAGAATATATAAGGAACTCAAACAACTTTACAAGAAGAAAACAAGCAACCCAATTAAAAAATGGGCAAAAGAGCTAAGCAAGCATTTCTCTAAGGAAGATATACAAATGGCCAACAGACATATGAAAAAATGCTCAACATCACTCAGCATCCGGGAAATGCAAATCAAAACCACACTGAGATACCATCTAACCCCAGTTAGGATGGCTAAAATCCAAAAGACCCTGAACGATAAATGCTGGCGGGGTTGCGGAGAAAAAGGAACTCTCATACATTGTTGGTGGGACTGCAAAATGGTGCAGCCTCTATGGAAAATGGTATGGAGGTTCCTTAAACAATTGCAGATAGATCTACCATACGACCCAGCTATCCCACTGTTGGGAATATACCCGGAGGAATGGAAATCATCAAGTCGAAGGTATACCTGTTCCCCAATGTTCATCGCTGCACTCTTTACAATAGCCAAGAGTTGGAACCAGCCCAAATGTCCATCATCGGATGAGTGGATACGGAAAATGTGGTACATCTACACAATGGAATACTACTCAGCTATAAAAACGAATGAAATACTGCCATTTGCAACAACATGGATGGACCTTGGGAGAATTATATTAAGTGAAACAAGTCAGGCACAGAAAGAGAAATACCACATGTTCTCACTTATTGGTGGGAGCTAAAAATTAATATATAATTCACACACACAAAAAATAAAACCGGGGGGGGGGGGAAGAAGATATAACAACCACAATTACTTGAAGTTGATACGACAAGCAAACAGAAAGGACATTGTTGGGAGGGGGAGGGAGGAGGGAGGGAGGTTTTGGTGATGGGCAACAATAATCAGCCACAATGTATATCAACAAAATAAAATTTTTTAAAAAATAAATAAAATAAAAATAAATTGAATTTTTTATTTTGTTTATAATTCACACAATAATTTTACACTTATGGGGTACAGTGTGATATTTTAGTACAGTATACATTGTACAGTGATCATATCAGGGTAGTTAGCATATCCATCCCCTCAAACTTTTATCATTGCTTTGTGTTGATAACATTCAAGATTCTCTTTTCTAACTAACTTGAAATATATAAACATTATTAGCTATAGTCACCCTACCATGTAACGGAACACCAGAACTTATTCTTCCCAACTATAACTTTGTGCCCCTTGACCAACCTTTCCTAATCCTTCCCTCTCCTTACCCTCCCCAGACGCTGGTAACCACTATTCTACTTCCTACTTCTCTAAGATCAACTTTTTTAGATTCCACAGAAGAGTGAGATCATGTAGTATTTGTCTTTCTGTACCTGGCTTATTTTTATATTTCACTTAGCATAATGTCCTTCAGGTTCATTCATGCTGCTGCAAATGACAGGATTTCATTCTTTTAGCTGAATAGTATTCGAGTGTGTGTGTGTGTGTGTGTGTGTGTGTGTGTGTGTGTGTGTGTGTACACACACCACATTTCCTTTATCCATCATCTGTTGATGGACACTTCAGTTGATTTCATATCTTGGCTACTATAAATAGTGCTGAAATAAATGAGAGTGCAGACATCTCTTCCTTTGCATATATACCCAGTAGTGGGATGGCTGGATCGTATGGTCGTTCTATTTTTAATTTTTTGAGGAGCTTTCATACTGTTTTTCATAATGGCTGTACCAATTTACATTCCCACCAACAGTGTATAAGAGTTCCTCTTTCTCTGAATCCTTGCCAGCACTTGTTATTTTTTTGTCTTTTTGATAATAGCCATTCTAACTGGGGTGAGGTGATATCTCAATGTGGTTTTGATTGTATTTCTTTGATGATTAGTGATGCTGATCATTTTGTCATATACCTGTTGGCCATTTGTATGTCTTCTTTTGAGAAATGCCTAGGTCTTTTGCCCATTTTATTATTGGATTATTTAGGGTTTTTTGCTATTGAGTTATTTGAGTTCCTTATATATTTTGTATATTAACCCCTTATCAGATGTTTAGTTTGCAAATACTTTATTTCATTCTGTAGGCTGTCTCTTCCTCTGTTGATTATTTCCTTTGCTGTGCTGAAGCTTTCTAGTTTGATGTAACCTATTTGTCTATTTTTGCTTTTGTTGTTTGTACTTTTGAAATCTTATTCAAAAAAATCCTTGCCCAGCCCAATATCATAAAGCACTTAGCCTGTGTTTTCTTCTAGTAGTTTCATAGTTTCAGGTCTTACATTTAAGTTTTTAACCCATTTTAAGTTGCTTTTTGTATATGGTGAAAAATAGAGGTCTAGTTTCATTTTTCTGCATATGGATGTCAGGTTTTCCCAGAAACATTTATTGAAGAGACTGTCCTTTCCCCATTGTGTGTTCTTGGCACCTTTGTTGAAAATCAGTTGGCTGTAAATGTGTGGTTTAATTTCTAAGCTCCCTATTCTGTTCCATTGGTCTATGTGTCTGTTTTTATGCCAGTACCATGCTGTTTTGGTTACTAGAGTTTTGTAGTATATTTTGAAATCAGGTAGTGTGATTTTTCCAACTTTTCTCTTTTTATACAATATTGCTTTGGCTATTTAAGGTCTTATGTGGCTCCATACAAAGTTTATGATTGTTTTTTCTATTTCTATGAAGGATGTCATTGTTGTTTTGATTGGGATTGTTTTGAATCTATAGATCACTTTGGGTAGTACGGACATTTTAATGATATTAATTCTTCCAATCCATGAATACTGGATATCTTTCCATTTATTTGTGTCTTTAATTATTTTCATCAGTGTTTTACAGTTTTCAATGTGGAGATCTTTTACCTCCTTAAATTTATTCCTGTTTTATTTTTTTGGTAGCTACTATAAATGGAATTGATTTCTTGATTTCTTTTTCAGATACTTTGCTATTGGCATATAGAAACACTACTGATTTTTGTATGTTGACTTTGTATCCTGCAACTTTACTGAATGCACTTATTTGTTCTAATCGTTTTTTGATGGAGTCTTTTAGGGTTTTCTATATTTATGATCATGTAATTTGCAATCAGGGACAATTCAACTTACTCCTTTCCAATTTTGTTGTCCTTTTTTTCTTTTTTTTTTTTACTCTTGCTCTTGCCCAATTGCTCTAGTTAGGATTTCCAGTACTATGTTAAAAAAGGTGGTGAAAGTGGGCATTCTCATCTTGTTCCAGATCTTAGAGTAAAAGTTTTCAACTTTTCCTCATTCAGTATGATGTTAATTGCAGGTTTGTGTTATATGGCCTTTGCTGTGTTATGTTCCTTCTATATCTAATTAGTTGAGACTCTTTGCCATGAAAGAATGATGAATTTTATTGAATGCTTTTTCTGTATCTGTTGAAATGATCATATAGTTTTTGTCCTTGATTCTGTTAATGTGGTGTATCAATGACAGTTTACTGATTTGCATGTGCTGTATCATCCTTGCATCTCTGGGATGAATCCCACTTGATTGTGGTGAATGATCTTTTTAATATGTTGTTGGATTTAGTTTGCTAGTATTTTGTTGAGGATTTTCGCATCTATGTTCATCAGGGATATTGGCCAGGAGGTTTCCTTTTTTGTTATGTCCTTGTCTGGTTTGGTATCAGAGTAATGCTGGCTTATAGAGTGAAATATGGAAGCATTCCCTTCTCATTAATTTTTTTGGAAGAGTTTGAGAAGAATTGGTATTAGTTCTTCTTCTTCAAATATTTGGTAAAATTAAGCAGTGAAGCCATTAAGTCCCAGGCTTTTCTTTGATGGGAGACTTTATTACTGCTTTAGTCTCATTACTCATAATTGGTCTGTTCAGGTTTTCTGTTCCTTCATAGTTCAATCTTGTTAGGTTATATGTGTCCAGGAATTATTCACTTCTTATAGATTTTCCAATTTGTTGACATATAGTTATTCATAATGGTCTCTTGAGACTTGTTTTGATCCTTTGTATCTATGTGTTCCCTTTTTAGTCTGTGATTTTATTCATTTGAGTCTTCTCTCTTTTTTTCTTAGCCTAATTAGAAGTTTGTCAATTTTGTTTATCATTTTTAAAAACAACTCTTTGATTTGTTGATCTTTTGTATTTTTTTAATCTCTATTTTGTGTAAAGGTGTTTTTTGTGTGTGGTATTATTTTGCATCTAATTGGCATAAAGCCATCATTTATGTATTAAGTACAACTCAGTTCTTTTCCTGTTAGTGTAGGACAGTTAAAGTAGTACACTACTCTGCTGCAGTATCATTTCCAAATGTCAAATCATAATCTCAATTTAGTAAATAAGATAGGGAATAATGTCCCATTCTATTAAATTATCTTTTAATGGTGAATTTTTACTACAGAGAAGAGTTTTGTTTTTGTAACTGACAAAAGAATCTGAGAGCAATAATAGTGAATGCGAGAAGAATGACCACTGTAGTTAGTGCCTATATTTGCATAAGTTGATGCCAAATGAACCCCTTAACTGAGAAAATTAAAATTTTGCTAAAATTTTCAGGGTGAGGCAAAGGAGAAGAACGGTTAGGTGCTCACTGGTACCAACATGAGTGTGTTGAACATTGGCATAAATACATGTGGCAGTACCCAGATATAAGGTGATAATCTAGACAGGTATGAAAGTGCTTACATGAGGATACCTCAAAGAGTTTGTGGAAAAATAGAATTAAAAGAATAAAAATTTTTCCATGAACTTTGTGAAGACTCCTTATATTCTATCATAACAACCCTGAGATGGGAATTAGTGTTATCCTCATTTTACAAATGAGGAAACTGAGAAGTTAAATGACTGCCATAAGACCACACAGCCAGTATGTGTGGTTTCAAGCCATAGTCAACTGGCTAGTATTGGTGCCCTTAATCAGTGGGAGTGACGATTGGGAGAACACTAATATCACCACAACTACATTCATTAGTCACTTAAATGCAGATTTTTTTCTTGTTATATTGCTTTTTTAATAGAAAATATAAAAGAATGGAATTTTTAAAATTACTTTCTTTTTTTTGTTTTTGTTTTTGTTTTTCTGACTGGTAAGGGGATCGCAACCCTCAGCACGGTGTTGTCTGCACCATGCTCAGCCAGTGAGTGCACCAGCCATCCCTAAATATGATCCGAACCCACACCCTCCTGAGTGAGCCATGGGGCTGGTGCTAAAATTACTTTCAGTTCCTATTTCATTGTGAGCACAAGAAATATGCTCGTATATTAAAATTTTTTGTGTGTGTGCTTTATTTATTTATTAATTTTATTAAGTTTTATTTTGTCGATATACATTGTGGCTGATTATTGCACCCCATCACCAAAACCTCCCTCCCATCTCCCGCCTCCCTCCTCCCCTCCCCCCCAACAATGTCCTTTCTGTTTGCTTGTCGTATCAACTTCAAGTAGTTGTGGTTGTTATATCTTCTTCCCCCCCACACCGGTTTGTGTGTGTGTGTGTGTGTGTGTCTGTGTGTGTGTGTGTGTGTGTGTGTGTGTGTGTGTGAATTTATATATTAATTTTTAGCTCCCACCAATAAGTGAGAACATGTGGTATTTCTCTTTCTGTGCCTGACTTGTTTCACTTAATATAATTCTCTCAAGGTCCATCCATGTTGTTGCAAATGGCAGTATGTCATTCGTTTTTATAGCTGAGTAGTATTCCATTGTGTAGATGTACCACAATTTCCGTATCCACTCATCTGATGATGGACATTTGGGCTAGTTCCAACGCTTGGCTATGGTAAAGAGTGCAGCGATGAACATTGGGGAACAGGTATACCTTCGACTTGATGATTTCCATTCCTCTGGGTATATTCCCAACAGTGGGATAGCTGGGTCGTATGGTAGATCTATCTGCAATTGTTTGAGGAACCTCCATACCATTTTCTATAGAGGCTGCACCATTTTGCAGTCCCACCAACAATGTATGAGAGTTCCTTTTTCTCTGCAACCTCACCAGCATTTATCATTCAGAGTCTTTTGGATTTTAGCCATCCTAACTGGGGTTAGATGGTATCTCAGTGTGGTTTTGATTTGCATTTCCCGGATGCTGAGTGATGTTGAGCATTTTTTCATATGTCTGTTGGCTATTTGTATATCTTCCTTAGAGAAATGCCTACTTAGCTCTTTTGCCCATTTTTTAATTGGGTTGCTTGTTTTCTTCTTGTAAAGTTGTATGAGTTCCTTATATATTCTGGATATTAATCCTTTGTCAGATGTATATTTTGCAAATATTTTCTCCCACTCTGTTGGTTGTCTTTTAACTCTGTTAATTGTTTCTTTTGCTGTGCAGAAGCTTTTTAGTTTGATATAATCCCATTTGTTTATTTTTCCTTTGGTTGCCCGTGCTTTTGAGGTGATATTCATGAAGTCTGTGCCCAGTCCTATTTCCTGAAGTGTTTCTCCTATGTTTTCTTTAAGAAGTTTTATTGTTTCAGGGTGTATATTTAAATCCTTAATCCATTTTGAGTTGATTTTAGTATACGGTGAGAGGTATGGATCTAGTTTCATTCTCCTGCATATTGATATCCAGTCATCCCAGCACAATTTGCTGAAGAGGCAGTCCCTTCCCCAGTGAATAGGCTTGGTGCCTTTGTCAAAGATCAGATGGCAGTAAGTGTGTGGGTTGATTTCTGGATTCTCTATTCTATTCCATTGGTCAGTGTGTCTGTTTTTATGCCAGTACCATACTGTTTTGGTTATTATAGCTTTGTAGTATAGCTTAAAGTCAGGTAGTGTTATGCCTCCAGCTTTATTTTTTTTGCTCAGCATTGCTATGGCTATGCATGGTCTTTTATTGTTCCATATAAATGTCTGGAGAGTTTTTTCCATTTCTGAGAAAAATGTCTTTGGAATTTTGATGGGGATTGCATTGAATTTGTATATCACTTTGGGTAGTATGGACATTTTCACTATGTTGATTCTTCCAACCCAAGAGCATGGGACATCTTTCCATCTTCTTTTATCCTCTCTAATTTCTCTCAGCAGTGGTTTGTAGTTCTCATTGTAGAGATTTTACACATCCTTGGTTAACTCAATTCCTAAGTATTTTATTTTTTTGGTGGCTATTGTAATGGGCAGGCTTTCTTGATTTCTCATTCTGCATGTTCACTATTGGAGAAAAGAAATGCTACTGATTTTTGTGTGTTGATTTTGTATCCTGCTACTGTACTGAAATCATTTATCAATTCCAAGAGTTTTTTTGTAGAGGTTTTAGGCTGTTCAATATATAGGATCATGTCATCTGCAAACAGGGACAGTTTGACTTCATCTTTCCCAATCTGGATGCCCTTTATTTCCTTCTCTTCTCTGATTGCTCTGGCTAGTACTTCCAACACTATGTCGAATAGGAGTGGTGAGAGTGGGCATCCTTGTCTCGTTCCTGTTCTTAAAGGAAAAGCTTTCAGCTTTTCCCTATTCAGGATGATATTGGCAGTGGGTTTGGCATATATGGCTTTAATTATGTTGAGATACTTTCCCTCTATACCTAACTTATAGAGGGTCTTTGTCATGAATGAGTGCTGAACTTTATCAAATGCTTTTTCAGCATCTATAGAGATGATCATATGGTCCTTGTGTTTGAGTTTATTAATATGGTGTATCACATTGATTGATTTGCGTATGTTGAACCAACCTTGCATCCCTGGGATGAATCCCACTTGATTGTGGTGAATAATTTTGCATATGTGTTGCTGTATTCTGTTTGCTAGTATTTTAGTGAGGATTTTTGCATCTATATTCATCAAGGATATCGGCCTGTAGTTTTCTTTTTTGGTTACATCTTTACCTGGTTTGGGTATCAGGATGATGTTTGCTTCATAGAATGAGTTTGGGAGATTTGCGTCTGTTTCAATCTTTTGGAATAGTTTGTAAAGAATCGGTGTCAATTCCTCTTTGAATGTTTCATAAAATTCTACTGTGAATCCATCTGGTCCTGGGCTTTTCTTTGTTGGGAGCCTTCTGATAACAGCTTCAATCTCCTTTATTGTTATTGGTCTGTTCAAATTTTCTGCATCTTAATTGTTCAGTTTTGGGAGCTTGTGTGTGTCCAGAAATTTATCCATTTCCTCCAGATTTTCAAATTTGTTGGCGTATAGTAGTCTCGAATGATTCCTTCTATTTCAGATGAATCAGTTGTAATATCACCTTTTTCATTTCTAATTTTTGTTATTTGAATCTTCTCTCTGCTTTTTTTTTTGTTAGCCATGCTAATGGTTTGTCAATTTTATTTATCTTTTCAAAAACCCAACTTTCTGATTAATTGATCTTTTGTATTGTTTTCTAGGTTTCAGTTTCATTCAGTTCTGCTCTGATCTTAATGATTTCTTTCCATCTGCTAACTTTAGGTTTGGATTGTTCTTGTTTTTCTAGTTCTTTAATGTGAAGTGTTAGGTTGTTCACTTGCCATCTTTCCATTCTTCTGAGGTGAGCATTTAATGCAATAAATTTCTCCCTTAATACTGCTTTTGCAGTATCCCACAGATTTTCGTATGATGTATAATTATTTTCATAAGTTTCAATAAATTTTTTGATTTCCTGCTTGATTTCTTCTTGGACCCATATGTCATTAAGTAGAATGCTGTTTAATTTCCATGTGTTTGTACAGTTTCCAGAGTTTTGTTTGTTATTAATTTCTAGCTTTAATCCATTCTGGCCTGAGAAAATACATGGGATAATTCCAATTTTTTTGAATTTATTGAGACTTGATTTGTGACCTAATATGTGATCTATCCTAGAGAATGATCCATGTGCTGATGAGAAGAATGAATATTCTGAGGTTGTTGGATGGAATGTTCTGTAGATATCTGCCAATTCCAATTGGTCTAGAGTATTGTTTAGATCTTGCGTTTCTCTACTGATTCTTTGCCTAGATGATCTGTCTAATATTGACAGTGGGGTGTTCAGGTCCCTTGCTATTATGGTATTAGTGTCTATTTCCTTCTTTAGGTCTAATAGAGTTTGTTTTATAAATCTGGATGCTCCAACATTGGGTGCATACATGTTTATGTTTGTTATGTCTTCTTGATGGATCAGTCCTTTTATCATTAAGTAGTGTCCCTCATTGTCTCTTTTTATGGTTTTTAGTTTAAAGTCTATTTTGTCAGATATAAGAATAGCTTCTCCAGCTCGTTATTCTTTTCTGTTTGCATGGTAAATCTTTTTCCATCCTTTCACTCTTAGTCTATGTGAATCTTTATGGGTGAGGTGGGTCTCTTGTAGGCAGCATATAGTTGGGGCCTCATTTTAAATCCAGTCAGCCAGTCTGTGTCTTTTGATTGGGGAATTTAAGCCTTTTACAGTAAGAGTTGTTATTGGAAGGTGTTGATTTATTCCTAGCATTTTATTGGTTATTTGGTTGTCTTAGGTGTCTTTTGTTCCTTGATTTCTGATTTACTGTTTGGTTTCTGTGTTTGTTGGTTCCTTAGGTTGTAGATAACCTTTTTGTTTGTTTGTTTTGTCTTCATGAATGCCATTTTTATTATACTAGTGGGTTTTGATTTTTCTTGGGTTTTTATGGCAGTGGTAGTTATTTTTCAGGAACCAAACCCAGTACTCCCTTGAGGATTTCTTGTAAGGGTGGTCGTGTGGTAGTGAACTCCCGTAGTTTTTGTTTGTCTGAGAAATATACTATTTGCCCTTCATTTTGGAAGGATAGCCTTGCAGGGTAGAGTATTCTTGGCTGGCAATCTTTGTCTTTTAGTATTTTGAATATATCATCCCATTCCTTTCTAGCTTTTAGGGTTTGTGATGAAAAGTCTGGTGTTAGCCTGATTGGGGCTCCCTAATAGGTGATTTGACGCTTCTCTCTTGCAGCTCTTAAGATTCTCTCTTTGTCTCTGAGTTTTGTCAATTTGACTATAACATGTCTTGGAGAGGGCCTTTTGGGGTTGAATACGTTTGGAGATCGTTGAGCTTCCTGGATCTGAAGATCTGTGATTTTTCCTATACCTGGGAAGTTTTCTGCCACTATTTTGTTGAATATGTTTTCAATGCAATCTCCGTTTTCCTCCCCTTCTGGGATACCCATGACTTGGATATTTGAGCGCTTAATGTTGTCTGATATCTCTCTCAGATTTTCTTCAATGTCTTTGATTATTTTTTCTTCTTTTTTTGTCTGCTTGTGTTATTTCAAACAGCCCATCTTCAAGTTCAGAGGTTCTCTCTTCAACTTCATTCAACAAGCCTGCTGGTTAAACTCTCCATTGTGTTTTTTATTTCACTGAATAACTTCTTCAGTTCAGCAAGTTCTGCTACATTTTCTTTCAGGACATTGATTTCCTTGTACATTTCCTCTTTCAGATCCTGTATACTTTTCCTCATTTCATCATGATGTCTAGCTGAGTTTTCTTGTATCTCATTCAGTTTCCTTAGATTATCACTCGAAATTCCTTGTCAGTCATTTCAACGGCTTCTTGTTCTATAGGATCTAGAGTTTGAGATTTAATAACTTTTGGTGGTGTACTTTCTTGATTTTTTGTATTTCTGGTATCTTTTTTTGATGTTTATTCATTGTGGCAGGGGGTTTCACAGTCCACGGGTTTGAGACTATTGACTAACTAAGATGTTGCTGTGGTTGCCAATTTGGTATGGCTCCCTCCGTGGCTGCTCAGTTGGCCTCTAGTGCCTTGTGTGTGTGGTTGCCTCGGGTCTTGGGCCTCTCCAGGGAGCCACCTCTCTGGTCAGCTTGAACTCTGCTGGGCTGCTGGATCATGGGGCAGTACTGCAGGGTGTGTGGTCTCTGCTGAGCTTCCACTTCCCATGCAGGACTTCTCCCTGTTCCATGCGCTCTGGCCCGGGCTATTGGATCACGCAGTGGCAACCCCACAGGGTGTGTGGTTTCTGTCGAGTCTCCACCTCCCTAGCCAGACGTCTCACTGCTCTGTGCACACTGGGCTGGGCTGGGACGTGTCTTCTGCAGCCCTTCAACTACAATACTCTACTCTCTGGAGTCAGGTCACCAAGGATTTTCCCACCAACAGAAGGAGGTGTTCAATCTTGGCCACTTGGGTGGCCAAAGCGGGAAGGCCCACGGGGCAGCGGGAAGGTGGGCAGGGCCGGCGGCAGAGCGAGTGGCCGAGCAGGAAGCAAAAGGCGCTGACATCAATTTATTTTTTAAACGTAACATTTTTTTCTGATTATAATGGCTTATTAGTTTGTTTTCTGTTGCTTAGAACAGAATACCTGAACCTGGATAATTTCTAAGAAAATGAAATTTATTTCTTTCAGTTTGGGAGGCTGGTAAGTCCACATCTGGAGGAGCATCTAGTGAAGGTGCATCTTCTGGGCGAGAGCTCTCTACAGAGTCCCATGGCAACCAGGGTAACACATGGCAAGGATGGCAAGAGCTCCTTAATGTGCTCACTTGCTGTCCTTGTAAAGGCATGAGTGCCACTCCTCTGCCAACCTACTAAACCATTAACTCATTACTCCATGAATGGATTAATCCATTCACAGGAGGATAGTGGTAACAATCCAATCACGTCTTAAAGGACCCACCTTTCAATACTGCCATAGTCTGTTTTTCACCTTCTTGACACTGTTACAATGGGGGTCAAGCTTTCAATGAGTTTGGGGGGAACATTCAATCCACAGCAAATAGTAATGCATATTCATTGCAGAAATTTAAAAAATACATTGTAGTACAAAGAGGAAAATGAAAATCGCCTCTCTCTCTACCCAAAGCTAATGACTATTGAATATTTTGGCTCATTTTCTTTCATAAAAATATTCCACGTGCAGTTGAGCCCCACAGGGAGCCTGGATTCATGCCTCTCAGCACATGGTCACCTCCTCTCAAAGCAAAATACCTTTACAAAGTGTAAGAGAAAAATGAAAATTTTGCTGACGTTTTCAGGGGGAGGCAAAAGAGAAGGATACAATACATACTGCACAGCAAAGTAATAGAAAATCCTCATTAGACATCTGTTCTTTGCCATGCCCCTAGTTCCTATTAAATGCCAACTGCCTCAACTCCTTGCCTATCATTAATCCTGCTGGTCCTTCCTGTCCTGGGCTCCAGCCTCTCTTTACTCTGCATCCTCACAAGTATCTCTCCATACAGTAAACAAAGGACCTTTCCCCTATCCTTACATGCCAGCAGAGGGGCTTGCAAAAACATGTGTTTTATCCTTGTGACAGATAATATTTTTCTGTCTCATTTAGATATGTATGCATGTACGTGTGTGTATACATATGCACACACGTAAACAAAAATTATTATAATGAGATTTTGTCATGCCTACTGGTCTTGGAACTGCTTTTTCTCCCACATATTTTATTTTCCCTTATAATTAAATGTTCTTCAAACATGGTTTTTCATAGTTGCGTAATGTTTCATTATGTGGTATGCTATAATGTGTGATTATTACTCTATTTTTGGATATTTTAGTTGGTAACAATTTTTGTCATTGTCTGTGATAAACATTCTATATATTTCCAATTATTTTTTGTGAATATTTTCAACTATTTTCTTAGAATACGTTTCTAAACTTTAATTTTGGGGAACCAATTGAATAAGCATTTGGAAATTTTATATAAATTGCCCTCCAGAAAAGTATTAGTATGAAACATTTATTGAGCACTTATTGGGTTTCAGGCAGTATTCTAGCTGCTCAGAATTCAAAAATATATAGATTTATTTTCTGTTATTGGAGAGCTTATAACTGAGCATTTGCTTTAATTAAATGGTAGACCCCTGATACCTCCTCTAAAAAGTCTGTTTGAATTTGCACGTAATATATTTGGAAAGCTGCTGTAAATTTATTTTTAAATTATATATATATCACAAAAAACCTTTCTAATTCTTGAAGCCAACTAAAAACTTTTGTATACAATATTTGCCAGCATATTAAACTGTAGGTATATAAAATAGTTCTCATTTTACTCAAAAAATATTTCTTGAAGAATAACATTTTTCTGGATTGAAAATTATCTTAATTTGGTCCTGAAAAGGAAATGGCTCTTTTGTTCAGATAGGTGCTATATATCAAAACCATCATTTTGAAACTTGGTTGCAGTGAATATCTGCTAACTCCATGACTTTGAAGTTTCAGTAGAAAGGTACTTAAGATCTCTTTTCTCCATAAGTCTGGCCACAGTAAATATTTACAGGCCATTTTCAGGATTACCAGAATGCAAGGGATATGAGGAGGAGTGGATGGAAATGGATTAACCTTGTGGGAAAGACTGAATGACAGTGATTCCTCAGTTTAATAGAATACTAGTGTTAATTGGCAAACACAAATACATTCAACTTTATAAATATAACTTTAACCCAAACAGTTCTCTCACCAGCATCTTTAGACAGAATTATGTACCATACATTGTTGTCTCTAATCAAATGTCTAAGAAATACAGAGGGACATTAGTCACATTGATATTTTACTTGTCACCTGAAAAACATTATGGGCTGAATGTTATTATGTGCAATTTAGCATGCTAAATAATCCAAATGACAATAGACTCCTTAAAAGACCTTACGATTGTTGAATGATGGTTGTATAAGGAACCCTGACAGGCTGGGAAAAAGAGGGAAGACAGCAAAGTTAGGCTTAGCAACAGCCAAGCGTTTAGATGGCCCTTCCCTTCCTTTTTTTCCATTTTAGATTAAAAAGTCCTCATTTCTCTAAGTGTGAGAGAACTTTTCTTGGCCCTAAATTGGAGATAGCTATTTTAAGAGTATCTAAAAGACACAGTGATAAGAATAAGGGTAAACACAGATTTAATTTTAACAGCTCCATCATGATGCTATACACAATACCTTACATTTTAGAAGGGCTTTCCACACTAAAGAAGAAAAAAGATTTAAAATGTGTGGGTGTAGTATGTACAGCGATTCCCACAGAATGATTATCATTTGCTCTCTGGAAATACATTCCATTTTAGCTTTAAATTCTTATTATTGCTTCTTCGTTGACATGCCAATTGAAGGAATGCAGAAATTTAGAGTAAGTGATTTAACAACGTTGGACAAGGAGAACGTGTCTCAAAGTTTTTCTCTATGTTTGACTTGACCTAAGAGAGTTTCTCTTAGACTTTTTCTAAACAGTACCCTAGTACCTTGGGCCAACAAAATGGCCTTTAAGCTTGAATGAACAAGGTATTTCTTTTCCTCTAGTGCAAAGCTTCACTATTTCATCTTTTCAAACTCTTTTACTGCACTCAGTGCAGGATTATATTGACAAGGGTAGAATTTATCTCCTAGAGGAGAATGCTATGCTTCTGTTAAGTGCTGATATAACATTTATGTGTTGGTACCTTAATAACAGCCCCAGCTTACCTAATGAAAGTTGAAAGCAAACAGTACTCTCTGAGATTTTATTATGACTGAAGTGACTGCAATTTGAGGCAAATTATCCCTATTTTTGTTCCCATATCAAAAACAGAGATGCTAAAGCAATTGCTACTGTTTGGTATGGAATTAGGTTCCACTCTCATTAATCTACAAGGAAGAGCATTTTTCATGTAAACAGCTCACAAGGGTCAGAGAGAAGAGCTGTTTCTGTGAAAAATGCTTGTCAATAACTTTGTGAGTGAATTTTGAAATAAAGTGCCTGTAACCTGTCATTATTCCTTCCTCTCAAAGTCAGGAGTGAGTGGATGAAAATTGAGCATGTGAATTGAAAACAGGGTGAATGTTATGGCCTTATCGACTTCAGGTAAAATGACTGTTTTAACTTGTTATTATTCTTCCATTCGGAGGTCAGGCAATGTACAGTATTATCAGCACAGACTGCAGTGTAAGCAAATTGGTATACAAAAAGGCTATTACCTACACTCACAAAGCAAAGGAAAGTATAAGTCACTAATATCAAGTGGACTTGTGATCTCTACAAAAACGAAACAACCAACAGTGCTTTTGAAAGTGAATGGCATAGGTATGTAAGAATAAAGCACTTAGGAAGCAAAAAATATAAACCCTTTTAAATAAAGATGTGTATGTTTAGGAGGCAGGTAAGAAATATACATTTTAATGCCATTTTTAAAAATTACATATTAATCGTACTTGTTTTACAAAGGAATTGTGGAATCATGCTAAATATTATAAACCCCAACTATACATGTCACCATAAAATTTTTTCCTAAAATCATCTTACAAGTAATTAGCTCCTGAATTTTCAAGTCTATCCAATGTATTCTTTTCAAAACCAAAATATTGCTGTACTCTTACTTTTCCCTAGAGAAAAAGAAAATCAGTGAGGCTTCAAAACATTAAAAATTCTTTTATTGTCTTCTATATTTTTATTTCTAATTCTGAAGAATAGCTTAGGAATTTATCGTGGGTGTGTTAGGTTTGCAAGAAAAACATCCTTCTGTCCAAGTAATCCTAGGTTCATAGAAAGTTTATATTTAATCGTAGTTTTCAAACTATTTCTTTTTCTGTGCCAGAAGACCATCTAGTGTTTCTATCCCTGATAATGATTTTTAGATTATAGACTCTGGTGGTCAGAAAATGGGCAGATTGTCCTAGAAATTAAAAGAGGTTATGAAAAGACTCAATGATTGAAAGCAAATTTAGGGGGAGAAAAGGTTACATATAATTTTGTAGACATGTTCATATGTCTATTCATCAAATTCCCAAATAATATAAAAGGTTTGAATTATTTTACCTCTGAACAAGTTTTCCCTAACTTCAAAATAATTATAATGACCTAAGATAAAAGACATATGTTGGTATTTCTTTCCTTCTCACTTGCTCAGTTTATTCATTCTTCAAATTAGTATTTACTGGTCAGATATTGTGCCAGTGATGACAATAAAATAACCTCAGCAAAATCCCTTTCTTCATCTAGCGAGGAAGAGAGTCAGGAAAATAGTGAGATAAATTCTCATTAGCAGAATGCAAGCTCCATGCAGGCAAGGATTTTTAAGTTTCTATTGAGCTATACATCATAACCACCTAAACCGGTACCTGGCATACATCAGACATGACAGATATGTGTTGAATGAATGCGATAGGGAAATACACAGTACATTTAGGAGACTATGGGAGGGTCAGGAGAGACTTCCCCAGTGAATAATTGGTCTGACCTCCAGGAATGTTGACATGATTGAGCCAAGCAGAGTTGGAGCAGGGCCTTCTGTATCTAGGGAGCACAGAATTCCAAAATTGAGGATAGAGAGAACAGAGAGTTGGATGAATTGCTGTTAATTCTCCTCAATCTCTGTGGCTCCAGAAATGAGTGAGGGGTGGGGCATGGAAAGTTGGTTGATCCTGCAATAGAGGCTAGATCCTGAAAGGCCTTATAAGCCATACTAAAGAGTTGGATGTTAGACCAAAAGCCATTAATTGAATGTTTTTAAGTATGAAGGAGTGCTGTGGGTTGAATGTGTCCCCCCAAAGTTCATGTGTTAGAAACTTGATCCCCACTGGAAGACTGTCAAGAAGGGGGGAAATCCCAATATGGTATTTGAAAGGTGGGGACTTTAAGAGGTAATTGGATTGTGAGGACTCTATCTTCATGAATAGATTCATCCAGTCATGGGTTAATGATTTAATGGTTAGTGGGTTATCATGGATGCAGACTGTTCACTTTATGAGAAGAGCACATGAAAGAGCTCTTGCCATTCTCGCCATATGATACCCTGTGTTGCCACAGGACTCTAGGAAGTTTCCACTAAAAAGAAAACCCTCACCAGATGCTCCCTCTGGACCATGGACTTTCCAGCCTCCATAACTGTAAGAAATAAATTTCATTTTCTTATAAATTATCCAGTTTCAGATATTCTGTTATAAGCAACAGAAAACGGACTAACACGGGGGCTTAAAAAACAAACAAATAAACAAAGATATATTTTAGAAAAAGATTACTCTGGCTAACGTGTAGCAGATGGATTAAAGAAGATTGGAATCGAGACCAGTTAGGAGGCTGTGTAGAAATCTGAACAACATATAACGATGGCTTACATTAAGGTAAAACTAAAGGGACAGAGAAATATGCATATTTAAGTGATTTTACAGAGTTGCAAATAATCAGACTTGGTGGCTTCCTAGAATGAGGTGGGAAGAAAGAGCTAAGGAAGACAAGAGACAAGGACAAGACTCACTTCTCCAGCTTTGGGCAACTGAGTGGGTAGATAACGTTTCCCAAGATGAGAAAGATCTGCTTGGTAGGGAACGTGACAAGCTCGCTTTTGCACGTGCTGAGTTGTTTGAAGTATCATGTTGTTTTAGCCCTTGTTTCTGTACTTATCCTCTCCCTCCTATAATCCCAGACCAAATCCGTTACAACTGGTTGAAACAAATTTCAATACCTATCACTGAGTTACAAGCATAGTTTTGTCATATATCAGACAGATTGCATTTTACAATATAAAAGAATTCTTCTTTCTGATAAAAGTCTTTATGAAATACAAAGATATACAAAGAGTAAACTATTTTTGAGAGCTAAATTATTGTAATTATCCTCAGTTGGGACTGGTCAATGAAAAGCATGACACCATAATCTAAGTTACCCCAAATGATGCTCTATACCCTTTAGGAATTAATTCTGAGTATATCTGTACAGGTAAAGACACTTAAATATTTTTGCACTTATAGTTGTATGACATGCAGACATCAAAGTAATTTGTTGAATTGAATATGTATGGCCACATATATTTTTAAACATAATACAACTTTTTATCTTTATCCTGCTTGGTTCTGCAAAAGATATTACAATAAAGATACAAAAACTATTCAAAATGGAAACATATATAACAGGACTTCTAGTTCATTCTGGTAAGAATAAGCAACAATTATTAATTAATTAATTAATTGATAATAAGCTGAAATACATTATGTATTTCAATTTCCATTCATTACATAATTATTAAAATCGTAAATTTACTAAATATTTACTTAAATGCATATGTGTAAACCTAATAAGGTTTCTGGAATACTAACAGATCCATTCTGACATCAACATTCTGATTGTTATCTTTTATTTCTCGGAAGAACACGAGTGTTATGGCAGTGCCAGTGACTCAGGTAGTATCCTGCTGGTGGTGGTAGTTCCCTGTCTCCCCAGAGATGCTGCAGTTGAGTGGCATGTTATTGCAGTGGCAGATGAACCAAATAAAAGGGAGCACTTTGCTTTAAAGAAGATACCTGAGGGTTTTCAAATTGAATGTGAAGCTGCGGCATCCAGTTCTGCTTCCAGTGCGTCTATCTCCATTTCTTTAAGATGGATGTCACCTTCTATTTCCTCACCTGATTCAAACAGGACTCTAGAAGACCTCATGACTGTGTTTGTACAAGTAAAGGGAAGACTCTGAAGACAACTATGTTGCACCATTGTGTTTAGAATATTCTATTAAAAAGACAGCATTAGGGCTGACCCCGTGGCACACTCAGGAGAGTGCGGCGCTGGGAGCGCAGCAACGCTCCCACCGTGGGTTCGGATCCTATATAGGAATGGCTGGTGCACTCACTGGCTGAGTACCAGTCACGAAAAAAAAAAAAAAAAAGACAAAAATAAAGACAGCATTAATTATGAAGTTCTGCAAGCAGGAAAGTTCTGCAAGTAGGATTATTAAAAAGGTCAAAACAAATTGTGGAGTTACATCATATATGTTTTTCAGAGAGAAAAAGAGTAACATAAGTAGCATGGGAGACTCTTGTCCCTGGTCCAGTCAGTGAGAGTGAGTATAAGATGGAAGATGTGAATCTACTGTCCCCTTTGTTGACCTCAGTTCTCTTATGCCTTTTGTGTGAACCTCTTACTACCCTGTGAGTCATTCCAGACTTTAAAGAAATGTATTTTTCCTACTATATAACCCTCGTTATTATATTCCAAACCATATTGTATACCTTATACGTTTACACGTGCATATTAGTGAATAGGTTTGTGTACGCAGTAGCATGCACACTGTACTTTAGGATCACTTACAGGATCTAGACCAATCCCAATGTAAATCTGGCTCTATGGTCCACACACATAAATGACAGCCAAAATGTCATCCCCCAAACCAACTCTGACTCAGAGGGAAGCTCCACTATTCATGTTCCAAAAGGGTTTTATTAAAAAGCCTTTGATACATTCTTCTAAGAGACAAAAACACACTAGTGTACACTTGACATATTTCACTGTGTAGCTGGCTACCAAAGCCCGGGGTCTGAACCAAAAGGCACCTTTCATTCTCATCACACAAGTCAGTCTCAAGAATCAGAACTTTTAGCCGACCAACTGGTTAATTTCCAATTTGAACAACAATGAGAAGTTCTCACTCCTTCCAGGCCGATGCAAGCTTTGGTTTTCATTGGACCGGATTCATGTAAATGGCACTGACTGCATTGATTCAGAACGATCAATTTCAATTTCATGTACTGTTCGTTTATTATATTAGCCTAAATTGCATGCAAAGCCCCTCAGTGAGTCTTAAAATGCAGTTGTACTTCTGGCCTTACTATAGGTGCATTTGAATTCAATATTTGCAAATTGAATTGTACTTTGAACATTTTATGGAAGTTAGCTTTTAGAATGCATTATTTCCTATATCAGTTATTTCTAAGGTAAAGTGAATGACTATCTCTCATTCACCTTTGTTAAATAAGATTTTAATATAATGTATCGGCTTAAAGCAAGAACTTTTCTGCAGCTAACTTTAAACTTCAGGTCTTTTGATGATTGTTTTTTGCAGACTAAATGACATAATCACAACTATGTCTCACCAACACTGTGGTATTATTATCTTTGTATTAAGGGAAAAGAGCAAGTTATAGGTGCTTCTGGTCACCATTCCAAAATCAATCACCTGTCTCCTCTGTGGATAGTCACGTATGAAGTCCTCATTATCTGAGTTCTGGTTCAGTGTCCTTTTCACTTCTCCACCGTCTGCTGCAAAAAGAAAGGGAAAATAAGTGTGTAGAAAATAGAGAAGTGGCTGCTTACTACATATGTCATTAGGAAGCCTATCAATGGCTTTAAAATCACCCCATAGAAGGAAAAACAGACTATACTAATAAACTCAGTGCCTAATGAGCATAACTAAATGTTTTCATGGCCTTGAGATTTTTCCATAGTTTAATTCTTTGTGAAATAAAATGCACAATAATGGCTCATAACACACCATCCTGTGACAATTTTAGTTTTGGAATAATAAAAATAATTCTGGGCATATCTCTATATATGCCTGTGCTAGTATTTAAGGGCAGGGTCTATACATTCAAATTTTTATGAATATGAAGTATTAATTGATACACATTAACTTGACTAATATAAAAATGGTGCAGGAAGAAAGGAATGAACAGAAGGCCTGAGAGAATCTGGTTGTTCTACTAGGAGCAATTTTAGAGAAAAAAAAAGAAAAATTCAGCCCGGTAAAAATGTATTTTGTTTTTGCAGCTTGCCTACCTGATTGCTGACACTCCATAATCTCAGAATATTCTCTGAATAAATTATACTCATTTTGTTTAAAAAAGAAGCTTAACATACATTTAAATAGTGCAGTTTTGTGGGGAAGAGAAACTATGCTGAGCTATGCATTATACTAATGACATTGGGTGCAGAATGAATCATCATGGTTTTTATTTATTCATTCATCCTTGGATACTTTTAAAAGTCTCCAAGGCCCTAATGACCATCATCATTATCATCAGGAAAAACTGCTTTCTGGTGAAAAGGCAATAGACATTAAATTTAGAGAAAGCATTAAATTATCAGTAAAGAGTACTTGAAATAGTACTACACACATATTCCTGGACACAGTATACTGAAAGTTCATATAGCAGCAGTCAGGCAGTCTTCTTTGTAAAGTTTGTGATTAAGATGTTCTCTTTTCTTTACAAGGCAATATTATTTAGCTCAAGAGAAAATAAAGTATAGGTCAATTCCAATGCTCCAGTGTAAAACATTGGAAATCAGAAGTACCAGCCATAAGAAAATTCTTAATTTTAAATAAAATTTTTTTAAAGTACACAACCTCAAAATTTTATTTCAAGCATTTCCCCTACCCACTACAGTTTCTTGTATGTGATAAATAAACAGTGTCCAGTGAGTGGGTGAAAAAATCAGTAAGAAGAGTTTTAAACTAAACCTTAAGTCCTTTCTGTCTCAGAAATATTTTAAATATTCCAGAGTCATTCAACAAGTGTAATAGAGGCTTTACTTCTCTGTAATCTCCAGCAACAGAATCAGAACTAGATCCACAGGGCCAAACTCTGCTCATTTGGGGATGAACATAGCATAGCATCTGAAAGTATGGGAAAGTTAGGTCTTCATGATAAATCAAGAGAGCTGTTACACTTGGCAGCCCCCATCTCTTTCCCTCATCCACAGTTCCACCACAATCTGGGCTGAACTGATGCAGTTCAGAAAGATATTAGGGAGAGAGAAGAATAGAGAAGACTTCTTTCCTTTGTGGAAACATTGTAAGTTAATGCAAATGACTTAGAGACCGTTCTGTGCTATAAATAGTACATTCCTTTTTACTAGCTATCCAAACTTAAGGGTTGCAGATGTCTAATTTTGAAACAGATGATCAGGTAAGTGAACTTTCTGCCTTCCTTAAGAATGAAAGAAAAAGAAAAAAAAAAAAAAAGGACATAAAACCCTGGTATGGAATAAAAGGGGTACCATGTAATGTAAAATGTAACTTTTAGTACAGGATATTTGCCAACAAATTTCCTATCTCTATGAATGTGGTTCTTTTTTAATTTGTTCAAGCACTTTTTTATTGAGAATGATAGATGTCTTTTTGAAAACAACTTGCAATCTTTTGAAAGGCTCAATGTCCTTTTCTGCAAAATAGAAATGCTAACTAGCCCTGTGCACATTTATGGTGGTAGCGGTAATCAACGGAGACAATGTATGTGAAAGTGTTTCTGTTCATTAGGTATTACACCACTGCAAGTTGTTATTGCTGTTCTTGCTGTTATTCTGCTGAGACTTCCAGTGGTTTTAAAAAGGATATAATTGTGGTTTTACCCTTTATAACATTCTTTACTAAACAGGCCTATTTTTGCCCCCAAATTTGAAAGCATCACTTAAAGATATGTCTGGTTTTATTGTTGATCATTATAAATAGATCATAAGTAGAAATTGTAAAAGGGAATTCACTTCCATCAACCCTCAACTCTTCTGGCTCTCTGGGGCTTCTAAAAAGTGGAAAATATTTCCTTCCTTGATCAGAACCTTACCTTCTATTACCTTTTGCAAAGTGATGTCTTACCTCCCTTAAACTCCTCTTCCCTGACGCTTGAGAGTGACAGAAATTTCTCCATCCTGCATACCTCATCTTCCTTAACAGCACAGATTGACCAGTGCTTCATCCCTCATCCAGGCTTATTCCCTTTGGGAAAAGAGTTCTGCAGTTTAACACTTTTCAATATTCTTTTCATTGTAATCTCTAACATCACAATGATTTTTTAAAAGAACTTTGCACAAAATGTATTTAGAGTTTCTTTTTGCATTCTTCCTTGTTAGACTAATAGCATCATTATCATCTTTTAACTGTCTAGAAAATGTTAATGAAGATCAAGGCAGAATCTTGTGCTTCTGTAGTTATAATGTTTTTGAGCTTAAAAAAAAATCATTCCTAACTCTTGGTTTTGTACAGAAGGAAAAATATCTTTTCCCTCTACCT
Source organism: Cynocephalus volans (assembly GCF_027409185.1). Taxonomy (NCBI): domain Eukaryota; kingdom Metazoa; phylum Chordata; class Mammalia; order Dermoptera; family Cynocephalidae; genus Cynocephalus; species Cynocephalus volans. The sequence continues at coordinate 101,611,318 of NC_084462.1, forward strand.
TTCTAAGTTCCTGGCTGGAATCCCTATAACAAAAGACAAATTAACAGGAGAAAAGCATACAAATTTATTTAATATAAGTTTTATGTTACACAGGAGCCTTCATAAGGAAATGAAGACCTGAAGAAATGGTTAAACTTGAGCATTTTTATGCTAGGTTTGATGAAGAGTGGAAAGTCATGGGAAATGTGATAGGACAAAATGTGTGAGATGAGTAGAGTAAGTGGAGGGGAAATTTTCTTGTTCATTCAGATTCCTCTTGGAGTCTTCCATGTTCAGAGATAAGGGTGCCCCTTTCTTCTTTTCTTCCGGGTAGAGAGAGGGCACCTCTCACATGAGGTCTTGTGACATGCTTCAGGGCAAAAGGGCAGAGAAGGCCAGAGAATTCTTCCTGTCATTTCTCAAATTCCTTCAGCTTAAAATATTCAATATGCCAAGGTGCCATATTTGGCGGTAGCATACCCTAAACCTCATCGGTTTCAAAAGCGAAATAATGCTCTACATTGTCATCAGTTTTTGCAAGTATATTAGGAAATCCAGTATGTAGATGTTCTCTTAATGGTGTTTTACACAGTAATTTGATTGTTTTTGTTACTATGAGAAATCCATTCCCAAATTATTTGAGATGAGATGTATAATGGCTAAAACTTTGTAGGCACATCAAATTTATTGATAACTAAGAGTTTCTAGACAATTCAAATCTTTCAAAATCTGTATACTCTAAAGACTTCTGGAGAGAAGTTGCTGTCCTGAAATTGAGATTTTTTAGCATTATACATTTAGATTAGCTGGCTAAGTGGACTTGAGTCTTCTAATTACTAATAACAATGACTTAAGAAAATATGTTTAAATTAATTAAAGGTTTAAGCAGTGTTTGCAGTTGAAGTAACTTCTGGGCTCAGCATTTGCTCTATTTTACCTTACTATGAGCAAAATATTCTAATCCTCCGAACAGATTAAATCAAGTGCAGGAAAATTCCATTTGATAAAGCATCTACAAATATGTTTATATAGAACTGAAATTAATTATGTAGAATAATTTGAGTTTTAATACCTGTAGTTATGGAATCTGGAATTGTTAAAAAAGAGAGAGAGAGAAAGAGAGAGAGAGAACCTTTATTGTTATTAATATACTTGAATGTTTCACCACCAATCCTCTTCCTTGGCAAATTGTTATATGGTTTTTAAAAATTCTTCTTAAAATTAATTTTAGTTCTCTATACGTAAATCAAAGGGTGTCTTGCCAGAGTGAACCATATAATAACATGAGGTATTGTTTCAACTGCACAAAACTGAGAATTCAATTTGACAAATATTTATTGGGGTTCATAGATTAATAAGACAAAATCCCTGCCTGCTTGCCACTGAAGTCTTAGAATAAAGAAAGGATATGTAATGAAGTTGTCGGACTGAGGGGTCAACTCAGTTTGTATGGCTACTATATTTGGGTGATCCTAACAGTCCTAAATATTAATCTGAAAGAAGGTTGATAGAGCATTTCTTTATCACCCAATTACTCACCCTTTATTGGGATGAGCCCCACTTTGGAGAAAATGTCATGTTTGTAAACTTAAGAAACAGATAAGCTTGGTGGAGGGCTGGACTTATTATTCCACTACAAATGGGGGGATGGTCTCTTTTCTAAAATATTCATTGTTAAGGTCATTTAACTAGCAAACACCTGTAGTGACATTAACATAGAATCAATTTTGCAAGAATTCAATTTACATTCAATTTTCCAAAGGTGACAGCCCATAAGACCAAAGCCTAGTATGGTGATGATTATAAAGTGAACATTTTATAATAGGAGGACATCTTTCAAAAGTTGACATAGTTTATTGGCATTAACTGTTAAACTGACAATACACCTGGTCACCTCAGTCAAAGCCAAAGGCACATGGTGAAAATAAGGCATGTGACCCTTCTAACATTTGTCTTTTCACTCCACCCCCCAAAATGCTATCTTACAATTGAAAACAGAATCTGAGCAATAAACTATTTTTATACCAAACCATTAATTTAGGATGAATACATTTCTTTTTAAAAAAGGAAAACAGTTGCTGACTGTATAAAGGAGCAAATTCCACTGCTGATACTCATAGCTTTTTTGTTAAGAAAGCAACGATTTTGCCAAGTTTCTTAGTTCAGGCATTAGAACTCTGCTGCTGTTCCAAAATATAAAAATAAATAATAACTAGTTAAATTAGTGTTTGGGGAAATGGATTAGATTGTAATGTATGCAAGCAATTAAGCAACATTGACTTGATTCACTGTGATGTCTAAGATGGCATTTTAAAAAATGAAAGTAGCTAAATTTGGCCCTGATAAAATATATAGCAGCGATGGGTTGGAATTTCGCAGTTTTTCCCAAAGAGTCCAATCAAATAACTCATATATTAGGTGGCCGTTAACATGCTGGCAGCTGAATTTTTTACATCAGTTTCCAAGGTTGCACAGTAATTACATCTACTGTGAGTCATTTTTGCAGCATATTTTATAAAACTTTTACAGGTTTGCTGGGAAGGGATTATTCAAAGTCACCTTTTATAGATTCTGCCATGAATATTAGACAATTCCTTGAAAATGTTAGTGTTTACCGCTCACATTGCTTCTGGTTTAAGTGTAGTTGGCATTTGAGGTTTGGTATAGTATATGAGTAGAACTTTCTTTTCTTTGTAGACCTTCTGTTCCGTAGCTTGCTAGTTTATGTTCCCATTGAACTGCTGCCAGAACAAAATAAATCCAGTTGCCTTTGCTGCTCAAGGCCAACCTAGCAACCATGGCAAGAATTAGTTGTTCTGAGCATTTGTCTTAGCATGTCATTAGAGGGTAGTGATGTGCAATATCATAACCAATACAGTTCACAAAGCGGTTGCTCGTTTAAATGGCTGACTAATTTAGATGTAATATTTTGGTGCTTGCCCTTTTATTCTTATTCCCAATTATATCCAGTCAGTGCCCAGAGATGTGTTTGAGGCTACGATTGCATAAACCACTTAGTATAACTTTTAGATCCACTGCTTATCAAATCAAATATGCTTAAGTTTATTCTATTTGCATTAGTACATTTTCACGGCTGAATGAAAAGTCCTGATTTTTTCTTCAAATTAATATTTTAAACATATCTTACTGTTTTATTTCAGGAATGGTATTGTATTTATTTTAGACTCTAAAGGCCAGGCACAAAATATGATAAGAGGTTGCATTGTGGGGGATGTTGCATTTGGGAACATGGTGCATGATCTTACTGGGGGTCAATGTCAATATTGGAATTGAGGGTGGAGGAAGAAAAATGGCAGTAAAACTTGGCCTCTATGGAAAGTTAAAAGCTAAGAGAGAAGAAAGCAAACAGCTGTTTGCTAGGGTTAATGGTTTCAGCACAGTCTTCAGTGAAGCCCAAATAAGATAACACTAGTTCAAAAGACATAGGGATGAGAAGATTAGGTTGGCACAGTAGAACCAAACCTCTTTTATACTGCTGCTCACCAAGGATCCAAAAAACAAGCGTAATTTTATTTTCTCCATTTACTTCACTTTCTCACAATGGTTATAAGCTTTGCTGATACCTCAGCCTTTGCCACTTTGAAATCTCGGTTTACAAGGAACTAGCCCTGGCTGTTGTGGCCATTTTTTTAATGGGTTTTTTTTTCCCTTCTCCTCATTCAAAGGAGAACACGTTTTTGAAAACAGATCTCAGACCTTAAAATTCACAAATAGTAATTTCCACATTTTTGGAAAACCTTTTGGAAACTAGTCATTAATGTATTCATTAATTCAACACATATCTTTTGAGTATATGCTCTTTAGTGGCAGTGAGAATTCAGTGGTAAACAAGACAAAGACCTTGTCCTCATGGAGTTTACACTCTGGTGGAAGAGAGTAGACAAAAAAAAAATAAATTAAGTGCTATGAACAGAAATATAGCAGGGTAAGGGAGAGAGAAAGACAAGGAATGGCTATTTTAGATAAAATGCTCAAGAAAGGCCTTTGTGAGAAGGTGACATTTGAATGGGGACTTAGATGAAGTGAGAGAGCGAGCCCTGCAAACCTCTGAGAGTAGAGCATTTCAGAAGAGGTGGAGAGAAAAGAGGGGTTTTTACTTTCAGTTGTCTTTTGCTAAAATGAGTTTCCCTAACTAAAACCCTTTGTGAATGCTGGTATGTAAGCGTTCAATTTTTTTCTTAGTAGTGCTGTAACTAAAAAATTCAAAAGCTGAAAAACAGCTTTCCCTACATAAGTACTATAATTTATCCTATCTCTCACTTATTTAATTCAAGTTGAGGACTTTTTTAAATCCCTTTTAGCAGTTTTTCTTACATAATACATGACAGCATAAGTTGTAGAGAAATAATTAGTGATGTTATTAACATTGGTACTTTTAAGTTTCAAAACAACTTGTTAGAAAAATATTCAGAAAAATGAATTATTCATAAAAGGAGGTTTATTTAAAATTAACCAGGTTATACTTAATGATCGTATGTAACTTCCTAATTCCATAAAACCAGTAGTGAATTTAGTTTTATTGAAAGTCATAATGAAGGTAGCAATTCAAATAATGATAAAGCAAATCCAAGAAAAATATGCTTATATAGCCCAATTGAGATATAAAAATCAGAGAGCTTAGTCCATTTGAAATGTATCCTTTTGGCCTCATACTTTTTTTTTTTATCATTTCTTCCTTTCCGTCCCCTTTAGAGAGAGGCCAAGATACAAAACAGGAGCATATAATAAGGAATTGGGCACTATAGAAGTACAGAAGACAGGAAGGCATCACAAATGGAGCCAAGGCAATGGCAGATGTCTTCTTTCCTTCTCCTGCATGGTTGGAATATGGTAGTATTTAAGTGTTACCTAGGGATCTTGAGACTGAAAATGAAAGGTTTTTTAATAGGAAAAGCAAAGAGATTATAAATCTAGAACACCTGATAAAGGCTTTTTTTGTTTGTTTGTTTGTTTGTTTGTTTGTTTGTTTGTTTTTGCTGGATAGATTTGGGGTCCTGCTTAGTAGATACCTTTGACTTTTGATTACTATAGCTCTGTATCCAGGCCTAAAATCTAGGAAACCAGCTTGTTTAGGCTCTTGACTTAAGAAGGAAAGTGAAGAAGAAAACTTTTCAATTCCTTTTTCTATTGCCCAACTAGTTCACAAGAACAGTAATGGCAGCTAAGATTTAGTCAGATACTTTATTCAGAATTAAAGAATAAGCATGCAATAGACTCATCCATTCTGTATGTCTCTCATTATTAACCTGATTGTGCATGCATAGGAGCATAAGACCAAGAAGGAACCTACACATTAGGCATGGTGGACAGAATTGAAAGAAAAGGCAGGAAATGAGAGAAAGGAGTATGAAAACATGGTCTCTAAGACCTTCTCACTTAATAATCCAATGTAAACCCATTTGTTTATTTAATATCAGTGATTCTTCTAGTGGGTAGAGGTGGTCATGGACTCTTTTGAGAATCTAATGAAGGCTATGATGATACACACACAAAAAAAAGATTTTATCCATATACATAAAGTTTTGAAAACAATGTCAAACATTCATGAACTCAAGATTAGGAATTCCTGCATTATCTGATCTTAAAAGTGCAAGAAGTCAATAAGTTATTTATGATATGAAGTTCCAAATTTGATGTGGGGATGTGGTGATGTCTTGCGCATGTTGTTGGGAAACAACTTGTTTTTCTTCATTAATTTTAAAGGTTGATACACTGAAAAAGAAACATTAGAACAACCACTGAAAAGTTTATAGTATTGAAAATGAATGTCATCAGAAGTATTCCCAGACATTTTTAAAGCTTAATGATCTGTATTCACCCTTCTCAGCCTCAGTCCCATCTCATGCTATAAACACTGCTTTTCTGAAATAGATTGTGTAGTGATTCTAGGTAATTAAGATCCAATTTACAAACCCAAAGTTATAGTCCTGTCTGTCAAATATTTCAGAAGATAATGTTTTAAAATCTCCAAAATAGAGTTAAAAGAACTTTCTCCAGTGAAATATACATATTCAGGTCCTATAAGGCAGATATAAGTCTAAGCTGTGATGCTCAGAAAGTTCTAACTCAGTGAACTCAGTGATAGACATCTCCCTTAAAATGTTTAGGTCAAAACCCAGTTTCCACAAACACTCGGCACTTATGACTGTATTTCTCTAATCATGACCCAATGGGGGCTTTCCTGTGCATCAGACTTCAAATAACAATAGGATTGTTGGGGCAAAGGTGAAAGAATAATCAGATCAATCCATGTCTCCAAATCAAAACAAAGGAAAAAAACATAGCCTTTTTCAAACAGCTTGAATGAATTCTCATCCCCTAGTCCTTATGTCCACCTTTAGATTCCCCTCAAATAAGGGGGCCCCATCTTGTCCAGTATTGCCACCAACCCCCCACACCCCATACACACCGGTTGAAAAGTGTTAGGAGCAAATTTCATTCAAAGTATTGAAAAGTGTCGGAGGTTTAATAATGGTGTTTTAACCTTAAACTACAAAAGAAAGTTTTATTAAACTAGTTTCTTTCATATCATACTATGCCAAATAAGAGAATTTAAATGTTAACATTTCAGATAGTTAAAAAAGAAACATTTAGTTTATGCTTTCAAATGTTTATTATCCTTTTAAAAATAGCTTCCCAAATCTTATTTAATCTGACCATTCATATGTTCTGCTTCCTTTTGTACAACGTAGGCCAAAAGCAAGTATAAAACTTCAACTTCACAAACCAATTTTTGTGCTCTTTGATTGTAAAAAAAAAGAAAAAATATATATACAGTATGTATTTTATATTTAATATGGTAAAATATGTTATGGTTTTCCTTAAACCTGGGCTAGGTTTTTATAAAAGGGAATATAAGAATCATTAAGCATTCATGGTTCCCTTAATTTCTCAAATGTGAATCTCATCAGAGGTGAAAGAATTTAAAGTCATTTCAGTGTGACCTGTCGAGAGGACCTTGGTCAGACACCTAGTTTGTTCCACATCTTTAAAAAAGATAGGTGATTTTGTTATATAATAACTTTCAAGATAAATTTTATTTAAGAAATTTCAGTCTATGCCTAGAAAAATATAAGCATTTAAGAAATAGAGTAGGTCCAATTTATTTTCACTGAAACAAATATAATGTGATTCAAAGTTATAACAGTAATGTCTCATAAAATAGTACCTTTCTCATGGAAGAACACGATTCAAACAAGATTGAATTTCTCTATGGTTACCTTTTTCATGAATGTGACCCAGTCTCCCTCAAGCTGAGTGTCACATTTACATGCACATTCAAACATGATAAATGTCATCTTGGCATGTATTTCACATAAGGACGGCCAAGCCTATGGCTAGCTCAATGCAGGGCGTGGAGATGCATGGTCTCCCTTTGCCCTTTACCTAGGAATTCACGGACCAAGACAGTGTGATCTAGTAGAAAGAACAGTGGATGAGGAGGTGAAAGACCTAGTCCCATCTCTGGCACTGTCTAACCATGTGAAATTGGATGAACCCCTTACTTTTTCAGAGTTTCAATATGCTTCTCTATAAAATGGAGGGCAATTACGCCTGCCTGCCTGACTCATAGTGTTATGAGAACCCAATGAGATAACATAAGTGAATGTGCTTCAGAAGCTGCACCACACATACACAGGTAGAAGAAAATCTGGATTCAAACTTTTATAGTTCTCTGGCTCTCATTTGAGTTATGAGGAGTTTCATAAATCCAGTCCTTTTTTATGGTTAGCTCTAATACTTTATAATGATGCAAAATAGTTTGGGAAGTGTGCACTATAATCGTGCAGGAGAAGATCTGGTACTTTTTCTTTTCCATCGCAATTAACCTCTGCTGAAGGTCATAGACAGGCCAGAGCTAAAGGTCCATTTTCCTTTTGGAACTTGTCATGCTTTCAAATGCAGAGGAAAGGAGCAGCCAGTTGCAGAACATTCAGTTTTCTGAAATGCTCTGAGGGAAAAAGAACATTTTCCTCATGTGGCTCCTTTATTCACATTTTTCTAAAATGAGTAGTTTTTTTTTTTTTCTGCTGTCTTCTTTGCCTTTTTGTCTCAGTCTAACTTGTGAGTGCTGATTATAATCATCAACGGGCTGTGGTATTTCTTTGTGATGTCTTACAATGGTGTAGGACCAGTGTGCCTCCAGGGCCTCATAGGTTTGAAAATGTTAAGGCTACTGTGAGTAAAAGGAACTTACTACTATAATGATCCCAATTTCATAACAGTTCAGGCAATTTGTCTTATTAGTGTTATTTTCAGTCATAATCAAAATGTAAAAGTGCAGTGCTTTTAAAAAGATATGCATTGTTTCATACTGGGTTAACATTTGTCATGGAGAGAAAATTTTTCTATTTTATATGCAATAAATACTATTTGAGCACTTACTATGTGCTTTACAGTATGTTTTAGATGATGAAATAAAAATAATAGTAACAGTAACTTAACCATTGGTTAAGTCCCTACAATATGCCACATACAGGACCAAATGCTTTATGTGAATTTAATCCTCACAACAGCACTGAAAAGTAGGTGTTCTTGTCCCCATTTGCTAGGAGATGAAATGAGACTTAACAAAGTTAAGTAACTTGTGCAAGCTCACCATTCAACAAATATTTATTGAATATATGTCAGATATCACCTGTGCCTTCCTCCCTCTGGAGATCTCAGTAAGGTGGTCTTCAACCAATCAATTATGCAGCTTTTGAAATCACAGTAGGATTGGCCCATTGGCTCAGTTGGTTAGAGCACAGCCTTATAACACTAAGGTCTCAGGCTTGGATCCCTATAACAGCCAGCTGCCAAAAAAGTTTTTAAAAAACAAAACAAAAAACACATTAATGAAATCCCAGTGCCTTCCCAAATATTTCAGCTAATTTCCTTGGATTTCTCTGCTTGGATTCCAGCTATGACTCACCCTGAATGTGAAACTCTACCCTTTCCAAATTTCCACAACAAAATCCCCTGCATTTAGCATTCGTGTCATTTGCAGACTTTTGGAAAGACTGCCCAAATTTTTCTTTCTTTCTTTTACGGGTTCTTCTGCTCTCTACAATTCCCGGAATCAAACTCACATACTAAATCTATTGTGATGCTCTACGGAACCAGAGGTCTTTCATTTCAAGAGCTCCATGCTTCTTAGAAGGATGGTGTAACAACACAAATGATGTAGAGTCCTAAGTTCCTAAGGTCTGACGGGGTGTTAAGCCTTGAGAAATAGTTACATACAGATACTACCTATGCATTTATTTTTTTCAGTTCAACAGCATTATTAAGCCTAATTCTGATTCTTAGGCAATAAAATGTTTCTAATTTTAAAAATTAGGAGAAAGGAGAAAATGTATAAAATACCATATATTTTTCTCTTTTTAAATTTATGTACTTTAGGTCTGTTACAGCAGAACTTGGTGGATTGTTTTCTGAGGGCCAAATAATAAGTATTTTTTTACTTTGCAGGCCATACATTCTCAGTTGCAACTACTCACCTATCTTTTGCATAGTGATAGCAGCCAGAGACAACACATAAATGAATGGGCAGGGCTGTAGTTCAATAAAACTTTACTTATAAACACTAAAATTTGAATTTGACATCATTTTTACATGTCATGAAATATTATTCTTTTGATATTTTTCAATCATTTAAAAATATAGAAACCATTCTCAACTCTGTACAAAAACTGGCCACAAGGGTTGTAGTTTCCAATCCCTTTATTATGATATCTTTTATAGTTGTGAAAGAAACATTAACTGTTACATTTTGCTGCCCTACCCTAGCTAAATCTCAGAAGAGTTAATATATGTTCTAGAAGAAAACAATACTCTTCCCATTAAGTTCAATTAAATTCATTATTTCTTACTCCTTCCTCTCATCCCAAAATTCAATATGATCATTTTTCTTAGGAAATAGATCTTGGAGTAATGGATTAATTAGGGCGTATTCTTCTTTAGGCCAGTGTCTCTCAAAGTGTGTACCAAACTCAGACTCCCCCAGATCTTAATGTGCTATTTAAAAAAAAAAAAGTGGACGGGGAGATTCTATGGGATTTACCATTTAAATTAGGCAAATGCTCATGAGAGCAAAGCTTAACCATGTTTTCTCTTTACAGAACCTTAAAATTTTCAGAGATTTTATAACATGCTGACATCAATTATGACTCTCCAAGAGGATGTTATAGTCTGCAGTGACTCCTAACTTACTAGCCACAGAAATCTTCCTTGAAGCATCTCAAGGAACTAATACGCTCAGATCTAGATGCCTGCTACTCAAAATGTGATCCACAGACCAGACACATTAACAATACCTGGGAACTTGTTAAAAAATAGACACTCAGGCCACAGCCCAGACCTACTGAATCAGAATATTCATCTTAATATGATCCCCAGGTGTTCTGAATGCACATTAAATTTTAAAAGCAATGCTATGGTTTTAAACTGTAAAACCATAGTTTTAGAAACAATGCCTTAACTTAAGCGAAAAGAAAAATGTAGATCCAGAAGCTAAAATGAATCATGATGTGAGTTACCAGAAATGTTGGTTACTATGAAAGTGAAACCCACTTCCACGGGTTAAAGTTGAGTGACTCAAACTAGTTCCCTGCATTTTTACTTCTTCCTTTCTCATCACACTCAGATGCTTGCTTTTCTCTTCTGTTTTTGTGGAGTTGGGATCACAGGAGAGAGATAAGATGAAAACTAAACTTATAAAAGATATAATAATTGGCTCAATGTTCTGAATATCATTAAAACTTTGAAGAAACATCATCATTTTGGAGCCAGAAATGTAAAACAGGAAAATGCCTTTGTTTTTATTTCTGATTCTTAATAGAAACTCTAATCTTTGTTATCATCATTTTTTAATATACTTACGATTCTCTCAAGGAGCATCTGAATCTTTGTTATTATTTGAATGAATACAATGATTTCCCAGGTAAACACCCTCAGATGTGTGCTTCACCACAAGCTTGCGTATTTAAGTAGGAGTAACAGCTACATTTAACTGCTGTTTACGGTAAGTAGATTTCTGAGGGCCTTGCATAAAATTAACAACACAAGTTCTGCCTTCCAGACTTATATTTGTTTAAAACTCCCATGACCCATGGCCAAATAGTTTTCTTATATTTGTAAGTGCTTATTATGAATAACAGCTGTGGAGTTGTTCTGTATGCCACTATTGACAGATACTGTTTGCAAACCAAATGAGATTCTTAAATGGGATCATATAAATTTTTATTGTGTACCACCAGTTCAAATGGCTGTGGAACTTATCTGTTGTTATTCTCAAGCCCTCCTTTTGTTGTTACTGTTATTAAATTGCACCATATGATAAGAAATATGTTCCTGATTTTATTCTCCAGCTATAACTCTAATATGTCGTTCTCTCTCTCAGATACCTCAGAAGGAGTAATCTGACTTTAAAAGGTAGACATGAGGCACAATTGAAAATAACATTCACATTGTCTCTATTTACAAAAATTTTTCCTATTTCCAATTTGCTGGTCCCTTTTGTAAGATAGTTGAAGACATAAGACTCCCAGTGGACTAGATCCTCATTCTCTTCAGAGAAAGCCAGAGAGAACATTCTCCATTAAAGAGGTGTGTGGGCTGTAGAACAGAACAAGCATCTGGGCCACATATGTAGTTAACATGGAAGGATATACGTAATAAAAATATTTCTGCACTCACCATGTAGTACTGGCACTGAAAAGACCCTAATTCCAGCAGTAATTCTTTTATGCAACTCTAGTGCAAAGATAGTTGACCCTAGCTGTGGTCTCTTACACAATACTAAAGTGACGCTTGTGCCTGTGTACATTCCCCTGACATTCAAGGCTTTCAGTTATAAAACTAATGTGCTTGAATGTTTCAGCCTAATTTTCCTATGAAACTGAGAACTTTGGATGATATTTGACTGTTTCGAAATAGCCAATAATTAGCTATCTCATTCAGGCATCTTAAGTGTAAGGTAATAAACCTGAATTAGACATCATGTTCTTAAAGGGCTAACATGTAATCTGTGCTCATTGAATTAGGATTTATACAATATTTTCACTTCGTTACTGTATAAGTTCCATATTTCTGTACCCACCTGAGATTCTGCTGCTTCTTTTAAACCATTTTTGATTTCCGCAAGCCAATAGCTTTAGAGGGTGTTGTGTCTCTCTCAGGGCACATATAATACTGTTCTGCCTTGCTCTATGCTTTGTTAACATGAAGGTAATAATAGTACCTACTTCATACAGTTGTTATGAGAATTAAATAAGTAAATACATGTAGAGCTCTTAGATCATTGTCTGGCACATGGTACATGCTACGAAAGTGTTAGGTACTAATATCATCATTATTTGTGGTATTTAGAAGGCTTTTCACACTTTTTATTTATGAGGGAATTTGCCTGGGTTCTCTTCTAGAACTTTTATGGTTCATTTTTTAAATTTTTTTGCCTTTTTTAAAATTTAAAAATATTTAGTGGGCAAATAAAAATTGTATATATACAAGGTGTACAACATGATAATTTGATATACATATATATTGTGTACTGATTACCACAGTCAAATTAATTAATGCATTCATCACCACCCACAGTTACTGTTTGTGTGTGTGTGTGTATGGTGAGGACACAAAATCTGCTCTCTTATCAAATTTCAAAACAATACAGTATTATTAACTATGGTCATTATACTGTACATTAGATTCCCAGAACGTATTCATCTTACAACTGAAAGTTTGGACCCTTTGACATATCCCAATTTTCCCCACCCCTTGGCCCCGGAAACCACCATTCTAGGTCTCTATTCTAGGGACTCTATTCTGTCTACTCTCTGTTTCTATGAGTTTGACTTTTTATATTCCACATGTAAGTAAAATCAAACAGTATTTGTCTTTCTGTGTCTGGTTATTTCACTTGGCATAATGTCCTCCAGGTCCATCCATGCTGTCACAAATGTCAGGAATTCTTTCATTTTTATGGCTGAGTAATATTTCATTACGTATGTGTACGTGTGTATATATAGACACACATATGTATACATATATACACACACACATTTTTTACTGTTCATTTGTCAGTGAACTCAGGTTGTTTCTATATCTTAGCTATTGTGAATAATGCTGCAATGAACATGGGGGTGCAGATACCTGTTTGAAACACTTATTTCATTTCTGTTAGATATATACCCAAAAGTAAGATTGCAGGATTGTGCGGTAGTTGGATTTTTAATTTTTTGAGGAACTGCCATACTTTTCTTTATAATATATGTACCCATTTACCTTCCCACCAGTGTACAAGAATTGTCTTTTCTCCACACACTAGCCATCTCTTGTATTTTTATCTCTTGTATTTTTGATAATAGCCATCCTGACAGGTATGAGGTGATATATCACTGTGAGTTTGATTTGCATTTTTCTGATAATCAATAATGTTGAGCACCTTTTCATATACCTGTTGGCCATTTGTATGTCTTCTTTTGAAAAAGCTCTATTCAGATCCTTTGCCCATTTTTTAATTGGGTTATTTGCTTTTTTGCCGTTGAGTTGCAGGAGTTCCTTGTATATTTTGGATATTAATTCATTATCAGATGTATGGTTTGCACATATTTTCTCCCATTCCATAGGTTGCCTTTTCATTTTGGTGATTGTTTGCTGGGCAGAAATTTTTCAGTTTGACATAGAACCACTTTATTTTTGCCTTTGTTGACTGTGCTTTTGGTGTCATATTAAAAAAAAATCATGGAGAGTGGATCCAGTGGGCCAGTCCCAGAAGAGTGGAGAGCAGATGTCGGGATCGAACTGGCCCCTCATGGAGTTTACATCTGGGGCCGGAGGAGTTTCATTACTGGTGTTGAAAGAACTGCTCGAGGTCACGGAAATCTCAGCTATGGAGGGAGAGCAGAAAACTAGAGCTGAGCTGACCGTGTTCTGATATTTAAAAGGAAGAGTAGGGGAGCTAAGATAGCGGTGGCTGCGGTGGTTGGCGCTGAGTAGCTGAGGTGGAAAAGGCGGCCATTGGGCCTTAAGCAGCTGGGAAACTTGTGGACCTTCCTCATGCCGTCTCTTAAGGGAGGACCGCTGCTGGTGGCCAGTCATGGGGGCTGACCGCCACTTAGCCCTTGGCAGGAGAGGCTGCCTCATTTACAGGCAACAGCTTTGAAGTGTGGAGCAGGAAAAGAACTGTTTCTTAGCTGCAAAAGCGAGTTCCTAAACAGGGAACATGGCGCTGGGGCCACTGTTGACTCTGCCAGGATCCCGGAGGCCGGGGCCGTGCTGAAGGTGGCCTGCTGCCCTATTCAGGATTCGAGGTTTCAGGCCGGGATAAAAGAAGATTCCTGGGAGCGCCCAAGCCGCGCCATGGGACCGAGTGAGCAGCCCGAGGCAGTGGCAGCCAAGGATGGGGATGGTGACAATGCAGAGGCAGAAAGGGAGCCGCCCGACCCGGCACAGCCCTGTGAATGACCCCCGGCCCGGCCCTGGTCGTGGGGCGGACGCCCGCTCGGCTTCCGCCTGCCCCACCGGGCCACTCACCGGCCCTGGGACTGCCTCCATTTTCTCGGGTGGTGGCAGCTCCGGCCCGGCTCAGCTCCTCACTGAGCCTTCCCACTTGCTTGCCCCAGCGCAGGGCTTCCCGGGGCCTGCGGGCCAGCCTCCCCTCCCACTCCCTCTGCGGTTCTCTGGTGGTGTGGGGCATCCCCGGCCAGAGTCAGGAGGGCAGGGAAGTGCGGGTGGGGCCAACTGTCACTCCACCACACCCTGGGCTCGGGCCCCCAGTAAACTTCCTGTTACTGGGAGGCAGATACCATCTCTGCGGCCACCAGTTCGGAAAAATGCCTAACCGATTTCTGGTTAGGAATGGTGTGGTTGGAGTGTTCCCGAGTTCGCTTGAACCTGCCAGAGAGCTAACTGCAGGCGGGCACCGGAGTCGGTCCGTGCCAGGGAGATTCAAAGGTGAACCGTGTGCTGCAGGCTCCTCCCCCGAGGAGCTCACGCTCTGGTGTAGGAGATAAGACAAATACACAAATAACTACAATACCAGGAGGAAGGTGATAAGTCCCGAGAAAGATCTATACAGTGCTACAAAGGCACCCAGAACGACCGGTTGTCTGCGCCTAGCAGAAACCTGGTAGACTTCCCGGGTGAGGCAGTGCTGAGCAGGGTCTTGAAGGCCCAGCTGATAGACGAGGGTTGCAGTAGATATGTCCCAGCCCAGCCCAGTGTGCACAGAGCAGGGAGATGTCCGGATAGAGAGGCGGAGACTCGGCAGAAAACACACACCCTGCGGGGCCACCACTGCGAGATCGAGCAGCTCAGGCTAGTGCACACAGAGTGGGGATATGTCTGGCTAGGGAGGGGGAGACTCGACAGAAACCACACACACTGTGGGGCCGCCACTACATGATATAGCCGCCCAGGCCAGAGCACACGGAACAGGGAGAAGTCCTGCACAGGAAGTGGAAGCTCAGCAGAGACAACAAACCCTGCGGTACCGCCCTGTGATCCAGCAGCCCAGCAGAGTCCAAGCTGACCAGAGAGGTGGCTCCCCGGAGAGGCCCAAGACCCGAGGCAACCACACACACAAGGCACTAGAGGCCAACTGAGCAGTCACGGAGGGAGCCATACCAAATTGGCAACCACAGCAACATCTTAGTTAGTCAATGGTCTCAAACCCATGGACTGTGAAAACCCCTGCCACAATGAACAAACATCAAAAAAAAGATACCAGAAATACAAAAAATCAAGAAAGTACACCACCAAAAGTTATTAAATCTCAAACTCTAGATCCTATAGAACAAGAAGCCCTTGAAATGACTGACAAGAAATTTCGAGTGATAATTCTAAGGAAACTGAATGAGATACAAGAAAACTCAGCTAGACATCATGATGAAACAAGGAAAAGTATACAGAACCTGAAAGAGGAAATGTACAAGGAAATCAATGTCCTGAAAAAAAAATGTAGCAGAACTTGCTGAACTGAAGAAGTTATTCAGCGAAATAAAAAACACAACGGAGAGCTTAACCAGCAGGCTTGTCAAAGTTGAAGAGAGAAACTCTGAACTTGAAGATGGGCTGTTTGAAATAACACAAGCAGACAAAAAAAGAAGAAAAAAGAATCAAAGACATTGAAGAAGATCTGAGAGAGATATCAGACAACCTTAAGTGCTCAAATATCCGAGTCATGGGTATCCCAGAAGGGGAGGAAAACGGAGATTGCATTGAAAACATATTCAACAAAATAGTGGCAGAAAACTTCCCAGGTATAGGAAAAATCACAGATATTCAGATCCAGGAAGCTCAACGATCTCCAAACGTATTCAACCCAAAAAGGCCCTCTCCAAGACATGTTATAGTCAAATTGACAAAACTCAGAGACAAACAGAGAATCTTAAAAGCTGCAAGAGAGAAGTGTCAAATCACCTATTAGGGAGCCCCAATCAGGCTGACATCAGACTTTTCATCACAAACCCTAAAAGCTAGAAAGGAATGGGATGATATATTCAAAATACTAAAAGACAAAGATTGCCAGCCAAGAATACTCTACCCGGCAAGGCTATCCTTCCGAAATGAAGGGCAAATAGTATATTTATCAGACAAACAAAAACTGAGGGAGTTCACTACCACACAATCACCCTTACAAGAAATCCTCAAGGGAGTACTGGGTTTGGTTCCTGAAAAATAACTACCACTGCCATAAAAACCCAAGAAAAATCAAAACCCACTAGTATAATAAAAATGGCATTCATGAAGACAAAACAAACAAACAAAAAGGCTATCTACAACCTAAGGAACCAACAAACACAGAAAACAAACAGTAAATCAGAAAGCAAGGAACAAAAGACACCTAAGACAACCAAACAACCAATAAAATGCTAGGAATAAATCAACACCTTCCAATAACAACTCTTAATGTAAGAGGCTTAAATTCCCCAATCAAAAGACACAGACTGGCTGACTGGACTAAAAAGGAGGACCCAACTATATGCTGCCTACAAGAGACCCACCTCACCCATAAAGATTCACACAGACTAAGAGTGAAAGGATGGAAAAAGATTTACCATGCAAACAGAAAAGAAAAACGAGCTGGAGTAGCTATTCTTATATCTGACAAAATAGCTCAAAAGCTATTTTAAACTAAAAACCATAAAAAGAGACAATGAGGGACACTACTTAATGATAAAAGAACTGATCCATCAAGAAGACATAACAATCATAAACATGTATGCACCCAATGTTGGAGCATCCAGATTTATAAAACAAACTCTATTAGACCTAAAGAAGGAAATAGACACTAATACCATAATAGCAGGGGACCTGAACACCCTACTGTCAATATTAGACAGATCATCTAGGCAAAGAATCAGCAGAGAAACACAAGATCTAAACAAGACTCTAGACCAATTGGAATTGGCAGATATCTACAGAACATTCCATCCAACAACCTCAGAATATTCATTCTTCTCTTCAGCACATGGATCATTCTCCAGGAAAGATCACATATTAGGTCACAAATCAAGTCTCAACAAATTCAAAAAAATTGGAATTATCCCATGTATTTTCTCAGACCACAATGGATTAAAACTAGAAATTAATAACAAACGAAACTCTGGAAACTGTACAAACACATGGAAATTAAACAGCATTCTACTTAATGACATATGGGTCCAAGAAGAAATCAAGCAGGAAATCAAAAAATTTATTGAAACCTGAAAATAATGATACATCATACCAAAACCTGTGGGATACTGCAAAAGCAGTATTAAGGGGGAAATTTATTGCCTTAAATGCTCACCTCAGAAGATTGGAAAGATGGCAAGTGAACAACCTAACACTTCACCTTAAAGAACTAGAAAAACAAAAACAATCCAAACCTAAAGTTAGCAGACGGAAAGAAATCATTAAGATCAGAGCAGAAGTGAATGAAATTGAAACCCCAAAAACAATACAAAAGATCAATGAATAAAAAAGTTGGTTTTTTGAAAAGATAAATAAAATTGACAAACCATTAGCATGGCTAACAAAAAAAAGCAGAGAGAAGATTCAAATAACAAAAATTAGAAATGAAAAAGGCGATATTACAACTGATTCATCTGAAATACAAGGAATCATTCGAGACTACTATACGCCAACAAATTTGAAAATCTGGAGGAAATGTACAAATTTCTGGACACACACAAGCTCCCAAAACTGAACCATGAAGACGCAGAAAATTTGAACAGACCAATAACAATAAAGGAGATTGAAGCTGTTATCAGAAGGCTCCCAACAAAGAAAAGCCCAGGACCAGATGGATTCACAGCAGAATTTTACCAAACATTCAAAGAGGAATTGACACCGATTCTTTACAAACTATTCCAAAAGATTGAAATGGACGCAAATCTCCCAAATTCATTCTATGAAGCAAACGTCATCCTGATACCAAAACCACGTAAAGATATAACCAAAAAAGAAAACTACAGGCTGATATCCTTGATGAATATACATGCAAAATTCCTCACTAAAATACTAGCAAACAGAATACAGCAACACATATGCAAAATTATTCACCACAATCAAGTGGGATTCATCCCAGGGATGAAAGGTTGGTTCAACATATGCAAATCAATAAATGTGATACACCATATCAATAAAATCAAACACAAGGACCATATGATCATCTCTATAGATGCTGAAAAAGCATTTGATAAAGTTCAGCACTCATTCATGACAAAGACCCTCTATAAGTTAGGTATAGAGGGAAAGTATCTCAACATAATTAAAGCCATATATGACAAACCCACTGCCAATATCATCCAGAATGGGGAAAAGCTGAAAGCTTTTCCTTTAAGAACAGGAACTAGACAAGGATGCCCACTCTCACCACTCCTATTCAACATAGTGTTGGAAGTACTAGCCAGAGCAATCAGAGAAGAGAAGGAAATAAAGGGCATCCAGATTGGAAAAGAGGAAGTCAAACTGTCCCTGTTTGCAGATGACATGATCCTATATATCGAACAGCCTATAACCTCTACAAAAAAACTGTTGGAATCGATAAATGATTTCAGCACAGTAGCAGGATACAAAATCAACACACAAAAGTCAGTAGCATTTCTTTTCTCCGATAGTGAACATGCAGAACGAGAAATCAAGAAAGCCTGCCCATTTACAATAGACACCAAAAAAATAAAATACTTAGGAATTGAGTTAACCAAGGATGTGAAAAATCTCTATAATGAGAACTACAAACCA
This sequence comes from Cynocephalus volans, assembly GCF_027409185.1. Classification (NCBI taxonomy): domain Eukaryota; kingdom Metazoa; phylum Chordata; class Mammalia; order Dermoptera; family Cynocephalidae; genus Cynocephalus; species Cynocephalus volans. The sequence continues at coordinate 101,630,527 of NC_084462.1, forward strand.
CTGCTGAGAGAAATTAGAGAGGATACAAGAAGGTGGAAAGATATCCCATACTCTTGGATTGGAAGAATCAACATAGTGAAAATGTCCATACTACCCAAAGTGATATACAAATTCAATGCAATCCCCATCAAAATTCCAAAGACATTTTTCTCAGAAATGGAAAGAACTATCCAGACATTTATATGGAATAATAAAAGACCACACGTAGCCAAAGCACTGCTGAGCAAAAAAATAAAGCTGGAGGCATAACATTACCCAACTTTAAGCTATACTACAAAGCTATAATAACCAAAACAGTATGGTACTGGCCTAAAAACAGACACACTGATCAGTGGAATAGAATAGAGAATCCAGAAATCAACCCACACACCTACTTCCATCTGATCTTTGACAAAGGCACCAAGCCTATTCACTGGGGAAGGCACTGCCTCTTCAGCAAATGGTGCTGGAATAACTGGATATCCATATGCAGGAGAATGAAACTAGACCCATGCCTCTCACCATATACTAAAATCAACTCAAAATGGATTAAGGATTTAAATATACACCCTGAAACACTAAAACTTCTTAAAGAAAACATAGGAGAAACACTTCAGGAAATAGGACTGGACACAGACTTCATGAATATGACCCCGAAAGCATGGGCAACCAATGGAAAAATAAACAAATGGGATTATATCAAACTAAAAAGCTTCTGCACAGCAAAAGAAACAATTAACAGAGTTAAGAGACAACCAACAGAGTGGGAGAAAATATTTGCAAAATATACATCTGACAAAGGATTAATATCCAGAATATACAAGGAACTCAAACAACTGTACAAGAAGAAAACAAGCAACCCAATTAAAAAATGGGCAAAAGAGCTAAGCAGGCATTTCTCTAAGGAAGATATACAAATGGCCAACAGACATATGAAAAAATGCTCAACATCACTCAGCATCCGGGAAATGCAAATCAAAACCACACTGAGATACCATCTAACCCCAGTTAGGATGGCTAAAATCCAAAAGGCTCTGAGCGATAAATGCTGGTGAGGTTGCGGAGAAAAAGGAACTCTCATACATTGTTGGTGGGACTGCAAAATGGTGCAGCCTCTATGGAAAATGGTATGGAGGTTCCTCAAACAATTGCAGATAGATCTACCATATGACCCAGCTATCCCACTGCTGGGAATATACCCAGAGGAATGGAAATCATCAAGTCGAAGGTATACCTGTTCCCCAATGTTCATCGCAGCACTCTTTACAATAGCCAAGAGTTGGAACCAGCCCAAATGTCCATCATCAGATGAGTGGATACGGAAAATATGGTACATCTACACAATGGAATACTACTCAGCTATAAAAACGAATGAAATACTGCCATTTGCAGCAACATGGATGGATCTTGAGAGAATTATATTAAGTGAAACAAGTCGGGCACAGAAAGAGAAATACCACATGTTCTCACTTATTGGTGGGAGCTAAAAATTAATAAATAAATTCACACACACACACACACAAAACCAGGGGCGGGGGTAAGACGATATAACAACTACAATACTTGAAGTTGATATGACAAGCAAACAGAAAGGACATTGTTGGGTGGGAGGGAGGAGAGGGAGGAGGGAGGGAGGTTTTGGTAAGGGGCAACAATAATCAACCTCAATGTATATCGACAAAATAAAATTTAGAAAAAAAAAGAGAGACGGAAAATAAGTAAATAAATAATAAAATAAAACAAAATTAAATTAAATTTTTAAAAAATCATGGTTAAGTCATTGATAAAAGAAGACACAACAATCACAACAATTCCTTTAACTTGTTAAGACAAGTGAACAGATATGATGTTGATTGCAGGAGGGAGAAGAAGGAGGGGGAAAGAGGAATCGGTAAAGGGACATGAAAATCAACTACATTGTATATTTATAAATTAAAATAAAAATAAACAAGAAATAATAAAAAAAGAAATTGAAGAAGACATAAATGAATGGAAAGATATTCCATGTTCATGTATTAGAAGAATTAATATTGTTAAAATGTCTATACTACCCAAAGCAATCCACAGATTCAATGCAATCCCTATCAAAATTCCAATTGCATTCATCACATAAATAGAAAAAAGTCCTAAAATTTGTATCAAACCACAAATACCCCTAATAGCCAAAGCAATCTTGAGAAAGAAGGACAAAGCTGGAGAACAAGAACATGCCCTGATTTTAAATTATATTACAAAGCTATAGTAATAAAAACAGTATGGTACTGACCTTAAAAAATAAAAAAAGACATATAGGCCAATGGAACAGAATAGAGACCCTAAAATAAACCTATGGTCAACTAATCTTTGACAAGGACACAAAGAAAACCCAATGGGGGAAAGATAGTCTCTTCAATCAATGGTGCTGGGAAAACTGGGTATCCATGTGCAAAAAAACAAAACTGGACCCCTGTCTTACACCACTTAGAAAAACTAACTTAAAATGGATTAAAGAGTTAAATATAAGATCTGAAATGGCAAAACTCCTAGAAGAAAACATAGGGAAAACACTCTTGGTCTTGATGATAATTTTCTGAGTAAGACACCATTTTTTACATTTACATACTTAGTATTTTATTCTGATAAACAGAGTAAAGTATACTTTATATTTCTCCACATAGCTACTATGTAATATCACTATCTTTTATTAACTCTTCCACTTCTCCCCACTGATTTATTGTGCCATTTTTATCGTCTACTGAATTCCTATGTATAGTTTCCATCTCTTTCATATGCTAGAATAACACAACTTTAAAGTTTTTTTCAATATCTGATAGTTATAGTCTCGCCCTCATTAATCTTCCTCTGGTGACCCATGCATATTTCGTTTTCTGAATGTACTTTAGAATTAACTTGTATAGTTTGGGGGCAGGGGAAAGAATAATAAAACCTGATGGTATTTGGGGGGAAAGGTAGGTATGTTGTTAAATTTACAAACTAACATTTTTGTGCTGTTCAGCTTTCTAATCTAGGTACATAGTTTGTTTTTGCATTTGTTCCAAATCTACTTTTGTGTATATCAGGAATGTCTCCTCATTTCTTCCTGTATATTTTACCTCTTTTGTTACTATTTTAATGTTTCCTTGGATATATCTTCTAACTGGGTATTTGTATGCATGAAGGCTTTTTTTTTTTTAGTATATTAATTTACATCAACTATCTTTCTAAACTATCTTATTGTATATAGTGGGTTTTCAGCTGATTTTCTTGTGTTTCCCAAGTATATAATCATATCATCTGTAAATGGTATAGCTCTGCATTCCCCTTTCCAATTTTTATACCTGTAATCCTTTCTCTTATATAATCATGTGGCCTAATGTCCTGGTTCAATATTGAATGCTAATATCATGGTGAGCATGTTAGTTTTGATTCCAACATTAGGGAATATCTCCTGTGTTTCCCCATTAGGTTAGATGTTGGCTTTTGGGCTGAGATATATTCATCCTATTAAATTAATGAAGATTCTATTTGTTCTTTTTGTACAGTATTGAGTGTTTTTTAAAGAACAGGTATTCGATTTTGGCAAATGCCTTTTTAGGGTCTATGGAGATGATCATATTATTTTTCTCCTTAGATTTATAGTATGATGAATTGTATTAACCCATGTCCTGATAATGAACCATTTTTGCATTTCTGACAAAAATATTATGTAGATGTACATGATTCTTTAATGAACAGTGAGATTCTGTTTGCTAATATTTTATGGGTTTTTTTGTAGTACTTATAAGTGAGCTTGTTGTACAGATTTTTTTGGTGCAATCTTTGATTTATTATTTCATAATGGGTTAGTTAGCAAAACAATACTATAATACTATCATTTTAATTTATCAATTAATGAATTCTATTTATTATTAGATGAAATACTTCTATATGGAGAAACTTTCCTTACCAACTATTTGGTCACACTGAGATCCAGCTTGTATTGAAAAGCCAGGTTAAATGCTTCACTTAATATTTTTGAGACTAATGAGTTGGTTTCCCAAAATTCATCAATGATAACCAACCAGGTTTTGTGGCTTTCCTTCAGTATCTCTATGAACTCATAGATTTTTAATGTATTTGATATGTTTTAATAGTTGCATTGTTCTTATTAATAGTCAAATTGCCACATTTTTGGCCAGGGGAAATTTAGCTCCAGAGTCCTTGATGGTGTTCCTGCTTTCTTGTGTGTTAAGGTTTCCAGATTCATCTTGCCCAACTTCCCCCCTCGGCAAAAAAACCCCAAATATTCATACTCTCCCCTAGTTCAGTCATTGCATCTGGTCCTACAAAAAAAGACTTGACCTTGGCCTTTGGTAAGGCAGCTCAGCTGATGCTGATCCTGCAGAATTGAGACCTGGAAGCTTCCTTTTCTGCTCTCACCACAGCTGGGTCAGCTCTTCCTGGACAGAGAACCTGGGTGAAGAATCCCATTATTCACTACACATGTACATGTTTAGTCATGTGAGTGAGGTCACGAGGTAGACTGCATGGTGTTTAGCCAACATTTATTATGTGTTACAACACTGAAGGGATAAGCAGAAGAGCAGCCCACACATAGAATGGTAAAGAACAAAGTGGTAGGGAAAAAATGCAGTTAAGTACAGTATTAGTGAAACATATTTCTTTGGGTTTTTTCTACCACTGTGTCTTCTGTGTACTTAGCACAATGGGCCTGGCCCATAAAAAGAATTGAATACTGCTCATTAAATAAATGAATGGCCAATTGTGTCAAATTCTATAAAAGCCCCAGCCAAATAATAGAAAACTTTTTATTGTCTTTGACAAAACAAAAGTGATGATAATCACGGAGAGAACCAGTGCAGAAGCTACTGTGAGGTGAGGCGTGTATGGATGTCAGGCAGTGAGCAGAGTCCATGCAGTGGCCTTTTTTGTAAGCAGCTTGACTGAAGAAGAGAGACTTAGTGGTAGTTGATGGGGGCAGGGAGGTGCAGAGGAAAGTTTCTTAGTTTAGTTTCGTTTAGTTTTTTATGTGTGTTTGTTTTGCTCTGTTTCTTACATTGGAAAAAACCTAAGGATATTTATAAGCTGAAGAGAAACAGTGGTGGAGTGGGACAGGGGCATCTTAAATACTGGAGAGAGGAGAGGGTTACTGAAGCAAGACTCCTGAGGAGGAGAAAGCAATTAAGATCCTTAGCACAGGTGGAAAGACTGACCTGGTGGACATAGGGAAAAAAAGCGTAAGCATGGTAAATTCAAAGCTAAATGTCATAGGTAATGTTAACAGTGTTTTATGTACATTAATGCTAGTTGGTATTTCCGTGCCTTTTTTCCTAATGTTTGCACAGAGCTTATGTTTATTATTTTTCATTATGTAGTTATTGAGAAAGTACAGATTAGAATTTTTAAAAAGCCCCTACTCTGAAAGTATAATAGATCAGACAGAGGGCTGAAACCAGGAATCAGAAGACCTGGCTCCTAGTCTCAGCCTTAAAGAATTGTACACATGTATAAGATATTTAAAAGTTATAATCAAGAACACATGTTGATTAAGTATGAGGTGGGAAGGGAGAGGAAATAATCAAGAATGACTCCTAGGTTTCTAATTCTGAACAACTGGGTGAATGGTAGAAATACTGGAAAGAAAATGATAACACCAGATTATTAGGATCCATTGAATAATGTATATATTCAACCTATATATAAATTAAACATAGTCTACAAAAGACATTAATGTTAAGAAACTGATACATAATGTTCCCTGAAAATATGAAAGTTATAGAATAAACTATAATTAGCTAAAATGGGAGGCCAAATACTCTGGTTTCTCTTCAGATCGTATAAATCTTCCGCCTTTTAAAATGGAGAGCCAAGCTATAGCAGTCTTACAGTATGTGAAGGAAGTGGAAGAAAATCAAATAATTTTACTGTTAATTTAGATGGCAGGAATAGATACACAGGATTTTTAACAATTTAAATTTTCCTATTCTCAGGTGCCATTGGTATTGTTATTTAACTTACCCATTATTTCTTCTAAAACAATTGCATAATAGTAAGAGTAGATAAGTATAACCCCAGAGTACTGTAGATCAGTCAAATGTTGGTTGCTTTAAGCAAAAAGAAGTATCAAATCAAGTCAGTTTCTAGATTGCTGTTCTCCTAGGCACTGGTTCATCGTTCAGAGCTGTCAAAGGGTCTTGTCACTCCCAAGCTTCTGTGACATACAAGACTAATTATTTGCAGCCCAAGGCGTTGCATGTCCCACTTTCAAAGATATCAAAACAAGAAACTTCTGAATTATCCGGTCACTGTAATTGTTGTATATTAATTGCACAGTAATGGTGTTTTAAATTCTTTTGTTTTATGTTAGTAATTCTCATTCACCTGCTGGGGTTTAATCAAGTACTCATTCTACCCACAGATGATTCAAATTATTTCAGACCATCTGTCATAGTGAGTTTGAGATGCATTTTTAAGCTATCCATATATCAAATGACTTTTTAAACAAGCATAAAAAGCATCTTGATCTTTGGCCCATAGTTCCCAAAAGTCCAGATATATGAACTCTTTTCAGATTTCCCCTGCTATTAGTAACCTGGCCACCTAAAAATTCCTGGAGAACTTGTCTGAATGACTCCTTTGTCACAGCTTCTACTGCCTAGTATTGTTTACAATTTTATATTGTTTACTCTGTCTTTCTAACTAGACTGAAGACCTCTGGGGCAGAAACTGTCCCATACTTTTTTTTTTTTATATTCTCTGTGCATAGGATAATGCTCTGTATATATATATATATATATATATATATATATAAAAGATTGAATATATACTGAAAATATAATAAAGTAGAATAGCATTGTGGTTAACCGAAGGGTCTTTGGAGGTTAAAATCCCACTTTTGTTACTTAGAAGTGACATGACTTTGGACAAGTTCTCTAACCTCCTTGCTCCTCAATTTCCTCATTTGTTAAACAGGAATAATATTGTACTTATTCATGGCATCGATAAAGGAATAAATGAGTTAGTACTCATACATATTAAGCATTTAGATCAAATACTGCCATATAGAAAGTACCATATAGATGCTTGCTTGATGGTCATAATGATCTCTATTTAGCTCTTCAGAGCTTAATTTATTCAATAAATGTGACACCACTATATTTAATACATATTAACCAATGTTCCTTCCAGGAAAATAAATCAGGAATATCATCCCACTTTGATTTTTCCAGAGTTAATTACAAGTGCCCTAAGACATCTATGAACAGATTAGCACTAATAGTAGAAAATCAGGACAATCTGATTATGTGCTTGGTGATACATTGGGTGATGAGGTAATGGTGGACATTCACCAAATAAATGTCATTTTAAACAAAGGCGTCCAAACAATTTAGAATCTCCATATAACACTAATGTACAGACCAAGTCAATGCCAATACTCTATAATAAACAAACATTGTAAAGGTTTTTAAGTTCACCATTAGTAACACCATCAGTGGTACTTCTGCAATATGGCAAATCAACATGCTTCTTCTATGAAAGAGAAGAAAAGGGGGAGAGAAGGGAAGGAACACAGAACATATAGGGCAAAGAATGTTTAAAAGAACTGTAAGAGATCATGCTGAGGTAATGCAGAGGTAAAAACAAATATCAATTTTGTTCTCCAACTCCCATTATACCCAAAAGAAAAGATATTGTTTAAAGGTATAAATATGAGAGTATACAAGGAGAGGAGGAAGAGGAAATAAGAAGAAATTAGAAATGAGAAAAGAAAATATTAAAATAAAAATGGGGCACCCATAACATTTAAGCAAATAAATAGTCTTGACAGTCTTAGGTTTTGATATCACATTTTTGGAAACATTCTATGATCAAATATATATATATTCAAACTGAATCCTGCTTTAATTGAAGCTTGTAATTCATAGCTCACTAAGGCCCATGTCAAGTTCCCAAAGTACTCAAAAGATCTCTTCACCATCTTGTTCTACTCCCCATCCTCTCCAATCTTGATTTTATTAGAAGACAAAGGGACTGTACTATGTGAAATTATTTTGGTCTCAAGAAATTTAAAGTAGTTGACTTTAAGTAGTCAAAAATATATTTTTTTTTAAGAACTAGAAATGGAAAATGATTGTAGTGGGAACTTTAAAAACTCCTCTTCATGAACTTTCTTTTTTTATCTATCTAAAAAAATAATGTATATTCACTGAATAAAACTTCGAATAAAGTGCTCATGTGTGTGTGTGTGTGTGTGTGTGTGTGTGTGTGTACACACCCCTTTAAACACATGCACACACATGCACATACACAAAACTATAAGCCCACTATATTCATCTAACCTTTAGACATATTTTGGTAGTTGCCTTTCAGTGTTTGGGATTTTTGTTTGTTTATTTGGGTATGCATCTGTGAAATATTACACAAATGCTATTGTAAAGGGGATTTAAATATTTCATTATGCCATTTGTTTTTAATCACTCGTTTTTAAAAATGAAGCTATTTAGAAGAAGCATTTTCTGTGCCTCAAAAAAAAAAACTAGACAGCTAGTTGGAGAGAGAGATGGATGGATATATAGATAGAAATATCTCCAGTCATCTTGTTCACAATGTATAAATAAAATTGTTCTTTGATTGCTGGCTAAGGTCACTACTTCAGAACTTGAAGCTGTTTTCATATGTGTCTTCTGAAGTCAGTAATTATTCATTAAGTGTTCAGGACTGAATTTAATCAAGGAGAGAAATGGCAGAAGAGTTTTGACACACTGGAGAGATCTGCCACACGCAGACAGGACCAGGGAACACTTGTTTTCAGAGCAAGTGCATTCTGAGCCTTCTAGGGAAGGCTGCCAGTTTAAAGAACACAGCTAGCGCTGGCTCCCCAGAATATTCATACTGTTTATCAGCTAACCAGCTCCCAGGAGGTATTTCCACATTCTGACTCCTTTAATGGAGAGTAATTGTCAGTCACTGGTCTTCCTGAATTCCAAGCCAGTGTGTTTTTTACATACAGGAAGTTTACTAAAAGGACACTAGGAAAGTAAAAAACAAAACTCACTTTGAGTGCCACACATAAAAGATAGAGCCTCTCTGCTGTGCAGTCTAAAGTGAGTCACCTGGAAATGCATGTACACACACAAACGACTACAAGGAAATTCACCAAAATGTTAAAAGAGGTTATCTCTAGATGGTGGGATTACAGGTGATTTTGCTTTTCTTCTTTATATATTTCTGTATGTTGTGGAAAGAACATATTGCAGAAAAACAGAATAATAATTATCTTAACGAATAACCTAGAGAAGAAAGGAGATTAAGATATAATTTATCATAAAGTTAATGTTGGGCCGAGCCCGTGGCGCACTTGGTAGAGTGCTGCGCTGGGAGCGCGGCGACGCTCCCGCCGCGGGTTCGGATCCTATATAGGACTGACCGGTGCACTCACTGGCTGAGTGCCGGTCACGAAAAAACGACAAAAAAAATAAAATAAAATAAAATAAAATAAAAAATAAAAAAATAAATAAAATTTGGGATAAAAAAAAAAAAAAAAGTTAATGTTATTTCCCTATACTTAGATATCAGCTAAAGTCTTGGCCTCAGAATCCTGAAAATTTAAAGTTCATGTCAAGAAAAGACAAAGGGAAAAGACAAACCAAAATGCACTAAAAACAGTATACCATGATTATAGAAAAAGCTTTTTCAGTACTTTTGGGTATTTTTATGTGAACAATTTTAGTCAGGCTCTAACTAGCCAATAACTCAATTCCTAAAGCTCTTTTGGTTTATTACTATGATACACCTAGCCCAGATTAACAATTGTGCAAAATTCCTATTTATTGCCACTGGTTCAAAATAATCAACGTGGATTTTTGAGAGAAGAGAGACAGAAAAGAAACATCTAACTCCCAAGGTAGGTGAGAAAGATATGTAGTGAAAGATAGCATTCCTATAAAATACTATACATGTACTGGAAGTGATAGAAAGTAATGCTTTGGGGGAGTGGCCCACAAAATAAGAAAGTAATTCAATTAAAATTAAAAATTAAAGAATCCTAAGGAATTTCTAACCCGAAAAAAATCATCAGAAAGTTAGCAGTTTCATAAAGTTATTAATGAAATAGGTTGCAATCTTTTCAAATACTTTATGCTTTTTTGAACAGAATCTTGGAAACTGTATACAGTCAGTAACTTTCAACTACATTAATTCCCTTAGAGTTATCAGTGTTTGGGGACTTTTCTTTTTAGTTTAGTTTTGTTGTTGTCTTTAGGTTTTTGGCCCAGTTTACATCAAATTTAAGTTAAATTAGTTCTTCAATGGTTCTCAAAGAGAGCCTTCTTCAGGGAAGAATGAAGGTAAAACATAATCACACTCTCTTTATACAACTGTGATAAGGTTTATATTGAGACCAAGTATATTTTAAGTCTAAGTTTATTTAAAGTTGAATGTCGAGTTTAGCGAGCCATGGATCAACCTTGGGTGCCTTCATTTTGAATTTTCATTTACACCCTTCATTTTTCCTGTGAAATGTCATAGTAAGAAAAAAGCCCAAGGCTCATGGCAACAAAAAGAGAACTAGGTTAGAGGAAACAATTTGGAGGGAGGTAGGTACGGTCCCCAAAGGCAATGAAAGAGGTGGTAAAAATGGACTAGCCGTCGGAGAGAAGAGTTTCCCAACACCTGTTCTGAAACATCAGAATTCCTGGCACTCTTTGAGGGATTTTTACAATATAAATTGTGGCCTGGATTAAAGATGGTGTCTACAAGCTGTTCTAGTAAGTCTCACAAGGATCACATTTTCTTTGAGAAACCAAAGAAAACTGGATGATTATAAAGCTGCTGTAAAACGCTGACGAGAGTCTGTCCTGAGGGCTCTGAAGCATTTGCTTTGTGATGCTACCCCAGCAGTGCTTCCATGTGTGCTTGGTCCTCTGCATTTATGCCCGGAGTCCAGTTCCCACATCCCTTTAGTGATTACCAGCTCTGAGGATATGAAGGTTTGGTAGAGGCAAGCTGTGTAGATACGTTCCCCACCCCCTGAGCCAGGACACTTCAGTCCCGATTGGTTTCTCTACTCTTTCAAACAGATTTCAGGCATTTCTTCCTGGGTCCCAATCTCTGAACTCACACCAGCACTTCAGCAAAACTGCCGTATCCATATGACACTTTTAAAATACAGAGTTTTCAATGATTTTTTACTTTGAGTACTGCATGTACTGAAATAGCTGTTTAGCTTTGCCCAGTAATCACTCTGGAAAAAAGAAGCACTTAAGATGGATATTCTGCGAAACTCCAGAATTATTGTTAAATCACATTTTTATCTACTATTTTTAGAGCACATTTGATTTATCCCAGCTTGGCATATTAGAATAGACATGGGGGATACAAACAGCCTGATAGTTAAAATTTTGTCTGCATGTGAATCTCCTCTGGCTTCCTTCTCTGCCAGGAAAATTTTTCCTGTTGTCAGTCAACTGATCCTAATATCTTCTTGGAACAGAGCAAACATTTTAAAGTGCAAAGTAAAAGTCCTCCCCCAGCCCTAGGGAGAAAACTATTTTTTTTCCTTGAGCTGTTGATGTCTTTTCAGTCAGATGATAGAGGACAGTTAACTCCATATAAAGGAAAATGTTTGAATACCAGTACCATTGATTGCAAGTGAGGTTTATTAGGGTAACATTGTTTTAGAAGATAAGCCGAGTCATAAATTGCATAAGGGGTCACTCCCTCTGAAGCGACAACAGAAGAGTAATTTTGTAGTTTCGAATTGTATATCTTTGCTTTGAAAAAGTCCCACATTAATATGCATTTTGAAATATATTTATCTACCTAGAAAGGAGCTTGGGCCTCCTGACCATGAAATGTATTGCTTACTTAATTAATTGGCTATTTCCACTTCTTTTTAGAGTTTTAACCAGAATTAGTTACTCTGAGTCTAAAGAAGAAAATGAAGACACACCTTTATCTTAATGCTAAGAATACATCCTTCTGAGCTTTTAAAGTTTTCATTATCAATTTGGGTTAAAAGGAATAAAATATGTTGGATCACTTTAAATAAAGGCATTGAAATGTCCCCAGAATGAGAATACAGAATTACTTTGTTTCAGAAGTAATCAAGATAATGCCATTTGAAAGGTGTCTGGGCAATAATAGCTGCATGAGTCAGGGTTCTCCTGAGAAACAGAATCAGTAGGATATGCAGACATACGTATACAGAGATAGAAACAGAAACAGAACCGATAGGATTTAAAGATATAAATATATCTAAATAGACATAGACAGAGACAGAGAGAAAGATTTATTTTAAGATATTGGCTCACATGATTGTGGAGGCTAGAAAGTCTGAAATCTGTAGGGCAATGCTGGAGGCTAGAAATTCAGGTAAGAGTTGACATTGGAGTCTTGAGTCCGAAATCTGTAGTGCAGGCCAACAGGTGGGAAACTCAGGCAGTATTGCTCTGTTGCAGTTTTGAGGCAGAATTGCTGGTTACTCAGGAAACATTCTTTGCTCTGAAGGCCAATTGGATGAGGCCTTCACACATTGTGGAGGGTAATCTGCTTTACTCAAAGTCCACTGATTTAAATGTTAATCATATCTAAAAACTTTCTTCACATCAGTGTCTAGACTTGTGTTTGACCAAACAGCTGGGTACCATAGTCTATCCAAGTTGGCTGGCCAGTTAGCTCAGTTGGTTAGAACATAGCCTTATAACAAACAGCAAGCTCACAGGTTCAGATCCCCTGTACCGCCCAGCTACCCCCAAAACAACAAAACGAAACAAACAATTGTAAAAAAAAAAAGTCCAGCCAAGTTGACATATAAAATTAAATCACAATAGCTTTAGAAACTACCCTCTATTTTGTATATTTTAGTTCTCATAGTGTCTAGGAAGAATGAGATGAGTTTCTGAAAATAATTGTATTAAGTAGAATGCCAAATTTTATATGTGTTTCTGAGATGTTGCTATTTAATGTGTGTCTGTGTGTTAAAATTTGTGCCATATGTTCAACGTTGGTGTGTGTTTCTAACTTAAACTTTCAAACAAGTATATGCTGCCACAGCATTTCTCCTACAACTCTCCAAAGGAATATAATCTGTACATTTCAAACACTGTAGTTGAATCTACCTCCAATGATAACTTTTAATAAAACTTAACCCCAGATTCTGAATCATATGGCTGATATCTTAGAAGGCCTTAAACATAAAAGAAATAAATATTCTACTAGTATACATGACTTTAGTAATTTAGACATCGATCTTTTGTCATTTTGTTTTAACACTAGCAGGATAAAAAATATATGAGAAATTTTATTCAAGCCATTTGCATCAGTTCTCAAAAGTGACTGATTATAAATTTTAATTGCTTTGGTTTTGTTTCATTGTATTTTTTGTTTTTGTGTATGGTTATATTTGCAGAGTGGGTTATTCCATTGGTTAGGTGATTGGTTGGTTTGTTTTTGGATTCTAAATATTTTATGAAGACTAGAAAAGAAGAACTTATGAATATAAATGGGAATTTAGAATGATTTTTTTTAAAAGATCATATATTTTAATTGATTTTATTGAAAGCACCATATCTTAATAAGTATAAACAATTTTGCTACCCTTTATAAAATAATGCATTTTTCTTTGTCTAGTATTTGCCTTTTTTGTTGAAGTTGGATGATAAATAACATATAAAGAAAAGCCGTCAAAAACAATCATAACATGTACATTTAAGTAAGCCAGACTATCTAACTTGCAATTTAAGAAATGGAGATAACTAGTTAAAAAAAAGTGGTGCCAAATGATTAATAAAATTGACTGTAATAGTAATATAAATATTTATTCAACTTTTTGTAGCATATATTCAAATCACTTATTATAAGTATTCTGACAAATCCCTCTTATAGTGAAATCCTTACAAGTATCCTCTTTCTCTACTAAGTTTATAAATACTTATTTTACTTGAAAACACACACAAAGAAATATCTATCTATATCCTTAAACATTATTTCAAGCTCTTCACACTTACTCTTTTTTCTTTCTTTTTGTTTTTTTTTGGGGGGGGCTAGCAAATTTTTACCATGGCTGCTATAAAAAAATTACTACAAACTTGGTAGCAAAAACAATGAAAATGTGTTATATTACAGTTCTGTAGGTCAGAAGTCTGAAATGGCTCTCACTAAGCTAAATCAAGGTGTTGGCAGGCCTACATTCCTTCCAGAGGTTCTAGGGGAGAATCAGTATCTCTGTCTTTTCCAGCTTCTGTAAGCTGCCCACAATCCTTAGGGAATGTGACTTACTTAGGGCCTCATTGCTCCATCTTCAGCCACCAACATCAATCTGAGTACTTTTCACATTGTCAACTATCTGGTTCTCCCTCTGCTGCTTCCCTCTTGCACTTATAAGGACTCATGTGATCAGATTGGTCTGATCTGGAGAATCAGGATAATCTCCCCATCTCAAAAGCAATTGATTAGCAACCTTAATTCCATCTGAAACCATAATACCTAATTACCATGTAACTTAATATATCCACAAGTTCCAGGGTTTAGGACATGAACATCTTTGTGGGGGCCATTATTCTGCCCTGTAACTTAGCAATTCTTGAATCTAGATGATGGGCACATAAAGTTTTATTGTACTAACTCGTCAATTTTTATAGTTCTTAACTTTTCCAGAATAAAAAGGTAAAACACAAATAAATTCAGGGTCCTATACCACCTAAGGAATTGTGTGGTAGCAAAAACAACAAAAATGTGTTATATTACAGTTCTGTAGGTCAGAAGTCTGAAATGGTTCTCACTAAGCTAAATCAAGATGTTGGCAGGCCTGCATTCTGAAAAAAAGTTAATATTCTAAATTCAGTTATAACTTTATTAATATTCAAACTCTGGAAATTTTTATGTTTATTTCCATAAGCCCTCTGAAAAGAAATACAATAATGCAACATGGGCATACATTTCAGCTCCAACAAAAAGCCCTTCCTCAGATTTTATGCAAAAAAAAAGTTTTAAAAAGTTTTAAAAAATACTTATTACAGATTCTGAGAACTTTTAGGTTGGGAGAGCTCTTATATCATGTGGTCCAAATACTCTTTGACATGTGACTTTTCTGCTGTATTAGTCCGTTTTGTGTTGCTATAACAGAAATAACTGAGACTGGGTAGTTTATAAGGAAAAGAGGTTTATTTGGCTTATGATTCTGGGACAGTTGCATCTGGCACAGGCCTCAGGCTGCTTCTACTCATGGTGGAAAGTGGCAGGCAGCTGGCGGGTACAAGCAGATCACATGGTGACAGGAAGCAAGAGAGAGAAAGAGGAGATGCCAGGGTCTTTTAAATGACCAGCTCTCCTGGGAACTAATAGAACAAGAACTCACTCATTAATCCACCCACCTAGGGAGAGCACTAATCCATTCATGAGGGATCCACCCTCATGACTCGAACAGCTTCCAGCACTGTGACATTGGGGATCAGATTTCCACATGAGTTTTGGTAGGGACAACACATCCAAACTCATCATCTGCCAAATAATCAACACTCTCACTGAACATCTTTTGGGGTAGGAATTGGAGAGACTCACTCCTTCTGAAGTTGTCTTTTTTATCTTTGGATAGCTATGAAAATTCCCCCAACAGATTCATTTATCTGATAAACTGAATCACAGTACATTGGGAAAATCTAGAGATGATTTTACCTTTGACTTTACTCCACAAGCCAACCCCACACATTTTTTGAGATTCTTATCTTCCATAGAAAGCATATTTTAACTGAGAGGTAAGAGACCATTTTTGTCTTTGGTTAGTCTTAGACATAGCTGTCCTATGCATGTGTGAGCTATGAGCATAGATGATTACACTAGGGAAATGAGGGGAGCTCGAGGTGGTATGACTAACTGAGGGGCTTCCACCTTTCACTGAAGACCAGTTGATTCTCTTTCAATTCAGTAAGGACCAGATAAATCTCTGCCTCTGTAACTTGAGGGTGAAATTGATCCTATTCTACAGATGAGAAAAATTTAAAACCAATTGGGAGTGGTAGAAAGATGGCCAAATAGAAGACCCTCCTTTTTATCTCTCTCAAATGAACAAAACAAAACAATGAATAAACAACTATACTTGGATGAAAATAGCTAAAGGAGAGCACTGGAGCACATCACAGGAATAACAGAAATGCTAGTGAGCACAGAAACTCAGAATAGCCACATAGAGGATGAAAGGAAACACCCAGCCTCCACCACCCCATCTCCCAGTCAGGAGCAGCAGGGAACCGGGAAGAACTTCTCCCTGTGAGGAAAAGGTAAACAAAAGTGACCCAGCAGCCTTCATCAACACCTTAGACACCTATCACCATCACCACTGGGGACACTGGCAGTCCTCACAGGGACCAAGGCCAGAAAAATCAGAAATGAAAAAAGAGACATTACTGCCAATACTACAGAAATACAAAGAATCATTAGAGAGTATTATAAACAACTATACACCAACAAATTTGAAACCCTGGAGGAAATGAATAAATTTCTGAACACATACAAACTACCAAGATTGAACCAAGAAAGAAGACATAGAAAACCTGAAGAGACCAATAACAAGCAATGAGATTGAAATAGTAATAAGCAGTCTCCCAACAATGAAAAGCCCAGGACCAGACAGCTTTACCGCTGAATTCTAGCAAACTTTTAAAAGGAATTAATACCAGTTCTCTTCAAAGTATTCCAAGAAATTCAAACAGAGGCCATTCTCCCAAACTCATTCTAATGAGGTCAGCATCACCCTGATACCAAAACCAGACATACATACAACAACAACAACAAAAAGAAAACTACAGGCTAATATCTTTGGTGAACATAGACACAAAAATCCTCTAAAAAATATTAGCAAACAAAATACAGCAACACATGAAAAAAATTATACACCATGTTCAAGTGGGATTTATCCCAGGAATGCAAGGATGGTTCAACATACACAAGTCAATAAATGTGATACACCACATCAACAAAATCAAGGACAAAAACCATATGATTATCTCAATAGATGCAGAAAAAACATCTGACAAAATTCAGCATACCTTCTTGATAAAGACTGTCAGCAAATTAGGTATAGAAAGAAAGTATCTCAACACAATAAAAGCCATATACCACAAACCCACTACCAATATCACCCTAAATGGGGAAAAGCTGAAAGCTTTCTCCTTAAAAACAGGAACAAGACAAGGATGCTCACTTTCACCACTCCTATTTAACATGGTATTGTAAGTACTAGCCAGAGCAACCAGGCAAGAGAAAGAAATAAAGGGCATCCAATTGGAAATACAAAGTCAAATTGTCCCTGTTTGCAGATGACATGATCCTATATATAGACAAATCTAAAGATTCTACATAAAAAGCTATTAGAGCTGATAAATGATTTCAGCAAAGTAGCAGGATACAAAATCAACATGCAAAAATCAGTAGTTTTTTTATATTCCAACAACAAACTAGCAGAAAAAGAAATCAGTAAAGCTAGCCCATTTGCAATAGTCACAAAACAATAAAATACCTAGGAATCAATTTAACCAAGGAGGTGAAGGATCTCTACAATGAGACATACAAGTCACTGTTGAAAGATATTAAAGAGGACACAAAAAGATGGAAAGATATTCAATGCTCTTGGATTAGAAGAATTAACATTGTGAAAATGTCCAAACTACCTAATGTGATCTATAGATTTAACACAATCCCCATCAAAATACCAATAACATTCTTTGCAGAAAGAGAAAAAACAATCCTAACATTCATATGGAACAACAAAAGACTCCAAATAGCCAAAGAAATCCTGAGAAAAAATAATAGAGCCAGAGGCATAACACTAACTGACTTCAAATTATACTACAAAGCTATAATAACCAAAACAGCATGGTACTGACCTAAAAACAGACAGTCTGACCAATGGAACAGAGTAGAGAACCCAGAAATCAACCCACATACTTATAGCAAACTGATCTTTGACAAGACAACAGGAACATACATTGAGGAGAAGATTGCCTTTTCAATAAATGGTGCTGGGAAAACTGGACAACCTTATGTAGACGAATGGACCTAGGCCTATACGTCTTTCCATATACCAAAATCAACTCAAAATATATTAAAGACTTAAATATAAGACCTGAAACTATAAAACTCCTAAAAGAAAACATAGGGGAACACTTCAGGAAGTAGGACTAGGCAAAGAATTCATGAAAATACCCGAAAAGCACAAGCAACAAAAGGAAAAATAAACAAATGAGATTATATCGAACTGAAAAGCTCTGCACAGCAAAAGAAACAATTAACAGAGTGAAAAGACCTATAGAGTGAGAGAAAGTATTTGCAAACTATGCATTTGACAAAGGATTAATATCCAGAATATACAAGGAACTCAAACATCTTAACAGTAAAGAAACAAACAATGCAATTTAAAAATGGGCAGAGGAGCTGAATAGGCATTTCTCAAAGGAAGATATATGAATGGCCAACAGACGCATGAAAAAATGCTCAACCAACCTCACTTAGCATCAGGGAAATGCAATTCAAAACCACATTGAGATACCATCTCACCCCAGTTGGACTAGCTAATATCAAAAAGGCAGAGAATAACAAATTCTGGTGAGGATGCAGAGAAAGGAAAATCCTCCTGCACTGCTGGTGGGACTGTAAATTCATGCAGTCATTATGGAAAACAGTATGGAGTTTCCTCAAACAACTACAGATAGAACTGCCATACAATCCAGCAATTCCCTGCTGCATTTATACCCAAAGGAATAGAAATCATCATGTTGAAGGGATACCTGCACTCCCATGTTTATCACAGCTCTATTTACAATAGCCAAGAGTTGGAACCAACCTAAATGTCCATCATTGGATGACTGGATAAGGGAAATGTATATTTACACAATGGAATACTACTCTATCATTAAAAAAAAAAGAATGAAATACTGCCATTCACAGCAACATGGATGAATTTAGAGAACATTATGTAAAGTGAGATCAGCCAGGCACAGAAGGAGGAATACCACATGTCCTCAGTCATAAGTGGGAGCCAAAAAATTAATCAAATGAAAAAATAAACAAATTTACAACCACCACAATAATATAGTGAACCTTCAGAAGGAAAGAACAGGACTGAGGTTAACAGAAGTGGGAAAGGGGGCGGGGGAGGGGGTAAGGGAGGAATCGATAAAAATCCACGAAAAATGATAACATTGTATGATATTGAATATACTAATTATCCTGAAAAATAAAATAAAATAAATAATAAAGAAACTGTGATGTATATACACAGTGGAATACTATTCAACCAAAGAAAGGAATGAAATCCTGTCATTCATGGCAACATGTGTGAGCTTGAAAAACATTATGTTAAGTGAAGTAAGCCAGGCACAGAAGGAGAAATACTGCATGTTCTCACTCATGTGTGGACACTAAGACAGTTGATCACATAGAAGTAGAGAGTAGAATGGTGGTTATCAGAGGATGGAAAAGGGAGGGCGGAGGGTGATAGTGAGAGGTTGGTTAATGGATGCAAACTTATAGCTAGATAGGAGGAATAATATCTAGTATTCTGTAGCACTGTAGGGTGACTGAAATTAACAATTTATTATGTACTTTCAATTAGCAAGAAGAGAGAATTTGAATGTTCCCAACACAAAGAAATTATAAACGTTCGAGGTAATGGGAAAAAAAAATCAGTGGTTGCCAGGGTTTCAGGAATGAGGGTGGGAGAGAAGGAGGAATAGATGGAGCACAGAGGATTTTTAGGACAGCAAAACTATTCTGTGTGAAATTGTAATGGTGAATACACTACATCATGCATTTGGCAAAACCCACAGAACTGAATAACAGGAAGAGGGAACCCTAATGTAAACTTAAGTTAATAATAATATATCAATATTTATCAATAATTGTGACAAATGTACCACACTAATGTAACATGTCAATAATAGGAAAAACTGTATATGTGGGTGGGGTGGGGGGAAGGTTATGGGAATTATCTGTACTTTCTGCTCAATTTCTCTGTAAAACTAAAGTGCTATAAAAATAAAGAAAAAAATACCAAAAAAACCCACAATTTTACCTGAAAAGTCAAATTTCACAGCAAATGCAGGTCCCACTTTTTATTCTTCTAGTACCAAGTTTGACACCGATTTACTGAGTACCTTAAAAAAAAAAAAAAGAAAAAAAGAAAAACTAAACAAGAGGCTATGACCTTGTAAAAATTTAAAGCTTTTAAAGCTTATTTAACACATTTTATTAGCTCAGAAAAAACCTGGGTCTAATAAGATTTATAGGAGGACCAGAACCACGTCATTAGATTTCATTAGACAATAAGGATAGATTCTAACAGAGTTGACGTAGGTATGGATGGGTGGGGGGGAAATTTGTGGGGACTGCTTGATAGGATAGGAGAGTCAGTTTCATTGTCTTATAATTGCCTCAATTTCTGTCAATCAGGGCCTCTTTCTGTATAGCTGATTGGAAAAATAAACCAATAAAATCCCTGGTTAAGACATTTTGCCCTCAGAGCTGTTTAGTGACTTTTCTGAACTGAGGTTCCTCCTCTTTACTGGCTTGTTGTAAACTTTTACTGACTCTGGACGTAATACTTCCTGGTAGGAGTCTAGCATTTATTTCATTTTCAGAATACCTTCTCTTCTCCCAAGCTTAGACTTACTAGACTTACTAGACCACCTGACAGTTCACCTGAATCATGCATAACCCACATACCTGACCAATTATTAGCCTTTGTTATTCAGGACAATTTTCTCATGAGGAGCCAGTGGCCTTCAGACCTAGCTATCTACCATTTCATAGAAATATCTACTGGGAGCATTTTCAGATTATGTGCAGCTTTCATTAACTTTTGCTTCTATGGACAGGAATTGGTTATTTGGCAAGAAACATGAACTCAACATAGACCACTCTCGTCACCCTATCCCTATTAATGTTTATACAAAAATAGAGTCAGACTACTGACACCAGAGTTAGAGGTGGTTGGGACAATCTTTGAACAGAGCAGTTAACTTCTTCACAGTTTGTGTTCCAGATCCTCTTCTTTTGAACATGCTTCTAAATAATTTTATAAGGATGTCTGGATATACTCAATCAAAACTCCATTACAATAAAAAGTATTTGGCAGATGCAATTCAAGTCTTGTGAACTTAGATGAACTTGAACAGGCAACTCCTCCTGCTGGCTAATCACTGTCAAAAAGAAGGGCTACGTGTCAAATATTCTAAAAACCAAATTTAGTATATTTGTTAGGTGGCTGCATCTTTTAATTGGTTTAAAAATAACAAGCCAACCAGCAAGTTAGCTTATTTAATTGGACTGATATAAATGTCAGGCAGTAGAATTATTAAAGATAGACATTCCATGAGTGCTTTATTAAGATTATGTTTTGGTTAATGGGGGCATCTAGTTATATCTCCTTTGAAACTTTTTCAAGTTAAAATTATATCAACTATGTAATCAGGGCATCTATCACCTATCTGTTCATCTGATTAAATGACTTCGAAAATTATTAGTTTGGAAAATCCTAGTCTTTTCAATGGGTACAATTTCAGCTCGCTCAGGAGTAGGTTGGCCTTCTCTCCTCATCTAGTGCTTTAACTTTCACACAAGGATATAGAACACCTCCAGTGTCTGCCAAGATGCATGCCTGTCTACTCAGCTGGGCTCGTTCCTAACTCCATTACATTTTCTCCCTCATCTTTTGTCTTCTTTTGCCATCCTTTTTACTCATTCTATGTCTGATACGATTTTTGTATGCTGCTTAAAATCCCTTAGGTAACAGATATTCAATAAATGAGTGGATAGACAGTGAGAGAGACAGACAAATTTGTCCTGCTGAAGAATAGACCTGAGCCGTTCTCTGTGACACAGTTTAATGTTTCTTATTGTTGTAGATCGGATGCCCCCTCAACCTCATTGAAGCTTAAATCTCCACAGTAACGGTTGAGGGTGGGAAATCCTATTACGGTCATTGAAAGGTGGGGCCTTGAAGAGGTGATTAGATTGTAGGACCGTGCCATTGTGAATGGGTTGAAAATGGTAGTCAGGGACGTGATTCTGAGGGCTTTAAAAGGACAGCACATGGAGAGTTTCTCTCTCTTTCCTACTGCCATTTTCTGCCATGTGAGACCCCTGGGTCACTGTTGCCACCACCAAGACCAACACATCATCAGATGTGTTCCCTGGACTTTGGACTTCCCAGCTTCAGAAACTGTAAGCAATAGAGTTTGTTTTCTTTATAAAATACCCAGTTCATGTATTTTGTTATAAGCAACAGAAGTGGACTAATACACTTATACTCCTTGTGATCCTTCTAGCCTCATCTCTAGATATTTTTCACCACATCCCTCACACACAAACATACCAAAGCAGTCACAGCTCCCTAAACATACAGTTTTTTGGGGGGACAAGTTCCCTAACTATTTGGGACACAGTTTCTTATGAGAAAAATAGGAATAATACCTACTATGTAGAGTGCTGTAACGATTAATTGCATTCACTCATGAAAAGCTCCTAACATGGTACCCTGCATATAGTAAGTACACAGTAAATATTAGTTGTTATTGTGGTAGTGGTGATCATATTTTTCCATATATCAATGGCTCTGCACATGTATTTTTTTCTGCCTTTTATATTTTCTTACCACCTTGTCCACCTAATTTTTTCCAGTGAGGCCCTTCCTAACCCCTGTAGGGCAAGTTAGAGTCTTTCTTTTCTGTACTTTAAAACATTTTTATAGATCTTTGTTACTGTACATTGTACTCTAATGATGTCCCCACTAGATTGTTAAAGTTGGGGGACGTGGTCTCCTTAAAGATATCCCTGACACTTAGCACAGAAGAGATGGTCAATATCTGTTAAGGAAGGGAGGGGATAGAAGGGAAGGGAAGGAAGAAAGGAAGAAAAGGAAAGAAGGAGCAAGCAGACGAATGCATCCAGTCGTCTGGCAGCTCTCCTGTCCTCCATCATTCCTGGAAGATCCCCAACAGTGATGCATTGATCTCTTACAAATCCTGTCAGTGCACTGATTAACAGTTCCCAAGTTTATCACTCAGGGCATAAATAACTCTGGTTCTGCAAGATATTAATTCATTCACAGTGACTAATTTGCCTCCTATTTGATGATAATGCCAACTATTGACTAAGGCAAAATCACTCAGCTTGCCAACCGAAAAAAAAAAAAAATCACTTATTCAGAAAATGGCTCACGTAGGAAAGAAGCAGCTGCTTTTGAAATTGACATAGAGCCAAAATTTGGTTCTTTAGAAAAAAAGTTTATTCCAGTGATTTGAGCTTCAGTAGTCAGGTTTTGCTGAGGACAAGAGAAGTGGAAAATGAAGCATACGGGGACACAGAGTAGGTAAGCACATCGATTTTTTTTTTTCATCACTTGCCTTCTCTTTGATGGTTTCCCTGTCTAGATTTCCTGCATAATAGATGGAAGATTCTTATTGATCTAGCCTGCTATATTGGAGGAAGAAATCCAGTCAGAGAAATAAAATTAATTGTAAACTGGAAACATCTTCTCATAAAGAGCAGCAGTTTTTTCCCCTTATCATGAAAAAGATTTTCTATACAAACCTCCTGTTTTTGAGATACTGTCCACTGGCAATAGAACTTACAGAATGAGTAAAAATTTCCAATTTTATGAACCAGTATTTCAAGTTCTGAAAATGCTACAATGTATCGTTTTTATCAGATATCCTGTTAGGTGATCCTAATAGTATTAGGGTTGCCAAATTTTTTCTATAGTGAAACGATATGTGATAACTAAAATGTAGATGAGGTTGCTACACACACACACACACACACACACACACACACACACACACACACACACACACACACACACACACACGCCAGTTCTCTTGCCACCAGGGGAGCGAATGACCAGATGTACATCAAAAAGTCTGCTCTCTTTCAACCCATGTTCTTCCCCAAGCCAATTTGTGAGATCCAGCTATAGCTGATTAATTCCTACTTTGAGCAGACTTAGCCTTCTCTTAGTAGTATGTTTTAGTCTCTCCTTTCTACCCTCTTCATCTCCTCTCCTCAAAACTACCAACCAAGAAGACCTCTATGATTAATTCTACTCTATTGTTACTCTCTTTATATCTTAAAATAAACACTTGAGTTTTCTATTTGTATTTTTCTGACCTCTTTCCCTAGCTCTTTTGGGCTCTTTTATAATTATTATTGTGTCTTTTGATTTGCTTTCTCTCATATGCAATCCCCTCCCCATTTCTGACTCCCACAATCCACCTGCAGGTATGCAATTTCTACCCCTTCCAGCCCATTCTACACACAAATGCCATAGTATGTTTCCTAAAGCACTATTCAGGAAAAGTTCAAATTTCTTAATCTCTCATTGTAAGTCTTTTGCCATCTGGTCACAGCACCTATCTATTCAACCACATACCCACCATTTGGACTTTTGACTACCTCTCCCCTCACGCTAACCTGCTCCTTCTCCAGTCTTCCCTAGATCAGTAAAGGATATGACTAGCCAGCCAGTTACTCAAGTAAAAAATTTAGGAATTATTTTTGAGTCTTCTCACCCACCACATCCAATCCAACACAAAGCCCATTGACGCTACCTCTGTAACATCTGCCTGGTCTATTTCTGTCCACGTGTACTACCGCCTACTCAAACCTCCATTACTACTCAGCTGGGCTACTACAGTAGCTCCTATTGGGCCTCTTCTTACCTCTCTACAATCTACTTTCCACACAGTAGCCACAGAGAACTTTGTTAAAACATAGATCAATCACTCTCTTGCTTAAAACCTTCCAGTGACATTTTATTCTACTTAGGATAAAATCCATACTCCTGTCTCTGTGTCATCGGCCCCACATGGAGCTCTTTGATCCTAGCCTTTGCCACTTTATCATCTCTCACTATGCACCAGCCACACTGGCTTTCTTTATATTCTCCTTATACACATTTCCACCTGAAAGCCTCAGCACTACCTGTTCCTTCTGCTTGGAATGCTCTTCCCCCCGAACTTTGCATGGCCACTATCTTTGTCATCCAGCTCTCAGCCTAAATGTCACTGTATTCTCTGACTACCCAATATAAAGTAGCTCCTAGGTCATTATCATCACACCCTGCAAAGCATTTACTGATATTTCTGTTTGTTTTTTGTTTGCATGATTGTTTTCTGTCTTGTTCACTGCTGAATTTCCTCATATTTAGAACAGTGTTTGGCTCTTAATTCATATGTGTTTAATGAATGAATAAACCTTGCTTTTCCATCTCTATGCCCTGTATACAACACTGGCCACCATTTCTTTTTTTATAAACTGCTTTATTGAGATATAATCCACATATCATACAATATACCCATTTTAAGTGTACAATCTAATGGTTTTTAGTTTGTTCACAGAGTTGTGCAACCATCACCACAATCAATTTTGTAACATTTTAATCACCTAAAAAAAGAACTTTCATAACTGTTAGTAGTCATTACCCATTCCCTCCCACCCCTGGCCCCGGGTAATCACTTATTTACTTTTTGTCTCTATATATTTGCCCATTTTGAACATTTTAAAAATTCCTCCTATCTAATTGTATGCGGGTATTTCAAAAAGTTCATGGAAAAATTCATATTTTCTTTATGGTTAGCTCACTTGGGAGAGCATGGCTCTGATAAAACCAAGGTCAACTGTTCAGATCCCTGTACTGGCCAGGAATTAGGTCTGGGCACAGACTCTGTGAATATGAGCCTGAAAGCACAAGCAACAAAAGAAAAAATAAGCAAAAGGGACCATATCACACTCGAAAGCTCCTGCACAGCAAAGGAAACAATCAATGGAGTGAAACGACAACTTACAGGGTGGGAAAAAAATTTTGCTAACTATACATCTGACAAGGGATTAATATCCATAATATACAAGGAACTCAAGCAAATACACAGTAAAAAGATAAATAACCCAGTTAAAAAATGGGCAAAGGAGCTGAATAGACATTTTTTCAAAGAAAGACATACAAATGGCCAACGGTTACATGAAAAAATGCTCGACATCACTAGTCATCAGGGAAATGCAAATTAATTTTTTTTTTTTTTTTTTTAGAAAAAGAGAAAAAGATTTTTATTTCCAGCAGCCAGACCACACCAGCAAATTCAAGGTGCGGCCGGAACCGGCTTTGTTCTCGGTTTTTAAAGCTGCAAGTGCAGCAACTCTGTCTCGACCCCCCGCACTGGGAGTTAGTAACAAATGCAAGCGAGCTAACTGTACATAAGCTAATTTAGGGAAATGCAAATTAAAACCACATCGAGGTACCATCTCACCCCAGTAGACTGGCTATAATCAAAAAGACATAACAAATGTTGGCGAGGGTGTGGAGAGAAGGAAATGCTCCTGCACTGTTGGTGAGACTGTAAATTAGTACAACCACTATGGAAAACAGCATGGAGGTTTCTAAAACAACTACAGATAGATCTTCCAAGTGATCCAGCAATCCCACTTCGGGGTATAAACCCAAAGGAATGCAAATCATCATATTGAAAGGATACCTGCACTCCCATGTTCATCATAGCTCTGTTTACAACAGCCAAGACATGGAACCAACCTAAATGTCCATCAAAGGATGATTGAATGAGGAAAGTGTGGTATATATACACCATGGAATACTACTCTGCCATAAAAAAGAATGAAATTCTCCCATTTGCAACAATGTGGATGAGCTTGGAGAAATTAATGTTGAGTGAAATAAGCAAAGCACAGGAGGATGAATACCACATGTACTCACTCATATGTGGGAGCTAAGAGAGAAAGAAGGAAGGAAAGAAAGACCATAGTGGTGCATTGGACTTGCAGAGGGAGAGAACATACCTTGGGATACAAAGTGGAGTTGGGGGGAAAGGAGGAGGGGGAGGGAGGCTGGAGATAATTGGGTGGGGGACAGAGGGTACAATCACAATTTGTGGTAATGGGCATGCTGCCAGTGTGGATCTGGCCTTCACATCCTGGGCACAAGGGGTGACAATCAGCCTTGTATCTCATGAATATTCATCACCAATAAAAAAGAAAGATACACACACACACACACACACACACAAAAAGCAAGAAACAAGCTTTTACTGTGTTAAGCCACTCAAATTGGAAGGTTTATCTTTTGTAATGGTTAGCATTGACTTACCAATACATTGATAATATACACTTAAAAATTATCTTTTAATTCTACTTTCCCACAAACTTTTTGAAGTACATCGTAATTGTATATCCTTTGACCAACATTTCCCTTTCTTCCCTTCCCCCCAACCACCAAGCCTCATAACCATCATTCTACTCTCTACTCCAATGAGATCAACTTTTTTAGATTTAATGTATGAGTGAGATCATGCAATATTTGTCTTTCTGTGACTGAATTGTTTTACTTAACATAATATTCTCCAGTTCGTTCCTGTCATTGCACGTGACAGGATTTCATTCCTTTTTATGGCTAAGTAGTATTTCGTTGTGTATATATACCACATTTTCTTTATCCATTCATACATTGATGGACACTTCGGTTGATGCCATATCTTGGCTATTGTGAATAGTGCTGCAATAAATATGGGGTGCAGATATCTCTTGGACGTACTGATTTCATTTCCTTTGGAAAAATACACAGTAGTGGGATTGGTGGATCATATGGTAGCTCTATTTTTATATTTTCAGGATCCTTCATACTGTTTTCCATAATAGCTGTACTAATTTACATTCCCACCACCAGCATGTAAAGGTACTCTTTTCTCCACATCCTCACCTGTGGTGGATTGAATTATGTCTCCCAAAAACTCACTGAAGCTTGAATTGTGTCCCTGAAGTTTTATGTATTAGAAACTTGTGACTGTTAAGAGGGTGGGAAATCCTATTATGGTAATTGAAAGGTGGAGCCTTGAAGAGGTGATTAGATTGTAGGACCATGTAGTAGTGAATGGATTAAAAATGGTTGTCAGGGGTGTGGTTCTGAGGGCGTTAAAAGGAGAGAGAGAAGGATCTGTCTCTCTCCCTCTGCTCTGTCTTTGCTCCACCATTTCACAATGTGATACCCTGCTTCACTGTCACCACCACCAAGACCCTCACCGAATGTGTTCCCCAGACTTTGGATTTCCTAGCCTCTGAAACTGTAGGCAATAAATTTTGTTTTCTTTATAAAATATCCAGTTCCATGTATTTTGTTATAAGCAATAGAAATGGATTAATATATCACCAATACTTATTACCTTTTTTCTTTTTAAAGGTGTGAGGTGATACCTCCATGTGGTTTTGATTTGCATTTCCCTGATTATTAGTGATGTTGGGCATTTTGTTACATTCCTGATGGCCATTTGTATGTATTCTTTTGAGAAACATCTATTCAGGTCTCTTGCCCATTTTTAAATAGGGTTATTTGTTTTCTTGCAATTGAGCTCTTTGAGTTCCTTTTAAATTTTGGAAATTAACCACTTATCAGATATCAGTTCACAAATATTTTCTCCTACTTTGTAGATTGTCTTTTTACTCTGCTGATTGTTTCCTTTTCTGTGCAGAAGTTTTTTAATTTGATATAATCCCATTTGTCTACTTTCGCTTTTATTGCATTTACTTTTGAGGTCCTATCCAAAAAAGTATTGCCCAGACCAATGTCAGGGAGCTTTCTCCCTGGTTTCTTCTAGTAGTTTTGTAGTTGCAGGCTTTACATTTAAGTCTTTAACCCACTTTGAGTTGATTTTTGCATATGGTGAGAGAGGTCTAATTTCATTTTTCTGTGTAATTTTTTAAATACCATTTATTTGAAACACTGTCCTTTTCCCATTGTGTGTTCTTGGCACCTTTGCTGAAAATCAGTTGGCTGTCTATGCATGGATTTATTTTCAGGCTCTCTATTCTGTTCCTTTGGTCTATTTATCTGTTTTTATGCCAGTATCATGCCATTTTGGTTGCCCTACCTTGGTAGTATATTTTGAAGTCAGGTAGTGTGATGCCTTCAACTTTGTTCTTCTTGTTCAAGATTGCTTTGGCTATCCAGGGTCTTTTGTGATTCCATGCAAATTTTACAATTGTCTTTTCTATTTCTGTAAAGAATGTCATTGGTATTTTGAAAGGGATTGTGTTGAATCTATAGATCACTTTGGGTAGTATGGACATTTTAACAATTTCTATTCTTCCAATCCATGAACAGAGGATATCTTTTCATTTATTTGTGTCTTCTTCAATTTTTTTTCAACACTGTTTTACAGTTTTTCTTGTAGAGATCTTTCACCTCCTTGGTTAAATTTACTTCTAAATATTTTATTTTACTTTTTATAGCTATTGTAAATAGGATTTTTTAAAATTTCTTTTTCAGATAGTTTACTATTAATGTATAGAAGTGCTACTGATTTTTTATATGTTGGTTTTATATCCAGCAACTTGACTGATTTCATTTATTAGGTCTAACAGTTTTTTGGTATAGTCTTTAGGGTTTTCTGTATATAAGATCATGTTATCTGCAAACAGAGACAATTAACTTCTTCCTTTCCAGTTTGGATGCCTTTTATATTTTAACTTGCCTAATTTCTCTGGCTAGGACTTCCAATACTATGTTGAATAGAAGTAGCAAAAACGATCATCTTTGTCTTGCTCCGGATATTAGAGGAAAAACTTTCAACTTTTTCCCATTCAGTGTAATGTTAGCTATGGACTTGTAAAGGACAACATTTCTGATGGAGAATAATAGGACCAAAGACCAGAGGTGGATTGACATGGTATTTAGACAAAAAGGCTAAAGAACAGTAAGAGACAGTGACCTGACTAGAGGGGAGCATCCTTATTGAATGAAAGTAAGAGACAAAATGGTGAGATCTTCAACGTTAGACAAAGAAAGTTTGGATCAAACCTGATAAGTTATAGCAGCCTCTTCTTAAATCTGGGGATCTGGGGAGACATAGGCTATGAACTCCATGAGGTCAGAGATGTTTGATTTGGTCACAGCAATAAACCCAATGCCTAGGACACGTACTGAAACATAGTGGGTGCTCAATAAATAGTTAAATGAATGAATGAACACGATATAATCTCTAGGATGCTTTGTTTGGAAATAGTTCATGAGACTTAGTAGAGATAAGACTGTAGAAATAGACTTTCTCAAAATCTGGACCATGGCTTGTATTTTAGTGACATTAAAATTCAGTTTCCTGTGCCTTTCCTAAGACCTACTGAATCATCTAAGACTAGGATGAAGAATCTGAGTGTAATGAGTTTCTTACATGTTTCTTACATGCACACTGCTATTGTTTGAATGTGTCTTGCAAAGTTCATGTGTTGGAAAATTAATCCCCAATGCAACAGAGTTGAAGGTGAGACTTTTAAGAGGTGATTAGAGTCCTCGTGAATGGATTAATATTGTTATCACAGGAATAGGTTAGCTATTGCAAAAGTGGTTCCTAATAAAAAGGATGCAGTGGGCCCCCTCCTACTCTCTCTCTTGCATGTACTCTCTTGCCATGTGTTGCCTTTCACCCTGTTATGACGCAGCAAGAAGGCCCTCATCAGATGCAGCCGCTTGATCTTGGGCTTCCCTGCCTCCAGAACTATAAGCCAAATAAACTTCTATTGTTTGCAAATTACCATCTGTGGTATTCTGTTACAGCAACACCAGTGAAGTAGGACACACACTAAAGTTTGAGAATTACTGCCCTAGAAGAGGTAAGATGATGAAATTCCTTAAGTGTGATCTATATTTGAGAGACTTAGATAACTTACCAGAATTTTATAAAGTAGAGGAAAGAGTCAAAATGACCAAGTTTCCAAGCTGGCAGGTGGAAAGAATGATACCACCATTGTTAGAACATAGGAAACCTGTGCATAGGTATGGAAGATACTTCTCATTTAAAATTGTATACGGTAATACAGTTGTACATTTCAGAAGACAACACAAAGGCATATGCAAAGGTGAAATGTAAGACCAAGCTAAGAAAGTTCTGTGCTTCTAGAACCGTGGAAGGTACTGCATATAATAAGTAAATTGACACCACATTCCATCACGTGAGGGTGTGAAAGACAAATTAGTCTCATTTCTTATTATCAAAACCTATATTCAAAGCATGTTACTCCTGTTTGTTTCATAATGAAGGCATTGCATATGTCTCAATAAATAATTCTTTATGCACTAGATCCTTGAAATTGGCTTCTTCCCAGCCATGAAACAGATATGGTATTGGCACAATGCTAGAAAGCAAGAAAGGAATGCCAGAGATCTAATTTGAGGAAAGATCTGAATGCAAATGTCTCTGGTAAATAGTAACATTTTAGAAAGTTGTTCGGTTTTCCATAGTTCAGATTTTATTTATAATTCTTAGGCTGTAGTATATAGAATCCATACTTAGAATCAGATTTTTTTTTTTTTGATATGAAGATGGGCTAAGGCCAGTAAATGCTACTCATGTGAAGAAATCTTTAAACATGGAACTACTTTGGCACATGTTAGCTTCTGTGCATGTGTGTTATGGGAAACCTGACATTTAAAATACCTAGTGAGTTGAATACCCAACCGTAAATTATCCCTTCCACCATGATGGACAGATGTTCAATCTATGCTTACAGAATGTTCATCATAAAACCCCAAATCTCCTTGTCAGTTTTTAATTAATCACTAAAAGAAGAAAGGTCAGGTGACACAAAGGAGTATTAGAACCTGCCTCCACCTCTACTCATGAGACTGCTTGCTTCACCGCAACTGTTTTGGAGGCTCTGCTTTTTTATGTGAGTTTGATGCAAAGTTGAAGGCAATATATTAAGAGATTCTATGTGAATTGTCCTGTTTTCTTAGTTCAACAAGAAAAATATTGACTCTAGCTTTTTTTTAAAAAAGCAGGAAAAAAAAAAGAAACTGCTGGTTGAAAATGTATACTGCCAAATTTGGGTCACACATTAGTTATGTGTGTGTGCTACAATAACCAATTACTTCATTGTTCCTGTCAAAGGAACTATGAGTTTTTCTTGCCAAAAAAAAGCCAAAAACTAAGTAAGGCAGCACACTTGACAGTAACTCCCTCACCACTTCCCCCCAAAACATGTCTGGTGAAATCAACATGTCAATGCTGAGAACATATTTAAATATAAAAGAGGACCAGAATTTTCTTCCTAAATGACCATTCCTAGGGCATCTTCCTTATAGGAATTCTAGGTCAAGAAACTGACACCTGATGAGGGAAACAGTCTGAACTCTGTAAAGTATGCTAATAATTACTCCTGAACAAATCCTAGTTCAATTATTAAAAGAAGGATCTTGAGGTTATTTATGCATTCAGCCAATAAGTTGTGTGCAATTTGATCTCTGCGTAATATAATCATGTTTTAATGCCAGCTATCAGAACCATTATAAGCTTGATTCAACAATAAGGGAATAAACTGACTCCTCTCAAAGAGCCTCATATTCTCTCAGGCCTCAGAGCACTAAGTAGCATAGAGCCAGCAGCTTCTTTTTCTTGATTCCCTCAGCGCCCAAGCAGTTTAGGGGATTCCAGTACAGAGACAGAGGAAAAGGAAAGAAGCGATTCCTACCAGGAGGTTCAGAGCATTGGAAATAAATATAGAGTTAAATGCTTCAAAAGAGGAAGAACTATTCTGTGTCCTCGGCTTGTGTGAAATAACTAACTTAAAAAATATGAAGACCCCTTCCCTTCGTCTTAACAGTAATACTTCTATCATTTTTATCGCTTTCTCCCACATGGATAAAGATCTAGTGATACACTAGAAGGAAAAGTGTTTTCTTTCTGTAAAAAGATATACTTTTGTGGTTTTCTACATGTCAAGGACAACTGAGCTCAAAAAGATATAAATTAGATTTATTTAGAGTCTGAATTTATACAGTACTAAATTGTACTATTTTATTTCAATCAAGTTTGACCTTAAAACCATGCCATTTTGTTCTGAAGGTGTATTTTTATTTTTGTAAATATAGGATTTATAGACCTTTTGTGAGTGATAGATTATATTAACTTTAGGCATATTTTAATCATTTAGCAAAGTGCTAATAACCAATTGCATTTAATGAATGAATTTTTTTAAAAAACTTCAAAATTCAACTCTCTTTAAATCTACTGTGTTATTATTTACCTTTATTCATCAGAGTGATTGTGCTATGATTACCTGGAAATAAATAGCTTCTAACTAACTTCGCTACATGGCTAGTTCTTCTTTGAACAATAGCTAATCAAGTATGTTCAGAAAGCAAAAATTAAAAGTAAATTTCATTCTTTGTAGTCAACAACTACAAAATGCTTTTTTTTTTTTTTGGCAGAAGATTATAATGCTTTTTATAAGCCATTAAAAAAATGCAGTACCAGAGATAGAAATATGAGAGACATGAGTCAGTTTCAATAATTTAATTTAAAAACAACCCTGGGTCATTTCTCAAAGTCAATCTTCTATGTCAGGAAAATTGAAAGTAATTTAGAGAATCATACCTTTTACTAAATATTTCAAATCCAGGCCCTTCATCTGTATTATAAGTAGCTAAAGAAAGAAGTATTTAATAGCAGTCCAGGCACTCTGACTCTATGAACACCCATCTTGCAAATATGAAAAACTTGTGAGTCAAGGGATGCACACTCTCCTCATCCAGTTGCAAAAACCTAGATTGGCATCAGTTATGGAAGCTTTCTGGTTGTCATCTCCTCTATCCCTGCCATTTTTTATCTTCAAGAAGGCTACGCACAAAGCAGGCCCAGCCACTTAGCAGGCTTCTCTACTTAAGATCCCTTCTCCATTCTTGGATCCCTTCCATTATTGAGGCTCCTAGTGTAATAAAAATTAAAGAAATGTTAAAACAAGGTTACACAATATGTAGCATCCTTTAAAAGTTAAATCCTAAGAATGAATCTCAATAACAGTGTGGATAATAACCTCATTAGGAGACAACATCAAAAGTCTAAATTTGAGGCCCTGCAAAAAGATCAGTATAGACCTAATGGCTCTCCTGGCTCTCTATAATTAGCCCTACTATTTACTCTTAGTGTTCATTCCCTTACTGTTTTCCAACAGGTTTCTCTCCCACCAGTATTTCACACTTGCAATTCATCCTCCATAATGCTGCCAAAGTGATCTTTCTAAAATGCCCATTTGATCATGTGACATTGGTCTGTAGAAAGTCAGGCTGCTTCGTGTGGGAACCACGGAAGCCTGTCCTTGCTTGGGCCCTGGCTTGCCCCCCATTCCTTGTCCCCGTGTGGTCCCCCTCTCCCACTCAGCCTCTACACTCCGCACCTGTCATTGGCTCACCCTGTTCCCTGAGCCTGGATTGTTCGTATTCTCTCAATCTGCCTGCAAAATACCTGTTCCTCTTTCAAGATTCACTACAAGCTTTCACTAACCCTCTCAAGAGGCTCTGGCCACCTTCTTTTTGGCCCTGTTGTATCCCAGTTACCTTTTTCATGGTCTTTATAACAACTATTACCCCTAGTTGTTAAAGAGTTTGACTCTGTTTACTGCATTGGAAGTTTCTTGAGGGCAGGGACTATGTTTTTATCCACTTTCATATCCTCAGTGTCTGGAGCACCGGGAGTACTAGATTGATATGTTTTACAACTAATATCTTTGTTGTTGTTGAGTTTACTTGATTTTTCTTGTTTTTTCTCACTTCTCACCTTTCCATTTTTGAATTTTAAAAAATCACTTTAATCTTGACTGATAAACATTAAAGTAATGTTTTCAAAGACTTTTATCATGAGTAAATAGAATTATGTTTTGAAGAGAAATTCTGCATAATTTTTAAAAGGCCATCAGCTTCTAAGTTCCTTGAGAATATAAAGCTCTCCACAATGCTTTCCATACATCTCTTCATCTGCTTATACTTAAATCTACTTCTCTTCAAGCATGGAGAGACAAGAAAATTTCTGACTTTTTATTCAATTTTATGATTTCTGTCTTTATTTTTATTATGGCAGTATTCTTTTTCTGCTACTTGTTCATTTCAAATATGTAATGTTTCTGCTATACTGTGGATTAAATGACTTGCATGGGCTGTCCTGCACCCCCAGCACCATCCGTAGTAGCTTTTTCTATGGAGAAATGTATTTTAGGTTGAAATCTGCCTCAAAATCCTTTTGTAACTTAGCATATTTGTAGGTTGTGGATTCTCCACTGAGATTAGGAAGCCTACTATGTGCTAATTTATCTTATTCATTCAGCAAGCATTTATTGAGTAACAATATTTGTCAGGATCAACTTCAGGCTTTGAGGATGGGAAGTGAGATGAATTAGGTCCTTGCCTTCAAGGGGTTTACAATCTACACATAATTTTTTATATTTTTATCTTAATTGCATACAAAATAGTTATGATGAGAATAACAAATTATCTTTATCCTTCTGAAAAACATTTCATAGATATAAGAAATATTTTGTCATATACATTGCCTTAAATACTCATTTGAGGATTTTCACATCTATGTTCAAAAGGATTTCAGCTGTAGTTTTCTCTTTTTGTTGTATCTTTGTCCAGTTTTGAAAAGAAATTAAAGCGGACACAAAAAGGTACAAGATATTCCATGCTCTTAGATTGGAAGAATTAACATCTTGAAAATGTCCGTACTACCCAAAGTGATCTACAGATTCAATGCAATCCCCACCACAATACCAATGACATTCTTCACAGAAATAGAAAAAACTATGCTAATATTCATATGGAACAACAAAAGACCCCAAATAGCCAAAACAATCCTGAGCAAAAAAAATAAAGCCAGAGTCATTACACTACCTGATCTTAAATTATACTACAAAGCTATAGTAACCAAAACAGCATGGAACTGGCATTAAAAACAGACACTTGGACCAACAGAACAGAATAAGAACCCAGAAATCAACCCACATACTCATTTGACAAGGGTCCCAAGAACATGCTTTGGGGAAAGGACAGCCTCTTTAATAAAGGTGCTGGGAAAACTGGATATCCATGTATAAAAGAATGAAACTAGACCCATACCTCTCACCATGTACCAAAATCAACTCAAAATGGATTAAAGACTTAAATATAAGATCTGAAACTATAAAACTCCTAGGGGAAAATATAACGGAAACACTTTGGGATGTAGGACTGGGCAAAGACTTTATGAATGAGACCCCAAAAGCACAGGCAACAAAAGAAAAAATAAACAAATGGGATTATATCAAACTAAAAGCTTCTGCACAACAAAGGAAACAATCAACAAAGTGAAAAGATAACCTACAGAATAGGAGAATATATCTGCAAACTATACATCTCAGAATATACAAGGAACTCAAATCACTTAACTCAAACAACTTAACAGTTAAAAAAATCCAAGTAACCCAATTAAAAAATGGGCAAAGAAGCAAATAGATATTTCTCAAAGGAAGATATACATATGGCCAATAGACACATGAAAAAATGCTCAACATCACTCAGCATCAGGGAAATGCAAATAAAACCATAATGAGATATCATCTCACCCAAGTTAGACAGACTATTATGAAAAAAAAGAGAATAACAAATGCTGGTGAGGATATGGAGAAAGAGGAGCCCTTCTGCACTGTTGGTGGGACTGTAAATTAGTGGAGCCATTATGGAAAACAGTATGGAGTTTCCTCAAGCAACTACAGATAGGACCTTCATATTATCCAGTGATCCCACTGCCAGGTATATACCCAAAGATATGGAAATCATCATGTTGAAAGGATACCTGCACTCCCATGTTTATCACAGCTCTATTTACAACAGAAAAGATATGGAACCAACTTAAATGTCCACTGATGGATGACTGGATAAGAAAAATGTGATATATATGCACAATGGAATACTACTCAGCCATGAAAAAGAATGAAATTCTGCCACTTGCAGCAATATGGATGAGCTTGGAGAAAACTATGTTAAGTGAAATAAGCTGGACACAGAAAGAGAAATACTGCATGTCCTCACACATTAATTGGACTAAAAAAGAAAGGAAGGAAAGAAGGAAGGACAATCACAATAATACATTGAACTTTCTAAAGGAGAGAAGAGAACTATGG
This sequence comes from Cynocephalus volans, assembly GCF_027409185.1. Taxonomy (NCBI): domain Eukaryota; kingdom Metazoa; phylum Chordata; class Mammalia; order Dermoptera; family Cynocephalidae; genus Cynocephalus; species Cynocephalus volans. Next base: position 101,667,460 of record NC_084462.1, read on the forward strand.
TTACTAGAGTTGTGAAAGGGGGAGAGGGGATAGTGAGAAATTGGTTAAAGGCCACAAAGAATGATTATGTCTTATACTGATGAATATTCTAATTATCCTGATTTGATCGTCACATATTGTACATGGGTATTGATATTCAACTCTGTATCCCACAAATATGTATAATCAATTATATTTCAACTTAAAAGAAAAACTCATTTGAGATCTATTCTTCCAATAATGTTTTCCTTTATAATGAACTTCCCTCCATCTCAATGAGATTTGTAATACTTTGTTATTTGATAGCATCTACATTGATCCTTGAGCACCCCTGTGGAAGGATTTCTCCAACAATATATTTATTGTTATAGCCCTTTTTTTCTCCAGTCTAGACAAGAGAAGATCCATTCACTATTTGAGGTCTCATTTATTGTCTTCCACCAAGAAAAAAAAGATAATGTATATGGAGATATAAAGTCTTAAACAATGTACAGTCCTAAGTATTTAATATGTGAATTAGTGACCTTAAATAGTTCTCCTTTAATCAGATCAGAATTATTCTTGGCAACTAATGGATGTATCTGTAAAATGGAATTTGTCCATTAATTATAGAAGGTTTTTAAAGATCTTTTAACATGAGATAAATAAAGCAGTAGATCAACAGAAGATAGGTATATTTTATAATAATTACTCTGAAAGAGCTATTTCAAGTAATAATTACCCACTCAGGAATGGTTGGGGAATTTCTAATGGCTATAGCTGTAGGAATCACTTACCATGTGCAAGACAAACCTGCCATTTCCCCAAGCTTAAAATGGAAACACTCTTTAATGGAAAAATAATGCCTTAATTCACTCTTAAAATTTTCAAGTTAAATTAATAAAATGCATAGTTTTACTCATCATTTTTCTAAAGATAATTTTCTTTAAATTATCCTTATTATTTGCAGAAAAAGCTAGGAAAATGGTAGATTTCTTTTTTGTTCCCATGGAAGCCTTCCTTCTATCTGACTTATCATACCTTTCCTTATAAAGTTATTTATTTAATGCCATCATTTTAACTTTTGATATTTTCTGCCCTAAATCTCCTGTTTAAATCAGCTTATATTTTTTGGCTTGTCTGATTGTAGAACCTTCCTGTATGAAACTGGTCACACCATCCAGAAAAAAACCTAGAATACAATTTTATGGTGCCAATCAAGAAGAAAAAAATAGTTCATTTTGCTTGCAAGTTTATTTGTATATTGGTTTATTCACTCAACTAGTATTTGCTGAGCATCAAGAGCTGAAGTAAAGCAGGGAGATGTCTACATAAAAAGAAATTTCAATGCAGAATGAGACACTGGAACTTTATATATGGTGCTCTAGGGAAAAATTACTCAACCCTCACAACATTGTTGCAATTCAATTAAATAGTATTAGCCCACTAAGCAGATCTACTCTTCCTAAGATTTCGTGGCTTCTTTTACCAGGGAACTTCTTAATTATATGAGTCTGTCAAAAGATAGAGCTGTCTTCAGAAACTCCCATGGAAAGTTTCTGAAAATAATCTCTCATGTCAATTTTAAATTATCTATAAACCTCCACCTACTTTCCCACTGTTAGCCTATCAGTATTTTTATTGAGAAAAAAATACATAGATCCTCAGCAATCATCGATTAAATGTTAATGATTTTTACTCTTCTCAGGTGACTTCCCTTATAAGAAACCCACTAAATTTCACACAGACACATATGATTAAGATAGCCATCGAATGAAGAACTTAGGCCTGCTGGAATCTTATGCAATTCAACCAGACTTGTTTAAACTAGGTTTCTCAGTATTGGGTGCCAGAGAACTTGAAGATATTAATTATAAGAAGAATTAAAAATCCACCTCATGGGCCAGTCGGAAACCTGAACTCAAAATCTTGCCTGTTTGTTGTATTTCCTCCTTTGCCCCACATCAGCCTTTTACTTTCTGATTGGGCAGACCCCCTCAACTTGTGTTTTAGTGATGTGGCTCTTCCTTGCCTGGGCAGCAATAGACTCAGCTTTGGTATTTTTCAGCTCTGATGATCTTTGTATATTGATTCTGACATGCTAAAGCCCCATAATATGTATTTTTTTTATTTAAAATTATATAATATTTGCTGTGTGTCAGACCCTGTCCTTAGAACTTTGCAAATACAAACCCACATAAGTAATGGTTTATAATTTTTCTGAAGCAAGAATGGGAAACATAGATACTTTTAGGAAGCATCATTTAACCAGTAAGTGAACCTAACTGACTGCCCTGTATTCATATCTCACCATCTAGCACTTTCCTTACTATTTTTTTTAACATTTACATGTACATATTTGTGGGGCACAGTATGTTATTTCAATATACGCATATACTGCTCAATGATTCACTTAGGGTAGATAGCACAGTTTTGTACAATCTTTGCTTTCTTCTTGTTTTCAGTAGTAACCATCATGAAGACTTATGGGAGAAAAAAAATGCCTCAAAAAAGAAACTTACCTGCTAGAGCTGTTGATAGAAATAAAGAAGAAGCAAAGTACTTTGTGAAAGTAATATTTCTTAGCCAGAATATAGAAGTTTTCAATAGATTAAACAGTGGCATGTTGGTTTTGATAGTGGATCAGATGTGTAACATGAAAGAATTCACAGTATTTTCTATGCAAAGCAAAATAAACCCACCTTTTTTGGTACAAGTTTCATGTCACAATCAATGCAATAGTTGCATACCATGGGGTAGAAAAGACAGTGAAAGTTGAATGTGTTTCCTTGGTGCTAGGAGGATATGCACCAGAAAGAGCTATCAATAGAAGAGTAAGGGCAGAGAAAGCCAGAAGTCAGAATAAAGTCAGAAAAAATATTCCCATACACATAGAATAGAAAATTCATAAAGATCTCCAAATCTATCTTTGTAAATGCCAAAGGTCTACTACACTGTTTAAGATGCTTGAAAATTACATACTTTTATTACTCAATGTGAATTTTTAAATTATTTTTTACTGTGGTAAATACAATAAAATTTACCACTTTAACCATTTTAAAAAGTACAGTTCAGTAACATTAAGTGCATTCACATTGCTGTGAAACCTTTACCAATACCTATTTCCAGAATTTCTTCATCATCCCAACCTAAAACTCTGTACCCATGAAACCATAACTCCACATTTCCCCTTCCCCCAACCCAAATAACCACTGTTCTACTTTCTGTCTTACGAATTTGACTATTTTATGTACCTCGTGTAAGTGTAGTCATACAATATTTATCCTTTTTTGTATGGCTTATTTCGTTTAGCACAGTGTCTTCAAGCCTCATCCATATTATAGTATGTGTCAGAATGTCATTACTTTTTTTTTTTTTTTTTGTGCTGGTAAGCGGATCACAACCCTTGGCCTGGCATCGCCCGCACCACGCTCAGCCAGTGAGCGCACAGGCCATCCCTATATAGGATCCGAACCCGCCTCGGGAGCACTGCTGCGCTCCCAGCACTGCACTCTCCTGAGTGCGCCACGGGGTCGGCCCAGAATGTCATTACTTTTTAAGGCTGAATAATATTCCATTGTACGTATATACCACATTTTGTTCATTGACTCATCTGCCAATGAGCATTTGGGCTTTAATCTTTTGGCTACTGGGAATAATCTTGTTAAGAACATTAATGTACAAAAATCTGTTCAAGTCCCTGCTTTCTGTTCTTTTGGTTATATGCCCAGAAGTGGAATTGCTGGATCATATGGTAATTCCATGTTTAATATTTTAAGGAACCACCATACTACAACAGGAATATTTTTTATAGGACAAATGCAGTTAGCGTAATGGTAGCAAAGCTCAAATGAAAATACTCCTTATCCTCACTACTGGTTTTAGTAAAATAATTAAATCAAAATTCACACTCACCCTTTAATAACTCTTGTTTGCTGGGGCAAACATCTTGCATAAATTTCATTCTTTCAAGTCCAGGATATTTATAGCCATATGTACTCTTCTCTCTCTATCTGGAAGCTGTCCATTGATTTTTCTTGGTAATTCATGGCCTCTGATTATTAGTTATTAACTCTATTTTGATGGCAGAAACCCAAAAGCAGAAGAATTATCTACTGTGAAATTTGTTCATCAGAATTTAGTTTCATATTTCCCTTTGCCTGTAGTTTTTACTTCTTTCCTCATAAAGTCAGAAATAAATGACAGTTATGATCATGGTCTGTTAACTTCTGATTTTGGTAATTTATTTTGCAATATTTTCCATCCACATTTGTAAGGAAACAACTTACTTAAATATTTCAGGGTCTTTTTTCCTCCTTTGATTATAGTGCTGTCAATTGTATTTTCAGTTGGTTTCATGAGTGTTTTAATGTAAAAATACAAATATTGTCCACTATAAAGTTTTTTCAAATTTCTTTTATATCAAAAGCCTAGCTTGAGTATTCAATATCTGCTAAAGTTACACATTTGTGAATAATAACTATTGACCTCAAAGTTTATATAGGAACCAAATGCCAGACAAGCTGTTTTGCATGTTTCATTAACAGCAAAACTGTGGTTTGTTTTACAATAATGTCAGCAATGAAAAAATTGGGGGAAAACAAATAATTGAAATAAAATCCAGTGAAACTTTTTTCTTAACTTATTTTATTTTTGCATTAAACTGAAGCCCAGTAATGACCTATAGTTCTGTAATATTTACCTAATTCTGAAAATACATGTAGCATAACGTGTTGTGATAGTATAATCAAGTTTGGAATAATATGCTTGTTCTGGGATTGTGACAGTATATTTATTGCTCCAAATTTGAAATCTGCTTAAGTTTCCCAGCTGCAGAGCCTTAAGTCAACTCATGTCTTTAACTGTGTAAGTTCATTTATTCCAAACCAAATAGAATTTCTTTTGCAGGGAAGGACACCTTTAAAAGTCTCATTAATGAAATCCTAATGAGGAATTTTGGATTTTGGAAGATACTGTGGCATTTTTATGAGTTTAGTACAAAAAGTTACAAAATATACAGATAAGATTTTCTATAAAATACATGAAGGCAAAATGTTCCTGACAAAGTCAGAACATTCTAAAATACTTGAAAACTTTTCTAATGCCTGAGAAAAACACCAAAGCTATTCTCGCTAATACCTTGTGAACCAAACTTATTTTCTCATCTTGGCTTGGGTTCAGTTGATGCACCTTTAGAAAGAGAAATTGGCACTTCTTGTTGGAGTGGGAGCCTAAACAGTCTTACTCCTTTAACTTTGAGGATATAAATGGTCTATTTCTGCAATCATGCAAATATGCAACTAAAATAAATGCCAATTTATAAAGTGAAAGGACTAGTTTTAAATGTAAATATAAGAACAGTAAAGGGATCCAAGATCTGTAACAAATTAAGGATGAGATTTTTTAAAAATATCAGATTATGGATAAATAATTATCATAATAAAGGCAGAATTTGAACCCCAAAACAATAAAATTTTAGTTAAGGATTTCATTTGGCATCAAATGGAGGATCAGTGATAATGGGAAACATCAGAAGGGTATACAAATTTTGGAGGCTATTAAAATCATCAAAGGTCAAAATACTTTTTAATATTTATCCATTCTCTAGCTAAGCTCACTCATGGCCTTGTGCCACTGCATAATTTCAAATTGTCAGTTTACTATACTCTGGCATCTGAAATACAGATAGATGAAAGTCACAGAATGATTGACCAGCAAAGAACCTCAAGAAATTATCTGGTCTGTTCCCCAAACAGGAGGACACCTAAACCATTTAAGACAAAATATTAATTCTTTAATTTCAGAAATCTTCAGGAAAATTGCTTGTGCAGTTCTTTCTGTTCAAAGGTAATTTACTATATTTATCAATTTTGTTTTGTGGCCCCTGAGTTCAAAGTATAAACTACAATTTGGTTTAAACTAAATCAGCTTAGAAAGTGTTTTTTCTTGAAAATTTCTCTTTGCTTTATTTGACCCTCAAATCTGCTCAGTTGATTTTAATATTTAAAAAAAAAAAAAAAAAAGCCTTACACCTAGGCTATAACCCAGCATGACAAATTCCAGCCCAGGCAACATTTTATGATCCAGTGTCAAGTACTTGAAAAATGAGAGGAAAAAGAGGTTTAACTGTAACATGGAGACATTTTAAACTGGATGCTAACCACTTCAATAAGGTGTGTGTTTAAGCATAAAAACTGACTATATTTTTCTTTTCTGATTTAAGCAAAACCTTTTATTTTCATAATCAGGGCCAAATGTATTTCATATTCTGGACGTAAACCAAAACTCAAAAGGGGGATGAAAGAGCATTACCCATGCAAGCAATAGATTTGAGGCAAGTTTTAATTTGAAAAGAAAAATTCTAACATCCAGTTATTTTAAAGCATGAGTTGCATTCAACACACCAACCCTTCATTATTCATACATGGAAATGTGTATTTAATGCTTAAATCTTTAAGGATTTATTTGATAAAATATCTAAATTTCTTTTTAAAAAAGGCAAATGAAATCCGGTTTTTAATTCTTTAAAGGACAAGTTGCAAAGCATGTAAAAATATAACACGGCCTCTTAGTTTTTAAACTATAACTACAATTTGCCTATCCAATGGTTTGCTCATCTGGATATCAGTAACATACAGACTTGATCTAATAATGGCTAATTATGCAGTTGTTTATCAGCTCATTTGAAACATTTTGAGATTCAGTCTAGCTCAGCAAATTACTGTGCTTAAGGCAGTTCTACATTCTAGAAAATTATAATATCCCCAGAAGGCAAAGAATTAATAATAAAAATCCTCTTTTGTAAAAGATTATCATTGCAGAGCAAATGGAGCAGATCTTCCCTATCCTACTGCATTTAATGTTCTCATTTTCCCCTGAAACTTTGATGGAGAGGCAATGAGAATATCTCTGTTTTATTAACTTATTAAGAGGCACATTTATAGAACTTGTGCACTATATTGATTCCTAAAGCTGCACTGCTGCTAAGAGCCAATAATCACAGAAGAGTAGGATGATTCAATTTATTATCCCAGAATGTTTCTGAAACTCAGTAGAGCCCAAACTTTCACCCAGTTCAGAAAGTCGGGTTATTTAACTTCTGTAAGCCTCAATTTATTCATCTGCAAACTACGGGTAATAACAGCAGTCAGCTTCTGGATGTTGTGAGGATTAAATGCATGTAATGCACCTAATATAGTGCCTGTATATATTAAATAATGTTAGTTTGGGTTATTATTATGGTTATTATTGTCATCATTACCTCCTGTGGTTCAGGAATCAAATAAAGATGTATGCAGTTCAAGATGGCGGCGGCTGCGGCGGCTGGCGTGGAGTAGCTGAGGTGGAAAAGGTGGCCACTGGGCCTCAGGCAGCCGGGAAACTTGTGGACCTTCCTCTGGCCATCTCTTAAGGGAGGACTGCTGCTGCTGGCCGGTCGTGGGGGCTCAACGCCACTTTGCCCCCGGCAGGAGAGGCTGCCTCATTTACAGGCAACAGCTTTGAAGTGTGGAGCAGGAAAAGAACTGATTCTTAGCTGCAAAAGCGAGTCTTGAAACAGGGAACACGGCGCCAGGGCTGCTGTGGATGCAGCCAGGATCCCGGAGGCCGGGGCCGCACTGAAGGCGGCCAGCTGCCCTATTCAGGATTCAAGGTTTCAGGCAGGCATTAAAGAAGATTCCTGGGAGCGCCGGAGCGGCGCCGCGACTGAACAGCCCGAGGCGGCAGCGCCGAGAACACGGAAGGCAACAAACCAGAGACAGAGCGAGCGCCCGACCTGGCACAGCACTGTGAGTGATCCCTGGCACAGCTCTGTTCGGGGGGTGGATGCCCACGCGGCTCCCGCCTGCAACACCAGGCCACTCACTGCCCCGGTGCTGCCTCCATTTTCCCAGGTGCGGGCAGCTCCACCCTGCTCGGCCATCACTGAGCCCATTTGCTTGGCCTGGCGCGAGGCTTTCTGGACCCTGCGGGCCAGCCTCCTCTCCCACTCCCTCCGCGGTTCTCTGGCGGGGCTGGGGGTGTGGGGCGTCCCGACCAGTGTTGGGAGGGCTAGGAAGTACGGGCGGGCCGACTGTCACTCCACCACACCCTGGACTCCGGCCCTGGTAAACTTCCTGTTACTGGGAGGCAGATACCATCTCTGCGACCACCAGTTTGGAAAAAAGCCTAACGAATTTCTGGTTGGGAATAGTGTGGTAGGAGAGTTCCCAGGTCCGCTTGAACCTGCCGGAGAGCAGGCTGCAGGCGGGCACTAGACTCGGTTTATACCGGGGGGATATAAAGGTGAACAAGACCCGAGAAAGATCTACACAGTGCTACAAAGGCACCCAGAGAGACCGGTCGTCTGTGCCTAGCAGAAACCTGGTAGACTTCCTGGGCGAGGAGGTGCTGAGCAGGGTCTTGAAGGCCCAGCTGATAGACGAGGGGTGCAGAAGACACGCCCCAGCCCAGCACAGTGTGCACAGAGGGGGGAGACGTGCGGCCAGGGAGTCGGAGACTCGACAGAAACCACACACCCGGTGGGGTCGCCACTGCACGATCTAACAGCCTGGGCCAGAGCACACGGAACAGGGAGAAGTCCTGTACAGAAAGTGAAAGCTCAACAGAGATCACACACCCTGTGGTACGTGATCCACCAGCCCAGCAGAGTACAAGCTGACCAGAAAGGTGGATCCCCGGAGAAGCCCAAGACCCGAGGCAACCACAAACACAAGACACTAGAGGCCAACTGAGCAGTCACGGCGGGAGCCATACCAAATTGGCAACCACAGCAACATCCTAGTTAGTCATTAGTCTCAAACCGGTGGACTGTGAAACCCCCTGCCACAATGAATAAACACCAAAAAAAAGACACCAGAAATACAAAAAATCTAGAAAGTACACCACCAAAAGTTAATAAATCTCATACTCTAGATCCTATAGAACAAGAAGCCCTTGAAATAACTGACAAGGAATTTCGAGTGATAATTCTAAGGAAACTAAATGAGATACAAGAAAACTCAGCTAGACATCATGATGAAATGAGGAAAAGTATACAGGATCTGAAAGAGGAAATATACAAGGAAATCAATGTGCTGAAAAAAAATGTAGCAGAACTTGCTGAACTGAAGAAGTTATTCAGCGAAATAAAAAACACAACGGAGAGTTTAACCAGCAGGCTTGTCGAAGTTGAAGAGAGAACCTCTGAACTTGAAGATGGGCTGTTTGAAATAACACAAGCAGACAAAAAGAAAGAAAAAAGAATCAAGGACATGGAAGAAAATCTGAGAGAGATATCAGACAACCTCAAGCGCTCAAATATCCGAGTCATGGGTATTCCAGAAGGGGAGGAAAATGGAGATTCCATTGAAAACATATTCAACAAAATAGTGGCAGAAAACTTCCCAGGTATAGGAAAAATCACAGATCTTCAGATCCAGGAAGCTCAACGATCTCCAAACGTATTCAACCCAAAAAGGCCTTCACCAAGACATGTCATAGTCAAATTGGCAAAACTCAGAGACAAAGAGAGAATCTTAAAAGCTGCAAGAGAGAAGCGTCAAATCACCTATAAGGGAGCCCCAATCAGGTTAACATCAGACTTTTCATCACAAACCCTAAAAGCTAGAAAGGAATGGGATGATATTTTCAAAATACTAAAAGACAAAGATTGCCAGCCAAGAATACTCTACCCTGCAAGGCTATCCTTCCGAAATGAGGGGCAAATAGTATATTTCTCAGACAAACAAAAACTGCGGGAGTTCACTACCACAAGACCACCCTTACAAGAAATCCTCAAGGGAGTACTGGGTTTGGTTCCTGAAAAATAACTACCACTGCCATAAAAACCTAAGAAAAATCTAAACCCGCTAGTACAATAAAAATGGCATTCATGAAGAGAAAACAAGCTAACAAAAACACTATCTACAACCCAAGGAACCAACAAACAAAGAAACCAAACAGTAAATCAGAAAGCAAGGAACAAAAGACACCTAAGACAACCAAACAACCAATAAAATGCTAGGAATAAATCAACACCTTTCAATAACAACTCTTAATGTTAAAGGCTTAAATTCCCCAATTAAAAGACACAGACTGGCTGACTGGATCAAAAAGCAGGACCCAACTATATGCTGCCTACAAGAGACCCACCTCACCCATAAAGATTCACACAGACTAAGAGTGAAAGGATGGAAAAAGATTTACCATGCAAACAGAAAAGAAAAACGAGCTGGAGTGGCTATTCTTATATCTGACAAAATAGACTTTAAACTAAAAACCATAAAAAGAGACAATGAGGGACACTACTTAATGATAAAAGGACTGATCCATCAAGAAGACATAACAATCATAAATATGTATGCACCCAATGTTGGAGCAGCCAGATTTATAAAACAAACTCTATTAGACCTAAAGAAGGAAATAGACACTAATACCATAATAGCAGGGGACCTGAACACTCCACTGTCAATATTAGACAGATCATCTAGGCAAAGAATCAGTAGAGAAACACAAGATCTAAACAAGACTCTAGACCAATTGGAATTGGCAGATATCTACAGAACATTCCACCCAACAACCTCAGAATATTCATTCTTCTCATCAGCACATGGATCATTCTCCAGGATAGATCACATATTAGGTCACAAATCAAGTCTCAATAAATTCAAAAAAATTGGAATTATCCCATGTATCTTCTCAGACCACAATGGATTAAAACTAGAAATTAATAACAAACAAAACTCTGGAAACTATACAAACACATGGAAATTAAACAGCATTCTACTTAATGACATATGGGTCCAAGAAGAAATCAAGCAGGAAATCAAAAAGTTTATTGAAACTAATGAAAACAATGATACATCATACCAAAACCTGTGGGATACTGCAAAAGCAGTATTGAGGGGAAAATTTATTGCATTAAATGCTCACTTCAGAAGAATGGAAAGATGGCAAGTGAACAACCTAACACTTCACCTTAAAGAACTAGAAAAACAAGAACAATCCAATCCTAAAGTTAGCAGACGGAAAGAAATCATTAAGATCAGAGCAGAACTGAATGAAATTGAAAACCAAAAAACAATTCAAAAGATCAACGGATCAAAAAGTTGGTTTTTTGAAAAGATAAATAAAATTGACAAACCATTAGCATGGCTAACAAAAAAAAGAAGAGAGAAGACTCAAATAACAAAAATTAGAAATGAAAAAGGCGATATTACAACTGATTCATCTGAAATACAAGGAATCATTCGAGACTACTACAAACAACTATACGCCAACAAATTTGAAAATCTGGAGGAAATGGATAAATTTCTGGACACACACAAGCTCCCAAAACTGAACCGTGAAGACGTAGAAAATTTGAACAGACCAATAACAATAAAGGAGATTGAAGCTGTTATCAGAAGGCTCCCAACAAAGAAAAGCCCAGGACCAGATGGATTCACAGCAGAATTTTATCAAACATTCAAAGAGGAATTGACACCGATTCTTTACAAACTATTCCAAAAGATTGAAACGGACGCAAATCTCCCAAACTCATTCTATGAAGCAAACATCATCCTGATACCAAAACCAGGTAAAGATATAACCAAAAAAGAAAACTACAGGCCGATATCCTTGATGAATATAGATGCAAAAATCCTCACTAAAATACTAGCAAACAGAATACAGCAACACATACGAAAAATTATTCATCACGATCAAGTGGGATTCATCCCAGGGATGCAAGGTTGGTTCAACATACGCAAATCAATAAATGTGATACACCATATTAATAAACTCAAACACAAGGACCATATGATCATCTCTATAGATGCTGAAAAAGCATTTGATAAAGTTCAGCACTCATTCATGACAAAGACCCTCTATAAGTTAGGTATAGAGGGAAAGTATCTCAACATAATTAAAGCCATATATGCCAAACCCACTGCCAATATCATCCTGAATGGGGAAAAGCTGAAAGCTTTTCCTTTAAGAACAGGCACTAGACAAGGATGCCCACTCTCACCACTCCTATTCAACATAGTGTTGGAAGTACTAGCCAGAGCAATCAGAGAAGAGAAGGAAATAAAGGGCATCCAGATTGGAAAAGATGAAGTCAAACTGTCCCTGTTTGCAGATGACATGATCCTATATATCGAACAGCCTAAAACCTCTACAAAAAAACTGTTGGAATTGATAAACGATTTCAGCACAGTAGCAGGATACAAAATCAACACACAAAAATCAGTAGCATTTCTTTTCTCCAATAGTGAACATGCAGAAGGAGAAATCAAGAAATCCTGCCCATTTACAATAGCCACCAAAAAAATAAAATACTTAGGAATTGAGTTAACCAAGGAGGTGAAAAATCTCTATAATGAGAACTACAAACCACTGCTGAGAGAAATTAGAGAGGATACAAGAAGATGGAAAGATATTCCATGCTCTTGGATTGGAAGAATCAACATAGTGAAAATGTCCATACTACCCAAAGTGATATACAAATTCAATGCAATCCCCATCAAAATTCCAAAGACATTTTTCTCAGAAATGGAAAAAACTATTCAGACATTTATATGGAACAATAAAAGACCACGAATAGCCAAAGCAATGCTCAGCAAAAAAAATAAAGCTGGAGGCATAACACTACCTGACTTTAAGCTATACTACAAAGCTATAATAACCAAAACAGTATGGTACTGGCATAAAAACAGACACACTGACCAATGGAATAGAATAGAGAATCCAGAAATCAACCCTCACACTTACTGCCATCTGATCTTTGACAAAGGCACCAAGCCTATTCACTGGGGAAGGGACTGCCTCTTCAGCAAGTGGTGCTGGGATAACTGGATATCGATATGCAGGAGAATGAAACTAGATCCATACCTCTCACCGTATACTAAAATCAACTCAAAATGGATTAAGGATTTAAATATACACCCTGAGACAATAAAACTTCTTAAAGAAAACATAGGGGAAACACTTCAGGAAATAGGACTGGGCACAGACTTCATGAATACGACCCCAAAAGCACGGGCAACCAAAGGAAAAATAAACAAATGGGATTATATCAAACTAAAAAGCTTCTGCACAGCAAAAGAAACAATTAAAAGAGTTAAAAGACAACCAACAGAGTGGGAGAAAATATTTGCAAAATATACATCTGACAAAGGATTAATATCCAGAATATATAAGGAACTCAAACAACTTTACAAGAAGAAAACTAGCAACCCAATTAAAAAATGGGCAAAAGAGCTAAGTAGGCATTTCTCTAAGGAAGATATCCAAATGGCCAACAGACATATGAAAAAATGCTCAACATCACTCAGCATCCGGGAAATGCAAATCAAAACCACATTGAGATACCATCTAACCCCAGTTAGGATGGCTAAAATCCAAAAGACTATGAACGATAAATGCTGGCGAGGCTGCGGAGAAAAAGGAACTCTCATACATTGTTGGTGGGACTGCAAAATGGTGCAGCCTCTATGGAAAATGGTATGGAGGTTCCTTAAACAATTGCAAATAGATCTACCATACGACCCAGCCATCCCACTGTTGGGAATATACCCAGAGGAATGGAAATCATCAAGTCGAAGGTATACCTGTTCCCCAATGTTCATCGCAGCACTCTTTACAATAGCCAAGAGTTGGAACCAGCCCAAATGCCCATCATCAGATGAGTGGATACGGAAAATGTGGTACATCTACACAATGGAATACTACTCAGCTATAAAAACGAATGAAATACTGCCATTTGCAACAACATGGATGGACCTTGAGAGAATTATATTAAGTGAAACAAGTCAGGCACAGAAAGAGAAATACCACATGTTCTCACTTATTGGAGGGAGCTAAAAATTAATATATAAATTCACACACACACATACACACACACACACACACACAAACCGGGGGGGGGGGGGGAAGAAGATATAACAACCACAATTATTTGAAGTTGATACAACAAGCAAACAGAAAGGACATTGTTGGGGGGGAGGGGGGGAGGGAGAAAGGAGGGAGGGTTTGGTGATGGGGAGCAATAATCAGCTACAATGTATATCGACAAAATAAAATTTAAAAATAAATAAATAAATAAATAAATAAATAAATAAAATCAAAGAAACATTTTGAACTCTAAAAAAAAAATAAATAAATAAAGATGTATGCATTTAATTGGCCATTTGCATAAGTCGTTATGCAATTTCTCAATATAAATGTTTTCACATCAGCTAAAAGTTTAAAATGAACTTACTGCCTTGGCACTTTTTAGCCCAAAACTGCCTCAACAAACTAACATCAAACCAACCAGAAAAGGTGGGCTATCAATATACAAGTTAATCACCTAGACCCTAGTTGGGAGTTACTCCAACCTCATAGAAGTTGGACTTGACAACATAGTATTTTTAAAAGCCGTTGGTGCTTCTTCTATTGAACTGTGCCAAAGATTTCAAAACTTTTTCTTCATGATTCAGATTTTGCTGTAGATTTTAGCACCTTCATTGCCTCCACATTGGGTCATTGCATCGTATTTTAAGAAGAAAAAAATCTTTAAAAACTACCCAGGTGCCTTAGCTAGGACTTATGAGACTATTTGCTTTATGGCATTATTTGCACAGACTACATATACCACTTTATTTATTTTGTCAACCAAGACTATTTTTTGACTTCCTGGTAAAATTCAGTGTGCTACCTTTAGTTTATAAATATGGCTAAATCGTTACTTAAAAAAAAAAAATCATACATCTCCTTCTGTCTATTTGAGGAGTTTGTTTAATAAGTGCTCCTCAAAAGTGTTAACCTAAATAACAAGCAGAGAAAGGGTCTCTAAAAGAATAATGGGTTTAATTGGGAATAGAACATTGCAATGGGAATACATGTGTCATAGTAAACTACATGTGTATTCAGGGAAGTAAAAGAAGACAGAGTTTTAAAGGAAAAGTGATGGAGGTTTACATAATTGTTTGGGGATAATTATCCTTGGCTACAAGGATCAATAACCCGAATGACACCAGTCTGAGGTTGGACAGACAGTTGCTGGGCAGATGTCCTCAGGGAAGTGTTTTTTCTGGAAGGTTGCGATGGCTTCTGTGCAAGGTTGTGGTTTTGCAGAGTCCTTTGTAATCATTTTTGTTATCAGACATTCTTGCACGAGAACCCTCCCTTCATGGCCTTCCCTGGCTCTTTTTGTTAGGTTTGTTTTTTGTTTTGTTTTAACACAAGCAACTCCATTTTGATTCTGACAATTTTCACAAAAGCCCACCCTAAAGCTAAGCTTTGGGGCTGATGACTGCTCAATTTCCCTTTGCAATTTGTGGTTTCTGGATATCTCTGCCTCTGATGAGTCAGTAATCAAAAAAAGATGTATGCATTTAATTAGCCATTCACCTAAGTAGTTATGTAATTTCTCAATGTAAATGTTTTCTAGATATCTGGAACCTTATGTGGTGAGGCATTTCAACTTGGATGGCAATAACAGCGAACTGTGTAAACAGTAGTGACTAACTATAACTATACTATGCTCTTCACTACATTCCATACCCAGTGCCTGACATTTTCCTATTTTAAAACATGCAATCAATTTTTCTTAGATTTTGAAACACCCAGGAGTAGCTTCTTCTCCTTTATTGTTCCTCAAACATTCCTAGGGAAAATGGAATTCATTGCAGTGGTTACATATATAGAAGAGTAAAATAGGAGCAAAGTAAAATTTCATGAGGGTGCAGAAGCTAACAGCTATAGAAGTGGAGACCTGCTAGAAAGCAGTGACTCTGGAATGGATTTTACTCCGTACACTAATAGGATTTCAGCATGCTGGAGAAGAATGTTTTGAGCCCCTGCCATCACTAGAAACTATTAAAATGGGTTATTGTCACTCTACTTATTATAGAGGTAGTTTAGAAAAAGCTCACCTGGAAGGGGCAAAGTGTCTCTCACCGAAGGTTTCCAGAATGCCAATCAAACCCATTACCATGGGGCTGTGAAAGCACCACCTTTTCATCACAACCATCACAGCTGTGGTCGTGCTGTTGTTATTGTTCAATCTCCCTGTGTTCAGCCTGCTATAATCACCGTAATTCACCCTAATGTTATGTGATTAGCAGCCTCTGTTATGGTGTGAATTAAACACCACTCACATAGCATCTGTGACCTTTCACCCCTTGTGGATTCGGCCAAGGTTGCACTGGCTGAAAGACAAAATGCAGAAACTCAGACAGTGCCACCTGCACTCTTTCAGTCTGGGGGATAGATGCAAAATGTAACTTTCCAACTGTATGTGTTGATCTCTTGGCGGCCATACTATGTAAGTTCGATTCTTCCACCTCCCTCAAAAAGTAAGTTTATTCTCATGCTCGGATAGTTTTTAAAAGATTTTGTAAAGTGTTACTGTAGTGTGTTCAAGAAGGTAAGATGATGTTAATAGAAAGATTACGATCCTTAAATTGTATTTTCAACATCATAAGTAAATTAACTGCATGTTGGA
This sequence comes from Cynocephalus volans, assembly GCF_027409185.1. Classification (NCBI taxonomy): domain Eukaryota; kingdom Metazoa; phylum Chordata; class Mammalia; order Dermoptera; family Cynocephalidae; genus Cynocephalus; species Cynocephalus volans. The sequence continues at coordinate 101,683,868 of NC_084462.1, forward strand.
CATATAAAGAAGAGGTTTGGGAAATGTGATGCTTCTCTGTCTTACACTGAAGTCAGCACAACAGTGACAAGACCACTGAATGACAACAATTGGCGAGAATGTACAACTAACTTACCATCCTCTTCATCTAAATGAATACAATTCCTTCCATGCTAGTGTCCTAAGTTTTGTGGAACATTGTTAATCATAAACACTATATGACTCTGTTATTTAATTTCATGGACTTTTCAGATCATAGCAACAATTAGTCAGAATTAGAAAATTATTTCCTGACAACTACCATGGCAGGATGAAAAGTAGTAAGCCGTGGAATTTAAAATATATGAAAAAAAATAGGCATTTATAGAATGTTGTTATTTGCCACTTCGATACTTTTGACAAGATTGACAATATATAACATTACGAGTTCAATTTTCTTTAGCACAGGACAAAATATCTACATTTTTTCTAATTACCACTTCCTACAAGTCAGCGCAAAGAGGAATAGACTCACTTGGTTCAGCTCAATTTCCACAGCTTGACAGGCATTGATATCAAAATTAGTTCTAGGATGAAACTTCATAAAAGAAAATCCTATTTGACAAAAGAACTATTGGGCTTGGATCACAGTTGCATTTGCCTTGTGAAGTCCCATTATTATTGTATATAAAATAATGCCTAAGGAGAGATTGAATACCCAGAGAGAGTTCATTTGAGGCATCCTGATAGTATCTGCCATATGCAAGTAAAGCAGAAGACATTTTTATGACATCTTCAGAAGTTGAAGATTGAATTACAGTTTTAGTAATCATCAGTTCCCCTTCTCCAGTGTCGCTTTTTAGTAATATATTGCATAGAAAAGACTTATGGTACCAGTTTTATAAGCTTGCAATAAAAATATAACAACTGTTGTATTAAATTATTTAAGTTGTAAACCATTGTGAAAAAGGAGAAAAAGTTTTACTGACATGGAGGCTGAAAAACTGATTATGATGGAGAGCAGAATGTATTGTGCTGATTACTCCCAAGTTTTCCCCTGGTTTAGCATATTGTAAATCTTTAGGATATCTTTCAGATCAAGGTCTGGGTGTGAGAGTTTCTTTTATTTATTGATTATTTAGAACTGGCCAATGGCAAAGAGAAAAATGTAACCGGTGTAGTTCCAGGTTACCAATTTATTTTATCAGAGCTATGAGTGAAAAAAAAAAGTAAGAAAGAAAAAGGTAATTTTCTTAAGGTTAAGTAAAAGATGCTAACTGAAAGAAACCTAGTAAATATGAAATGACATTTCTCCAAAAAGAATTTAGATTCTAGAGATTGTATAATCTTTCAAGAAATTTTTCCTTACCTTATATTGGTTTTATGCACACTCATTATCTGTACTTTTTAGCAGACTACTATTCTGCTGCTGTGTGCAAATGATTCTAGGGTAAGATGTTTTTCTCTCCTTCAGGATTCCTCCATAGACACTCCATTGGAAGGCCCACCTTTCCAATGCCAGGGTTATTCCAAAACTTTCTGTCCATCGGTGCTTTCTTTCCTTTCATTTCTAGTCCCCACCTAGGAATCTAGGAGCATTCTCTAGCTTAGTCAGAATGTTGGCATTTCATACTGATGCACTTCCACACTCCATCTCTTCCTCCAAGATTGCTAGATACTGAAACACAGCTCAAATCAGCCCCTGACACACACCACACTCACACACACACACACGCATCCTTTGGTCATCTAGAAGCAAAAAGGAATTCCCTTGACTAATAATCAGATTTTATTTCTCTAAAGGAAACTGGAATAGGAAAATCAAAGCACCCAGTGGGTGCAGAGTAACTGGGGATTAATCGATCCTTTAGCATTGTCCAAAACAATAATTCTGGCAATCTTATTTGCTGCTATAGATATTTTCTCCTTCTCACTGAGACTCAACATCAGCAAGCTGGCCTTATTCTCACTTCGATGGCAATGATACTAATAATAATGTAACTTATATGTGCCAGGAACTATATGTATGTTAACTTATTTAATCCTCACAACATCCAAATGAAATAAGTGTTATTCTGATTTTGCAGATGAAGACATTTAAATCTTGTTCGAAGTCACATAGTTAAAAAATATCAGAATCAGGATTCAAATTGAGCACATGGCATTCAAGCGCTTACCAACTATTCTATACTTTATAATATGTAATGATTCAATCTCTAAGTCACTGTCACCAAAAGGAAAGAATAGGATAAGAAAGAAGTGTGGAACGCTTCATATTCCTCTCTAGATCCTCCTGTTCACTCATTTGTCATACATTTGTTGAGTGCACGTAATACACCAGATTTTATCCTTGGTCTAAGGATATAAGATGAATAGCATGTAGTTGCGCCTTCATTATCCCTTGGGAAGGAAATCTGGCAAATCACTGAAGTTCAATATGATGTTGTAATTGCAATGTATACAAGGCACTATGGTAGCATTGAGAAAAAATTAAAATCCAAGGAATTCATCATCTTTTCTTGGTGAAGGTCTGTCTCCAGGAGAACAGTAGAAACTCTGAGGGAGAATCCAGCACAGCTCCATCCTTAACTAAGAAGTTCTATGAAAGTAACTATCCGCTTCCCCTTTCCTGGATTGAGAAGGAAACCACTTAGCTAGGCCAACTTCATCCATTTCCTGAAACCAAAGAATCTTCCTCCTTTCTCTCACAGCTCTAGCCCTGTGGCCAGGAGCATTCAGATCAGTTTGGAGCAACTTGGGTTAACAATCTGGAATTGGAAGATAAAAACTCTCTTGGGTTACTTCCTCGATGTCCAGAATCCAGGAAGGCAAATTGCTTGGTTTAGTTACAGCTTCTTACACCTTCATTTCTAATCCCACAGCAATGGGACTTGAAATAAAGTTACCACAGACATATGGGTAACTAGTAACAAAGCCACCAATTCCCTTGGCCACCTTTCATACATAACCTCTGTCATTGAGACATTCTACCAAGCTGGCTTCATTATCTGGACATGGCCCAGTAGTAGAGGACTATACTGTCTCCTAAACAACTTCCAAAAATCACCGTGGCCATCCTCTGAGAATAGATGCTTCCTATTCTCTATAGAATAAGAATCACAAACTTGCATTCACAGTATAGCAGTCACCATCGGTGCCAGTCACTACGCTGGGCTTCCTCAATGTACAGTTTCACAGAAGAACCAGAAGTTGAGAACAGCTTAGTAAAGAAAAGGCAGCCAAACTTCAGAAATGATCCAGGGAGGCTAGAATCTCTTTTTTTAGTTTGTGGCAGCCAGAGTTATTTCTCCCCTAAAGAATGGCTACCATCTTTATAGTAGAAGCCTGTTTTCTACCAAGATAGAAAAGAAACAGTTTCTTTTGCCCCTGAGAACAAAATTTATGGGATTAGAACTAGAAAAATCTTGAAAATAAGGTTGTCTGACGCACGGCATTGTTAGATACCGTATTAATGTCAGAGATTGAATAGACAACGTGATGAGGAGCTTCAGCAGGTTGAAGGCTGAAGGGAGGAGGGTCTTCAGAAGGTTTCTTTGACCTAGAGTAATAAGGTCATGTGGCCATACAGCAGGACATATGTACTACCCAGCAGATCACTACAGACGCCCAGGCTGGGTTAAAAGCCTCCTAAAGACTGTGAGCAAATGGAGGATAACCATCTAACCCAGGAACTTCCAGGGACAGTATTTCTTCAGGGAAGCCATATGACTGGTAAGAACCTGGCCTGAAGTTTTTATCTAATGAGAAAATATTAGAACAGTGTAACCTGCACTTTAGAAAAAACCCAAAAGGCAAGCTAAGAAAGGAAATGCAAACACATACAGTGTCTAGAAAAGAAATGTTTCTACAGTTTACAAAGGATAGACTATATAATAGCTTGGAGAAACCAATCAGAGATTAGATTAGAGGAAAATGTCATACAGAGATAAATATTCTACAACTAGATACAGCAGGCCTTGAAGATAGCAACTGCTGTTGCTTGCCAGAGGAGATGATACATATGGACATGTGTATAAATAATAACTAGGACTGCTGACAATATAATAACTTTCCATCTTACATATACCCTCAGACAGTAGGTGGTAATGCCATTGAACATAAAAGACAATGAGTCTAAGGCACTTAGTTGAGAATACTGGTTTGTTTCACACCAGCTGTCAAACAGGCCTCTCAAAACTCCAAGTATTGGAAACAGTGACCTGGGGGTGAAAATCTCCTAGCCCAGGAACTGATCCCTTGAGCCATCCAGAACACACTCCCTGACGATTTTGATTAATCCATGCTGACAAACCAGATCTGGATCGATAGAAATTATCTGTAACAAGAAACTAATTGTGTATTTAGTAAGTTCAGTGAAATTTTTGTCAGCTTTAAATTTATATGGCAAAGACACTATTGACTTTTGAGATCAAAATTCATACCACTTTAGGGTAATATTGCCTTGGGTTGTAATAAATTGTGGTGGTCTGCTTTCTCTCTTGGGTAATGTATGGTCTGAAGGAGTCTAATCTGTTTACTCTTAAACTATGAATATTCTTTAATTGTTATTTACAGAAGCTTTAGATCTATTTACATAATGTAAAAAAGCACAAAACATGTACCTCTTATACCATTTTCATACACCATCCCTGTTTAAATGAAGCAGCAAATCACAGCCAATTTCAAGCCATGTTACAATCTCAGCTCAAATTATGCAGTGGCTTAGAATAGTAAAAGGATGTCCCTAAAGTTGTATCATCTTCATGATACAGGAGACCTCAAGTGTTAGAGAGCTGCTGAGAGGCAAAGTGGATGAACCAATGAGCCAGTGCTGAATTTATATTGTACTTTTTACACAGGAAGATTATCTAGGGCTTCAGTACACCTACACGTGAATCCATGTGTGACATCTAACTCTTTTCACTTAATTTCCTTATGGACCATTTTTCTGTAAAGGAAGATGGAAAATTTCAGCCAGCCACAAATGGACTGAGACCCGCCAATCTCATTTTACATGGAGCAGGTGTCTCAGCCAGTGTTTGAAACCAAGTTATAAAGATGAAAAAAAGAAAAGAAAAGAAAAGAAAAGAAAATGGCTATTTGAGCTAAACAGATGGCCTTGCATAGGTGCTTATGTAGTCAGCTTAAACTGGGTTTGTCTTAGTATCTAGGAGCAAGCCTTGCCTCATAATTCTTTGCAATTTAGTATTATTAAAATCCTCTTTTGGGCAGAAACTGCTAACATATCTAATAGAAAGACCTCACTAATCATTTTGCTCTCAAGGGGGAAGAAAGTCTAAAGGCCAGAGCTTGAGGTCACAGGTCTGGGAGGGAATGCAACAAGGTCTGTATTTTATCAAATGAAGGAACTACAAGAAGGCTTCACCTCTTAACCAGGTTGCTCTTTTTGTGGTCAAAAACAGAACAGTTTGAACCATTCTCTGCTTTAAATGGATAAAAAAAAAACCCTTTGAATATTCACTAGAATCCTCTAGCATGCCTGTGTTAATTATACTAAAGATTTTAAGCAGTCTATTAGTATTTGTTTCAAATAGTCGTACTACTGTGCCAAGCACACACATGGCAATAGGTAAAAGGGTCAAGAGCCCTTGTTTAATAGAATTTGCATGTTGTATGAGTCTAAATTGTTTATCAGCCTGATGGAATTTTTATAAAGCCTAAAATAAATATCCATAAACTTAACAGATATTCAGGAGAACTAAAAAGCTGCTTGTTTTATTTCTTCAAAGGTCACACTTTTTTCCTATGACATAACAGTAAACAGCATGATAAAACGCCTTCAATATATCATAAATGATGGAAAATAGCCATTGACTTTTCAGGATAGTTTGGGATATAAATATTTTTAGATTAATGTTGTAGATGCTCTTCATAATAAGCAAGAAATATTTCCAAACTCATAACTGGTCAAATAAATCATGAATGTGATAGAAATTAGAAATTAGAATGTTATTAGCCATACTTAGAAAAAAATGGTTCTAGGATAGTCTATTTTACTTATAAAATACATTGCGTTGATACTGTACAAATCTGAAGACCATTAACAGTGAACCCAGAACTATTAGTAATTTACCTGAAAATCAGCTTGATTTTGTTCTCCGATATCTCTGATTATAAATTCCCTTGTTGAGTGAAGCCACTGTATAGACTCAAATAAGCCCTCAGCCTACTAATGTGTTTAACAATTATCCTAACGATATTTAAAAGAAACAATGAAGCAGAAGCAACCTCAAGAAGACACCACCCCAGTGTCCTAGCCCCTCTTCCAGAATAGTTATCTATTCTTCAATCTCCATCTCCAGCCCTGACATGTCACAAGACATTATAAGCCAAGGGTTAGCAATCTATGCCACATAGCCAACTCTAACCAGCCACCTGTTTTTATAAATAAAGTTTTATTGAAACTCAGCTACACATATTCACTTACAAATTGTCCATGTCTTCTTTTACTCTACAACAGTGTTAGTAGTAGCAACAGAAACCATATTGCCCCCAGCAAAAAATAATTGCTATCTGACCCTTTACAGGAAAAAAAAAAAGTCAACCCCTTATAAACACAAAGGAGAACTCAGGATCTTTTCCCAAAAACATGTGCATCTTCTCCATTCCTACTACTAATTTTTGGGACTTGTCATGATACATTCATTATTGCATAGCTTCCATCCTAGTTATATACTGCTGCATAACGGAATACCCCAAAACTTAGTAAGTTAAAACAATAACCATTGTATTATATCTCATAATTTTGTGGATCAAAAATTTGGGCAAGGCTCAGCTGAGTGATTCTTCTGTTCCATGTGGTATTAAGAAGAGTTATTCATTGGCATTGAGCTTATCTGGCAGCTGAGCTTGTTTGAAGGTCCAAGGAAGCTTCACTCACATTTCTGGTGCCTTGATAAGTGACAACTGGATGACTGGATTCAGCTGGGCCCTTCTCCATTCCCTATAGTCTCAGGGACTCTCCACATGAGAGTCTTTAGCAGGATTGCTGAACTTCTTATATGGAAATTTAGGGCTCCAGCATACCAAGATGGAATCTTCCAGTCCTCTTAAAGGCTAGTCTCAGATCTGGCACAGCATCACTTCTTCCATAGGCCAGCCCAGATTCAAGGCCAAAGGAAATATACCCCGTCTTTCAAGGGGAGGAACGTCAAGGAATTTGTGACTATCTTTAATCTGTTACTATCTCCTAACCAATCACGGTGCCTAAAATCTTTTTCCATACTCTGGCCATATATTCCTAAGATACCAATTTCATTCTATCTGTCTTCTTCCCCAAAACCTAAAATGGCTTCCTCTTGCCTATTTGATCTAAACTACCTTCCCTGGTATTCAAAATCCATTATATAATAAGGTCCTGCTGTAACGATCTTACCTTATTTTGTATTGCTGATCATTAGCCTGTATGCTCATAAATATTCCTCACCTTCTCCTACTCTGTTCTGTATCGTAGGGAGACTGACCCCTGCAGGCTGGTTTTTTTTTTTTTTTTTAGGCTCCTTGTCAGCTTTGGGCTGGGCTTGGCCAGAGGGAGACATTGGTGGGAGTTTGGGAGGTGGCAGAATGGAAAAAGCCAGGATATTTCTCCCCTTCTCTCTGCTTCATGCACATCTCTGACAATTATTGCATTATTATTTCTCCACTTTTCCAGCTCTAACGGATTAGGTCTTCTCTTGTTTCACCTTCCACTGGGCAGCTCTGGTCCCTGAGCTCCAAAACTCTATTTTCTCCTTTGTCATAACAACCCAAGGGTTGTTCACAGCTTCATGAATTTGCTAATCTGTAAATTGCAACACTATCTCCTGTTTGTCATCCCAGCCTTTCATTACCTATCAAGTGAATTAGCTGTATTAAATTTCTTCTGTTTAAAAAACTAAAGTGTTCTCCTTATGAGACCCCAACTGACACAGTCCTCAATGCAAAGCATCCACTTAAGGCAGGATGATTTTGTACCTAGCTCCTCAGCCTCCATGTGCCTGTTATAATATTTTTGGCCTGGACATCTGGCCTCATTCTTCAAAGCCCAGCTCAAGCTTCATTTTCCTGAGAAACCCTTTCAACATCACCTTAGTTTTTACTCATTTGGCTCCATCATTCCTTGGTGACTTCCAGTTTGTATACTTCCCAGTAGGTTCATGGAGGAAGCTTGTGCTTGTTACGTGTTTCCCAGAGTTCCCACCAGTGTCAAGTTTACACTAAGCACTCAATAAATGTTGCCCTGATTAATAGGCTATACCTTAGGTATGTTAGAACTTACTTGCTTCAATATAATATCTTCTAGGTCTGACTAATTTCTATTAGGTATCAGGACTAAAGTAATCTGCACTCTTGAATAGCATCCTAAGTGAATTTGGGGGGCGGTGTTGAGGGGAGGATTTTGTTTTGTTTTGTTTTGTTTTTGGTTTAGTGCTACTGGTTTTTTCTCATCAGACTGGGTGAACATGTTATAATGGGCAGAGAAAGGAGGTCTTTTTGCGGGGGGTGGTGTCAGGCACAGGATATAACTCAGTTTTTCTGAGTTATATGAAATAGATATCAAATAAATATAAAAATGAAGAGGAAAAGCCCACACTGTGACTGATGGATTTGTGTGCCAATGAATGAAATGTTTAACCATGACACAGTCCATTGTATACTTTTACAAAGTACAATTAATTTGGGCATAAAGAATAAATATAATCTAATTTACACTTCTTTAAATAAAATCGTAATAAAAGGGAGAATTCTATTTAAAAAGTAGGTATAATTAGTTAATTTAAGATTCAGTCTCCTAACTATGTCCCACATTTTTTATGCTCTGGATTCATATTTTGTTTCCCCGGTACCTTAACAGTGCTGGAAACATCAAAGGTATGCAATAAATATTTTAATTGTTTGAAACTATTCACTATTATTCTTTATGCTATGGTCCAGTTTGAGTTCTTAAGATCTGGTATTACCTAATTCAGCTTCTGGTATTCCAAGATGACATCAGAAGAAGCTTTGCCTTTTCTTGCAGGAAAGTACACTGGCTGGCTAATTTTGAAAATGAATCTCTTCTTTGCTGCTGTTCTTAACCACAGAGACTGTCATTTGAATGCTTTACAGAAAAGGCCTCAAGCCTCCTCATGTTTCACCTTTTCACACTGCCGATCATTTAGAGGGCAGACTTGTTCCAGACAGCTTTAATTAAACTGTATGGAGGATGCAGATAGACGTCAATGGAAATGATCCATAACATGAGGCTGAGCATGTATTTAACAGTGTTCCATCCAGTTCAATCACCTTCTAGCATTTCAGTGGCTTTAAATTCATGTAGCAAAGACTGAATGCGTGTATGTATTTTTTTTAATCTATCCCATTAGTGGCCATATGCTTGAGCTTCAATGGATACGAGAACTGTCTGCAATCTGCCAGGGATTTAGGGACATCAATAATTTGTGAATAGTCATGTTGGTACTGGTCGAAGGGTTAAGTGCTCTGCACACCAGAGGCACCTCTTTGGGGATTTGAACTCTCAGTTGACTGTTAGGAACCTTATCCCCTGTGAGGTTTTCTACTGCATGCTGCTTGTCAGATGCATCCAGATGTAGCTGGGAAGCATTATTAGCTCTGGGATTTAAAGATCTGTGTTAAGTACTAATAGAATGGTGTCTTTGAGTTAAAAAGTAGAGGGAGTATATTGTGGCAACCTCAAGGAGGTTTTCATGTTCCATGTTAAACATATCTTCTTTCCTTTTGCCCATGCTTTCATACATTCCCTGTGAATAGATTACACAGCAACCTTTTGAGCAAGAGTTTATGTTTAACATTTGTTCTTAGAACCTGCTGGTAAATTAGAATGCATTAGCTGAAGTTGAAAGACAAATATTTCCTTAAAATAATAGAAGTTTTAACATGAAAAGCTTTGCTTTCCATTTCCCTACCCAGAGGATGAAAAACAGATAACATGAATGATTTTTGAAGTTTAACTCATGATATTGGTCTTGAGTTAAGATTTCTCAAATACATCAACAAAGATCATACAAAAGCTTTTGCTTCATGTGCTAGCCTGTAACCTCATGGACACCTAGCCTTGTCTGTCTTGCTCATTATAACCCCTGAACTTGGCACCATGACTGGCACGTAGTACTTAATGAATGTTCCATGGTTGATTGGATAGATGGATGGACAGATGGATTGCAGAAAGAGAGAGATGGAGGTAGGGAGACAAGGAATGAAGGTAAAGAAGGGAGGAAACACTTGGAAAAACAGGCAGCCTGACCTGCACGCAAGTAGTTGCTTTCAGTAATATTTCCTAGAAACTGTTGTGGATCTGAGGGTGGATGTTTAGCAATAAAACATGTTTCAATGGTTGTAATGGATATGGATTTCAGAGCTAACTTACATTACGACCTGTTAGTAATACTAGCACTTAGTTTTTTTTATTGGGTAAATGATAGGAACAATTATGTTGTGATGACAGATTTCCATCAGATGACTTTTTTCTACCACATATCTAGACATGATTTGGTTTTAATATGAATGGATACTCCCATAGTAAGATGTATTATGATTTCATTAAGGAGGGTAACAATTGTTAAGCAGAAGGATCTTTAGTCTTTCTCTTCTTGCAAATCTAACTGATCTTAAAGTTAGTCTGTCTAGTTTGTGGTTGATTTTCTGTATGTGTTCATTTCCAGTAATTCCAGCCTTCTTACCCATTCCTTAATTGTCCCTAGCTAATGTCTAGAAGGTCTTTTTAAACTTCTGAACTGCACAATGAGGCCTCAGTGGACACCTAGATTGTGTCTGCTTGGGAAAATGCCAAGCACTAATGAGTATTTTGTTTAATGTAATGGAAACGGAAAGTGCATGGCTTCTTCCCTGACTGATCAATGCCCACTTCTGTTGTTTGAATGTATCTGTACATTGTATATTCGAAAAGAAAGGTCACAAGAGGGCAGAGCACTTAGTGTCTGCCCAAGGAAGGACTTGAAGATTCAGAAGTGTTTTTTATTTGGGCCCAATATAGGTAGTATATTAGTCCATCTCTGTTGCTTATAACAAAATACCTGGAACTGAGTAATTTGTAAGAAAACGAAATTTACATCCAGGGAACATACCTGATGGGTCTTCTTGGTGGTGGCTTTACAGCAATGCAGGGGTCTCACTTAGAAAATGGTAGAGCAGAGAAAAAGAGGTTTTCACATGCTCTCCTTTCACAGTCCTCAGAACAATGCCCCTGACCACCATTATTAGTCCATTCAGTAGGGTCTACAACAATCTAATCACCTCTTCAAGGCCCCACCTTTCAATTACCATTATAGGATTTCCAACCCTCAACAGTTACAGGGGGAATTAAGCTTCTAATATATGAACTTTGGGGGACACAATTCAATTAATCCACAGCAGGTAGAAAGTACTGGAGTTAGTAATTTAGCACCCCATCCTCTGTGCTCAGATGTGCCATCCTTTCCTTCAAATCCAAAATCCATAATCTTAAATTTTTCAGGCTATTTTTTAAAAAAGATAATAAGGGAATGGATTATGTTGCTGAATTCTAAGCCAGGCAATATATACTTCTATGTAATCACCTATTTATTACTTCATTATTATTTTATTATAACATATTTGGTGTAATTATATTTACTGTTTGCTTTTTTTGAAGTTGGAATCATGTGTCCAACACGAATTTTAAAGTAAATAATTACAACACTATTCTCAGTTAAATAAAAAGTAAGGTTTGCTGGAAAATCAAACCTTAAGCAATTCAGTAGGCCAACATGATCAAGTTATGTTTGAGTGAAGAATAATGATTTCCATGTGGCACTAATGTTCTACACAGGCCTAAATGTAAAGTGTAGAGGATGTTTCATTGAACTACGTCTGGTTAAATTGATACAGAGCTCCCTTTGGTAGTATTTATAATTCATAGCTGACTTGAATGTGCTAGATAACTTTCAAGAGAAAAGATTTCAAGCCATTTAAATATTTACTTCTCATCTAAAGCTTCCTCTGTGTAGAGATTTCATGAAAGGTCTTGGAGATGGTAAGAAAAAATAGATTTTGAATCTGGAGAATGGAAATCATTTAATTTTTCAAATTTGATTTTAATGACTTGCTTTCTCTTTACTTATTTCCAAGCCATCATCTTGCTTGATCTTGCTACCTCATGCCTTTGGAGACTCTGGAACTATACAGGCCTCCCCAAATTAGAGTTTATAATAGAAACCTTTCCTGACCCTTAATAAGTGTTACTTTACTGAAACACTGTAATACCTAAACTAAATTGCTTATTACACCAAACATGAAGTCCCTTGACCCTTAAGATTCAATATTGATCAGCCCTACTTCTGTCAATATTTGCCTCTAGTGTCAACAATTTTCAATGCGGAATGAATTCAGGAATGGGTAATATTCTTAATCCACACACATTCAGAATATTTAATTCCTATGCATCACAATTTTTACCCAGTTAGAGTTTGCTTTTTCTCCCATACTCTTAATTAATGTTTGAAGATTGGGCATCATTGCGAGTATATCATTAAATGTTATTACAATAAGAAGTTAGCTATAATTAACCCTATATTGGGGACAGAATTCATATGAAAATATTCATTGATAAAATTACTCTAAAGGATACTTAAAGCAAGTGTATTACAAATTCAATGAAAGTGGTTGAGCTATTTTTTAATCCCACAATCATGGGGAAAATGCTTTTGAAAAGAATATTCATGTGCTTGCTTTGACTTTGAATAATGCAAAAGAAAGCTTTTTTGTTGGTTTTTGGGTTTTCGGTTTTTTTAAGCTATGGTATTTTTCAGATTGTCAAATGTGTTTCAAAGACTTATTCTCTCTACAAATTTTATGAATTTCAGTCCCATTTCTTGACAATTTAAAATTCAATTATCCAATTATATCTAAAGGTCATTAGTTAAAGGTCATTATAGCAACTTTGTGACCATTTTAGTTACAAGAAAATTTTTCGGTTTAGAGAGGAAATTCTGCCATATGAGAAATTTTTATTGTGAAAAGAATTTTTCTTCTTGTGCTTTTTTAATTTATTAATAAAAATACATACTTAACATTCTTTCCACCCTGTGTTTATAATGTACAATAATTTCATGCTTCATCTCTCTGATTAACATCATCAAATTAATAGCAAATGCCCTCTGATATTGCTGGCTTTTATCATCATTAGATTTTGTCCTCAGTGCTTTTTTAGAATTGCTTTCCTTTGAGGGCCGACCCCCGTGGCGCACTCGGGAGAGTGCGACGCTGGGAGCACAGCAGCACTCCCGCCGCGGGTTCGGATCCTATATAGGGATGGCCGGTGCACTCACTGGCTGAGCGTGGTGTGGCCGGTGACAAAAAAAAAAAAAAGAATTGCTTTCCTTTGTTTTATTTTAAATAACCTTAAACTGATTATTATTTCCAGATCTAGGAAAAGGCATTTTTATTTTAATTATGTTACAAGTAAAGTTTCTGCTAAGATGAAAAAACAGAAAAATTGGGGACCTGACAAATATATTAGCATTAGCTCTATTTGGTATGATAATGGAAAACTCCTCAGGCAAAAACATACCACAGGACTAGACACAATGGGAACTGGCTATCACCCCGGTACAAGTGTCTTTATAACCGTCTCACCCCTAAAGAAATCAACTTTGCAGTGACAGATAAATTTATTCAGCAACTTTTGATTTTGTACCTGCTCTGAACAAGGTCAACAGTGAAAACTCATCAGTTTTCTGGTTTCGCATCTTAGAAGTTCCAGACATTGCTGGAAGCACAGATGGACAAGATGACACCTGCATTAGCTCTGTTACCTGTGACCCATTACCCAGAGGAGAAAGTATCCACGTGGCTTGCTGGCTTAGCACTTAGATCAACAAACAAGAACTCTGCCACTTTGCTTGAGGAGCGAACGCTTCACACTCACTGTTCTCAGCACCATCTGAAATGTCTTTGTGTCACTGGTGCAAAGCTGGGCTAAAGATATTAATACTGAACTTTGCAGCACTTTTGTTAAACAATAAGACCCGAAAGAAACCTTTCTACCTAGATATAAACATCTGTTTTGCTTCAAAGTTTCAAAAATATTCTCTGTTGACACAAACTCCCTGACCTTTTAGCTCCCTGCTAGAGCTGTGTAAAGTCAGCTTCTTCTGAGCCACTGGTTGAAACTTGCACGGATTTTTCTGGTATTGTGGCTTATCAATTACATCTGTGATATCAATTCTCATCCTCTGACTGGAGGCGCTGTAGTTGTAGATGAGAGTCGTGTCTGGCATTCTGTGTGCCTTCTCTGTCAACTCACTTCATTCCATACGGAAAGAGCCAGATGTATATTGAAGTTTTCACAGTCTATTTTGAGACCCAGCATTTAGCAGAGAATGTTCTTTTCTATATAGCAGATTGTTGTTTTTGTTCAGTATTGTGCTGTGCATGCTCTTAATGTGCATTATTTCATTTAATCTTCATGGTAATTCTCTACGGTGACAAGAGATTAAAATGACTTAAGCAAGGTCATTACACACTGGGAAACTAGGACTTGAACCTGGGTAATCTGACATCAGATCTCTTGTTCTTAACTACTTCATTTGTACTGGTGCTCCAAGAATTGTCTTTTTATGACTAAAATTATGTAATAGATTTTTTTAGATTTGTTAGAATAATGAATTTAAGAACCTAAGAACTAACTCTTGACCAAAATAAAAGCATTTTATTAGTGTACTGAAGATAGAATTAGAGACCAGAGGCATGTGTGCTTCTAATTTACAAGTTGGTAGACAGGCAGAAAATGTGGTAATAAGACCATTTCTGCCTTTTGAGACATTTAGCTCATTCTTTCACCCCATTGTTCAGATGCCTATTCTGCAGTGTACTTCAGCTTCCCCACCATAGTCAAAAGCTTCTGTGGACCCATCTGAGTGGATGAGATGAGGGCAGATTTTGAATAAAGGATGAATGTGACTTTCATTATTCCCTGTGATATATAAACATGAATCAATAAAGGTTTCTCTTGAAACCTTTCCAAGGGATGGCATGCATTTCCAATTAATCTCATAATTTGTCTTTAACTGTTTGGCTATTTTCCATAATTGATGGATGTTATTTTAGTTCACATACAGAGAGAGAGAGAGAGAAAGGAAGGGAGAGAGCATGCCTAGGCCAGAGAATGGGGTATACATCAACTCTTAGACATTTTACTCACCTAGTCAATTGATGTTTTGGCCCCCAACACACCTTGGCCGACGAGACTTCTATGAGTGACCATTATTGTCAATTCTTAACAAATTGCAAAAATAACTTGCCCTAAAAGATCCATCGAATTTGTGACAAACCTTGCACAGGGTCTAGGACATCCAGGCTATCAATTACCTTTCAAGGGTGGGGGTCAGTGGAAAATCAGTTCCGTCTCCAAGAAAAGATGGCCTTGAAGGAGTGATGTGGCTGGTGGAAACTGGTAGACTGGGAGAGAAAAGGCACTTGAAGTCTGGGTAAAAGTGTAGAAATGAAAGTGAGAAAAACAGATAAGAGCAAAAAGAAAAGAACTATTGAGAGAATAAAAGAACAATATGCATTCCTTCTTTATTGCCTGTATGATGAAGTCCAAATCCCTTCCCACAGCATTCAAGGCTCTTCACAAATCGATGCCAACCTGCTTTCAAGCCTTATCTCCCAGCTCTCCCCCAGGTGTTTTAGGTCCTGCCTCACTCTGTGTGCTTTTCCCCGGGGACATGGCACACTTTCAGGTGTCCAGGCCCCTGAACATGTCTTATTCTCTGCTCTCACCTCAGCTACTTGGGAAAGTCTTCATTTTTGAACCTTAAATGCCATTTTCTTTTTATGAACACTTTGCAAACTCCTCTGTCCTTCCCTTCACTTCCAGTCACCACACCCAACAAGAAGAAATTGCTCCTTCCCCAAGCTTCTCTAGTTTTTTGAGCATCTTCCTCATCATGTTGACATTTGCTGGGCCTCACAAAGCATATCTTATCCATCTTGGCACACCGAGCACGTAGTCAGAATTCGATACATTTTCACCGAACTATGTGGCTTTTGAATGTCCAGGCTGGTTTTCACTCTCCATTCTTTCATGATACCTCTCCTCCCTCACTCTTATTTTTAGAATGTTCTCCATAATAATAATGATGATAACTAACATTGGTACAATGCTTCATAAATTACCAGGCACTTTCAAATTTGTATTTGTTTTCTAGGGCTGCTGCAGACTAGGTGGCTTGAACAACAAAATTTCTTCTGTCACAATTCTAGAGGCTAAAAGTCCAAGGTCAAGGTGTTGGCAGACAGTTTCTTCTGAGGCCTCTCTCCTTGGCTTGCACATGATGGTCTTCTTGTCATGTCCTCACACGGTCAACCCTCAGTCTGTGGGTTGTCTGTGTCTAAATCTCCTTTCCTTATATGGACATCTTAATATTGAACTAGGGCCCACTCATATGACCTCATTTTATCTTAACCATTTCTTTAAAGACATTTTGTATTTTCCAAATACAGTCACATTCTGAAGAACTGGGAGTTAGAACTTCAACACACAAATGGGGGGACACAATTCAGACCATAACAATATCTGTCATCTCATTTATCCCCACAGGCAGTAGTTGCAGCCACTCTGTGCCTCTGCACTATTTTGACAGTGAGCTTCCTCAAAAGACAGCTCTTCTGTGCCCAATTTTACTTCTTCAAGCCTCTATGGTCTAGTCCTCAAGTCTATTTAGTTTGGAAAGGGGCTTTGTTCCTTAATGAATGAATAAAACAATGCTTCAAAATCCTAGTGTTTCTTACACAGTTTAAATTGTCAAGAGCCAAGCCCTGTTGTCAGTATAAGGAGAAGAAGTAGCAAAGCTGCCCCTTTTCTAGCACTGACTGAGAAAACAGGAAAACAATGGAAGTCTGTAAACAATTTTTTTTTGTTGTTTTGGACAGTCATTAAAATCCTGGGTAGGCATATGACCCAGCTATCCCACTGCTGGGAATATACCCAGAGGAATGGAAATCATCAAGGCGAAGGTATAACTGTTCCCAATGTTCATCACAGCACTCTTTACAATAGCCAAGAGTTGGAACCAGCCCAAATGTCCATCATCGGATGAGTGGATATGAAAAATGTGGTACATCTACACAATGGAATACTACTCAGCTATAAAAAAGAATGAAATACTACCATTTGCAACAACATGGATGGACCTAGAGAGAATTATATTAAGTGAAACAAGTCAGGCACAGAAAGAGAAATACCACATGTTCTCACTTATTTGTGGGAGCTAAAAAATAAATAAATAAATACACAACAACAACCAAAAAAAAAAAACCGGGGGGGGGGGGGAGAAGACATAATAATTGCAATTCCTTGAAGTTGGTACGACAAGTGAACAGAAAGGACATTGTTGGGAGGGAGGGGAGAGAGGAAGGAGGGAGCGAGGTTTCGGTAATGGGCCACAATAATCAACCACATTGTATATCGACAAAATAAAATAAAATAAAATATTAAAAAAATAAATGAAATAAAAGATAATATGAAAAAAATAAAAATTAAAAAAAAATCCTGGGTAGGGCATATAAGGTGCATATATTGGGCACTTCAACTGGACAAATGCTAGTCTAGTTAAGAATGAAAAAGGGCATCAGCCTCCTTTATGACCCCAGGTCCCACAAAGCACCCATTGACATGAATGGCTTCTTTCATATGAAGAAAACAGTGATGTGTTAACTTTTCAAGAGGATCTTAATCCCAGGCTAAAGTGGGGAGCACTATATGTACTACAGTACGACTGAGAGCCTTTTTAGAGCCCTGCAAACATCCATTGTTTCCATTTTCATCAGGAGTGGGCAGGGGGTTCTTGGGTCGTAGGAAGACACTGTGTATTGCAGGACTCTCCCATTTCTGCTCCTTCCTCATACATCACTTGCCCAGAAGAAGCTGTCACATGCAATCCAATGCATTTCAGTGCTGCAACTGAGCTCCAGGTGGAGGACGCAGTGGACGCAACATTGGCTATGACCAATGGAGCTGATCCAGCCTCAGGACTGCCTTGCTTCGGAAGGTGAGTAGCTATGCCTTGTCATCATTTCACTAATGTGTCGAAAGTGGGAAATAATGCAAAGACATGACCATAAGGTAGTTCCTCTCCAGTCAAGAACTATTCCCTTTCCTTTTATGAGGCGGGAAAATTTGAAATCCTCCCGATGGGAAGGATAGTTTTTGAAATTTTGGTGGGGTAAGGGGCTGCTGATTCCACCCTTACCAAGACATAATTTATTTTCTCTCCCCCTTCTCCTTTTCACTTCCTCAGGCTTTTAACAGGAACAGTTTATATTAATATGGTGATGCCATTTATGTGTGTAAATAAACTCAAATAGCTATTAAATGTTCTGGAAGCAGCATAACCATCTTTTTACACAACTTGTGCTAGTGACTGTTTTTTCATCTTAATTTCCCAGATCCGCTGCCAAAGAGCCTTTCCCAGAGATCCTTGTAGCAGTGCATGCATCCAGAACATGGTTGCAAGAAATCCACAGTGACAGAGGGAGATGTCTTTTGAAATTTAAGGATTTGATAGTCAAGGAATTTTAGCAATTAGGTGACAGACCCTCACATCAGTATTTAACTAGCAAGGTTTTGTTCTTGGAGTATACAAATACGTATTTGAATTTTAGTTCTAAATACCCCTTAAAAATATATTTGAATCAATTTTATTCTGATTCTTTGATTTTATTAACCATTTATCCTTTCCAGAAAAATTTAGGATTTAGTAATTAGAAGCATCAAAATTAATCTACACTGATGACTGTTCCGGTACCTAAAACACAAAGGTGTGTTAGAAGACTATCAGTGCACAAAGAAAGTTGCAGGCAGTTATGAGAACGTGGGCATGTTTTTTTAATGAGCCTTGATTTCCCTCTTGCTTAAGTGTATCAGGCTGTGAAAATACCTATTAGCATTTTTTTTTTTTTCTGGATCTGTGTTGTGTTTGTGCATATCTGCCTAGTAGGTCTCACACTCTTTTTTCTGTCTCTCCTAAGAGCTCTTCCTGTTCTTTCCCTAATTTTCAGGCAGCAAGAGAGATGAACAGATCAGGCCAAGCCAGCAGAGCTTGCAGAGAGCAGAAACAGATTTACTAACTTTGATGATGGCTTCTAGTGAGTCTTTACCATACACATGACTGGGTTGCCATGAAGCCAGCTAAGCTAATCACCCTAAATAGGTTAAAAGATGACATCAAGAGATTTTAAGCAGGAATGATTTCATTTTTTCCTCTCACTAGTTATACGGTTAGCTGGTTCATGCGTTGATTTGTTATACCATATAGGGCTGGCTCACAGTCTTTGCCAGCCTTCTGAAGTCTTGATGGCACTAGAAACTGTCTCCTGGGAATGTGTAAGAAAGGAGGTCTGAGCTGCTCTCCTTCAAGGAAATTGTCTTCAGTCCATCCATTATCTCCTACCTGTGTGCAATAGTCTAGTCTATCAAAATACAGTGATTGAATAAAACTTTTATTTCAGATAATGAATGCATTGATTTAATACAGGATTTGTACTACATGGTATTTTAGTTCCCTAAATGAACACTGAAATCCTAAAATGGGAAAACTTATCATTGGTCCAAGTTAAATCATAGCCACTTCTTTTTAAACCTAATCAGATACCAACCCATTTGATACTTAAAAAATCTGTTGTATAAGTTAGCATTTATCTGGTAGAATGTTAACATTTTCCAGCTATTTTAAAGCCACCTGTTTTTCCTATCGTAAGTACATCTGGCATCAGGCAAACATTACAGCCATGGATATCTGACTAATTTATGATGTTTTTATATTTTCATATTTTTGGCAGACTAATCCAGGTTGATATATTAGCCTAGCTTTCAGAGATGAGTCTTGAAATCTTTCAGTCCTGCAACCTTTTTACCTTTTTCTCTTCCAAACACCAGAATATTTTTGGCATGTCCTAAAGTTTAATTGGAAAACAGAGACAAGAAGAAAGAATTGGACCCTTATGTTCTGTCCATCTAGTTCTCCTTCTAGAGCTGACTTGCAGGAAGGAGTTATGAATCTGTTGTATCTAGTGCTGATTTTGAAAGTTCTTTGTACTTTCAATCATTCTTCCTTCCTTGAGTTCATTAGGCAACCTAGCACTTGTGTTTGTATCCTGTTTTGAGAAGTGCATTTTGTCCAGATGCAATGGGAGTTTGATAGGTCAAACAAGGCAGAAGAAGTGTGAAGTTTTGAGCCACAAGGAATGGAGGCAACACTGTCTTGTGTGGCGGTCCTGCTTCTGCATCTGGAGTTGGAGAGGCCAAGTACTCATCCTCTCAGAGCACCTTTCTGATGTGACATCAAAAGGTGGGACATCACTTAGCTATTTATAGGGAATCTTAACTGCTGGGTTGACTATGCCATACTCTAACATTAAATATCCACAAAGGCCCCAAAGTAATGGATGTGTTTTTAATAAATCTAATGTATAAATCATCAGGTATACTTCAAAATAGAGCAGCTATCAGAACACCCTGAAAGATTCATTAGAACATTTTTTTTTTTTTTTTTTTGCAGACATGTAACCAAGTTAAATAAGTATGTGTCAACTCAAAACTGAGATGAGAAATGGCAGATTGCTTTATGGATTGAGAATCAAGATGATGGGAATTCTAGTCTTATCTCTATTGCTGACTGGTTTAATGACCATAGTAAAGTTTATGACTTACTTCTAACTACTCTTCCCTCTGGCCAAAAACCAGAAGAATGTCTATAGAGGATTTTGAGCTTCTAGAAAAATGGCCTTACATAAGTTCTGTTGGCAGCAGTGAAGCCTTGCATTTATAAATGTGGAGTTAGCTTGCCTGGATTCACTTCCCAGCCCCACCATAACTTGCTACTTAGCCTTGGGTTAATCCCCTAAAGAAGAGCATTAGGTGGTCTTTTGCTATTATACATAATACTGCAATGAACATCTTTTAACATATAGATATGTTTGTACATTTATATGATTATATCTGTAGGGAGATATAAAAAACTGAACTTTTTCAATCTTAAATTAGGTATATTTTAAATTTTCATGTATATTGCTAAAAAGCCCTCCAAAGAGGTTATACCAATGGTGTATATGGGTTCCTATTTTCCCATACATTTGTCCACACTGTTCACTGGCTATTTTAATTTTTTTATCTTTGTCAGTCTCAGAGGTGAAAGATAGAATTTCATTTCAATTTGTATGCCTTTAATTTTAAATAAAGATGGGCATCCTTTCATATTTTAGTAGCTATTCATTAACTTATGCACACCCTATGCCCAATTTCATATTGGATGTTTGGTCTTTTGCTTATTGGTTTGAAAAGTTCTCAATAGATTAAGATTTTGAAAAAACAAAAAGTTTGGAAAGCAGTTGTAATTAATTTTAGTCTTGAGGAACAATTATAAATTTGAAAAACATATGGCAATTGGCATTTCACTAATCAAAGAAGGGCAAAACCTCCACAGGCATGAACAGTGAAGAGCACTAGCTGTGCATTGCCCAAGTTATCACCATAGTAATCATGAAAATAATACAGATTATATGTAAAGCAAAATGCAGAGAAGTCTAAGACGTGATCTCTGCTGTTACAGAGTTCGTGGTAAAGGACATAAAACACACATTCACATGAAATACTAAGACAATACAAGGAACTAGTGATGTAGGCCATAAATGCTCTAGGAATTGAGGAAGAACAGCATTTCTCTGGTTGGAATGGTTAAAGAATGTTACTTAGAAGAAAACACATGTTTGAATAGGCAGATAGATTCAGAGGTACAAAGGTGTGAAGCAAATGAGAGGGACAGTAAACAGACAAACGTGAACAGATTAGAGGCTTGTATGCGGGAACAGAGAAAAGTTCACATATATAAAGGTAGTTTGGGGTCAAATTATTGAAGGCCCTGGCTGTCTGATTTAGCTTGGATTTTATGCTGTAAGAGCAGCTGAATGTTTTTGAAAAGAGCATTGGCATACTAAAAATAAATTTTTAGGACCGTAATTTTGACATCTGAATAATGAATGAATGGATGGAAAATATGGTGTTGGGAAAGGGGATACCCACTGTAGTCATACTTTCTGTGGGAGGCAATCACCTGGTTTAAAGGAAAAGTGGTTTGTATTTTCTTCAATTTATAATGCATAAAGCTGCTATAGAACTAATGCTACATAATGTTACCTAAGAAAATAAGACGGATCCAAACCCAGAATTCTTTGTGCGTATGTTGAACATTCCAATGCAGTGCCTTTTTATAAATCTGTGATTCAGCTTTCATATCTCTCCACCCACTCGTTCTGTTGATGATAAACCTTTCCTCGTTGAATCTGGAATTCATACCAGTTTTCTTGCAGACCTGGAAATTCCAAACATGCTATTGTTGTTACACCTCATCTATCATGCTAGGGTATGGCTTTATTTACTCTTGTAATTTGGAGAAATGAGGTGATGGTAGACATAATGATAGAAATAATTCTCAGAATAATGGGAAGAAGGTGTTGGCTTCTTAGAACTAGCAATTCCTTATTTCATTTCCTTTACATATTGGTAAGGGTTAGTTAATTGATCTGCGCCCCCTGCAATGTAACACGTAGCATTCCTTCAACAAGTATTTACTGAGCACATACAATGTGTCAGGCACTGAGCCAAGCCCTGGGAGTAGTGTTTAAAAAAATAGAGCCATTCCTTGCTCTTATGAAGCTTACAGCTTGGTGGGATGCATATAAACAGGTCCGCATCCTACTCTGCTCCTCGCATGTGACAAGAGGCTAGGCTCTTCCCTTGAAAGTTCCCTACATGAGCAATACAACTCCATTCTGTCCCATCCCCAGTCGACTTCATGTACTCCTATGCTGCATGCAGCATATATTTACTTCATGTATCCTCCTCTTTATTCCTCTGTATACTGAGATATACAATTCACTTCTTGTGGACATAAGAGGATAGAAGGAATTCAAGTATTTAATACTATCAAGCTTGCTGCAAAATACTAGATGTGCAAGTGGCTATGGAGCTCACCAAAAAGTAGAATATGGAGTCAATCGACAGCATTGAAGAGATGCAGTGAATGCATTGGCAAAGGTATACTTTCTAATGTGGGTAGGAACTAGTAAATAAGTGGCACAGACAGTAGGAGCTATGGGAACTTAGAAAAGGAGGCATTGCTTGTAGGAAGGGTGAGCTTTGCACTGTGCCTCGAAGGATGGGTTGGATTTGAACAGGTAGAGGAGATAGATGTGTCACATGGGAGCCTGAATTAGTGACAGCTCTTTTGATTGCCAAGGAGAGAAGTCCAATACAAGCTGACTTATGCAGAAGGAGTGGTCCTGGGGCTTCAGGCAAGGCCAGAGTCATGGGGGTCCTGCAATTTAAATCATTTGCTCTGTCTCTCTCCAACACTTGGCTCTGCATTCCTCGGCAATGGCTTCAGTCTCAGACTGAATGATCCCACATGGTAGCCCCTGGCAGCTCCAGGATTATATACTACTCTCTTAACTCCTCCAACATGTAAGACAACTTCTCTCTCCCAATTATTTTAAACTCTTGTGATTTACCTATTGGACCAACTTATATCGTTTTTCCATCCCTGAGCTAGTGCAGCTGACAGGATAGAATCACTGATTGGCTAGGTCTGGGTTATGTGCCCATACTTGGAAGAGAGGTAGGTGGGATCGGCCCAATCTGAGCCATATCAGAACAAGATCAGGGAAGGGGTGGCTTGCCTGAGAAAAAAATTGTAATGTGGTTACCAGAAAAATAACAACAGCAATCATCATCATTACAAACACTCTATAATAAAGAGCTCACTATGTACCAGGTACTCTTCTAAATAACTTCTATATATGACTTATTTACTCCTCCTAACATTCCTGTAAGGTAGATAATCTTATTATCCCCATTTTCAGATGAGAAACTGAGACATGCAGATGTGAAGTCACATGGCTAGTCAATGGCAGACCAGGGAGTTGAACCAGGCCATCAGACTGCCGAGTCCATGGTCTTACCCACTCCGTTATTCTAAAATTGTTTCTATACACGCAGGGTACTAGCTAACACTCAGACTCAGAAATGAGAAAAGTATATTTGGGGAACGGTGAGAAGACCAGCAATTCAGAAAGATGATAATTTTTGTCTATTGTCACAGCCATGGAAACCATATCCAGAAAGCTGGTAGTTAGGTAGCACTTATCTTCACCAAGAGGTCAGGTTCTGTCCAGAGCCAGGCCAGTGGCTGGACTTCCAGGGAGAATGAAGTCGTCACAGAAAGCAGAATCATTCCAAAAGCTGCCCAGCCCAATTTTCTTGACAGTTTGTGGTTTGCACTGTTATACAATTTACGAAGAACTGATTTCATAGCTATATCTGATCTTCATTTTCTGTCTCTCCTGCTTCGAAACATCATTCATGGATCATATATAGATCTTAGTTAAAACTAACAACGCATTAAAAACACACACAATCAAACAATTGCCAGGTTGGCATTGAGAAGCAGCAGACCCAGGCTTGAGTGTGTTTACTGTGCGTTTCCTGATAAAAAAAAAAAAAAAAAAAAAAGCAAGCACAGTTGAAAACACACCACAAAGCATTATACTGCGACAGATCGTGCGCTTCAGAAGAGAAATGGATACATTAGGAAAAGTTTTTTTCCCTTTGATGTAGAATATGCTATCTTTTTTTGTATTAAAATGAGAGTTAACTTTAAATAAATAAAATTCAGCCTGTAGGCTTCAGAAAACTAATGTTGTATTTTGACAGTGTCATTTCTCTGATCCCTGAAAGCATTATAGGAGTTAACTTGGGTCTTCGCCACAATTTTCCTTCATGGCATGCAGAGCACATTATTTTTTCATCTCTATTCTATTGATTTCCCCTCGCTTCCTCCCACATTTTCTCTTTGCCAGCTGTTATCTCTGCCCCTTCTGCTCCCCCACCCACCGTGACGGCAGGTGGAAGGAGTTTCTCCTGTGTCTGGCTGCAGATGGTCCAGGCACTGCTGCCTTCGTGCCCATCCTTGGGTGAAAACCTCTTCTGTGCGTGGTCTTTGAGAAGAAGATAAACCAAAGGCCCTAGACCCACCTTCAAGAAGAGATCAGAAGCCTTACGTCCCTACTATGAACCAGTTGAAGGATGTGCAGTTTGCAGTTAGCATATTTTTAACCAGACTTGGAGGTGTGCCTCTTTAATCAGGACACAGAGGGTTGGTGTGGTAGATGGACAAAACTGTTTTGTTCTCTTTCATGGTTTTTATGTCCCCAAAACAGCCCTGAGTGGTCAAACATCAAGTGTTTGGAGCCCCCTAGAATTTGATAATAAAATGAAGCCTTTTTTCTTTTATACAGAATTATATTTAGGTAAATGAACATGAAGAAATCTCAAATAAAGTGTTTCACACCATGAGAAACAATATTGGTAACAAGTGGTTTTACCCTTGTAATTAGGAATTGTTTCTAAAACTGATTATCTTTGCAACATAAAAGACCACAGTAGGAGAATCTTTAATATAAAAATGTTGCCATGATTTAAGGGTTTTTCAGAATGTCTTGGTTATTACAAAAATGTGGAAGCTTACAGTTTCCAGAGCTTTTTTTAAATCAAGAGATGTGTTTGTGTGCAAGGGAGGTGGGGATTCATAAAATTATATGCGAAATTGTGTGTGCACATGGATATGTTTCCGTCCTGGAGAAAGGCTTGGTAGCTTTTCCTCAGTTCTCGGGAGGGTTCGTGACAGTAAAATTCCCAATTTGCCCGTCTCGCTTTCCTTCCCACACTGACCCTCCTTTGCTTCTCCACAGCCACTTGCACACACTATCTTGCTAGCTTCCTATTTATTTAATTCCCAGACGAATTCCTCTTTTTGTTTTCTGACCAAGCAGGGCTGAGCAGGGAGAACTCGGGAGCTGGTGCGCTGGCACGAGGCAGCTGCTTGCCAGACTGCTGGGAACGCAGCAGTGAGTGACCCCTGGCTGGGCACGTTAAGAAGATGGGCGGCGGCCCTGACCAACGCTGACCAGGAGGTATAGGCAGCCCAGGAAAGATGCCACCCTTCTCGTCAAACTGCTGCTACATTGAGGACACATTGAAGGGGACTGTCACAGGGAAAAACTGAATTGAGCTTTCCACTGTTTTCTGGTTTTTTTCCAGTTTCATTCTTTATTTGATGTTTTGGGGATTTTTTATTTTTGCCACTTTCCTTAGTTTCTGTCTCCACTTAGTTTCTGTCTCCATTTAGATCCCAGAAACTTGCTATTGAAAAAAGAACCGTTTAGACCAGGTAGCCTGGTGGGGACAATGGTTTCATTTGAAGATTTTCGGTAATCATATTGGCCCAGTGGCTGTTCAGTGCTGGACTTTAAAAGAGATAAACATTTTTCCAGATTCTATTGCTTCTATGCTTATGTCCTTAGATTAAACGAAGTTACATTCTGGGACTATGTGGAAGTTTAACCCCACACAGAAATCCCTTTACTGAAATACAACTTCATACTATATTGCTTAATTTTATGAAGAGCTAATGATTTTTAAATAGTCATTTGAAGACTGTTTCATTGTCCTTCCATGTCCATGAGATGAAGCTTCATATGATCATTTTTTCAATAAATTATTGGCCCCCAAAAGAAGTGTCCCTTCCCTAAGTATTTTCTTTCCTTTTATCAAGTACTGAAAGCTAAGTAACCCTGATAATAGGTGTTTTCTTGTTTGTTCAGAGCAAATTTTAGTGCTTAAATGAAATCATTGCTTCATCTGGATCAGTGACAATATTTCTGAGCCAGCATTTCCTCATCTATAAAATGAAGAGTATTGGAGATGACGATCTTAACGATTCCTTCCAACTCTGAACTTGTCCCCAACACTCACACACTTTCTTGCATGATTTCTGATCCCATTGATGTCCTTATTTTATCACAATAAAAGCTTCAAAGGACAGGGTCCATGTCTGTCTTGTTCAGGCACACTCCTAGTTCCTAGCACATGATAAATAAAGGCAGTAAATAGATTTTGAATGAATGAATTATCCTATGTTCCTTGTGGTGTGTGTTTTTGCTCTGTGATGCCTCAAATCCTTCTTTGGAAGGAAGCAGGGTCCATATTATAAATATTCTTATCCTTTTCTGCATATAATTCTTACATCATACTTAAAATCCTTACATTTACTCTGCCTGTGTGGCTATAGCTAAAATTCTGTCATCTCTTTCTCTGCCTTTTTTCTTTTCTCTTGCATGCTTTTTCATAAAAGGCCCCAATTAAGAAGTAAAACAAAACAGAGAACACAAAGTGTGCACTCATGTGGCCAGAGCTTGGGCTGCTCAGAAAGTAGTGAGCCCTCCGTGCACCCACCAGGCCAGGTCAAGCAGAGATCTCCTCTGCCACCACAGACCTACCAGCTGACAGTCAATTTAACAACACCCATAAGAAACAAAGTGCCTTGCTCTCTAGGCTAAAAATGTTAGCCCTTTCTCCCAAATAATTGGTGGGTCTGATCCTGCAGACCTGGGCAGAATGAACCAACTACTGCTCCATATGCCACAGAGATTGGGTTGTTGCCCATTGAAAGAACCCTCAGCCAGGGGAAGGGTCAAAATTCAACAAGATTAAATTTGCTGATTTTATTTTTTACTAAAGAATGAGAGAATTTTCTCTAAACTTAAAGCCTACCCAGAACACTGAGATCATGTTTATGGATAGGTAGACAGCAGGGAGTTAAGGGGTGGAATTATGGGAAAGACACGGGAAGAGCAGGAAACAGAGATGGGGAGAATAGATTTACCTACTTTTGGTGATTTTCTCTCCCTAACTCTCTGCCGCAGCCTGTGCTTTCCAGTATTTGATAGGCAATACTCCCCCCTAGTGTCCAAGAAGGATAAGTACAAGCTTCAATTAAATTCCCTTAAAATTTAGGAGCATTTTTTAATTTTGGATTTCATATCTAGTTTTAAGATCACCTTCTTTTTAAAATTCAAGATGGAAAAATAGATATTTTACCCAAAAACACACATCACAAGGAACACAGGATATTCCTCCATCAATTATTTTTCCAGGATGTCACTTTACACTTAGGCACACTGTTTGGGGCCCTCCAAATAAACAGCTGTGGCCCTTGGTGTGGCCTGGGAAAGCTTGTCACTTCTCCTACACCTCAGGCACTGGCTACGTGAGGA
Source organism: Cynocephalus volans (assembly GCF_027409185.1). Lineage (NCBI taxonomy): Eukaryota > Metazoa > Chordata > Mammalia > Dermoptera > Cynocephalidae > Cynocephalus > Cynocephalus volans. Next base: position 101,711,993 of record NC_084462.1, read on the forward strand.
AGCACTGGGAAAGGCATGGGGCGGAAACCTCACTGCTCCCTCCCATTGGAAAGCTCTTTCCCAACTTCCTCACGTAGCTGGCTCCTTCCTCTCAGCATCCGTCAGTATCCACCCCCCAGCATCTTACCATCTTGCTGGCTTCATACAGCTTGTCACTCTTCAAAATTTTCTTGTTTGCTCATTTACTTATTTACTCTCTCTGTCTCCCCACCACAATATAAGCTTTATAACAGCAGGAACCTTATTTCTTTTTATTATTATTATTGATATATCTCCAAACACTAGAAATGTTGCAGGTGCTTGGCACACAGTAGGCACTAAATAAATATTTTTGAAGGAATGAATGAATTTAACTCCTAAACCTTCTCTTCCAATAGTAATGTTTTTCTCTTATATCTTACCATCTCCAATGTCAGAAAAGTGAGACATGGAGATACAGGTAGAATTTCACTAGTGTATCTCTGCCCATGTATCAGTAGAGGTAGCAGATTAGGATTGTAAATTCCCAGTACTAGATTTAATTTAATTTTTTTTAGTCTGATTACATATGTTTCTCTGTGTCTACTCATCAAAAAGTCCTATTGTCTGCAGGTACGGTCTTCTAAAACAATAGAAATACACAGAAAAGAAATAGAAAAGAACAAGATTTTTTTATAAATTCTCAGTGTTGTTAATCATCAAATGTCAATTGGTAGTTTGATTTAACTTAATTGACCCAGTAAGAGACATGAACTTATGGATACATACCATCATAGCAGGACAGGTTTTAAGAGTGCTGTATGTTGTTTTGGTAATACCAAAAACTGTGTTGCAATGACCAGAATATCTGCTTCCATGTCACAGTGTCCTTGACTTAATTGCAGAATCATTTTAGAAGACCCGTTCTAAAAGCCTACTTAGATCAGGGATTTTTTCTTTCTGTTTTCCTTTTTCTTTCTTTTTTTCCCCCCATATAAAATACAACATGACACCCCAGTGCATAAAACAAAAAAAGTTTGAGCTGTTCTGGTTGGAGCCACAATAGGAACCCGGAGTCCTGCCCAGTGAGTCTCGTCGGCCACTCTGCTCTCCCTCCTACCCTCCTCTCATGAAAGCCACTGAGTCCCCTTTTGTGGGGATACAGGGCCCCCAAATATAGACAGAAACCAACTGACCTACATCATACCCATAGCAATCCTAATTTTTTAAATGCTCTACTATCCTATTCCTAATTCTGTAAGAGCGGAAATTAGCTTATTAAGCAAGCTAACGTGTGACTTCCATACATGTGCTCAGTCAGTAAAAATTTGTGCATTGTGTTCTCACCATGTGTCAGGCTCCGCTGAGTACAGGGAATACCTGTGAAGTGGACAGAGTCTTCCCTTCACAGAGTTCGGGGTGGTGAGAGGTACTGATAAATAAACAGGTAGTTATAGCACAATGTACTGAAAGAGATGATAGGGTCAACAGGGCAACATACAGGGAGTGCACCCAGCAGGAGCTTGGTGGATCAGCGAAGGCCTTTGCAGCTGGTGATGTAGATGCAGATGGGTGAGGAGAATGGAAAGCAGTTTTCCAGCTAAGAAGATAACAGGTACGCACAGGCGCAGAGTAGGAGAGAGCATGGCTCATCTGAGGGACTGGAGGAAGCCATCGCAGTGGAGCATCAGTGTGTAGGGGTGTAGAACAGGCGGAGGAGGAAAAAATGAGGCCGAAGAGGTGAGCAGAGTCCACACCACAAAGGGTCTTATAAGTCATCACAAAGAGTCTGAACTCGAGCTGGAGGGCAACATAAAGCTGTTGCAAGATTGTAATCAGGGAAATGACGGGATCAATTCAGCTCTTGTGTGAAGGACGGCAGCAAGACTGATCAATGGGATGGAAGATGAGAATGTTGTAGTCATCAAGATGAGAGACAATGGTGGTCTGAATCAGAAAATAGCCATTGAGATGAAGAAAATGGATGGATCAAGAGCTGCTCTAGAGGGAGAAACAAGACTTGCTTGATCGCATGTGGGGATGTGGGTAAGGGGAAAGAAAGGTTGATGCCCGGGGTTTCTGGCTTAAGCCACTGAGGGCATGGTAGCTTCATCATCAATATGGGATCTAATATGGGCAGAAAGAAAATGAGGTTTATTTTGGACATGTCGTCGGGCCCGTCTCTGGGACAGTTTACTGGAAATAATTAGGATGCAGTTGTGTATGTGGATTTGAAGCTCAGAAAGACTATAGGCTAAAGATAAAGGTTCAGGAACCATCAGCATGCATGGTAGGTGGTACCTGGAGACATAAAAATACTAAAATATCCAGAAGATTTTGTAGAGAAATAACAAGAGGATATAGGATAGAAACTTACAGGACAGCAATACATGTAAGGGGCAAGCAGAAGAAGACATGCCCCAAAGGAAACAGAGAAGGAAGAGACAAGGAGGTAGAAGGCAAATTCTTGGAAGCCAAAGGAAGAGAATGTTTCAAAGAGAGGGTAGTTGACTGTGTTGAGTTTTGCAAAGAGATGACAAAGAAATGTTCTTTGGATTTAGTAAGAAGGTAGTCATTAGTGACCTTAGTGAAAATAGTATCAGTGGAAGTCATAAGAGTAGAAGTCACATTGTTATAGTCAAAGGAAGAGACAGCAGTGCCGACGATTCTTAGGAAGCTTGCTGTGTGTGAAAGGAAATCAAGAGAGATGGTGATAACAACAGAAATGTGAGGTCAAAGCAGGGGGTTTGGGTTTTTTTTTTTTTTTTTTCCAACTAAAAAGACTTGAGCATGTAGAAATACTTGCAGAAAGGAAAGTATTGTCATTTCCATTTCATAGAAACTCAAAGAGGTTAAGCAACTTGCCCAAAGTCATACAACCAGCAGAGCTAGGATTCAAACCCAGGTCTGTCTGGGTCCAAAGTAAATATACACACAAAGAGTATACAACTCAGTCCTAATTACTGGCTTCCCAAAAGAGTTCACTAGATCAGAACTGTATTCCAGTTAGCACTAGAAAAAAAAGCATACGTCATGTTCCAAGCCCTATTTAAAAGACCAGGAAACTAAAGCTAAAAGTATGTGGCTTAAGCTTACGCAACTTACTCGTGGCAAATCTCAGGTCTGGAGGAGTTCAGTGTTCCTTATTTTCTTTTATTCTACCTGTCATAGCATTTCACTTGGTGTAGAAGCAGATTTGGAGTTGGAGAATAACATGAAAAGTATCTTACCACAACTGATTGGTTTTTAGATTTGCCATATGAATATCTGTGTCATTTTTTGTGAGGCCAAAGTGGCCTCTAAAAACTGCTTAGCATGCTAACATGTAAATTAGTAGAATTCTGAGTGTATATACTGAACCTCCCATATATTATATTTCTAGTAAAAATCATCAAAGTTGGCATTTTTCAACTCAGTCTCATTCACCAGTTAAACCAATGTATAATTATTGCCAAAGATTTCCTCAGGAAAATGAGTATATCATTTTTGCATTTCTTGTATGATTTACCCCAAAAGTTGAGTAAGTACAGATCGGATAATTAAGGGAAGTTTTGGAAATGAGAGCTGTAAAGCCATTATGAAATGGAAAATAACTGTCTACAAATTTGTGCGGTAGAGGTGTTCAACCTTTTTGTGACACAAAATTCTTACATCTGTGCCTGCATCAGATTAGTTTAGCAACATAATGGCTTAGAACATGGAAATAAATAAGTAGGCAAGGAGGTGCCATACAGACAGGTTAAGCCCTTATCTACCCAAGAATTTCCTAAATACCGTACCTGGACCCAAGTACTTATTGCAGGTTCAGCTTTCAGGTGATCTAAACTAAAACACTAAATTTAGTTTACTTATCAAACAGAATCAGAGCATACTTACCAGGTGAAATCAGATTGCTCAGTTCAAATGCTAATTGCACATGTACTAATTCTGTGACCTTAGGCAAATTACTTAACCTCCCTTAGTCTTCATTTACTCATTGTAAAAAGTGGGTACTTGCAGTATCTATTTTGGAAGATAGCTCTCTGTGAGTCTCATGTCTATGTATGATGTAAGACACTGACTGCCCTTTGTTCCAGACTATCTTCTCAAGGATTTTGTATAGCGAATAGCCTCGGAATATAGAAATAGTATCTCCCTCAAGAGCAAAAGGCAGGCATGCTTACCGACCATTAGAAAAGACTCATGTTTGCTAAGCTTAGAGTTCTTCTCCTATAGCACAATCCACTGTGTATGCTGGCACCGCCGTGGAACTTCAAGCCAAAGGAACTCTACAAATGTGCTGACACTCATGCTGCTGGCTGAGTCACGAGTAATAACATCCTTTGTCTCTAACCCAGGACTCTCACATCTTCTGCCAACATCCAGAAACTAGGAAAAAGAGCAAAATCGCAGATCCTTCACAGTTCTTGACACCTTATAGGATTTAGAGGTTAAATTAGTTTATCCATTTAAAATGCTTAGCACAATACTTGGTAAGCACTCAATAAATGCTCACTATAATTATCTTACAGTGATCAAAATATGGGTATGACCTTGGGAATGCCACATAAAAAAGGTGTGTATATGCTTGAAATCCCACAAGCAGAAATTCAGTCCCCTGGGTTAAGGCTTTATATTTCTGAGTTGTGTACATTTATATATTCTATGTACAAGTACCACAGGGAGGTGGCTTATGTAACTGTTCTTTGCCATCAACAACACCTCAGTGTCTATCAACATTTTTGATAATCAACACTCATTCTCATGGCAGAAACTGGCAGGAGAAGTCTTATGACATTAGGACATTTTATTGAAATGATTGAAAGAGGGATTTTGAATATGAGGTGTTGTCCAAGTAAACAGACCTGAGTATGAGCCAAGGGTCTCATCATGAGGGCAGGATCGATATCTGTCTTGCTCAAAGCTTTGTTCCCACCGTCTAGCACAGGCCTCACGCATAGTACAGCCTCCAAAAATACTTGTTAAATGAATTAATGCTATCCCAGAGAGAAGTTCAGATGAGACTTTATTTTTCTTAGTCATCCAAAAGTAGATATCAGAGTCATCGAAGTGTCCCTGTCCTCAAATTATCCCCAGCAAACTTCACAACCATTTTACCTACTGAAAAGAAATTCTATCAAAAGTCTATGATAAAAAGAAATGATAAAATAACAAACAAACTTCTGACCCACTTTGTTGTGCATGGACAGGCACGCTTTGGCAGACAAAAAGGCTCAGTGCTATGTAATTGTCATCAGTGTTCTCACTTAATACTTTAATGAGCTGAGCAACTGCCATCTTGACTGAAACATGCCTTTGGTGGCTCTTGTTGCTAAGTAAAAAAGTGCATGAAAAGCTCGTTGTCCTTTTTCTAAAAAGATAATTCTTTAAAACGTAAATATATCATACCCGCCACTTAGATTTATGCAGAGACAATGCTTGTCATCCCTGTCTTTCCTCCCCAAGCCAGCTCTTCTCATGTTTTCCTTCCCCTTCCTCAGAGTCGCTGAATTGGGTTCCACGCTGTCTGGTTCCTGGATTCAGAGCAGATCCTGCTGAGCCAGGACATGTCTGCCAGAACAGGCAGTGCCATTTTTAGCTATTTCTCTCCTCTCTTCTCCCCAGCCTTCCCCAGAATGGCATTTATATATTTTAACATTACTTTTTCTTTCCCTTCAGCTACATTTTCTCTATAGCTGATACTTTTCTCCATTTGCTCCATGACCTTCTTTTTTCTCTTCTCTCTTTTTTCTTCTTTCATTCTCCTCTCTCCGGGGAGAGGTGGTTGGTTGGAAACCCAAGGACAATCAAAAGGCAATTTTCAAGAAACCGGGGAGACTGGCAATGTTCTAAATTGTGAGAGAGCAGCAGACTCAATACTCTTTAAGCAATATGATACATACATTCGTCTTTGCCAGCCCTTGGAAATAAGCATGCTAATGATCCCCATCATACAGAGGGGGTGACTAAGGACTGAGAGGTTAAGCAACCATCCAAGGTCAAACAGAGCGTCAATGGCAGCACCAAGGTTTGGACCCAGACAGTGTGACTCCACAGCCCATTTTTACTATTTTCCATTCTCTGTTGAGCTCAGATTTGAGCGGTGAAGATGAGATACCCAAACAAACAAATAAAGGAGAGGGTAAGTTTGGGGAACCATAGTGTTCACAGGAAAGTAACCAGGAAACAGGAAACCTAGCAAACTTAAGAGACTTATTTACGACATAGTTTGGGAGTGGAAAAACACGTAGCATTCATATTTAGGAGACTTGGATTGAGATGACAGTTCCATTCCTTGTTAGTATGTTATTCAAGCACTCTAAGCCTCTATTTCCTCATCTCTAAACTGTGATAACACACAGTTTACAGTTTAATGGCAAGAATTTAAAATAGATAACATATGAAAACACTTTGTAAACTGTGGAGTTGTATGCAAATATCTTTCTCTCTCTTGGCTTATTCCCCTGTGTTAATGGAAAAAAGGTTCCAGAATAGGGACCCAGGAAGCAAACGTAGACTAGAGGATGTTCCAGGACCTGGGGAAATTCTTGCAGGCAGCCTTCAGTCTAGGAGTTATTCTTTTCTAGCCTGAAGTCTGGGAAGTTTATGAGACCCATCCTATCCCAGCAGCACAGAGAAGAGCATTTTGCCAAAAGCATTAGTCAAGCATTTTTTGACTAGAGAAAAGTTGTACCTTTAACCTCCAGCGTTTTATGTATTTTATGAAATACGATAAGAATAAAAATGACTAAAACAAAGGAATACCAGACTCTGTATCTTAAAAACTGAACTTTGAGAAGATACAGAAAAACCTCTGGAATTTGTAGATCAGCTCTAATCAGATGGGCCGGAGTGAGATGCAGGTGTCAGGAGACACTGACTGTGGTAGGAGCAGAGGCTGATCCACAGACGAGCCAGCTGCCGTGACAGCAAAAGATCTCACGCCCAACACAAGAGCCACCTCCCCCCACCACCACCTGTTTTCAGTACAAAGAACAATTTAGAGCCATTTGTAAGCTGGGAAATACTGGCTGGCAACAATTTTAACCTGTCACGTTTTTGAGGACCCCTCCCCATCCCTAAGACCCTGTTCTAGGCATTAAAGATACAGCAATAAGCAGGATGGGCTGGAGCCTACATTCTAGAGCCCAGTTGTGTGCAGATAGGGAGTATAAATGAACTAGATAATTTCAGATAGAGTGCTAAGTGACGCATAGGAGGTGCTCAGCAGTGTTTATTAACTGGATGGATAGATAAGTGCTTAGGATTTTCCCAAACGACCAGCTTTGTCTTCATTGGCAATACCATTTAACACATTCATTTAACTTCATTCAGTCATTTGGACAACAGTTCTTAAGTGTCTACTACATGCCAGGCACTATGCTAGGCACTAGGGATATAAAGACAAAGCATATTCCAGTTGCCCAATACCCGTTTAATCGACTAATCAGCTTCTGTTGACTCTTTGTTCTATCTTCTACCAGTTTTGCCCACTTGCAGATTCACCCTGAATGAATCTCTTACCAGGAGAACCCTCATATATTCTTGGCAAAAGGCTTGCAGAGCCTGGATGGCCCAAGTTTCTAATCTAGAAGGAAGAAGTGACATTTTCACAAGGCAGGTGTTTCCCACTGGAGTTCCCCATCATCTCTAGAATTTCATTCTGAACTAGTAATGCCATTGAAAGTTAATCATCACGCACTGCAGTGACCCATTCTCTCCCAAGCATGAGCACACATGCTGTTTAATTTGTGGCTGGGTGACCCAACCACAGAACATTCCAGAAGTCCAGAATTCCAACCTCTATAAAAAGGAGTGAGAAATCATCATAGAGGAACAGTCTACTGCTGCTATTGCCACATAGCACAGAGGGACCCTGCAACTGTAGTACAGGTCCCCTTACTGCTAGCTCTCTCTGCACCCACAACGACGCATAGACACACACAAATAATTAAGACAGTTTTGGCCATCTTATTATCAATATTTAAGACATGCCAGGAAGACAAATTTGGCCAGTTTTGTTGTGACTTTTTCTCTCTGAATCCTGTGATACCTTTCAGAAAAGACTGATCTTTCTTGCCAAGATACAGGGCCTGTGGAATGTGGGTCACTCTTTTGAGGGGCAACAGGGAAACAGGAATCAACTTGTGAATGATTGTTGCTGGGGGTTAAATGAGCCCGAGGGACAGACATTAAAGTAGAAAGGCTCAGGTGTGGTTGCGTTCCTCAGCCACCTGCCCTGCATAGAGAACCGTGGGACTGGAAGTGATTGTTCTCCTTGGCCGGGGTTCTCTGCAGACGAGGGAAGGGCTTCTTCCAGCATCTGCCATTCTCTAAAGACCTTTAATTTAAAATATTCTTTATACCAGGATTTCATATTTTCAGGTAAATTTCCTGGGTTCCTTTACTGAGCTGACAAAAACATTTAATTTGTAATTTCAAAATTGTGACCAGAGAAAAAGTTAATTTTTTGAGTTGTTTAAAGGTTTGGAAAGTGGAAAACAGCCCAGAAGAGAAGCCGGAAAGGTTGAGGAAGAAACACAAGAAGCGAGAAAGGAAAATTACTCCCAGGGTAGGGGGGCAAATAGGAAAACACAGCACAGAACAAGAAAAAGCATATTGTGTACAGCTGAAAATTGTTGTCAGTCTCTTCTCTATGAAAAAGATGCTTTAATGTGCACGAATAAATGCATACGTATGTGTCAGATAGGGTTGGCTGCAAACTCTTGATTACTATTGCACGTCAGGACCACACAGCTCTTTCACTCTCTGTCTTTTGAGCTAGGTGATGATGGCAGGAGGAAGGCATCAAAACCGTCTTTAAATTTTAGCAGAAAGGCCCTCTGGAAGAAAGCTGATCCATAAATCTCAGACATAAGTAAACAAGCACCATCTTAGACAATGTTCTTGAAAAAATAACAAAGCAAATCTGCTTTAATTTGATAGACTGAGATTGGAAAAGTGGACCTAGGTTCTGTTTGGTTTGATAAAGGACTAAAATTGTTGTTCTCCCTAACCTCCAGCCATCCCTGCCCCCTGCACACATGCATACACCCTTCCCAAAGATTAACATGGCTATCTCAGTAGCGTGTTGAGAAATCACATTGGCCTCTTTGGCTCAATGTTAGTTGTGGAACCTAAGAATTAGCAAATTGAATTTTCTAGATATGCCTTGGTTTGATTTTTTACTATTCCTTTACTTTAAATGATGAAACTTAGTTTGTGGTTTTATTTATTTTTGAAGTTTACCTAGGTCATCATAGGCCACAAGTGAGAACAGTAATGTGACTAATGACATTTTATATTCTATATTATTAGTATGAACTTTGATAACTCTATGGGGTGGTTTCAATTTTGTTTTGACTACAAAGGAAGAATGATTAGGACTTAAGCTCTTCTTCAAGATAAAAAATTCTGCATAATTGCAGAATTCAGTACTCCGAGCAGGAACCTCAGCTCTATTTCAGATACGTGGTGATGTATTTCTGGACAGATGGGGGAGGAGAGAGTAGGAAAGGGAAGGGTCTTGAACAGATCAGTATCTCTGTTTCAGGCCTTAAGTGAGAGAGAACAAACTCAGTTGTAAATACCTTATTCTAAAAAAATTTAACTGAGTATTTTCCTCAGGACTGAAGTCTGGGAAAGGTAAAATAGACTATGAGGATGAGAGCTGTTTTATCTTCAGTGGTTAGCACAATGCCTAGCATGGAGGAAATGTTCTATAAATAATATATTGGGTTTTAAAACTCTATTTATTTTTATTGAAACATAATTGATTATACATAATTGTGGGGTACAGAGTTAGCTATCAGTACTTGTGTACAATATGTGATGATCAAATCAGGATAATTAGTATATTCACCATTACAAAACGCAATTCTTTGTGTCCATTAACCAGTTTCTCACTATCCGCCCTCCTCCTCCCCTTTCTTACCTCTAGTAACAACAGTCCTCATCCCTCCTTACGAAAATTCAATGTATTATTGTGATTGCTCTTCCTTTTCCTTTCTTTCTTTCTTTTTTAGCTCCTATTTATGAGTGAGAACATGCAGATTTCTCTTTCTATGCCTGGATTATTTCACTTAACATAATTTTCTCCAAAACTCATCCATGTTGCTGCAAATGGCAGAATTTCATTCTTTTTCTGGCTGAGTAGTATTCCACTGTGTATGTATATGTATATATATGTGTGTGTATGTGTGTGTGTGTGTGTGTGTGTGTGTGTGTGTGTGTGTGTGTGTGTGTGTGTGTGTGTGTGTGTGTGTGTGTAAATTTTCTTTATCCAGTCATCCATTAACGGACATTTAGGTTGACTCCATATTTAGACTATTATAAATGGAGCTGCAGTAAACATGGGAGTGCAGGTATCCCTTCAGTATGATGATTTCCATTCCCAAGGGTATATATGCAGGAGTGGGATTGCTGGATTTTATGATTCTGTCTGTAGTTGTTTTAGGAAACTCCATACTGTTTTCTATAATGGCTGCACCAATTTACTGTCCCATCAACAGTGTAGGATGGTTCTCCTTTCTCTGCATCCTCACCACCATTTGTTATTCTCTGTCATTTTAATAATAGTCTAACTGGGGCAACATGATATCTCAATGCAGTTTTATTTGCATTTCCCTATGCTGAGTGATGTTGAGCATTTTTTCACATACCTATTGCCATTTGTTTGTTTTCTTTTGAGAAATGTCTTTTCAGCTCCTTTGCCCATTTTCTAATTGGATTATTTGGTTTTTTACTGGTAAGTTGTATGAGTTCCTTGTATATTATGGATATTAATTCCTTGTCAGATGTATAGTTGCAAATATTTTCTCCCATTCTGTAAGCTATCTTTTCACTTGCTGTGCAGAAGCTTTTTAATTTGATATAATCCCATTTGTTTTGTTGTTGTTGTTGTTGTTTGTAGTTGTTGTAGTTGTTGTTGCCTGTACTTTTGGGATCTTATTACCCAGTTCTAAATCCTGAAGTGTTTCCCCTATGTTTTCTTCAAGGAGTTGTTTTATAGTTGCAGGTGTTATGCTTAAGTCTTTAATCCATTTTTAGTTGATTTTGGTATATGGTCAGATGCATCGGTCTAGTTTCATTCTTCTACACATGAATATCCAGTTTCCCCAGCACTATTTGCTGAAGAGCCTGTCCTTTCCCCAATGCATATTCTTGGTGTCTTTGTCAAAGATCAGTTGGCTATAAGTACATGGATTGATTTCTGGGTTCTCTATTCTATTCTATTGGTCTGTATGTCTGTTTTTATGCCAGTACCATGCTGTTTTGGTTACTAGAGCTTTGTAGTATAATTTGAAGCCAGCTAGTGTAATGGCTCCAGCTTTATATTTTTGCTCAGGACTGCTTTGGCTATTTGGGGTCTCTTGTTTTTCCATATGAATATTAGGATTTTTTTTTTCTATTTTTGTGAAGAATGTCATTGGTGTTTTGATGAAGATTGCATTGAATCTCTAGATTGCTCTACCTCATTTAGTTCTTCTCTGATCTTAATTACTTCTTTCTGTCTACTAATTTTGGGATTGGATTATTCTTGTTTTTCTAGTTCTTTGAAGTGTAGAATTAGGTATTTTTTATTTGAAATCTCTCTATTCTTTTGATGCAAGCATTTATTGCAGTACACTTCCCTCTTAGTACTGTTTTTGCAGTATCCCATAGGTTTTGGTATGATGTGTCTCTATTTTCATTAGTTTCCAGAAATGTTTTGATTTCCTGTTTAATTTCTTCTTTGACCCATAGGCCATTCAGGAGCATGTTGTTTAATTTCCATGTATTTGTATAGTTTCCAAAGGTTTGCTTGTTATTGGTTTCTAGTTTTAATCCATGTGGTCTGAAAAGATACTTGATATGATCTCAGTTTTTAAAAATTTGTTTAGGCTTGATTTGTGCCTTAACATGTGGTCTATCCTGGAGAACATTCCATGTGCTGATGAGAAGGATGTATATTATGTAGTTGTTGGATGAAATGCTCTGTAGATGTGCCAAGTTCAACTGGTAAAAAGTGTAGTTAAATTCTGTGTTTCTTTGTTGATTTGTTGTGTAGATGATCTGTCCAATGTTGAGAGAAGGATGTTGAAGTCCCCAACTATTATTGTATTGGGGTTTATCTTTCTCTTCAGGTCTAATAGTGTTTGTTTTATATATCTGGATGCTCTGATGTTGGGTGAGTATATATTTATCCTTTTGTTGGATAGATCATTGCACCCTTTTGCTGGATAGATTGCTGTATTATATAATGACCTTCTTTGTCTCTTTTTATAGTTTTTGCTTTAAAGTCTATTTTATCTGATTAAGAATAGCTACTTTTGCTCATTTTTAATTTCCATTTGCATGGTATTTCTTCTTCCATTCCTTCACTGTTATTCTGTGAGAGTCTTTGCAAGTGAGGTGAGTTTCTTATAGGCAGCATATAGTTGGGTCTAGTTTTTTAATTCATTCAGTCAGTCAATGTCTTGAGTGGGGAATTCAATCCATTTACATTTAGGGTTGTTATTGAAAGGGATTGACTTACTGCTGGCATTTTATTGATTTTCGTATGGTTTTAAATATCTTTTGTTCCTTTCTTTCCCTTTTATTCCTTGTCTTCTGTGTTTGCTGGTTTTTTGAGGTTGTAAGATATAGTTTCTTCCTTTTTCTCATTTGCATATCTGCTCTACCAGTGGGGTTTGCTCTTTCTCATGTGTTCATGGTGGCAATTGCTGGGTTTTTTTGGATTCCAGATGCAGGATTTCCTTGAGGATTTCTTGTAGGGCTGGTTGTGTGGAGGTAAACTCCCACAGTTTAATTCATCTGGGAAATACACAATTTCTTCTTCATTTCTAAAGGATAGCCTTCCTGGGTGTAGTATTCGTGGCTGGCAGTTTTTTTTTCATTTAGTACTTTGAATATATCATCCCATTGTCTTCTGACCTGTAAGGTTTCTGCTGAGAAATCTGCTGTTAGTCTGATGGGGATTCCCATATAGGTGCTGACACTTTTCTCTTCTGTTTTTAGGATTCTCTTTTTGTCTTTGACTTTTGACAGTTTGACCACAATGTGTCTTGGAGAGGACTTTTTTGGATTATATGTGTTTGGGGATCTTTGAATCTCTTGGATCTGAAAGCTCTTATTGCTCCCAATACATGGGAATGTTTCTGATGTTATTTCACTGAATATATTTTCAATGCTTTTTCTTTCTCCTCCCCTTCAGAGAGACTCTGATTCAGATGTTTGTATGCTTAAGGTTGTCTAATGGATCTCACAGATTTTCTTCACCTTTTTAATTCTTCCCCCCCCCCACCTGGGCTATTTCAGAAAGACTGTCTTTGAGATCAGAAATTCTTTCTTCTGATTGCTCTAGCCTGCTGCTTAAGTTCTTGGTCGAATACTTTATTTTGTTGAATAAATCCTTCACTTTCAGGAGTTCTGCTACATTCTTTTTTAAGGTATTTATCTCTTTGTAAACTTCCTCCTTCATACCCTGAATAGTTTTTCTCATTTTGTTGTGTCATCTATCCTAGTAGTCTTGCACCTCATTGATTTTCCTTAGATCGCTGCTTAGAATTCCTTTTCAGTTATTTCAATGGTCTCCTGCTGTTTGGGTCTGGCACTTGAAAATTATAGTATTCCTTTTGTAGTGTCATATTTTCTTGTTTTTGTTGTTGTTGTTGTTGTTGTTGTTGTTTTGTTTTGTTTTGTATTTCTAGTATCCCTACATTGATGTCTAGTCTTCTGGTGGAGCAGTTGCTTCTTCCATTACTCTGCAGTGGCTTTTAAGGAGAGCGATTCCCACCTATAGATGCATTTTATGTTGACTGTTACTTTAGTTTGGGTTCTGGGTAAATTCCAGTATAGTCTCTGTGTAGTTACTTCAACCATATTCAACACCAAAGTTGTCTGTGAGTGTCTCCATGGCCTAGGCACTGGGGCACTCAGCAGTTCCTTGCTGTAGTGAGTGACAATGTGCTGGGTTGTCAATGACATAGGTGAGATCTCAAGTTCTTGGGAGAAGCACCTGGGTTCCCTGTCGCTCCTTGGCTGAGGTGGGTGACCCTGAGTAGACTTCCTGGCACTCTGACTAATGTCCCATGACCCTGATAGGTGCACTGGGGTGTACTGAATCTCCTCAGCTTGAATGGATGACCATAGGCAGGGTTTCATTTTCCTTTTTCCTGCATGCAGAGGCTTTTCCTAAGTCCTGGCTTCTTCCTCTTTCCTCTTTCTCCTGCTGGGTAAAATGCAGGAATGCCTGGATCTAGGTGAGGTGTAGCTGGTGATTCACGGGCTGGGCATTTGTAGGAGCAGGACAGACTGCTGTGCAGGGAGAAGGGTGGCAGCAGCAGCAGTACTCTGCTTTTCTGTGTGGTTTGGGAGCTGGACTTCCAAGCATGGAGCTGATGAGCCTCTTCTCAGGAAGTGGGCAAGGCCACTAGGTAGGGCTGCAGTGAGGGGGCCCATCTAGCCACTTCTTGTACAGTGGGCAGGGCCACTAGGCAGGCCTGCAATGAAGTGGCCTGTCCAGATGTTTCTGGGCAATGGGCAAGGCTGCTAGGCAGGACTGTTCAGGATGAAACTGCCTGGGTGCTTCTTGAGGAAGGGCAGATGCACTTTATTTCCGCCAGCTCATGGCATATTTTTTAGGGTAGAAACCCATGTGATGTTTTACTGGGTTGGGGTTTCAGGTGTAGACAACTCAATCTGCTTGCAGGGATGGGGATGGGGGAGGAATGAGAGGTGGTCTGCCTGAGGAGGGCCTGCCTGTCTGATCTCTGGCTGGGTAAATGTGTGTGCATCAGTTCAGCAGGAATAAGGGTCACAGCCACTAAGAGCCAGGCTTTGAGCCACTGAAATTAGGGTATTATAACCTCTCCTGTGAGTGCACTTGGTGGAGAGCAGAGTTTTAAAGCTGGGGAAGCACCCAGCTGCCACTAGGCAGACTGCCACCACTGCCCCAGGGCCCAAGCCAGGGGCCTGAGGCATGGAGCCAGGGGAAGCCAAACCCAGCCACAACCAGGTAAAGAGCATACCAAAAACACCATTTCCACACAGGTAGCCCACCATAGCCACTGCAATTGTCATGGCTGCCACAAAAGCAGCTTGTCTCTATAGCAGCAGTCACAGCCACCATGTAGATGGCACGCCAGACTCTCAACTGCATTGACACAAAGAGAGGCACCAGTGGAGACCAAAAAAAAAAAAAAAAGAAGAGGTCCTCTCTACCCACAAAGCACACTCCAGAGTAATAGAAGAAGCATCTGATTTGTGATAATAGGGGAGGACTTGACCACACCTGTCTCAGTACCGAACAGATCATCTAGGCAACAAACCAACAGAAGAATAGTTTCAGATGGAGGGAAGAAATCTATGGTTATTAGAGGGGAGGGGGATTGGATAAGGGACATAAAGAATAAGTATGATTTGTAACAATGAATATGCTAATAAAAATAAATTTAAAAAGAAAAGAATTAGCAAGGCATGTCCCTTTTATTGGATCCAGGAGGCAAAATATGTACATATGGCAAGGAACTTGGTGTGGTATTTGACAAACAACATCCTTGGACTAGACCTTGAAAAATATACTCACTGATTACCAGGCAGAAGGATTTGCACTTGAACCGTTCTAAGTGGCTCTACATCCCCTTTGTAAGAGTGCAAGAGATGAGATTCTGCATTTTTTCAGCACTCTGATAATGTTGAACAAAAATAACTACAAAAGTGGCAATTAGCTGGTCTGGGAGGAGAAGAAACCACTAAATCACATTCCTTCTTTGCATTCGCCTTGTCTTTGTTATCTTTTTCCTGAATTAATTGCCAAATTTCTATGCTTAGGAATGGCAACGAGCTGCCATAGAAAATACAAGTCATTGTGAGATTTCAAGGAACAGAATCTATTCCAGCTAGCTCAGGGTTCTCAACTCTGGCCTAACAGAGTCACTGGGGGAGCTCTAAAAGAGTTCCTGGTGATTTTCTCTGAGTGTTTCTGGGAGGGGGTACATGCATCTCCTGTAGTTTTTTGGCTCCCACTCTGCAGAACCTTTCAGAACTGTCTGTCGGTTCAAACTGTGGAGCAAGTATGCCTGCTCACTGTGTAGCAATTACACTGATTTTTCTTTGATCTTTGGACAAATGTTGTCCCCACCACTTCTCGATACATGACTTTGACCACAACACTTCGAACTCTAGGTTTTTCTTTTTCTATAAAACAGAGATACAAATTTCCACTTCACCAGGCTGTTGTGAGGATAAAATAGGAAAATGTATATATTGCAACTATCATAGTGCATGGCACCTACCAAGTTCATTTCTATCACCTTTCAAAGGAAGCGATAAAGGCCAAGAGCCCTATTTGCTGTTTCTCTCTCGCACTGACACAGTCACCGTCACCTGTGAAGAATCTTTCCACAGACATCGACAGTGTGGTCAGATGAATCGTGTTGCTTCTCCTTTTTCTCAGTTTTGCCAATAGCCGTTTTCATAACTCATTAGTATAGAAATGGGAAAGAAAACTGCCAAAACCCAAAGTGGTTTGGTTCACTGTTGTAAGTCTCTGGTTGAAAACAGAACAGAACTAAACACCACAATGAAATTTTTGCTTTGGATATCTGTGTGTTTAATTCGTTTGTGCTGTCACTCCTATGGCCCTGAAAAATAGAGACTGAACTAAGCAGGCATGTGGTAACCGCCTACAGATCTGTGTTTTTGTTAAAGTGTATTCTATATTTTAATTTTTACTTGTTTTAATTCTCTAAGTTTCTGAAAGTAAACAGAGATTAAACATGGGTAGTAGGTCTTAAATTACCTTTCCTCTTTTTTCCCATGTGTCTCCTGACATGTTTCCCGTTTCTTTGTTGGGTAGAATTAGCATCTACCGTTGTTTCTAATAGCTCCTTAAACCCTCAGTCCTACCCAGCCCTATTTTGAGTTACTTTGTCCTGTTGCTTTTTGCTTTTGGTCAGCGGAGAGACTCTACAGCCTGTCAGAATGTCCCTCTGTAGGATGGGAACTAGAGAGATAGTTCTGACAAGTAGAGTTTTTTATTCGATGAGTTTCCTCATGTGAAGTCAAGTCCTCTCTTTGCCTCACTAGGACAGGTGGTGAAGAAGCTTTTTAGATCTTTCTTCTTCTAGGAAACCTTGCACATCTGGAGCAAAATCCTCCTTTTTTATCTTCTGCCATGTTGTTCAAAGCTTTGAAAAAAAAGAAAAACAAAAACAGCAAAGAGAAAAATTGGGTTTCATCCAGAGATGGCTCCTTTTAGATGCCCTGGACTGCAGAGAGATATTTAGGGGGCAGAGGATGACCTCCTTTTGAAGTCAGACAGCTGACTCTTCATCATACTGACAATTTCTGGCTGGGAAGAACATCTGAAAAACATATTCCCAAACATAAAAGTTGAGGCAGCTCTTTACCCTGCCACTTCCCACCCCGGTCTCTACAGGAGTTCTTCCAAACAAACCTCATGTTACAAGAGTGGCAGGTCCACTTTCTCCATCTCATTTTGCTTTACAGCCATTCAAAAACCAGTCTCATTCCCCCATCTTTCACAACCCAGCTTCTGTAGACATTTTGAACCTTATACTTTAGATATGACAGAGAAGTCTAATGCTCAATGACAACAACCAAATGGCATTTTTGGCCCCTAAAGAAATGAATAAATCATCAGAACTACTTTGAAATTGGGAGCTGGGGGGGGGGGATTGTAGATCATGTGAACTTTGGGGACCCCACGTGGAACCCTCAGTGAAGTCCTGAGTGATGCTTTAGGAAGGCATGCCATGGCCCTGCCTATGTCCTTGAATGGACATAGGGTCTTCATTTCCACTAATCAGAAGGCCCAGAAATGAGGGCTGTCTGAGAGGAGAAGAAATAATGTATGGAATCAATAATACTTAAATAATAATAATAAGAGCTAATTTTATTGAACATTCACTCTGTACCAGCTACTATAATAAGTGCTTTTATAAACATTATCTCATTTAACCTTCCCACCAGCCCAATGATCTCCTTTTTTCTTCTTTTTTCCTCCATGATTTCATTTACAAATGAGGAGACAGAATAAACGCTGTAAACCAGAAGTATGTATGCATATGTACTGTTTGTAGTGTCCATAAACTGAAACAACCTGAATGTCCATTAATAGAGGAAAATTCAAATACATTTTTTTAGTAAAAAAGCAATTTGCAGCATAATATTGATTTTTAAAAACCAAATAAACCTTTTCTATCCAGAAGTAAAAAAGGGAAGGAAGAATCAAAAGAAATTTGGATATAATTTTGCATGTTCTCACTCACTCAATATATCAATTGATCTCATAGAAATAGGGAGTAGAATAGTGGTCCCTAGAGGCTGGGAAGGGTATGGAGCAGGGGGCAAGGGAGAAGTTGGTTAATGGGTGCAAAAATACAGTTCGATAGAAGAAATAACTTCTAGTGTTTGATAGCACGGTGGGTTGACTATGGTTATATTTCAAAATAGCTAGAAAGGAAGATTTGGAATGTTCCCAACACAAAGAAATGATCATATATTTGAGGAGATGGATATCCCAATTACCCTGATTTAATCATTACATATGTGTATCAACATATCACATGTACCCCGTAAATATGTACAATTATTATCAATTTTAAAAATAAATTAAAAATGTAATTAAAACAAGTTTTTCCACCAAAAAAAAAAGAAGTTTAGATATAATTAAAATTGAACATGTTATAGAAACTAGAAACCCACTTTCTCTCAAAAAAACTCTTACCCGATTCTAAACTAGTATCTTGGTCCTGAAGAAGCTTTACATATACGGTTTACTGGATTGTCAAGCATAGCACCCTCTTGGGATACTGATGGAATATCTAGTGAGGTGAAAAGGAAGAGTAAAAGTATAATTTATCATTCAAATCAGGACTCTTTTAAGAGTGAAAGGGGGTGCTATTGTTAATTGCCCCAGGCAACAGACATAAACCAGCAGGATCCTGAGCAGACCAGGACATATGGTTGCTATGAACAGGAGACCCACAGGGAGCAAGCCCCAGACAATCCCAAACACAGCTGTGACTTGGATCCAGGGTCTGACCTCCCTTGGCTCCGGGGCTCCTTCCTCATCTAACGAACTATTACTTCATCTCTGTTTTCAAGTGTTACATCTTCTTCCTTCTTAACCTGTGGCTGACTTCAGGTACCTCTGCCCCAACAATCTCCCTGAGCTTAATAGCTTCCACTCATGTCTCCAAAGGAATGAGACGATTGTCCAGTGAGGACAATAGAGCACCCAGACACTGTCTCACTCTCATCCTCTGTGGACCGCTGCATGACCCCCGCCGCCCACCACAGACTAGCAGCAGGGCACAACAAAGCAGGTGCATGGGGACACCATGAGGAGAACGAGCCTTGCCTGCAGTCTACTCAGGGTTGCTCAAGGAGACCAGGCCATCCTCAGCTCCAGTGGACTGAAGAAGAGATGAAAGGAGGCTGAGAAAATCCAGAAAGTAAAATACAAAACTATATTCCACTCAAATTGTCTCAGTCATTTGCTGTGAATAAAGTGTAGAGCCCTGATCTCAAAGTAAAGCAAATACTCATTTTATTGTCTCAAAATGAAATCGAATGCAGTCACCCATGTGGTCCCATGTCACGTTATTCACAGAAGCCTTTCACGCCACAGAAAAGATAGCCCAGGGGAGGCCAGGCCTGTCGATTCATGAACTTATATTTGTATCCATTTCATGGGGTCTAAGGAATCTTATTTTCATAGAGTAAAAAATGTCACATAAAAATATCACACAAATTATTTATTAAATCTTCCCTCAGTTTTTCAATGGTTGTTTCTTTTGCTTTGAGTTTCTTGGGTCAATTGAAACAAATGCTAAATGTTTTGTCCCAAACAGCAAGATACAGCAGCTGCCTTCTCTTATTCATCTGGTGGTTGCCCAGGTTGAGCATGAAAGTCAAATCATGTCCCATGGAAAAGAACAGCTTTCTGTGGCAAATGCCCTATCTGACACCCCAAGGAGGTGTTTGCTGAGTTCCCACCCTGGTTGGGGCCTCAAGGGCATCAGAAGGACCCCAGGGATGTGGCTGCTGCACCCACACAGTCCCTTGCTCTGTGGTTATAGCCCCACTCTAATGCCAGAGTGGACGCGGTCTCAAGGGTCAAATCAAGGAAAGTCTCATTCCCTTACCCTGTGCTGGGGGTCAGGGAGGGTCAAGTGGATGGACAGGGTGACCAGCGCTCTCTGCTCGCACACAAACTCCTGTGCTTTATAAATCACTATTAATGCCACGACTGAGCTGTTTTCTGTACCTTTAGCCATAACTTGGTACAGAGGAAGATTCACAAAGACATCTATAGGTCATAGTTGGAACTGGATTAAAATAAAAAATAGCGTGTCTTCTTAGCATTTCAATACTTCAGTTTGGATTATCCCATCAAACACTAAAGTCAACTTATTGGGAGTGAATTGGACTATATTAACTAAGAAAGAGTTTGTCACGTGTCTATAAATGTACAAGGTATTCAGTGTAGGAAGGAAAGAAAATTGACATTTGTTGAGCATTCACCTTGTGACAAGTCCTGCACTGGGCAGTCTACATTCACATGCCATTTAATTTCAGAACAGCCCTCTGAGATAAGCAGTATTAAGTCCATTTTACAGACAACCATGATATTTTACAAACAACTCAAAGATATTAAGTAACTGACCCAAGTTCCAAATCTAAATCTGTCTGAGGCCAGAGCCCACCCTCTTTCCACTATACCAAAACATCAGAAGCTTTTAAATGTCTGAGCTATTTATACCCAGGGGTACCTTATACCCAGGGTAGTATGTACATAATCATGCACATTTTATGAGGTTGCAATTTACTCACTCTTCTTATCAGATGGGTCAAAAAGAAAAAAAAAGAGGCAGTTTTAGACAATAGGACAAATAGCCACATAAACTCCTGACTGCTCCACAGCAATGAGAAAAATACCTAAAGGTCCTGTCTGGTTTAAATCTTGGTCCAATGTTACCATCTAAAGTCCCTTTGTTAATGCTCCATGTCTCTAGATAAAAGTATTTGGTGATGTCTCTGTCTTCCACTCCACGTCTTCTCTCCACAATGGAATCTGAACACATGAATACAAGTGGGTGGAGCTGTTTGTCCTGAAACTTTGCAGCCTCATGATGGGTGAGGTCAAGGGCATCAAGCATGATGTCCTCCAGCTCCCTGATCTGCAGGACCTGTCATTGATCCACCACAGTGTTGGTGCCCTGCTGAGATCTGCTGCTTGTGCCTTGTCCTCTGATTTCTCTTGAAGCCTGTCCAGAGCACAGTGGTGCCTCCTGGATCCGTAGAGGCCTCCCCTCCACTCTTGCTGGTGGTCTTGCTGGAACCCCTGAGGAAATCGACCTACAAATCTCATTTGGGATCCAGGCCAGCACTGCCCTCAGCTCACGTACAATTTTTCTTCTTTGTCCATCCCACCTCCCCCAGACACAGACCCCGACACACACAGACACATGTGCCATGTGCCTAGTTAGCCCTCTGGCAAGCTTACTGCCATCACCCTCAGCACTTTGCTTCTCCTGGACATGCAGGCTGCCCTGGTTGCCCTCAAGGTGCCCTGGTTGCCCTCAAGGTGTCATGGAAGCTGGGCAAGACTCCTAGAGGACTGAAGTCAGACCCTCCCTTTCTGCCCACCTGAGCTGTGCTGCCAACTTATCCCGACATAGCTGCCCCTTCTCCAACATCAGCACAGAATATTCAATTTTTTGGTCTTCTGCACCCACTCTTAGACTTATTCAGCAGTATAGCTAGGCCTAGCAGATGTGGGCCTCAATATTTTTACATAAGATGAAAATGAACATCAAGAAAAGCCTTTAAAGTATGTGGGCGGGGGTGTGGGAGTGGGGAGTAGTCTCAAAAATGACAATTTTGGGGGGTGAGGGGGTAAGGGAGGAATTGGAAAATGGCCATGAAAAATGAATACATTGTATAATGTTGAATATACTAATTATCCTGATTTGAGCATCACACATTGCACACAGGTATTGATATTCATCTCTGTACCCCCATAGCCCGCTCACTGTGGGTCAGCTGGGCCAACATGGAAATGAGCCATATTCTAGGGACAGCCTGCACCTCCCACCCAGCCTCCTCCGCTTCCTCACCAGCATCTCCTCACCTGCTCTGTCCACTCTCAGAGTCCCCAGAGAAGTGGCCAATATATAGGGCATGCCCCTCCACTGCCCACCCCCACCCTAGCCCCCACAGCTTCAACATCAGGGGTTGTGTTTTGTGCTTAGGAGATCTGGAATAGAGCATTGTTACTGCCCTGTATAAGATAGTTACTATTGTTGCCAGATGTCTCATTTTAAATATTTAAACCTTTGTCTGAGACACAATTTGCAAAAATAGCAGATACCCAAATGTCAAGAATTAGAAAACATCTTCTAGAAGTGTAACTTTAAATTTTTTTTAAGTAATCAAATGTTTACAAGTATTTCCAACCTTCTATGACTGCCCTTGTTTTAATATCCAAATAAAATGACTCATGCTCTCATGGAAAGGTCAGAAAAGTCCTTTGAGGCTTCCAAGGGGCTCAAGTTCCCTTGTCATCTCTCACTCAAAATGTCTGTTCCCACTTAATTCTTGGTATTGTTAGCTCACCACCTCGTTGCTTGACACCACTGCCTGTCTACCCTGCAGTTTGCTTCATTCACCCAAAGCACTACTCATCCAGGGATGTTGTAAATGTCAGATTTTATTAGTTTGGAGAATTTAATAGTTCATTGAACAAATATTTATTTAGCACCGACTACATACTAGACCCTGTTTATGCCTTAGGGATTTGGCAGCAAACAAAAAAGACAAAATCTCTGCCCTCGTGGAGCTTATATTCCAGGGGAAACAGACGATAAATTCAAGAACTAAGATGCTATAGTGTGTGTCTGGTTATCCTAAGTACAAAGACAAAAACAAAGCAAGGAAGGGGGTGCAGAGTGCTGTGGGGAAAGTATTGATCAATTAAATAGAAGGGTCAAGAAGACTTCACTGGTGAACACTGAGGCTTTAATGTTAAGTAAAGTCATGAAGAAGGTGTTGGAGAGAGTCACAACCAGGTCAGAGGAAGGAGATCCAGGCAAGGGCACAGTCCCCAGGGACAACGGCAGGAGGCCAGCATGAGTGTGAAGGGAATGACTGAGGGGAGATGTGAGCAGAGGGGTGAGGGTCAGGTGGGAAGCAGATGGTGCTGGCCATAGGCCAGCGTGATGACGTTAGCATTGAGAAGTCATTGCAGGCCCTGGAATAGAGGAGTGAGATAACCCAACTGGCATTTTAGAAGGATCATCTGGTTCCTGAGTTGAGAGGAGGCCTCAAGAGGCAAAGGTGGAAGCTGGAAGATGAATTTGGAAGCTTATTATGATAACCTGGTTTAGAGCCAGCATCTGGAACTGGGGACCCCGCCATGGCAGTGGAGAGGCGTGGTTGGGTAATGATATATATTGAAGGTCTGCCGACAGGATTTCAGATCAATCAACTGTGGGTGTCAAGAATGAGAGGATGAAACTGAGGCTTTTGACCTATGTAACGAAAGAGATGGGGTTGTTGTTTACTGGGAAGAGTGAGAAAAGGAGAAATAAAAACACAGGTTAGGAAAGAATGTCAGGTTGAAGGGCAAGTCCAGCAACTTCTCCCAGGCTGTGTCCCTGCAGAGTCCCAGCCTCTGTCCTTATTGCCGGGTTCCTCTCTCTCCATATTTTGTTTCCTCTGCCACATCTTCCAGTCTTCCAACTGCCTGCCTTGAGCTGCTGGACTAGAAATGCCAAGATTCCTGTTATTTATTATGTGCCAGTGAACAATCTAGTTATCTCCATCTGATGAAAAAACTGGAGAAAGTGAGTTCTCAGACAAATCGATTACAAGAAGTATCAGAGTTCTATTTCAAGCTTGCCGCAAGGGCAGAGACCTCTGAGCAAGCCAAACCAAAGAATTCTCTCTTGGGAGAAATATCTATGGAGAAAAAGAAAAAGAAAAGGAAAAAGGAAGAGGAGAGGAAGAAGAGAGTGCAAAGGAGGAAAAAGGAGTATTGCTTTGCCTCACACGGATTTGCCTCCTCTCTCGCCTGGGTGACGGAGACTCAGAGGATTACTCAAAGCCCATTTCCTCTGAGCAGCGTGACACCTCAAAGGTGTTCTCCCAGAACCCTCAAGAGAGAGGCACTCCTCCTTTGGGAAATTAACACTGAACTGGGGTTCTGCCTCAGTATTTATTCTCTAAACCGGAGAGTTACAGAAAAGCAACATAGGTGGAGTTATGGCTAAGTGCAGTTTAACAATAGGGGCTGATAACATCAGTGAGACAACAAAGTGACATTCCATAATGCAATTTGCAAAAGGTTAAGTCATCCACTAACAAAAGCTTGTTCTTAGCAAACATCTTCTTTCCCTACAGCAATTTCCTTAGTATGTTTACATAATAATTAAGTAAGGTTAACCTGTACCAAGGACATCTACCCTTTGAGCCAGCAATTTTGCTGTGTTACAATTCTATATCTATATCAGAGACTTTAGCCTGGCGAAGGTTTCCTGTCTTTTGCAAGGTTAACATTTCTATACATAATTTTAAAAAGTTAGTTTGAACCGGAAACTACAGGGCTTTTGAAACTAGGCCCTGTGAAATACATTTGCTTTATAAATGTTAATGTACTTCACATAGGAGGAGATGTTACAGGAAAGAAGACAGGGAGGATGATGAATAAAGAAAAGGCTGAAGGTTGTGGCTATCCAACCTTCCAAGAGATGTTCTCCTCTCGATAACATCTGTCCAGGCTTTGCTTAGGAATGCTAATTACATGTCTTTTATTTCCAAATGAGAGATGAGGTCCACCCCTTCGCTACAATGCACAAGAGTGACAGCCATCTCTTTGTGTCCAGCTATGATGTTTTCTTCTGTTACATTATGCTCTACAGGGAAGGTTTCCCTTACGTCATATTGTGGTCTGACTTCTGCACAGGTACTGTATTTGGCCTTACTGCCCTCCAATCTGCTTTTCTGTGCACAGAGCTCCACTGGCTGTGAGTTCTAGAATGAGTCCTGCCAGGACAGTAATGAAACCATCAACAGCTCAGAAAACCAATCTTACTGACATTGTATTTAAACTTTCTATTAAAGAGAGTTTCTAACATATGCAAAAAGTAGGTAGTCTTGTACAAAAAA
This sequence comes from Cynocephalus volans, assembly GCF_027409185.1. Classification (NCBI taxonomy): domain Eukaryota; kingdom Metazoa; phylum Chordata; class Mammalia; order Dermoptera; family Cynocephalidae; genus Cynocephalus; species Cynocephalus volans. Next base: position 101,737,109 of record NC_084462.1, read on the forward strand.
CTTCCAAACACCCATCACCCAGCTTCACCAATTATCTGTCAGGCTGATTATACTCTTATTTCATCTATATCCCCACTCACTTCTTTTCCTCTTGCGTTATTTTGAAGCAAATTCCAGACATGCTATCACTTTATCTGCAAATTTTTCACCATGTATCTCTAAACCGTAAGGTTGAATTTTTACATATAAACTAATACCATTATCACAATTTTAAAATTAATAATAATTCATCAATATTAAATATCCAATAAGAGTTCCAATTTTCAACTGCCTCACAAATGGCAAAATTTAATTTTATAATGCATTTGTTTGAATAGGGATCCAAATAAAGTTCACATGTTGTGACTGATGGGTAAGTCTTTTAAGTGTTTTTTAATGTTCCCCTTCTCTCTCTCTCTCCCCCTCCTCTTCTTACAGTTTGTTGAAGTAACAAGGTTTGGGGTCCTGTACAATTTCCCATAGTCTGGATATTCCTCACTGCTCATTTGTGGCATATTTTACCATGTATTTCCTATAAATTGTAGACAGATCTAGACAATGTTGGCTTGTTTTAAAATCACATTTGCAGCTTACTTTAGTCCTAGTTTCATTATGTAATCTTGCTATTTCTTACAAGTGTTGCATTTGTCTAACTATCAGGTTCCTCAAATCTTGCAACATTCTTTTAAGGTAAGAAACAATTGATAATCTTATTCCAAAAGGGCTAACCACCTTAAATCAAATATTAGGAAAAAATTATTATTTTAGAACAAAAAATTGATGATAACGTTTTGGCACAATATTTATATGCACTTTGAGAACAAAAATTGTCCTAAACCTGGTCTGGGAGCAGAACTTTTTTATGGCATATAATTTACAACCTCCTCTGGGAAGTAATTGACATTGCTGTTAAAATGCTTGAGCACCTTTTTGATAGACCTAAATGAGATTAAGGACTTCTGGGAAGCCAGGGTTACCCACCCAGCTGATTGGCCAGCCTAAAAATGTTTAACTAGACATTATTTTTTCTTGTATCCAGTTTAACAATGATTAACCATCAGTTTTCCTATAAAATCCCTGAAGAGAACCTTGAATCAGCACACTTAAAGGTCTCATCCCGTGTGGCTAGCTTGAAGTAAAGCTTTGACCCAGGCTTATAATCCATTTGTCTAAGAAGTTCTAACAATGTTTAGGAAGAAATACTATATTCCTTTTTCTTTCTTTCTTTCTTTCTTTTTTTTTTTTTTTTTTTTGTGGCTACTTTGTGTGGCTAAGAAAGATCATTGAAAGATATTACATGTATACACAAGAGTCCTCAAATATATGGAATATTGCTTTCTTTGAAAGCTCTGAGCACTCTAATTTGATTAATAAGAAAAATTTCTCCTTTGGATAACATAATGCAAAGTTAGCTGCTATCATAGAGTAAATGATCTTCCTTACGATTCTTTCTATGAGCAAATTGTGCCTTGGACATGGGATCTGAATACCTTGAGGGTAAAACATCTTTTGATAAGTGGAAATAGGTTTGGTATTATGATTTAATTGTTGTATCAAACACATCATGGATATCTGTGCACTTTAATGAATCTAATAAGTGAAGATTGAGTTGGTAAGAAGTGAACTTCACTTCTGCATTTTAAAAAATACATTTTGCTCAACAGGAGGTAAAAGATGAACCCTTGGGAAAATTTTTTAAACTTGATCATAAGTAAAAATTGAATGAAAATATAATAAAGGGATAGGCTATATATATAAATATGTACTTTAGAAAATTATGTCTGTACAATAATGTTGTTGACATTATCTGGAAACTCTTTTAGTTACCAATGAGAACTATATGAGCTTTCTAACTTCACTGTATATATTACAGTGAAGTTCAGCCCACGCTCCTGTGGGCTTTCAGGATGCTGCATTATTCCATATGGCTTGGGATGGCTCTAAACCAGACCTACAGACCTCAAGTTCTGAGTAGAGCCAAGAGCAGTTCCCAGCTCTGACTAAATAATTTTGAGCCTCTTCCCCAATCCTAAAAATTAGCCAGCTAAAAATCTTCACACAGGATTTAGGTTGATGTGTAAAACAGCAAGCCCATTCAGGAGCCAGCCAGGTAATTTATACCAGCTCACCTACTTTCATCAGCCCTGAGTCTACACCAAAAAAGAACAGGAGTCCAAAATTAAGGAAATAGATTCTAGGGACAATTAGGAATAATAACAAAATTTGTAATAAATTAGGAATAATAATAAAAATATTTATTTTTTATTATTTTTATATTAAGTAATAAAATATTAATAATTTATATTAATTAAAAATAATATGAAAATTTAAAAATAATAAAAGTAAAGGATTTTAGAAGGATTAAAGGTGATATATGTATACATATATATATATATATAAAGCACTGAGCCCAATGTTCAATGGATACGTGAGGTAGTTAATATTTATTATTTTTAATATATTAAATTATTATCAAATATATTAAATTATTATTTAACATATTAAATTAATAATATTTATAAGCTCCTTCTCTTTCCTGAAGTCAAGAGAACTGCACAATCTCAGGGTCAGAGGTTGTCAATGAAGAAAGCCTAATGTAACCAAAATAATTATGTTCATGCAGTGCTTTATAATCTATAAAAAGTTTTAACATGCATTACTGCACTTGAACCTCAGCAGGCCCAAAACCACCCAAGGTGCTCTAAGGGACAGAAGTAAGTACACCAGTTTGCAGGTCCCTTGGATTCTGGCAAAGAAAGATGTGATATTGCAGTCACGCTCCTGGTGGAGTTGTGACTCTCAGATGTGTCACACCACAGTCCAGCCTTCCCCCACATCTCACAGTGTCGCAAGATTCTAAGTAGGGTAACCAAGTATGGGATTCCTAGGACACTAGTCTTCCAGTGCTAAACCCAGAAATTCCCAGGCAAACCAGGATGAGACAGTCACCTTGATTCTAAGAGAAATAAACACCATACCCCATAGACCAAGAATGCAAAAAGCATTAGCCTTCAAAGCCATAGGAAATGTGCTGCTTTGCCCACAGTACAGGATTCCACGTTTTCACGTGAGAACCTCGTGTGCGGCTCAGCCTGGGCAGCAGCCTTGCAAAACTCTCAGCACTCCAAGGGAGGGCGGGAGCAGGTTGCAAAGCACTTCTCACCATGACCCCCATCAAGGGGTCAGTGGTGGTGTTAATCTCCCTCTGTGGTTTAATCATGCTTTCTGAGGCTTGGCATGTGTGTCACAGCATGGGCCGGGCAACCGCCCAGCTCAGGTTTCCCCTCATAGAAGCAGATGTCTGCAGGAGGGCCAGGCAGCCCTGTTCTTGCTCCTTTAGAACAGCTGTGACAAGAAACTGTGTCACAGTGTAAAGGAAAGGGCACCATCCCCCAGCCTCTCCTTTAGAGAAGTCTAAAAATGCCACTTGACATAGAATTAAATAACTCTGTGCATAAAAAATAGTGACATTCTTTGCGTTCAATGCCACCCCTTCTATATTACTTTGAGAGCCCATACCTGGAGTTTAGAGTACTTTTCTCTGCCCCTTTTGGAACGGGTGTATGCGGAGTTCACTGAATTTTCTCCAGAAGAAATGCTGAATCACAAACTGCACAAGCTCAGGAGAGGCTACTACATCTGGTAAACCTGCCGCTCAGCTCAGCAACACCTGTTTCCCATCCAGAGCGTCTGTTTCTCTCCCCAAAGACCCTGTTTGCATACTCTCCACAAGGGGTGTGTGTGTGTGTGTGTGTGTGTCTGTGTGTGTGTGTGTGTGTGTGTGTGTGTGTGTGTGTGTGTCTGTGTCTGTGTGTGTGTATTGGGTTGGGAGAGGAGGGAGAAATCCTTTTAAGACTTCCAATAATTATTAAGCATGTCTCATAGAGAAGATTAATCTCCAGTGAAAGTGAATGGGGGAGAGAAAGTTGGTTTATAGTTTGATATCAATTGCTGAAAGGAATGGAACCAAAAAGGCATCAAAGAACCCTCGAAGCTTGTCATCAATGCAGCTACCATGTGAGCAACTTTTGTGAAACCAAGATACTGAAGGATAAAGGGCAATGGGACAAATCTGCAAACCAAAGAACCAGGGAGACCCTAAGGCTTAGAGAATCTTCTACCTACCATATTTTAGAAAAATGGCTATTTACAGGAAACAATGTCTATATAAACTTCTAAGAAACTTCACTGATGTATTACACTCATTGCAGCAAACCCCTCATTGCATAGAGGCAGCCTCAGCTGAGGACAGTTACCTAGGGTGCCAAATGTCTTCAGCATGGCCCCTCCAGACGCACTCTCCACCCCACTCCCCTGCTTGGGGCCCTGGAGGCTAACCCTGCTCACTGCATCTACCCGCTCCCTCCCCTCCACCTTCTGGTTGGATTCAGCCAATGGAGGCACTTGCAAGAGATGGGCAGGAGACAGGGGAGTGGAAGGAAAAGGAAGCAGAGCGAGGTCAGAGGTCCCTGACCACATGACAAAGGGCTGGCAGTGGCTGCCTCCCTCTCGAAAGCCCCCAGCATACTGTGTTCTGCAACAGCAACAGCGTCCCTCAGGTTTCTGGTAGCTTTTCCCTCCCTTTGCCCTTCAAACCTAGGGCTGGGGAAGACTCCCAGCTGTTGCTAGTCCTGGGATGCTTCACCATCCTTTGGCAGTTTCCCTTAAACTTGCCTACACCCTTATAAATAGCCTCTCTGTTAAACTTTCCTGGACAACCCCCTTTTGAGTGTGCCTTCTGTCTCTAACCAATGGGGCCTCGTCTGCATGGGGTAATGAGGTGAAGCACAATGGCTGATGAGGAGCAAGAGGCAACATGGAAGGAAACTAGAAATGCCCACCTCTCCTTTCCCACCTTCCCATCAGCCAAGGAATGTGCACATTGAAGGACAGTTTGGTAGTAAACAGGGCTATAGGGAATCCTTCTTAGATTTTATACTGGGATCTGAAGTTCTTGGCCTCAGATGGAATGATCCAGAAGGGACTTCTTGACGCACTTCAGAATACAGTTAAAAGTTCTTATGTAAGACCTCATTTTGCTGACCCTGGAAAAGCTGGTCAGCCCTCTCTTTTTCCAATAAAGGAGAGCATCTAGGTTTCTCTTGCTGTCTGACACAGAACTGAGTGGGGCAGCCAGAAAAACAGAGATGGCTGAAACCATCTGGGAAAAATTGAGCCTTTCAGAGTGTGGGGAGAGTCACAGATCCACACAGGAGATCACAGCCAGAGGACAGTTGTTTTAAGACAGAAGATGTCAGTGTAGGAAATGGGGCTGAAAAAAAACAGCTAAAGAGGAAGGAACAAGGAAGACAGTGCAGACTCCTGAGAGTGAGAGAGCAGGTGTCCACCCAGGCAGACACGAGGCAGGCAGCTGGCAGAGATCTTCACCAGGGGAACTGGTGGGGTCAGTGTAGGCACACAGTCAGCGGCAAGGATCAGCAGCAGCAAATGTCGGTTTCCCCACAGAAAACCCAGCCCTAGAAAAACAAGAGAAATATGCCTCAAGCTCATCCTAGTACAGTCATCAAGAAGACCAGCTCAGAGAGGGTCTGGGGTCCTCATCGACCTCCTGATTAAGGCCCACATTAGGCCCTCATTCCTGAACAAGGAAAGCCCATAGGTGGGGGTGAGGAGCCCAGCTGCCAGAACTAGAGGAATAGAAATAAAGCAACATAGCATCTAAATTGATGTGTCACAAATAAAGGTGTTCACATCGACATTAAAAGGTATTCTTCTGTCTGGAAAAAAAGGCCACAAGAGTTTTTTAGGCAGAGTTTTCACAAAAAAAAAACAGTATTATCATCTTGTTTTCAGAGTTTGCATAAATAAAAGTACTTTGTATTAGTCCGTATTTGTTGCTTATAACAAAATCCCTGGAACTGAGTGATTTATAAAGAAAAATAAAATTTATTGCCTACAGTTTCTGAGGCTGGGAAGTCCAAAGTCCATGGTGGTGGCGACAGTGAGCCAGGGTTCTCACATGGCAAGATGGTGGAAGGAGAGAGAGCAGAGTAAACGAGAGAGAGAGAGAGAGAGAGAGAGAGAGAGAGAGAGACTCTCTTCTTTTAAAGACCTCAAAACCACACCCCTGGCCACCATTTTTAATCCATTCACTGCTGCATGGTCCTACAATCCAACCACCTCTTTAAGGCTCCACTTTTCAATTACCATAATAGGATTTCCCACCCTCTTAAGAGTCTCAGGGGGGCCAAGTTTCTAATACATAATACTTGGAGGACACAATTCAAGCTTCAATGAATTCTGGGGGGACATAATTCAACCCACAACATACTTGTACATAAAGTCCAGCATTTCCCCAAATATGAGATATCAGAGAGCAAAGAAAATAAATGAATTTTAGAAATTAGACCAGGTTAGAAATCTGGTCAGGTGGTCAAGATGACAGAATAGATTGTCCCCAGCATCACTCTCTCCCACTAATCAACCAATTTTCAACTATAAAAAAGCAACAACAGCCAAGCTGGGGCTTCTAGAGCTTGAGGGAAGAGGAGGAGAGACCTACAGAGGGCATGAACGTGGGAGAAGCCACTATGAGAGAAAGAAAAAACCACTCTGACCATTTCAAGCCCCAGCCACGTCCAGGCTGGAGCTGCTGAGCGCATGGGGCAGGAGCCAGCAGAAGCTGCAGCTGTGCCTTTCAGATGAAGTTGCCTAGAGGCAGCAGGGGAGAAGAGGGCCGTGGTGGCTCCCAGGCCAGCGAGTGCACTAATAGGGTTCCCATGGACCCACGTAGGAGTGAGGAACCACAATAACTGAAAAAAGGAGCCACCCAGAGGCCGGTGAGTCATCACAAGAGACCAGCGCACAGCGAATCCCATAGGAAGTGTTTGGGAGAACACTGGGGCACAGCAAGGACAGCTGATCTGCACCCCAATCAGTGAAGGACCACTCAGAGGAGACTGGTCAGGAATATAGAATTGCATGGGGTGCAGTTTGATGAAAGATTCAGGCCCAGACCAGAGTTTCTACAGAACCCAGGTTCACCAGATCTCTTGAGAGCTGGATGTACCTATAAAGTCAACCATTAAAACCTGAGCTGCACAAAAAGCCTTCCCTAGGGAATCAGCAGCAAAGCAGCAATTTAGCTCAACCACAGAGCTCAAATGCTGGTCCCCACAGGAAGTTCCCCCATTTTAGAAGTAAGCGAAGGACAACAATTAGTTCCAGCATAGAGTTTAAGTGGTGGGAACAGCAAATAATCCAACACAGAAATGAAAGAAAAAACAAAGTATCCACAACCAGAGACAAAGTTTCATATTAACTAGTAAGTGTATCATTTTATCAAAGAACACCTACAACACCTAGAAGGACTGGAAGTCCCCTGGGCTACCAAACCAGAAAGTGGGAAGGGCCGGGGGCCTCAGCAATGCCCCCCCAACACCCACAACCAATCCTGAGGGTGAGGGACGAGGGCCTTGGCCACGCCTCCATGACACATGCAGCCAGCCCAGCAGCAACCACCTAGCTGCCACAGGAAGTGCCCCAGGCTCTCTGGAGCTTGGGCAGTGGGAGGCCAAGGCCCTCTGCCATGCAAACAGCCCAGCGACAACCACCAAGCCGCAGCAAGAAGGGCCCCAGGTTCCTGAGCTGGGATGGTGGGGGGAGAGGGTTTTTGCCACACCCGCCTGACATTGGCACCCAGCCTGGCAATGACCAAGCCACCGCTGGAACCCCCCCACCATCTCCCCTGTTTGAGAGGGGTGCCACAGGCCTCAATCCCACCCCTCCCCCTTCCTCCTTCTTCCATCCCATTTCCTTCCCCTTTTCCCTCTCCCCCTCCCTCCCAAGTGCTCTGCAACATCATAGAATATAAAAAATAATACTAATAAAATTAAATTTCTTTAAAAAAAACAAACCTGGCCATCAAATGCGAGAGTACTTCAAAAAGTTCGTGGAAAAACAAAATAAAATAAGATGGATCTTTCCATGAACTTTTTGAAGTACCCTCATAGCTCTTTCTTTGTCCCCCAAAATAGCTAATCAAATATGGTTAGGATGGCAGTGAGCAAACAGCTGGAGCTGAAGTGGCAAGCGGTTCGAAAAGAGGTACATAAAACACACGAAGGGCACACACACTCGAGAAGCCAGTTGTACTTACCAATGGAAGATCAAAGGATAGAAAAGAATATAGGCTTCTAAATGAGGCATGGATTTTAGTCACATTGGAAAGGAAAGTCAAGAGCGTGAGAGAAAGAGACTTGAAGGGTCTCACTACTCAAATGAAAGGAAGTGTAGAAATTTGATCCTTCTTAGGAGTCTGACCATCACAGTTAGTTACATCATCAGAAGGAGTAGGAAACTAATATGGCAACCCAGTATATATTGGCTTTACATTAACATGAAGACAATACTTCTGTTGACCAAAAAACAACTCATTTATTTTCCCCTATTATATTAAAGATCCTGCTTTTCTGGAATGCTCAATGAAATATATATATACATACACACATATATACACATATATCTAGTGTGTGAGTGTGTTCATTTCATTCATTCATTCACTCATGGCAGAGTAATTGGCTATAAGTTCAAGACCCCATGTTTGATGCTGAGAAGGCAGAGAGACCAATAAGACATCGTCTGTGCCCTCAAAACTCTCACATTTTAGTGGGAGAAGCAGACAGATTCCATGTATCAAATTAAAATATAATGTGATAAATGTTCTCAGGGAACAATCTAATTAACAATTTGGCAGCCAGTATCCATGTAGCATTATCGATCTATCTGTGTATATAATTACTGAAATTCATAATACATTATTCTGTCTGGCATTATGGCATGTGTTCCCCTAGCCTCTCCTCCAGCCTCTTAGGGAAGGAACTGTGCAACGTTCTCATCTGAACCACAATGCCTATTTCAGTGCCTGGCAAGTGTCTGGTGTTTTAATGAGGATTAGTAGATAATGCAATAAAAGTTCTCTGAAAAATACAAAATGTGACACCGAACAAGCAGCTGTCATTGTTTACTCAATGGAGTTGAAAATGGACAAAACTCACTTAAAAATAACTCCATTAAAAGATAAAATTTCCAACTCTTATTTTTTAAAAAAATTGTAAGAGCACTGAAAAGAAGGTAAGTAGTATATTAATACGTCCAGACAAAACAAATCACTTTATGGTCAGATTTTAAATGGTTACTCCCTTCGAAACCCAAACTCATTCCCAGAGAAATTGTGAATTTTTTGTTATTCTAATAATTGTGTTATGATTTTAAAAATCTAAAGAAATCATTGCATTCCAGCTTGCTTAATATTTTCAGTGGGAATAAATGATAATACAGGTTTTACTTAGATTTTCCATTTGGCAGACTCAGCCAGCAAGGAGGTGACAGCTGAGCTCCGTCTATGAGAAACCAATTTGGATTAGACTGATACGAAAATTAAACTACTGTAGTGTGCCAGAATATAGTAAAGTGCTTTCAAGTCTTAGCCTTGGTGATTTATTGAAAAGAAGGAAGCGACTTATTGGAAAGAAGGAAGTAAAGAAGAGGAGTTGATGATAAAAGATGGAAGAAATGATCATGAAACCAGCCGATTCCTTCATCAGTTTTTGCACCTGTGTTTTATTACATTTAAAGAGAAAGCATAAAAGCTAGATTTTTTTTTTTTTTTTAGGCATAGGGAAAAAATTAAGGACTAAGATAAAGTGTGATGGTAAAATAGAAATAAGAAGGGAGAGATGTGAGTTAAAAACAAAAAAAAAAGGAATCAAAAACCCAAGAGCTTAAAAAAAGAGAAAGAGGAGTAAGAAAATTGGCCGAAAGCAGACAGAATTGGTCCCTTGGTGTAAAGTATTTTTGTCCCTCAATATTATAAAACAAATATCTTCATAATGGTTCCATTTTTTTCTTCTGTTGCTGCTTTAGGCTCATCATCCTACTTCTTGTTCTAAAATGCTTGTTCTAATCACTAACCACCATTACCTTCTCCTTCCTACTCTACCCTTCAGTATTTTAAGTTTTTCTTTAGGCAAGAATTTTGAGACCCATTTAGCTTGAAGTCTGGAGCAACTGGGTTGGGATTATTTTTTCCAGAATAATAACAACCAATTCCATGTGATGAGACAGATCATCAAAAACTGAGAGTGGCCCAAATTGTTGGCATTCAAGCCATCCTCAGATTTTAGCAATTAGAAGAAAACGTCTGGGTTGCAGGCATCATGTCTAACATTGGGATAAATATATCTAGAGATTACAGAGTGTTTGTAAGAGTTAGTATACATAAAGCACCAGCGAGGGCTAAGTACATAGCAAGAGCTCAGTGATTGAATTTTCAATGAAAATTTAGTTTAAAATAAGGATTTGTGCTTGAATTATTTTAATAACTGAAGCATCAGAAAATTCAACTTCGTTTAAGTTGGGAAAAAGTTATTCTTTAATACCGTCTTATTCTTTACTGTCTTTGAGATATAAAATCCACAAAATAAAAGCTGCTCCAATAGAAATGCTCAAAGAAAGAGTGACAGGAACTTTCCTTCTCATGAAAATCTGGTCCAAGATGTCCTTTTCCTAAAGAAAACCCGTCCTTGCACCCATTTTCTGGCACTATGACCTTACCATCTTTCCTGTCAAGAAAAGATCGCCAACCTTGTCCTTTGTAGCATTCGTATAAGCAGCACAAGACAGGATAGCATCTCTCTGGCTTTCTCCCATCACTCAGCATTGTTTCTCTTTCAGTTTTCCTGCAATGGGATGGAATGGAAACAGCGCTGGTAGTTTCTTACACATCTAGCTGTCTTGCTAGAGTAGTACTGAAAAAATAAATTCACGATGGCAATTTCCTCAAAGGAAAGGTTCAAAAAGGTGCCGAGTAATTTAATTTTAAAAGTGATTTCAGGACAGGAAATCAGGGGCTGGTTTGTGGGTAACTGGGGGAAGGCTGAGGATTGTGATGAAGGGGCAGATCCTACACCACTCCAGACTTCGTGGGGTCGACCCCTGTGAGGGAAAGCTTGTAAGCCCTTTGTAGAACAATATCTTACTTTCAGGCCTCTGCCTGTCAGTCCTCTGCTCTGGTTAATATCATCAAGGGAATCCTTGCCTGACAGAATGTAATTTAGGATCTATTAAATATGATCACTTGGCCTTGAAAGTGATGGATATTGGACAGAATTATAGAATCACTTTACAAAAGAAAAGTCTCTTTTACATTCATTCTTGTGGAGCCTAAAATGAAGCCTGGGGAAATCCCTCAGAGGGGTTGTGGCATTTATAGGTTACGTTTATGAAAAAGGGAATTGATATTCATATTAAAAACAGTAAAAATTGAGCAAGGTGAAGATAGTGAATGTGCAGACAGCTGTGACGTGTGTCTGAAGGGTGAGTGGCATGTCGCCCAACTGATTTACTTGCTTTAATTATATTAGTAATGTGAAAGTTGAAATGATTCAAAACACGCTTTTTGGTTTTTTCTTTCAAATACTAGCCCCTAGTGACTACTTTTTATGGTCCTCCCAATTTCCAATTACTTAAGTGTTCATAGCTGAAATACTTCAGAGTTCATTGCAGGGTTTGCTTTGGAGGTGGCCTATGCTTGAGTTTTTATTTAATAATATTTTTTCCTGATTATAAAAGTAATACATGGTCATTGAAAAAATTGCAAATCATAAAAAGTTGCAAAGAAGATATTAAAATCACTAATAATTCTGCCACTCAGAGAGAGTACAATTAACATCTTGCTGTGTACTTCTAGACTTTTCATATATATGTGTGTATACTCATACATACACATACATACATATACACACACATACCTGTGTTGTTTTTATTACTTAATTGGCATAATATAAATTAAGTAATATCAAAAAGTAATATCAAAACTGTATATATTGCTTTGTAAATTTTTTTAAATTAATACTGTACCACAACCATATATCCCCATATTTTTAAGTATTACTCTACAATGATATATTTAGTGGTTATATACTATTTATTGTGTGTATATATCATCAATTTATAAACTGATCTGCAATTGATGGTAATTTAGAAGACCAATTTACATTTTTTTAACCATTATCAGATAACTCTTTGCACACATCCCTAGTTATTTGCTTAGGATATATTTCCAGAACAATCACTATGTCCAAAAGTTTGCGGAATATTAAGGCTTTTTACATGTGGCTGAATTGCAAATTTCTCTTATGCAAATTCTACATTACAGTATTTCTTCACTATATCCTCTGTTTATCTTTCCAAGACCAAGAACAATGAAAGTAGCAGATGGAGTTGAGATTACCACTATTACATTTCTGGTTGGCAGTGAATCTTGTGTTATGGATAAGGTGAGAGCAGCATTAGAATTCTAAATTGCCTCAAAATACAAGGAAAAAGGTAGAGGGGAGTGGGGAGTTGTTATTTAATGGGTACAGAGCTTCAGTTTTACAAGATGGGAAGAGTTCTACAGATGGATGGTGGTGTTACAACAACAATATGAATGTACTTGCTGTCACTGAACTGTACAGTTAAAAATGGTTAAGAACATAAACTTTGTTATGTATGTTTTAACACAATAAAAATAATCAGAAAAAAAATGAGGAAGCAAATGGAAAAAAGTCTCTACCACTTGTGCAGAGGACCACATTTGGAAAAAAGAAATAGGCTCTCCAAATTCCATGATGTTTTTGTGATGTTACGGTAGCATGAAGCCATACTGTAACTAACATTTATATGGTACTTTACAGTTTACAAGTGCTTTTGTACACATAATTTCATTGGCATAACAACCTTGTGAAATAGTTGAGTATCCTCATTTTGGATATGAAAACTCTGAAACTAAAGTCAGATAACTTCCCAAGGTGATAGAGCTGGCAAAGAGCAGAAGCAAGACATCATCCCAGGGCACTAACTTCCTGCACAAACTGTCTTCTGTGAAATATCCTACCAAATTGGCAGTGAGGCTCTTGTGCTGCCCAAACCATCAAGTGTTTTCACTTGACAAGTCAAATGTTTCATATACAAACCCACAAGGGCAAATACATTAAGTTGCATTTAATGAAAATATTTAGCTTAGAAAAATAACTTCTTTAAATTGACCAAGCTGCCTATCATCTTCCACTGTACCTGACGCTGAGCGGATTGATAACAATTCATTGTTGATTGATAAACATTAAGCATAATTATTAAGCTCCTTGATTAATTTACCACTGCATTAATAGTGTTAGGATGCCCAACTCTCGGGGGGAGTCATCTCATGGAAGCAACCCCCGAGGACACAGGGAAGTCTTCTGTACATCCGTTTGATTTGAGGCATTTATCTCCAACTCCACTGTGCACAATTCTATTTTAACCGCTGCAGTTACTTTTCCAGTTCAACTATATATACAGCAGAATTTTAAGGAAAAACTTACTGCCTGTTATCTATGTGGGCCACTTCCCCAGTTAATTTGGTTAAATAGAACATGTAGAACAGTAGTAATGACTTTCTAAGATACCATATCATCACCCTGTCTTAATCTCTTACTGACATTGATGTAACATGGACCACTGAACAGTGTAATCTCCATTTTATCATTGATAGCGATGGTTTCTGGTTAACTGATAGATACGGGATTTATTCAGAAATCATACCAACTTTGAGTTTATGGATCATCTATTTTGTGTATTTATTTTCTTTTAATCATTACATTGAATTCTGAAGAGGAATTTGATATTTCTCTAACTTCTTATTTGATGGTCAGTCATAAATGGTCTATTGTCTAGAATTCTGAATGGCATCTCCCTTGCTTATTCCTCACTAGTAAATATTTCAGGTTATTTTAAGCTATGTTTAAATTTCGTTTCACATATTCAAATCAAATAAATCATAGACCAATACTTAGATGGTCTTCTGTATAACCTATCTTCCTTTTGCAGAGTTTTATTGTGAATCTTCTTCATACCACTAGGTTCCTTTAACTTAGATGTGCATGCCTGGCAAGGCTACGAACAATGTCGTTTTCCCTGCTTCAGACTTTTGCCCATCAAATTCTACAGACATTTTCTCTCGAAGAAAAGGAAATCATGGAAACAGAATACTTTTAACATTCAATATCACTTGTAAAAGTGAGTTCTGCAGGACTTTTCAGCTCTAGGATTCTATTTGTATAATGGCAGGGTGAAAATAACAGATTGTGGCTCTATGAATGTCACCTGTATCACATCAGAAAAAAAAGAAATCAAATTCATTCCGAATCAGATCAAATAGAACAGTCCAAAGGATAGAAGTGAAAAAGTCAGTTAATTGAATTGAAAATTATAATTTTGAGTGTTTAGATGGCATATGTGCAAATAAAAGTTTCTAAAAATATATTAATTAAAATTCTTCCAAGTGCCTTTGAATTCCATCACATTTATTTTATTTTTTGGAATCTTCTGCAACATGGCACATCACTGGTGCTGGGGCATCTGTGCAGAGTCATATGTAATCACACCACTGGAATGACTCTGTGTGGGGTTCACTGCAAAGTGATCTGTCTCCTGTAGAAACAGAGGTCATGACGACTAGGAAACCAGTGATTCTGCTGTGAGCACAGACAGAGAAAAACTGATTTTTCTCTTCATGGATCAGTCTCTTTCCAATGTTTTGGAGAATTTCTCTTCAGGTTATTCAGTAACAAATTGAGCACTCGGCCAGTGCAAAACCAAATCTATCAGTGAATTATTTTTTAAAAAAAAAAAAGAGTGAGTAAAGGAGTGACTTTTTTCCTGCACCCAGGAAAGTGTCCATCTTCTTGTGATTAACGTGCGATTGAATGAAGTTGCCTAGAGTGTTTCATTAGCAACACATACAGTAATGTTTTAACACTGAAGGGCTAATAACCTTCCCAACACAACTGCTTCAAGGAAATCATGTTCTCTTCCTAAGCAAACATAGAGATAAACGATAAAAATATTAGTTTTAAAAGAAAAAAAAAACGTTTTTATTGACATTAGGGTGATGACTGCCTTAAAGCCATAGCCTCTTCCATACTTCTCAGTAAATGCTAAATCCTGCATCAGTGGACTGTTCTTTTCAGATGTTTCTCTTATGTTGAATGAACTCACACTAAATCTCTTATCTAATAATAATAAAACCTAACTTTTGTTGGGCATTTAATATGTATTGCCTCAAACACATGTGTATAGTATTTCATTCAATCCTTGTGGCAACTCTATGAGGTAGGTACTACTAATAGTTCATTTTACAGATGAGTAGATTGAGGCACAAGTGGCTGAGTGTCAGCTCAAGGTTATGCAAACAATAAGTAGTGGAGAGTATATTAAAATCCAGATTGTTTAGGAGATGGCTGTCACTCAGCAAGGAAGAAAAGCCTAGTCTTATGAAGCAAACAGAAAATTGAAGAGCTTTCCTTCTGCCACATGAAGGAAATGAGATCCTATAATGGGATTTTTCCTAAAACATAATTCTAGAAAACAGGAGATGCACCAAAAAATTATATGTACTAAATTTGGGGGGAAAAAATCCCTTAGGCAGTGACCTTTTTTACTATGATTTGATTTGAAAGAAAACTTTTATAGCTCAGTTAAAAATTGCTAAACCTAAGCTCTTATACAATAGAAATGCTGACGTGACCTTAATTCCAGAGGTGCAAAGGGTATAATTGAACTTAAGAACAATGTATCTCATCCATTAAGTCATTAAATAGATCGTAATAATCTGACACATTTGGTAAGTACTACATGAAAGAGGTTAACAATGATATGCAAATAAAATGAGTTTGCACTATTAGCTACTGTATTTTAGATTGTGTTTGCCAAATATAACATTAAAACACAATGCAGTCATTTAGAAAATGTTACGGCAATATATTTCAAATATTCCTGAACATGATGCCAACATAAAGAGAGGGGATGTTAGAAGCTACAAGATATCGCCAAGTGCATATGTGTAATTCAGATAGCTTATACTTAACAGTTTTTAGAATTAAGCCTAATCACAAATACAACCTTTTGACCCAAACTTCTGAGGTTGCCAGGTGGTGTGATGCATCTAGTTGAACAGCATATATAAGATGCTAATTAAATGTCCAAATCAGGACATTCTTCCATACAGATGTATATTCGGCAATGATGAGAAAAAACGTCCAGATGTTTGGCATTATACAACGAAATGCTTAAATCCAAGTGAAATTGTGAGTTAAACACAGTCAGGGAATTTTATCAAAGTAGTCATCCATTTGGGTTCAATCTATCTCTCTTCTTTTTCAGGGGCAGGGCTGAAGACCGGGATTTTTTATTTATAATGTCGCACATCTTCATTTAATCTGACTGTTTGCAGGACCAGTAATAAAGTGTATTAATTATTTCAGTACAACAGAGAATCCAGTAGCACAAAATACATTGGTCCTCAGAACTCCAGCAATTATTTTGATCAGATCTTCTGTTTGTTTTATTTTCCTATGTAAATGTTAATATAGTAAATCAGTCAATAAATAAATAAAAATATATCTAACAGATTTTCCAAGCAAGAGTTGGTTACAGTAATTGCAAATATATTTAAATGTTTTATTTTAGATTTATTTATGGGCAGCAAGTCATGGATATGAATATGTGTGTATATATTAAAAGATATGTAGCACAGTGACCTAAAAATTGAAAATGTGAAAAATCACTGCATAGTGAAATAGATTTTTTAAAAAATCAAGGGTTTAAATTGAATATAAGTGACTCAATTAGTGCAGTTCATCAATGGCAAAAATTGTTCCAATCTTTCTTCCTCCTTGCAATGTGTCTACATGGCTTCCCCCATCAAGGTGAGGAATATATTTGTCCTGCATGCCCACTGCTTGAATCAGGTTGTCCTGTGGCTTGCTTTGGCTACTAGAGAGTGGTGGACATGGTGGGGTGCCACTCACAGCCAAGGCCTCAAGAGACGTTATGTATACTCATTTGCTTACTTGCTCTTCTTCCTTTGCCATGAGAACAATTCCAGTCTAGCTGCTGAAGAATGAGTGACCATGTGAAAGAGCCAAGTTGTTGCAGCTGGGGCCATTCTAGACCAGCCCCCCAACTGTCCCACCAGACGCCTAAGCAAGCCCAGCTACAAACAGCTGAGCCAGGCACAGACCGCAGAACCCACTGGCTGCCTTGTAGGCTTATAAGAAATTATAAATGGTTCTTTTAAGCCAGTAAGTTTTGGGGTAATTTCTTACACTGCAATATACTACTGATACAATTAATGTCAGATAACATTTTAAAGAAAAAATCATGAAAACATTACAGTTATCTCTAAATATTAATGACCCTTGAATTTATATACATTTAATACTTTTTAATGCACTGTCACAGACTTGGCCTGTAGGCAAGACAGATGGGATTATTCTCATTTTAAAGATGAGAAAATTGAAATGCTGAAAAATTAAATCACACACCCAGCTAGTGTTGAGGAAAGGAGTAGGGGTAAGGATAGATTTAAAGGGTTGAATCCAGTTCTCATTTCTCTAAATCCACATTAATTTCCAACTACCTTTATTATTTTAAATGGCTTCATTGTAAATTTGACTTAAGTATGAAAATTATCAGCATTCTGGTACCCAGTGAGACAGCTAATAAGGCTACTTCTATCCCTGCCAATAGGAAAATTAGGGTATCACTGCCTCCAGTAAATCCCCGAACATTAAAAAAAGAGAAAATCCAAAAAAAATTGAACATAATTTAATATTAATTGTTATTGTATTGTTATTGCTGCTTTGGTTGTTGAATGTCTGAGGCTTCCAAGGTGTTTGCCTTCATTGAGAAGAAAATGGGAGCAGGGGGAAAATTCACCTCTCTTACTTTGGTGTCAACCTGTGGACTACTTAATAAACCAATTAAATTAAGTATTCAGAATGTACAAATCTTTACACTGAGATAACCACTGAGCAATCAATGATAATTAAAAAAATCAATTGGTCTTCTGTAGTAATTAAATTTGTCCACTTATATATAATTGATATTGTTCACAACTAATTATCCAACTAAGGGCTCTCAGGGACTTTTAGAGACTAATGTAATTGAGCCAAAGATTCTTCCTAATTTGAAATTGGACTGAATGCCATGTTTTCTCAAAAACTGATTAAGTCTTCCCTAGAAACACAGCATTGAACAAACTCGAATACAGTCAGGAAATCAGTATTTCATTAGAGACAGTTTAGCTTAGAACCTAGCACTCTCTGTGTGACCATGGGTGAATCACTTAACTCTGTGTTTCAGTTACCATTTCCATAAAATGAAGGTAATAACTGTATCTACTTCATGGACTTGTTGTAAGTACTAAGTAAGTTAATATTAATAAAGCATTTAGGAACAGTGACTGGTCTGTAGAAAGCCCTGTTTTTTTTGTTGTTTTGTCCTTCTCCTTCTCGTGACCGGCACTCAGCCAGTGAGTGCACCGGCCATTCCTATATAGGATCCGAACCCGCAGCGAGAGCGTTGCCGCACTCCCAGCGCTGCACTCTCCCCAGTGCGCCACGGGCTCAGCCGAAAGCCCTGTGTTAATATCATTGTTATTAGGTGTCTCCTCATACTGCTTTCAGAAAGAATGACAAGAGATCACTAATCCCAAGTCTATTCCATTGTTTTATTCTCACTTGCACCTAATTCCTATAGCCATTTTACATTCCAGGGTTACACCGTCCTTTCCGACATTATGAGATTCTATTGTTTTTCTTGGGAAAAAAGATAGCTAAAATAGGGAAATGAGAAGTTCACATCTGCTGTGTGACATGTCTGGTTACAAGTTATTAAGCCAGTACGCTGTTCCCTCTCATAAGCAATTCATTTCTCAGCACCAGAGGGGAGGAGTAGTGATAAAATAAAACACAGGATCATCTTATCACTGGTGTTTAGCATTTGTATATTCACTTTAAAAGGTGGCAGAGCAATTTACTGCAGCCCTCAGGCAGCCTAAATGACATGTTAGCAAGTTATATGGATATGCTATTACCTATTTATTCTGATATTCAATGCAAAAATGTCAGAGAGATCCCTACTTAAGTATACTAAATTACTGACTCCTGGGGCTGGAAAGTACACTGAGAAGCTATTAGCTATTGAACCTATCCCTCGGATAAGAATCTATGGCCCATATAGAAGCAAACCTTTCCAAATTCTAGAGAAAGCTATTAAACTATCTTCTACATTAAGCTCTTCACTCTTCCAGGAAATTCTTTTTAAGGCATCTGACTTCAGTTTAAGTACATGTACATTTGTTCTATCATTTGATGGAATGAAAACTTCTGGTGAGCCTGCTTACCTATGCAGCATTTCCTTGAATTCTCTCCTTAGTTCCAGACCTGTATTTCCCAGTACCAACAGGACAGCATTATCTGAATGCTATCCACTTATCCCATAACCTTTCTTCCCTTTATTAAGAATATCCTATGCCCCCTGACTCTGAAAATATGGGAATAATCATGAGCTTTACGGTCCAGGTACACCTGGAAGTTCTTCAAACTTCTGAAATACCCATCAGTCAAATAGGGATAAAGAAAAAAAAAATAGCATAAATAGACACTTCTCTATTGTTGCTGCTGACGGTAGGTTAAGCTGTCTAGCCAAGAATTAGAATTTGAACCAGAAAACAACAGATCACGTACCATAGTTCATGGCATGTTGTAGCTCCTAAGTAAATGTGGAATTAAAAACACGTAGATGTATAAATGAAGTACATTTTAAAATAAGCTCTTAAGTTTCTATTTCTTAATTAAGGAATTCTGGCATAAAACAATTAGAAATAATCTGATGTCTCCTGTAAGAAAACAGATTTTGATTTTTGATGGTATTAAGAAGACATTAGGAAGCATCTGTTTCAAGACAGCAGACTGAGCGCAGCACTACCTCTACTTCTTCCCGTTGTTACTAAAATTCCTACCTATTAATATACGCCGTGCTAGAAAACAAGCAAAGGAGCCAGGAGCAGACCAGAAAGTTGAAGGATCTACTAGAGGAAAAAGGATTAGACTAATGGAGAAACAGAGTAAGGAAATCTGTAGCCCAAATTACCACCAAACGGTAAGAAAAGTCCTTCCCTAGGAAAACCCAGAGAAGGCACAACTTGGGAACTTAGATTGAGCCTGGAGACACTAATCAAAGCCATTAATTAAAAACTTCATTCAGAACAACAGTGCAGGATGGATCTCTCCTCTGTCTCATCTCCCACTTCCATAAAAGCAGAATATATAAAGCTAGCATCTGGTTTTTGTCCCAAAAGAAAACCCCAAAACTTTCAAGATATCACTCTAGCTTTTGAAAAGTAAAAAAGTAATTTCAGGCAACAAAAAATATTTTTAAAAATTCTGATTATGTGGTGGTACTGCAAGGATATGCATGTGATAAAATTGCATAGTGACATACACGCACATGAGTGCGTGTATATCTGGTGAAATCTGAATGAACTCTATGGATTGTACCAATGTTAGTTTCTTGATTTTGATATAATACCATAGTATGTAAGACATTAACATCGAGGGAGACTCAAGGGAGGGTACATTTTCTATGATCAGAGAGAGTCAAGAAATCATTGAATCTATTAAACAAGAACAGGCTACTATGAAGAAAAAATAACTAGAGAACAATAAATAGAGTGTCAGGAAATCCAATATATGATTTCTGAAATTTAATAATTCAGTGAGTACTAAAAAGAGCTAACAGTCAAGATAAAAATGAATTGAACAGTAGTGAAATGACAGTCTGAAAATAAACCAGACAGTACTAAAGATAAGGCTGGTAATCAAAAAAATAAATGCAAGGAAATTTTCTGGTACATAAAAGTATGAAGCCAAAGAAACAGAAAATATGACACAAAACTGAGAGACAATAGGATGTGGAGGAGGGATCCAGGAATTTCAACATCTTTTGGCCCAGAGACAATAGAAGGGGAAATAATAGAAGGAAGAGGTGGAGATGAAGAAGAGGAGAAAAAAGAGAAATTTTCTCTGAGCTCAAGAAAAATGAGTGTTCAGGATAAAAAGACCTGGAGATACCCGGCTGAGAAAAAGAGTAAAATTGGATCCACTCACACAATGATACAATCCAAACTGATCAGAGATTTAAATGTGAAAAATGAAACTATACAAGCACTAGATGAAAATATGTACAAATTCCTCTATAACCAAGGAGAAAGAAAAAAATTTTTTAAGTATTACTCAAAAATCCAAAAGCAAGAAAAAAAATTGATAAATTTGATTACATACAAATTTAAAATAACGTGGGGGTTTTTTTAGTTTGGGTTTTGTTTTGTTTTCTTTTTTGGCTTGGGCATGGTCAAAAGATATACATAAGCAAAAAAGCATGGCCAAAAAATGTAACATAAACATAAAGAACATATTGGGGGGGAAATTTGCAACTTTTATCACAGACAAACAGTTAAAATTCTACAACTTATGTTACACGGGATTAAAATTCCTGGTATATAAAGGGCTTCTAAAAATATTTTTGAGAATATACAGACCAACTATCATGTTAACAGAAAAAAAAAAAAAAAACTAGTGATATTCCTACTCCATAGGAAACAAAATGCACATTGCATTTAACCATATAAAAGAATGTTCAACTTCATTCTCTATAAAACAAATGCCAAATAAAACTATAATGGAATACCATTTCTCACTCTTGTTTTTGGCAAAAATCCAAATGTTTGACAACATATTTTGGAGAATTTATGAGAAAACTTATATACATTGTTGGTTGGAATACAAAATGGTACAACCCCTATGAAGAGGAATTTGATAATATCTAACAAAAATATTCACTTTTTAAATTCATGTACACATTCATTCAAAGTGTACATATTCATTTACACTTTGACTCTACAATATCATTTCTCTGAATTTATCTTAAATATATGCTCTCAAAAATACTATAAAGTAATATATGCACAAGGCATTGCACCATTATTTGAAATAGCAAAAGGTTGGAAACAATCCAAATGTCCACCAATGAACTAATTAAATAAAGGAAATAGCCACACAATGAAGTACTATGAAGCTGAAAAAATGAATGAAGACTTTCTCTATTTTTATAGAAAGATTTCTGAGTTATAACATTAAGGGGAAAAAAGCAAAATAAAGAAAAAAAACTTCTGTTTAATAAAAAGGGAGAAATACAAACATATATTTTTGTATTTGCATAACTAAAAACAACAAAAACATGGACAAATAAACCATAAATAAATAAATGCTTATTTACAGGGGGAAGGAGGGAAAAAGATAAAAGAACAGGGATAGAGGCTAGACTTCTCTGAATCTACCTTGTTGGTTACTTTAATTTATGTTTTAATTGACATGCATTAATTGTACATATTTATGGCATACAGAGTTATGCTTCAAGACCTGTATACAATGTGTGATGATTAAATCAGGGTAGTTAGCATATTCATCACCACAAAAATGTATCATTTCTTTGTGATGAGATCATTTGAGCTCCTCTCTTCTAGCCATTTGAGAACATGCAATAAATCATAGTTAATTAATGCCTAGCATTATTGTATACCACTAGAACTAATTTTTCTATCTAGCTGTAACTTTGAATTCATTAACCAACCTCTCTTTATCCCCAGCCCCCTTCCCTTCCCAGCCCCTAGTAACCACAATTCTACTCTCTACTTCTAAAAGCTCAACTTTTTAAAAACAGATTTGACTGTGGAACTTGGAAAAGTTTTACATAGTAATAAAAAAAAAAAGTCATATCAAAAATTTTAAAGGAATACCTGACACTCAAAGCAAAACCAGAGAACTGAACCTAACTGGATATCAAGTTGGTGACCTAACTATGCAGAGAAAAAGAGTATTTTAAATGACTTTAAAACACAGTAATTTCACTACACATCACTAATGAGATATGACCTATGGTGGGAGGAAAACCTGGAAAGGTCCTAAACTTTTCTCAGTAATCTTATTTTTAGTGTTATTATTCAGGAGCTATTCTACAGAGAGGAGAACAAAGTAAGTAATCATATTAAAGTCTGAAGAACCAGGACTTCCAGAGGAAAAGAAAGATATATTAACATAAAAACAAAAAAGTTTAGTAAACTCTTATAATCCTAAAATCGAGCTAGAAATACCAGTGAAGAATTCATAATGTATTTCTCTTTTTAGATGTATATATTTCCTAGCTCTCTCCACTGGAAAGGCTGAGCACTAACCAACCCAACCCTCACAACCAGGTTATGGCCTCTAAATACGATTTCTCCCTTAAAAGAGCCAGAACTCCTTGGAAAATGACAATTGTACAAGCTGAGCTTGGACACTTCATCATCAAGAAAGAAAGAAAGCTATCAAAGACTACTGGGTTCATGTCAAACTATTCGAGAGCCATCTCAAGAAGGTTTCCCCTGAGTAAAGATGGAAATCAATAAGAATAATTACTGCAATGGATTGCAAACACATCAAATATGTTAAAAGCTACGAGTTTATAGTTTTTTTTTTTTTAATCTCATTGGTTACCTTTGGAGGATTCTAAGAAACTCTAGGGAAGGAAAAATTTTTTTCTCTATACTCTTATGTTTAAATTCAACTGACAAGAGACAGATTAACAGGGAAAAAAAGCATAAAGATTTTATTTGATGCTAATATTTTAGTGTTTTTGTGATCTCATGAAAAAGAAAGTAAAAACCCAAAGAAGTGATTAAGCCCAAAAGCTTATGTTCCATTTTAACAAAAATCAATAAATTTATGGAGAAGTGACAAGACCAAGGAAAAGAGTTTGGGTTTGGGGGGGGGGTAAATTTTAAGGAGGTGAATATATGGGGAGAAACTAATACAAGATAAGGGTTATTTGAGTAAGGTTTTACACAGATTAGAGCTGGTGCCATATCCAGTGATAAGAGTCATTGCCTCCTCTCCATGGTATAGGAGAAGACATGGGGGCTCCTTCAAAAAGGGAAGTTTATTCCTCGATTTTAGACAGAAAGGTAGAAGGCAGTGAGCTTTTCCTGTGTCTGCTGTTTCTCAATTGCCTTCAGTTTAAAAATCGTCCTCATGCAAAAGTGGCATATTTTGGGATGGTACATTCTGATCCCCTTCAGAATCAATTCACAATACTTAAATCTGATAAGTAAAAGGAAAGAATTAAGAATTTAATTTAACCTGCCTTTTTTTATTTGATACTTCAGTGCACCACCCAGATTGTCCCCTTTAGAACTGAGATGGATTCAGCCGCTTGGAGTTTCCACTACTAAAGATTCTCAGCTGAGCTCCTCGCCCAAGATTACATCTTCAACCCAGGGGCAGCCCAAAATAATTAGTCAATGCAAGGGTGGGGTGCAGGTTACAAAGTCACAGCCTCAACTTTGAAGGGCTATCCCAGTTTCAAAGCACCATGTGGGACTGGCTGAGTCTTCCTTTGCAATTCCATCACAATTGAACGTCTCCCTCACCCCACACCTGCTTCCCTCACTCTCTTACACATGTTCCCTAGAGCTCTCCCCTTTAAGCCTCTGACATGCAATCTCCAACTCAAAGTCTGTTCCCCAGGGAATGGACCTATTGATAATTTCCCGTATGAAAAACGTCTCAGGGTAACAAAATAATTGGTGAGGAAAAGTTCTCTCAAGAATAAATAGAAAAGGATGATATACTAAGAATAACACCATTTTGCAAATTTCTAATTAGATCATTCATCTAGGCAACAATCATCAATGGTTGCTAATATCACAAAAAGAGAGACAACAAATGTTAGACCTCTCAGGTATTCTAGCAAAAAAAATCTAACTTGAATCACTCTAAATCCCTAGATCCAACTACCAGTTTATAAGAAATACAGACACAGAGGATTACAATCAGAAAAACTTTAAATGTAGGAGATTCAACCAAGTTTTTTCAGCAAATAGCATGCAAGAAAAAAAGAGAGAGAAAGAGGGAGAGAGAAATCTATCAACAAATTACAACGAAGGGGCCTTATTTTGTTTCTGATTTTTAAAAAACCATAAAAAATATTTTGAGTTAATCAGAGAAATTTGAACCCTTATTAAATATTTGATTAATATTTTAAAAATACTGTTTATTTTTTTAGGTGTGATTATGATATTGTGGATTTTTTTTTAAACTCCTTATCTTTTCAGAGATATATACTGAAATATTTGCCAATGGAATGGTTTTATGTCTGGAATTTGCTCTAAAATAATCAAGGTTGTGGTGGGGAACGAGAATTCATGGAGGTTTAGATAAAACAATACTGGCCATGAACTGATAATTGTTGAAGCTGGCTGATGACACATGGAGGTTCATAATAATATTCCTTCTACTTTTGCATACGACTGAAATTTTCAATACAAAATAAAGTAAAAACAAGTTCATTGAGTGCTGAGCAGAATGAAAAAAAAGAAATGCCCAAGATTTTCCACTGTGTAAACTGGTGATTTCTTTTATGTATACTCAAATAATAAGAGGAAAGTTCAAAAACTTAGTATAAAAATAGAATAAAAAGATAATGCAAATCCTTCCATGAACTTTTTGAAGTATCCTCGTATATAATATAGATGGTATTAACTATAATATAAGAAAAAGATCATAGTGATAAAAGCCCTTATTGATTTAAAGTTAAAACACAAAAAAAATCCCAAAAATAAACAAAATAATTGAAAAGATAAATTAAATCCTAATCTCCTATATAAAAATATGAGTGAAAAAGAATGACTATTTTGAAGGAAAGGTAATTTTTAAAAAACTAAGTGATAACATTCAACTCATTTAAGAAGTGATACCATAGGTAAATATTTCTATAGAACATTTTATTTTTTCACTATGGAATGATTAGATCAGAACTAAGAGAAAAGGAGATGCCTTCCAACAATGGTTGCCAGAGAAAATACAGGACACCCAGAAAAATTTGAATTTTGATAACAATGGATAGTTTGTTTAGTGTAAGTATGTCCCAAATATTTTTATTTGCTGAATCTGGCAATGCTACTTTCAATTCTTTAGCTCGTTTTTGTAGTTGACCATATTTTCTTTCTTATCACCATTTGACTGCCTGTCCTAGAATGTTATCCATATGGTACTTTATTAAGACAGCTATTATTTAAAACCTTTCATGTTAAGAAGCTGAGGGAGAATTCTAGCATTGTCACCTTAGAGATGGCAGTTCTGGTACAGGTATTTAATTTTGAGATCTCAAAATACCAGCAGAAAAATTATCCCCTAGAGAAGGAGGAATCTGGAAAGTGTTTTTGACAGATCTACCACATTCTTACACCAGCGAACGCTGCCACTCTGTTCTCTCTCCTCCTCCCCTTCCCTTGCAATAACATACAAACTGTATTAATCAGTCAGATAATGGCGGTGCTGAGTGGAGTTGATGATGGGCTCCACTTACTGACTGTGTTTTAGTCTCCCAGACACCTGGCTTGAGGTGGGAGAAATGGGAACCAGAATGCAGCCCCTTATCCCAACCACAGCCCTTTAAAGACGACCACATCTCATCTGTGTCTCCACTAAAGTGCATTCGTATTTGCACTGTTTTCACAGTATTTTCCCATACTTTGCTATGCAGAAAGGCTCTGCGAGGTTAAAGTGGTCACACAACTGGTGAAAGGTCACACATCTGGATGAATCTTATACTCCTGATCCTCACCAAGGGATTTTTGGCACCGTAATTTGGATAAAGTTGAGCTTTGGTAAAGTTAGGAACTGTACATACTGGAGTTCCTGTGAACTGATCACAGTTCCTGTCCCAGCTTCTAATCCTTCTAAGTGAGGGGCTCACTATTCACATAGCCTCAAACTCTCAGGTCATTCAATCACTCAGTACATATTTAATGAACATTGGATTACCTATGAGGAAACAGTGGTACACAAGACACAAAAAGTCCTGTCTTCATGGAGCTCACACAGTTCGGGGGAGACAGGCAATTAGATATGTAATAACACTGAAATCTGTGAAATGTGGTGAATGCCCTGGTGGACAGTTGTCAGAACACACTGAAAGTCTCTGACCTCTATGTTGGGGAAGCCCCCTGGAGAAAGGGATGCTTGAAACTGAGACCTGAAAAACCAATACAAATAAATTAGGTGAATGGGAAGAGAGCGAGAGACATCAGAAGAATGTTCCAGGCAGTGGGAATAGATGTGCAAAGGCCAGGAGGAGGGAGAAGATGAGGTGAGGATGGTGTGAGGTAGAGGGTGTCACGCTAGGGCTGGGTCTAGAGCTCACAGACCCCTCAAGCCCATTTGCAGACTGTGTCACAAACCCTTCACATGCCAGGCTGGATCCCCAGACCCCTCATACACCAGGCTGGGTCACCAGACCCCTCACACGCAGGTCTATGAGCTAGGTAACCAGACAAAAGATCCTTGGAGCCATAGGTTTGAGAACATGGCTGCGCGGGCTGATGCCTGAGGCACTAGACGCCAGCCAAGTCACGGTGCCATGCATGCCACCCACACACAATTTGCTTACAAAGAATGTGCTGCATCACCCCCAACCCTGTCTACAGCAAGGGGGCCTGATTAAATTATTCTATTTTCCCAACAGAGGACAGGACCAAATCACGGGGAGGCATGAACCAGGTCAATGATTTTGTGCCTCTTTAAACAAATATTTTTAATACGTTTGGTAAATATTTATTTAAAGAAGAAGTTGATTAAGCTTGGAGAAAAAGTAGTGGGGAGAGTGCTGGTGGCCCCTCAGCCATTCCTCTGTGGTCCTAAACAGGGATATGCTTTGCCCCAACCTGCAAAGCCCTTTCAACCAAATAAAAGCCTGTACTTA
Source organism: Cynocephalus volans (assembly GCF_027409185.1). Taxonomy (NCBI): domain Eukaryota; kingdom Metazoa; phylum Chordata; class Mammalia; order Dermoptera; family Cynocephalidae; genus Cynocephalus; species Cynocephalus volans. Next base: position 101,764,769 of record NC_084462.1, read on the forward strand.
ACAGGAACCACTCTCCTTAGAAGCAGTTTAATGACCATCTAATGTGACTGAAGCAAACCCCTTGGGGAGCTGGTCCCCTCGTTGCCCTCACTACCCTAGGAGGCTTCTTCTTTTCTCTCTCGTTACATTTACATTTTTGTGTTTTAGCACCCTTTCTGGTTGGCTGGCTTTCCCAAATTCTGGCCTTATGAGAGGGACAGATGAGGCTGAAGAACTGGCAGGGGCCAAGGGTGGGGGGTTTTATGCAGGGTGTGACATCCACGTGTAGCCCCCAGGTACTGCTCACTCCCTTGGTTGTCTTCAGACCCATGCACAAGAACATGTCCTGTCTCCCTCCTGATATGGCAGCAGCAGCGGTCCTCGCACTTCCTTGACCAGCATGCAAAGAGGCTTTTAAAAATACAGATTCCTTGATCCCATTCCTGACCTACTAAAATCAGAATTTCCAGTGAGGGGACTTGAGAATTTCTATTTTCAGAATTCTCCTTGGATGAATCTGGTGTTGATTCTGAGATTCACTGGGCTCAATTTTTATAAGCATTCATTTCAGAGCCAGTAAAATGTGAATTGAATTTCCAGCTCCAGCATTTATTAACTGTGTGATCCTGGACAAGTCTGTTGTTTGTTTGTTTGTTTGTGCCTACCTGAGCTTAGGTGTCTCCATTAAAAAGGAGAAGGAAGAAGAGGAGGGAGAGGAGGAGGAAGAGAAAAAAGAAATAACATGACTTTCCTCACACTGTTAGAGGATTAAATTAGATCATGAGTAACACACACACGACACAGTACTTCATAATGGTAGTAGTCACCTACCTTCCCTCCCTTTTCATTCCAGGATTCTGAGCTTAATTCTGGTTCTAGCACCACCTGCAGCCCTATTTGCAGTCTGCTTTTATTTCCCCAGTGTAACAGCCTGAACAGAAGTGACTCCATTTTGCTAAGCCCTTCAATTTAAAAGACTTTTGTTCTCTCCTGTAACTCAAACCACATAGCCTGCAGCTAATGCCAGAACACAATGACTCTTGCTCTCGCATTGTACACACATAACTAGAGAAAAATTATTAACCCAGATGGCCATTCTTTACAGCTTACTCACTTGATCTTATTTGAGAATAACAGGACCTGAACCCATGGAGAATGAAGTATGACGCTGGTCAGCTCCCACCCCAGAAGTTCCTTGACAATTATCTGAAACGCTCAAGCATGTCTGCATGTCCCCGCTTGGTCACCATGAATCAACTTTCCACCACACAGCCCTATAACACCCTTTGGCAAATGTGGGAGAGGCAGAGATGGTCTTTGAGACGTAAGTCCACCATTTCCCTAGGCTGCCGGCTTCCTGATTAAAGGCTATCTTTCCTTACATCAAAACTTGTCTCTCAATTGTTGGCTATTGATCAGCAAGCAAATGGACCTTTGGGCTCTTGGTAACACGGCACCCTATTTTAACCCTCTTCCATCTTACCAATGGTTTCCATGGAGGATGACATGAGTTAGTGGGCATTCCCTGCTGAGAAGAGGGACTAAAATTGAAGTCACAGAAAAAGAAGTCTGTCTACACTTTTTCCACACTATCAGAGGCCCCATCTCAGGCACAAAGACCTTCCCAAAAGGTGGGCCATCTCTCATGATGACTGGATAAAGTTGCTGTATGGTGATCAAAGTTGATTTGACTTTTTCTTGGACACCACACTCAGCACACAGAAATATTTCTAAAGTGGTAGTTGTACATATACAACATACTCCTCTAATGACTGGGACAATTACTCGCAGGCATTAACATTCATTCATCACTAAGACAAGAGCTGTCCATAGAAACATATATCAAAATTTTCCCTTAACATAATAAGCACTTGGATTATTTAGCACATTTGTCAGAACTGAGAGTTTTTAAACATATATTATTTCCATTTTTCTCACAACATCTTTATGAAAATAACATTTTTTACTGATGGTAAAATTAGTAAATTAGATGGTAAAATCATTAAACAAGACAGAAAATAGTGAAAATGCTATATAAAGAAGAAAATCAAAACCATTTCTAATTACCATCTGGAGATAATAAAATTAACATTTTGATGTATTTCTTTCAAGTGTTTCATACACATGTAAGTATATTAATAAAATTGGCATAATTCAATAGATACAGTTTTTGAATCATTTTTTTACCTAACATATTGTGAAGTTATAGTATACTGCTAACAACTTTCAAAACTATAATTTTTAATGTTGACAGTATGTGAGCATATAAATATTCTATAATTTACTTCTCTGTTTTTGGACTTTTGTCTCACCCCCACCCCCACCCCCTCCGTTTTTGCTATCATAAATATTAAAAGCTAACTTTCTTATTTACACTTTACCTTTGGGAAAACTGACTTAGAGAGGTTAAATGGCTTGTTGCAGGGCTGGAACTGTAATACAAATTCCATACTACAGTCTAATTCCCTTTTTCATAAACCACAAATATTAATTTGGTGTAAAACTATCAATCAATGCTTAGACCATACGAGGGCACTTCAACAAGTTCATGGAAACATAGAATTAAAAGATAGTACAAATCTTTCCATGAATTTTTTAAAGTACCCTTGTGTTTGCCACCTCAATGAATTTTATTTCCTGGCCTTAATTTTAAAAGCAAACATTACCCACAGTATGGGAGGATATGAACACAGTTGATATATAGCCCCAAAGTGGTAGCAAATGGAAGTGAGGAGGTAATTCAGAGCCCTTATAACTCCCTCCTTCATTTGCACCTCTCTCCTTGCACCACCTTCCCCAACTGAAATGCTAGTGCTGATGATATCACTTTCTGGGTTGAGTCATAAGATAAAGCTCCTCTGATGCCCAGCATCCCCACCAAGACAGGGGCCGCCACACTTTACATTTTAGTGCTCTTCTCTCTTTCTTTACCCAATTTCCCATCTCTCTCTCAATCCCTCCCCCTACTCCCTTACCCTGCCCTCCAACTCCCAACACACAACACACAACACACACTAATACACATAAACAAAATCTGACTGGCCTTTGATTTTCAGTGGAAACTGTTGGTATTTGCAGTTCTGCTCTGTCACATAGGCAAAAGATATACTTACAGTATAAGAACTATCCTGTGGCCATCCTTCTTCCATGCTGCTTAAAGTTATCCTCCAAAGGAATTCAGCACCAAGTCATGGAAAGAACCCAGGTCTGAGAACTTGGAAGCCCAAGTTCCAAATGTATGGGCTGAGATCTGTTACTAACTTGCAGTCCGACATGGACAAGTTGCTTGTGATTGCATTCTATCTTTATTAGAAGATCTTGAGATTCTTTCCAGTTTTGACATGATACACTTTTTAGCAGACTTGTTCTTTTAGATGCTCTTTTAGAACATCTCTTGAACCTTCCCTGTTTGAAATACAACTTGTTTGAGGAGGCTTCCTTCTGGCTATCAAACATCTTTGTTTCCATTCCTCATGCAGGTCTGACCCAAGAGACAATGTTTATAGGAGGGCCTTGTCCCAGAGTTTTCTTGTCAGCAGTATTGCTGCTGATCTAGTCAACCAGGACTTCTTCCTTGAGTCCTATGCTTTAGAAGACCCTGCTCTGGATCCCCTCTGGTCCTCCTCCTCTCCACAGGGTGATGGGTCTGTGTTTCCAGGGGGGTTTCCCACCCGGAACCTCTCTCCCTCTTATAAACCAAGTTCTCCCTGCCCAGGAAATCCAGAATTCCCTTCCTGTGAAGCCCAAACCTGCTTCCAGGGCCTGGTTGGGCTTCTGCTCACCTCTGTCCTTTTAAGAGCAGATTATACTGCCCAAAGTGTGGTCAAGTGTTGTCTGATTGTAGAATGTGTCTTTGGAGTTGTGGATAGAGATGGGATATATGGGGTGAAGTCTACATACTTATATACAAGTTTCTCTAAGGTCAGTATGACCAGAATGATGAGTGGTCCACTGCAGTAGGGTGGGAGACACCCATTTGCACATTTGCCTTATGCTCACAAATGTTGGGGAGGGCCTGTTTCTGGGATACACTTTCTTGCAAAGAGAGGCACAGAGTAGTCAAGAACAGTGGCTTGTCAAAGACTCTCTGAGTTATTTGTGTCCACGTAGAAGGACTCTAGTGGAGTAAGTGGGCAGCAGAAAGAGGATGAGGAAGCCATAGACTTTTTATCTTTGGTTCTAGCTAGATTCAAGTTCTGGACACAAAGATGATTTATATTTTCTTGTCTGGACTTCATACCACCCAACTAAAGTTGTGATCTTGTAGGCACAAGTGTGATATTATATTGACAGTAAAAATATTGATAATAGATTATTGAGCCTAACCTGATTCCCATGCTGACATTATTTTTCTCTGTTTTGGTCCATTTTCCTTCAACTTTTCCTTCCCCCAAAAAAGGTCATTGGGTGAAGCAAAGCAATCTCTTTAGGCTAACCTATCCAACTCTCCATTAACTAGTATATCTGAGACCAGAGCTGTAATAAATGGTGTATTAAAAAGCATATAAATAACAAACCTCATTTAACTATTTCTCACATCACAGTGTTTTTCAGAAGTGGTGATTGTGTAAATGTGGCTCTGTGAATTATATTATTATGATATTTTAGAAGGGTTAAGATGGAAAAGTATGTGCCCTTTGAAATGGTTTTAGTTGTAGTTCTATCCAAGTCAAAAAATTAGCTTGGGAAAATTCTACCCTATCTACAAATTAGCTAGATAACATTGAACAAGTTATTTACCCTCTTGGGAACTCAGTTTCTTTAACTGTAAAATGAGGGAGTTGGATTACACAGTCTCTAAGGTTCCTTCCAAATCTAAGATTTTATGATTGTCAAAGATTTTATAAGAAGTTTTGCCTAGAGCTATTTAGCAGAGAAAATTGCAGAATGTGAAAACCTTTAGGACTTAGCAAAGAAATGAACAGACCATTCATCAGGAAATGGGGTCAAGTTAGAGAGCAAAGAGTGTAGTTGCCTGAGCAACTCAAGTTTGAAAAGAAATTATTACAGAGTTAAACTCAGGCCTTTGCAGGCCAAGAATGAAGAAAAGAAACAAGAGTTCCATATCTACCTGTTGTTGTCCTGAAAGAGAAATCATAAGACAGCTTTGCTTAACTTTCTGGAACAAGGTAAGATATAAAAGAAACACCTAAAACACCCATTTATAAGTTGACTATAGCTGTATCTGCTATAACATCTTTCCCTAGTATTTTAAGCAAAGCCTGAGTTTGAAAGCCAACTCTTCATGGGCACTTCAGTGGCTACCCACAGCATGCTAATATTCTCTCTCTCTTTAAGTATCAGAAATCCCTGTCTTAGTCCATTTGGGCTGCCGTAACAAAATACTGGGTGGCTTTACAAATACTGGGTGGCTTGTAAACACAGGAATTTATTTTTTACAGTTCTGGAAGTTGGGAAGTCCAAGATCAAGGCACCATCAGATTCCTTGCCTGGTGAGGGTCCATTTCTGGCTCATAAAGGGTGTGTATCACTGTCTTCCCATGGTGGCAAGTACAGAGGTCCCTCTTGGACCTCTTTTATAGGGATGTAAATCCCATGAGGAATCTGCCCTCATTACCTAATCACCTCCCAAAGGCTCCACCTCCTCAACCATCACCTTAAGGGTTAGGAATTTAACATATTAATTTGATGGGGGTGGGGGAGATACAAACATTCAGACCATAATATACCCCCCAAATCCTACAAGTATTGTTTCATGCTTCACTGAGGTTGAAAGCTGGTGGTAAGCCCCCAAATCCTGTTAGTGATAACATAGGAAAGTGAGACACTCAACTTTGTTGAGAAACTAAATCATGATAGAGCCAACTAGACTACTGGGTCAGAGTGTTCAACCCAAGGCTCAAACTACTCCAGAGAATATGGACACCCCAAAAAGAGTGGCCCTTTAGTCCTATGCCTTCTGGCTAATGAGGGGTTGAGAAACCACACAGTTTGCCCTGGAATTCTAACCATGTTAGGGAAAAACGTATTTCATACGTGACTCTACATGCTCTGTAGCTGATCAAAATACAGCAAATTACAAGGTTGGGGTAGGAAGGAAATAGTAATCAAAGACTTGTAAAATCTCAGATCTGGCTAATCAGCTCTTGAATAAATAAAATTTTTCTCTATTTCTAATAGTTGTAATACTAAAATTTCAAAATGTAGGATAAAAATATATATTGTTAATGAATTTCCTATTATTTCCTTATGGAAAGTCACAGATTTTTTGAGAATCCAGACAATTTTTACTGTGCTTTGGTTTTTTAAATCTGACTCAATTTCTCTATGATGTGTTTTTGCAAATCTCCTCTTCTTGTTAGAATGTTCTGTTATAGACAAAGAATGTGTTAGCCAACTGTCTGAGAAATAGACACCCAACATCTGTCCATTTGCGTTTTAACCCAAATAAAATATTATTTCCCATTAGAAGTTTAGACATCTAGAACAGTGCTGAAATATAGGGCTTCTGTGAGCCCTGAATAAGGAAGGCTCTACAGTGGAGGGGCTGAAGAGGAGGGGGAGGAAGATTTTTACATGATATTTTGGGCAACCTCAGATATGTTTGAGCGTTGAGAAAGTTTCAGAAACAGCTGCTTCTTCAAGAGACTAGGAAGAGCCACCACACCTATACCACTGTATGTTATTTTATTTAACAAAAACCTGCATAGTGCTTATTATGTGCCAGTCCCTGTAGAAAAATCACCTAATTGGCTACAGCTGGGTAACTGCCTTATTTGGGGAAGGTCTGATTGACTGTGATTGACTGAAGCAGGGCTGTTTGCTACAAGATATACTTCTAAATTAGGTTCGCTGTTTTTTTTGTTTGTTTGTTTGTTTGTTTTTTGTACTAAGTTAGCTTGCAGTTTGTTACAAAGAAACTCAAAGTATGGAACAGCCAAAGGCCAATGACCTCCTGCTTATTTAATTTAACAACACTGATGGAACGGCATGTGGTGTGATAAAAACAACAGGGCACACAGAAGACCAATCCAGGTTCTATTACTGACTTGCTGGGTAACCACTACCACTTAACACCTATGGGTCCCTATTCGATCTTCTTTTTTTAAAAATCTATGATTCAGAAAAGCAAGAGAATGGTATCTCTCTTGGTTGACATGAATCTCCAATTCTAGCACAAGCCTTGTTAAACATCTTACTAAGCAGTTCTGAAGACGATATTTGAAACAGATATGAGTGTCCTCTTCTTGCCCCTAGTATGTGTTTCTTCTGCTTCCACCATGTTCCCTTCCAGTGTCATGTTGTGCAATCACAGGAGTCACTAGGGTCACCCTTCCACACCTCTCTGCCTCTCCTCCTCTGTTTTCTCCCTCTGAGGTGTGAGAGAAATCCCAGATCCAGGCCCTCCTGTGCTCTGCTGCCCAGGAGAGTCCAACCTAGCCTGCACATTGTAGCCAGCATACTGTTCCTAAAATATATATCTAACCATGTCATCCCAGCTTAAAATTCATTATTACAGTCCCCACCATTTACAGCCAATTCCATCCTCTTTACCTGGCATAAAAGCCTCTTTGTGCCATGGCCCCTGTCCCCCTTTCCACTTCTTCTGCCTTCCATGTTAAGCTGCTGCCAACTCCCAGCCCATTCCCCACGTGCAAAATCTAGACGTTTACCTTTCAAAAGGAGAGAACAGAACTGAGATTATCAGAGGTGGGAATGGGGTGGGTATAAGGGAGAGATTAGTAAAGGGCAGCAAAGAACAATTACATTGTGTATTGTTGAATATACTAATTATCCTGATTTGAACATCACATATTGAATGCAGGTATTGATATTCAACTCTGTACCCCACAGATATGTACAATCAACTATGTTGCAATAAAAACAAATAAACAAAATGAAACAAACTAACCAATTACTGGTCGAAGTGCATGCTTTAATTAAAAAATATATATATTCCAGTGTACATATGTGTCAAGTGAGTTGAGGCATTCAAATCCAGTACCTTGAAAAATTATACTTGTAGCCCAATAGAGCTGCAATTGCTCCAAACAAAACAAACAAAAAAGCTGCTGCCAACTCCCACCCCCTTCCCCATGTGCATAATCTAGACAGATGAAAATGTTTCCTGTTCACTATATGCAGGCCTCTATTCTCTTAGCCAAAATCCCCGAAACCAGAGGTGTTAAAGAATTTATTATATTTATAGATTTTCAACAGGTAGCCTCCATGCTTACACTGTGTATTACATAACACCCGGCAGGGTCCAAGGCATCAACTCATCATTAAACACAGAAATATGTCTATAGAAAACCTAGCATATTCACACTAAGTGTGATATGGTTGCAAACAGCCTCAGGTCAGTTCAGGTCTGGTTTTCCACTGAGCCAGGTATCTTCCCTTGGCCCCTCCAGATCTATTATTTACCCCTCTCCATCTGCTCTATTTCTTAGGAAACTGACCTACCCAGCCTTCAGTCCTCACTCCGTTGCCCCCAGGCTTCTGATGGGGTATAGCCAACAAGGAGCACACCAGGCTTTCCAGGACTGTTGGGGTATTGCTGTGTCCTGTAGAACCTAGTCACTCACTGTTGCTGTTAGGCAGTCATCTTCCCATTACTCTTTCCTTCTGAGTTCCAAGAACCACTCCTTCCTCTCAATTTCTCGTGTCTAGGGGTCCTAACAGTCCTGCCGTTTCCAGAGCCAAGGTACTGTCCCACTATCACACTCCTGTCCCTTGTGCCAGCACTATCGACCCACACCTTTGTAAGTATTCTCTTTATTAAATCCCCTTCAAGCAATCCCAGTCTGAGGATGCCATCTGTTTCCTGATGGGGCCCTGACAAATGCAGCACACTAGTGAGTTCAGGTGGAGTCGGGTCTGATTTCCTTGCCTAATAGGTTAAAAAAAAAAAAGCTTTAGCTTTTAGAACTTCTTGTACTTTGGAATGACAGTAAGTACTATAATGTACTATATTGTTTCTTTCTTCTGTTTAACATGCATTCTTCTCTTTACATGAAATATCCTTCCTCTTCTTGTCCGCCTGGCTCACTTCCATTTAACCTAAAACATCATCTGTCCAGTGAATTTCAAGGGTGAACTACCAACCCCCTGTAGATAACCCACCATCCAAAACTCCTGGGCATGTGCAAAGTCCCTAATAAAGCCTTGGGAAACTTGTGTGAGAATGAGGCTTGAAAAGAAAACCCCACCCACGGAAGTGATGGGCTCACAAGTATTGCTACTGCTACATAAGTTAAATACATATTGAATGAAAGCTTTAAAATCTTCATATTGCTGTATGATTCAAGAAGACAATGGGTAAATGTACTCATAAATGACTAAAATTCATTGGGTTTTACACTTCTTTTGATAATCTCACACCAAAGACTAAAAGACAAAACTTAAGCAGAAAATTTTTTTAAAAACCCATCCTACTATGCACAATGCACTTGGGCATTTTCTAGCCTGTTCTAATCTATGTCACTTTCTAAAAATACTGATCACATCCTAGGAAGAGGTCATGCCATGCACAGTGTTGAAGACACCAAACTAAACAATATTCATTGACAAATGCTCTTAAACTTTGTCAAACAAAGAACCAAAATGTTAACTAAAATTTTAAACACAGTTTAGTTTGGTTTTTGCCACTTACACTTTTCGTGTTGTTTCTCCTCATTTTCAGTGACTTGCTCTCCTGAGCAGAGGCAGGAGTTCCTGTCCTAAAGTTGGATGACATCTGGCTGGAATCACAGGACGTGTGCTGAGACAGAAACCAGAGCAGCCGACAATCTGGGAATTGGGGCTGTCTTAGCCAATTTTGGATATTTGGTCACCTTATCAGAGATTACATGCAAACTCACTTTTTTTTCAGTCTTTCAGAAGGCAGCTTTTGTTGTGTAATTTTAAAAAATCTTTTTTCATGTTATTTAATGATCTGGGTTAATTTTAAATAAGGATTTATGAAATGTGAGCTGGTGGCAGGAAAATGTGGATCAACTGTTGTTTCCCTAGAGGAAGTAGTGGTGCTTTTAATAATAGAGCCTAATAAAGTGTCTATATTTCTTTTGGGACACACACACACAAAAAAACAAAGCAAAATATGTGTTGGGTAGAGTTTTTTTTGTGTGTATGTGCAAACTAAATTGCACATGGTCTGAGGAAGAAAAAAAAATTGTTCTAATTAGACTCTTGCTTACAGCAAGCAGATATTCATTTAGGTGTCCTTAAGAAAAGGTATAAATTATATGTATATCATATCATTTAGAAATAACATTGGCTGCATGTGACTGAAATCCAAAATAGTGGTGGCTTAAATAAAATAGTGTAACTAGTCCATCTCTGTTGCTTATAACAAAATACCTAAAAGTGGGTAATTTATAAAGAAATACAATTTATTCCTCACAGTTTCAGAGGCTGGGAAGTCCAAAGTCTAGGGAACACATCTGGTGAGGGCCTTGTTGGTCAGTAGTGGTGGATGGTGACTCTTCACAGCAACGCAGGGTGTCATATGGCAAATGGCTTGAGCAAGAGAGTGCTATCTTGCTCACTCACTTTCCTTATAAAGCCATCAGAACCATGCCCATTAGCACCCATTAAATCCTCAATTTATTACTCCATGAATGGATCAATCCATTCACTAGGGCAGATAGTATTTATATCTTTTATAAAAGCCCAGAGGTAGATAGTCCAGAACTGGCCTGGCTCCATGATGTCAAAGGACCAGGATCTGTTTATGCTGTCTGTTACTAGAATTCCTGTCTCAAAGCATACAAAACCTAGCCAACTGGAAGGAGAAAGGAAGGAAGAACAGCATTTCCCCTTCCTTTAAGGATATGTCCAGGAAATTGCAAACACCACTTCCCCTGATAGCCCATTAAACACAATATAATCACATGGCTGTTCTTAGCCACATGGAAGTCTGGGCAATGTAGTCCTTATACCAGGAGGCTATGTGCCCAGCTACAAAGTAGAAGGTCTCTTACACAGGAAGATGGAAAAGACAGATATTGGGGAAAATGAGCAGTTTCGCCCACCCTAAAGAATTAGCAATTTCATTTGATAAGCCTTCAGGCTCAATTTCTGCAGCCTTTGCCTGCCCTGCTCAAATGTCCAGTCTTCTCCCTATTCTTTAATGTAGGGTTAACGGAAATTACAAAGAGAATTAATCTACTCGGTTCAGTTGATTACTTTGCCCCTATAGGGCGGGCCTGCCATGCCAGGACAGCTTGTAGATGGCTAGCACTTGAGCCAATCAAACCTTAACAATGAGCCTGGGAAAAAGGGTCTAGTTAGCAATTAGGAAAAGGGAAATGAATGCTGAGGAGCCAAAAAATAACCACAGCGTCTAAAAGGAAGCTCTTAGTTAACATGTTCAGATCAGAATTCTTGATTTCTCTCCCAAATTGTACCTCCAAATGCATTAACATCCACTCAGTTATTTAAGCCAAAAACCTAAGTGTAAGTCTTGAGCCTCTTCTTCCTTTGCTCCTCACATCCGATCATGACCAGTTACATAATTTGTATGGCCCACTGAAAAATGAAAATGCAGAACCTCTTGTAAAATTATTAGGAATTTTAAGATGGCTATAGCATTAAACCAACTGTGGTGTCCTTGATAGTGAGAGGTCCAGTGTGACTACACATAAAGACAGCCTTGCATTCAATGTACATACATACATTTTGTAAGCTCTACCTCTGTGATGGTTAATTTTATATGTTCACTTGACTGAGCCATTGGGTGCACAGACATCTGGCCAAACATTATTCCGGGTGTATCTCAGAAGGTGTTTCTGGATGAGATTTACATTTGAATAGGGAGACTGAGTAAAGAAAATTACCATCCCTAGTGTGGGTGGGCCCCATCCAATCAGTTGAAGTCCTGAATAGAACTAAAAGGCTGACCTTCCTGAGAATAAGAGGGAACTCATGTTGCCTGACTGTTTGAACCGGGACAGTCTTTTCCTGTCTTCAAACTCAAACTGAAACATCAGTTCTTGGGTCTTGAGCCTGCCAGCTTTAGGTTATAGCTTGTACCATCAGTTCTACTAGTTCTCAGGCTTTTGAATGCATACTAGAACTACACCATCAGCTCTCCTGTGTCTCCAGCTTGCCGATTCACCCTGCAGATCTTGGGACTTCTCAGCTTCCAATGGTATGTAAACCAATTTCTTATAATAAATCTTTTTTTTTCTCTTTCACTCTCTCTATACATCCTGTTGGCTCTGTTTCTCTGGAGAACACTGACGAATACAATTGCTGAAACATTTCTCAAATTGGTATACTTCTCTCTGTCTCCATGACAACATCTCTGGATCTCTGGTTCTGGACTAAACTGTAATGGCCTCTTGTCAAGTGCACCTGCTTTCACTTTTGCCTCTCGCTCAGTGGTGTTCAATCAGAGAAGCAGAACCACAAGGATTCAGATATACTTGTATGTATAGACACACATACACAAACATATATAACAAATATATAAAATTTCACATTTTATACAGAAAAGCTTAAGTATATAAAATATCACATATTTGATATATAAAATATATTTAAATATGTGACACAAAACATTTGACATAAAATATATATAAACATATTCATAAATATAGTTATGTAATTATAACTATAATTATATATAAATATACTTTGATAAATATAAAAACAAGTTTATACATATATAAATTTATTATAATTTATTATAGGGCTTTGACCTCAGACAAGTGTGGGAACTGATTAAGCAGTGTGCGTAACTGGAGCCAGAGCCTGTGGCTGGCACTCAGAAGGGGTGATGGACGAGAAGAGGGCGCACAAGGATCAGTCTCTCACCACCTCCGAGCTTCCAGCTTTGATGAGGGTATGTGTCCCACAGGACAAGCTGATGCCCTTAGTCATGGAGCTAAATATGCCTCTGGCCCAGGACTTAAAGAAGCTGAAGAAGAAAATCTGGCAGAAGCTGAAGGATCTGTGGGCTGGATGTCGCCCCAGGCCAGTAAGATGAGCCAGCAGATTTCAACAACATGGGTGAGCTGCAATGGTGCCTTGTGCCTTACTCTGACCTTCCAAATGTAAAAACCAAAGGGTACTGCTTTAATCCCATCTTCCAAATAGCATAAAAAATGCCTCCTGTGAGGCTCCCTAACTGAGTTAGCAAGGAAAGGAAATCTCTGGGAAAAATCATTCCAGTTTAGCTGAATTTACATAAAGCAAATCCTCCACACCCCTCAATCAACTACAACATGGTAGCAGTAGAGGTCATTAAAAAATATGTCAGACATTTTTCCTTTCTTAAAGCCTTCCAAATGCTCCCCATTGCATCTAGAATAAAATTCAAACTCTAATGTGGCTTACAAGGCTGCATAGGATCTGACCCCTACCACTTCCTCAGCTCCTTGTATTTTGTACCCGTTCCTCCTTGCATACCATTCCTGAGCCACTGGCCTTTCACCTGTTCCTCAAATGTGTTGAGGTGATCCCTGCCTGAGAGCCTTTGCACTAGCTGTAACATCTGCCTGCAACATTCTTCCCTTTGATGGATCTTTACATCATTTTATTCAGGTTTCAGCTCAAATGCCATCTCCTTAGAGACCTTCCTCCCTGACCACTTAACCTAAAGAAGCCCCCACACACCTCAATATTCTCTCATCACCCTGCCTTAATAGTCCTTATCATCATCAGAAACTATCTCGTTTATTTATTGTTTGCCTATTTATTTTCTCATTCCCATCACCATTATTATCACAATGTAGCCTCTTGAAGAACAAGGATTTTCTTGTTTCTCTGCCTGGCACATGATAGAGCTCAATAAATGTTTGTTGAAGGAATAAATAAAAATATTTAGATTTATATCCATTTTCTAGGGATGCCATAACAAAGAATCACAAAATATGTGGTTTAAAACAACAGAAATTTATTTTCTCTCTTGTTCTGTCGGCTGAATATTCAAAATTGAGGTGTTAGCAGGGTCCATGCTCCCTCTGAAGACTCTAAGGAAGAAACTTCCTTGCCTTTTCTAGCTTCTGGCAGCCCCAGGCATTCCTGGGCTTCTGGCAGTGTAACTTTAATGTCTGCCTCCACCTTCACATGGCCCTCTTCTCCGTGGGTCTGTGTGTCTCTCTGTGTCCTTTCCTGTTCTTACAAGGACATCAGTCATTGGATTTAGAGTTCATCCTAAATTCAGAATGATTTCATATTAAAATCCTTTATTACACCTGAAAAAACTCTATTTCCAAATAAAGTCACATTCACAGCTAACCAGGATTAGGACTTGAACCTATCTTTTTGCAGGACACAACTCCTCTCATTGCAGGGCTGATTAAAGATTTCTATCAGGCCTGCTTCTTCTACAGAGACAGGGTCCCTTACAGATTAGACTCTGAACTTGGGACTGCTTATTAGGACCATTTGTTAATGCTCTATACCACAAGAAATATAGACATTTTTAGATAGTGCAGAAAGGAGGATTTTTACATTCCTCTAAAATATGAGAGGGGTGGCAGCTGGGATACGGAAAGTAATTAACTGAATGTTTGCAGGATCCTGAATTAGGAATGTATGTGATCGCAAAGCTGCTAATACACATCTTGGGGTACAGCTGAATGCTCAACCATACTTGGCCGCATGGCAAATTGTCTGGATTTGTGAGTCAGGTTTTTGACAATGTAACAGCTGGAAGGAAAAACCTTTGCATTTGTGTTAAAACTTAAGAAGATTTTGCAAGAAACCATTCCACATTGTTGGGAAGCCATTAGGAAAAACCAGGCTTTTTGGAGCAAGCTGCTGTTGGAGGAATTTAAAGCAAAGTGATAAAGGAGAATCTCAGAACTTCCTGTGAAAACTTGACCTATCCTCCCCACCCCTTGCTCTTAAAAAACTTATTCAAGGGGAGAAGTCTTTGACTACTCAGAGGACTGTTCAGGGTTGGAAGTGAAGGCAACAGTCCAGCCATGAAGAGCTAGTAGTAAAGGAGTTCAGCTACCCGAGTTCAGATTTCTAACTACCAGAGCCCCCTGACTATAGGATAAGTGGGTTCCTTACTTTGGGTCAGAGAGCACAAAGGCACTTACTTTGGGTCAGACAGCACAAAGCTTTTGTTGTTAGAAAAGCTCTGGGGCCTTCAACAGAAACCATGACTATTAAGTTTTTACCTAATTGGGAAGCCAGACTCTAAACAGGAGATGAGGAACATCTCACATATTTACCCCTGAAATCTACCAGCCACCACAGACAGATTTAAAACCCACAACACTACTTGCAGGTGGGGCTGAGAAGGGAAATGCTTACATCTGTTTTGGCTCATGTGAGGATGGCTGTTTTTTGGTAGACTGTACCTCTGAGAAAAATTCCATCACTGTCCTCCAGAAATTAAGATCCAGAAACAGGAGAGGGTCACACTGTCAGGTTCTCCTGACCCTATAAGCAAAAAGCTCAGTAGACAACATCATCCTTTTCTTCCTTGGTTGGCCTAGCCCCTGGACTTAAAGTAGTCAGAGATGTTCAGTAGGGGTCAAGAGGTTGGCCCTGACTTGAGGAGCAAACAAGTGTGGTCAAAACACTATGTTGGGAATCCTGCCTGCTTTTTCCAGATAACTCTGGAATCCTAGGGCTACTGAATTTGAACCAACACATGGGAAGTGGAATGGGGTGGGACGATGCAACTACTTAAATAAACTCAGAAATCCAATAGGCATTATCACCAATGGAGCTTTAGAGATTTCTGGCAATCTTTTAGGAGGCTGGGACTAGCCTGTAAGTTGGAGGGGGTCCAATTGCCCTTAGCCTGTAAGTTGGAGGGGGCCCAATTGCCCTAAGTAACGTACACTTTTACTGGGATTTATCTTCTCAACTCATTCCCTACACCTCTCACCCCCAACACCCTACCCCATGGCACAATGCACCCAGAAGTTGTATAGCAAAATGTATAAGAGGCTGCAAATAGTTTTCTTGGAGAAGTATATGATGAAAAGGACAGAGTTTTACTCACCAAAACTCCTCTTAGAAAGTGAGAGCTGTCTTTGTTCAAAAAATTCTTTGATAATTAATTGGGAGTAGAAGCTGACAACTGAGTGGTCCCGATTTTGGTGGACTATCTGCAGGAGGCAAGCAGATGGGTTTTGTTGGTTGCTCCATAGAGGGAGGGGAAAGAGGAGAGGAAAAATAAGAGAGGTGGGATGGAACCAGGAGATGTGAGCTCCTTGAGAGGCCTATAGCTTGAGGGCAGGAGGCAGCTTTAAGAGCATTAAAACTCAATTTCGAAACTTCTGACTTTAAAATATTTCGAAAGGCATATGAAAGATGCTGACAATGTGGGCTCCTTTCAAGTACAATGATCTTGGATAAACGACAGAAAAAGAAGAAAAGAAAACCTTTGTTTATAAGGGCTTTCCCAGCCTCTTGCAAAGAGCTTGGCGAGAAGTAGGTGCTCCAAATGATTTGCTGAATGCATGACTTTTCTGTCATTCCCCACTCTCCCAACCTGCACTTCACACTTCAGCAATACTGAACTACTCATACTTTCCCATTTGTCATGCCCTCTCTCACTGTGTCTTCTATGTTTGGAATATTCTCGCCTATCCTTCCCTACCCTCGCTCCCCCAAAAGTACACCCTCTCTTTCACTAAACAAGTTCCTCCTCATTTTACACCCTGCCACCTACCACATCCCATGGACAGAGCTAGCTCTCTCATTTCCATCAGGCTCCAACTCAAAAATCACAGAACTTCTCAGAAAGGCCATCTCTGGCCATCTACTAAAGTGCCGACAATCCCTCCCCCCAAATCTTCACAGCGGCTTTCTGTGTCTGGTGTTAGACTGTGTCCAAATCTCACCTCTATCGTTTATCAGCTACGTGACAACGCATAAGGTTCTTAACAAGTCTAAGCCTTGTTTTTCTCGTCTTAAAATGGGGTCCTATCACTTTATAAATTTGTCGTATTTAATATAAAAATAGTAATAAATAGGGATAGCTATCCGAGGGCCTACTGTGCATTGGAAATTATGTTGAGCACTTTACAGGCATTTTATCTAATTGCCAGAGCAGTCTGAAGAAACTTAAGACGCGGAGCACAGGGCTTTGTACGTTGCGGACAACCAAAATACATCCAACAAATGAGGCCAAGCAAGGTTAGCCAGGCCCGCCGCGGGCAGGCCATCGGCAGAGCCGGGAGTGGAGCCCAGTTATGTCTGAGCACAAAGCCCACGCCCCTGACCTCTACGCTATATTTACTTTGGCAATGTGCAAAGTGCTGGGGACAGTCCTGGCACAGCAAGCCCTTAATACACGGCGCTTTGTTATCACCGGCCCTCTGCGTTAGAGAACTAGGCGAGTGGGCTGACTTGCCAGTATCCAGTTGGACTTGAGCCCACAGGTCCGGGCAACAAGGTTTCCCTAATTGAGGTTTAGGGGCTAGATGGAAAATGTGCCCTTCTTCACCCTATTCTCCCTCTCCCGCAATTGCGGTACGGGTGAGCGGCGCTAGGGTTGAGGGTGCGCCTCTGGAGTCCCCGTCCCCTGGGACCGTTGGGCCGCGCGGAGGTGAAAACGGCCCCGAGATGAAGAGAGCCTGTTTCCAGCCGGACCGCGGCCCTGGGAGCTCCCTAGCTCCGCGCCTGCGCGCTCAGCCCGTCGCCGCGCCGGCCCTGAGGACGTGCGCTCGCTATCTTCGCGGCGCCTGGGCCCTGATATGCGCCGCTGCCGGGCCCTTGCCAGCTCCAGGTGCGTGAGGAGAGCTTCAGGAACACGCGGGCGAGGTGGAGCGACCCCTGGGGAGGTCAGGCCTGCCTCAATCCCGCCAAGGTGCCCGGGGACCCTGGCAGGGGCGCCACGACCTCAGCTCCTCCAGCTTCTTTTCCTTTCCCGCGTCCCCACCTCTTGAATGCGTTTAATGAGGAGCGGGAATCTCTTGAGAGGAAGGTGCAGGAGGGATGCTTTTTCCCTGCTGTGGGTCGTGTCACATGTGGCACTGGTGTATGTGTGTGTGTGTGGCTGCGGCCAAAGCAGTTTTCACCCTTGCCCTTCCTTTCCTGGTGTGGGATTATGCAGTCTCTGGACCCGGCTCGACCCCTTGGTGGTTAATGGTTGTGGGCGATTAGGGCGAGGACTAGATGTCAGTGTCGTTTGTGCAGTATAGTCCCACTGAGAAGGAGAGGTGAGGGTCAAGGCCAGGAGAGTGGGGCGGGAGGAGTGGGGCAGAAACTAGGAAGAGGGAAAGGCTATGATAAATGCCGCCAGACGTTATCCCCCAACTGGGAGTTGTTTATGTTTCTCTCCGGTTTTTCGTTTCTTGTTCACTTACATGCTATCCTCACTTCGCTTTAATGGTGTTAGTTAAGACAAGAAAATCAACAGGCTTCCAGCCTTGAGGCAGTATTGGATTTTTATCGAGGTCAATTTTTACAGTCTTCTGAAGGAATGTGTCTTGCTCTTCTCATGATATTTTCCGGGTTGAACCATTGAGCAGATCTACTGTTTTATTTTTTATTTCAGCTTAACATAAGAAAAATTACAGTCTTAGTTTTCTTAAAAAATGTTTTTAACAACAACAAAATCGGTGGATAGAACAGAAAATCAGTTGAAATGGGATTTGGAGCTCTATGTGCACCCTTGTATGCATACAAGGGGGACTGTACGTGGAGCGGTGGGAATCCCTGACCTGACACTTATAAATAGGACATGAGATCACCACTTGCCACCAGTGGTTCTAACAATATAGGGCTCCCAGTAAGTACTTCCTCACATGGTAGGAAGGCAAGTGACCGTACCATCTAGTCTTAGTGCTAGTGATGGGTGATCAGCCATAGACCCTTTTCTGTGTAGGTAGCCAATCCCTATTATAATCAGAGTCCAGCTCCAGAGCAAAATACTATCTGTGATCATTCAGGCCTAACCTTAGACAATTAATGGCTGGCCTCATGGGGGGAAGCTGCCCTCTCATACCAGACTTACTGCATGTCCAGTGCATTGCAATTTTTTGGAGTGAGTTGCAGTGAAGGTCTGACCCCTTCCCTCCCACTAGCCATGCTGATACTATAACTATTTTCTGGCCTAGATACCTCCATTTAGAGGCCCTCTTATCAGGGACCCTGGCTGAGGCACTTTTCTCCATTTTGACTTAGGTCCTTTCAACTCCTAGCTGTTCCCCTCTCTTCCCTGGCCTGAGGATCCATAAGAGGAAGGAGCCTTTTTTAGGGGTTCCTTTGCAATGAGGGGATTCCTTCATGTGCATTCCATCCACCTGACCCTCACCTGGTGTCCTCTTTAATGGACCACAGGGGAGCCAGTACCTCTTTTTGCTTCTTGTTTACACTGTTGCAGAAGGAAATAAAGACTTGATTATTTGTTTGGCTCATTTTCCTGATTGACTACCTTGACACTTAATTGCTCCGCAGGAATTAAAAATGTTGCCAAGTTCTTGGCAGTTCACTGGATTCATGACTTAGTTTAATCCTCATTGCTCTTGCTCTGTGTCAGCATGTTTAGGGATTTTGGAGGTTGCTTGCCTGTAATTTCTCTAACTCAGTGTAATGAAAATGCATATTCATAGGACCAACAGCTGATTGTTGCTAAAATGGATATCTGGGTTATATGGTGTATTTTATTAATTAATGTAGTGGCAGTCAGATTATTTTATTTTGCATAGATTTGTGTGGTATTTTCAATTTGGCCTCTAACTAGATGATTTCTTTTGGTAAATATTTTGGGGTAATATGGGCCAAGTGAAGTAAACCAAACACTGTTGCTTTCCTTGGTAATCTTGTCTCATCTTGTGTGCCCCTTTCTTTATCACCCTAATAGATTACTTGGCCACTTAGAATAAAGTGATTTGTTGTATGTTCCCATTTAGCGTTGTGTGAAGAGGTGTTAGGAATAGCTTTCACAGACTTTTTTTGCATCTTTCTAAAGAAGTTTCACATGACAATATTTATTGCTATACGGTATGTGCTCTGATACTTTCTATTTTATTTAACAAAATGTTGATCATCATCCACTAAATTGACTTCACACTCCATTAGTGAGTAGTGACCTGCAGTTTGAAAAACACTGTGACAAAACAAGTATTTGCTCAGTAAGTAATTTTTTTTCTGTTTCGAATTCAGATTGCTAAGGAGAACCACAGTGGGCGTGTTCATAATTTCGTGTTTAAGATGTCTCCTAGAAGAAGACAGTAAACCGAGTATATGTTGGAGGTTTGCCACATCAGCTGACAAAAGAACTCTTGAGTTTCTGGTAGACTTATCAACTCTCTGATCTCAACTAAAAGAAACGAGTACATTAGAATGAGAGAGCTAGCACAAGCACAGCTTTTTTTTTTTTTTTTTTTAATTTCTGACTCCCTTATTTAAGTGCAATGTAGTAGTAGAAGAAAAATGAGAAGAAAATTGGCTTCTTTGATAAAAGAGAAGATAGGATGTAAGATGGTTGTGAAAGTTCCTGTTAAACTTTTTGTACATGTCTTACAGAGGTATATACGGAAGTCATTTTTATCTTTATATTCTAAGACCAAAATGACCCTCTTATTATATTAGGACCAGTGAACCACACTCAACTTTCAGTTACTTAGTCATAGATAAGTATATAACCAATTTGTCGACCTCATAGCCTCTGTATTTGTCTTTTAGGAATTCCACAACAAAGTGGAAAAGAGAAATAAAAAGAACTGTAAATTTAGTCAGGGTGTTTATCTTTTAGTTAGAAACCCTAAAATATTATTGAAGAGATAGAGATAAGGTTTTAAAATTTGATTAGTGTTCAACTATATAATACCTTACATTTATATGTTACTTCACAGTTTTCAAACACATTCATATGCTCCATTGATTCTCATAACAACTTGGTGTGGTAGGCAGTCCAAGAGATATTTTCCCCATTTTACACATGAGGAATCTGTATTTCCTTCTTTTTACCAATAAGCTCCTACAGTGGCAAATGCAGTACTAGAACCCAGGTCTTCTGAGAATTTTATCCTCGTTGTCCTTGTTGGTTAAAGAAGTAATTGAGAGTAAATAGTGTTAACGTTGTGGCTAAGAAATCCAACTTTGATAAGTGAAACATTTTATTCTCAGCATGTCTACAATGTGCTATAATTTAATGCAAATGCATCTTATTTTTAGTGTTACATTTTAATTCCTACATACTTTACCTTTCTAGCCCAATTTTTTAAAGAAACGACAAAGCAACTAAATATTGACAAATCTACTTAATAGTGAAATAGGAAAATTGGAATTAAAAGGTCTATTTAGTGTTAAGAAATTCACTAAATTTCGTAACACTAAATACTTTTTAAAATTACTTTGTAATGTAATCTCAATTAGAAAAATAGCATAGGGCTAGCTGGTTAGGTCAAGTTGGTTAGAGCACCTGTGTTGATAACACCAAGGTCAAGGATTCGGATCCCTGTACTGGCCACCCTCTAAAGAAAAATAGGTTAAAATTATATCAATTTTTAGATATTTCTTTTAAAAACTCATATCTCTGTACATGTGAAGTAGTTTTATAATTCTAAAGTATTCATCTAAAATAGTTATTAACTTATAAACACAGGAAAAGTACAGATTTTCCTTTACCCTTAATATCTTTAGTCAAAAGACAAATTATTTCTTTTCATATGAATAAGGAATTTTTTAATTAATACACTTTTATTTTTAATTTTTAGACCTCTGTGGAGTTTAAGAACACTATGGAGCTCATCAGAGTATATCACTGAAGAATATGATGGCTGAAAACAATTTAAAAATGCTAAAGATTCAACAGTGTGTAGTAACCAACAAACTACCTAGAAACAGGCCATATATTTGCAATATTTGCTTCAAGCACTTTGAAACACCATCAAAATTATCTAGGCATTATCTCATTCATACTGGTCAAAAGCCATTTGAATGTGATGTGTGTCATAAAACCTTTAGACAACTAGTTCATCTGGAGAGGCATCAACTAACTCATAATCTGCCTTTTAAATGTAGTATTTGTCAACGCCACTTTAAAAATCTGAAGACATTTGTGAAGCACCAACAACTTCATAATGAAACCTATCAGAATGATGTTAAACAGGTCAGAAGATTGCTGGAGGCCAAGCAAGAAAAACCAGTGTATGGAATGTATAGTACTTTTACCACAGAGGAGAGATGGGCATTGCACCCATGCTCTAAGTCTGATCCCACACACAGCACTACAAAGAGAAGAAAGAATGTTCATGCATGTACAATCTGTGGCAAGATGTTTCCATCACAATCAAAACTTGATAGGCATGCACTTATTCATACTGGCCAGAGGCCTTTTAAATGTGTCCTGTGCAGTAAATCTTTCCGACAGTCAACTCATTTAAAAATCCACCAGCTCACACATTCAGAAGAAAGACCTTTTCAATGTTGTTTTTGTCAAAAGGGATTTAAGATTCAAAGCAAACTTCTGAAGCATAAACAAATCCATACTAGGAATAAGACTTTTCAGACTCTTTCATTAAAGTTGAAGAGTCCAGAATCATGCCCCCTGACTAGTAAATTAAATGCAAAACAGGATGGTCTCAAAAATGGTGATATGGGTGAATCTGAGGAGAATAGTCCACTTGATGTCCACTCTATTTACATCGTTCCTTTTCAATGTCCAGAATGTGAAGAGTGTTTTGAATCAGAGCAGATTCTCAATGGACACAAGTGTTTTCCTGCCAGAGGTGGCAAAATTCCAAACAGGCTCAAAAGAAGCTACAACTATAAAACCACTGTTAAAAAAATCTTAGCCAAGCTTAAACGTGCTGGGGGTAAAAAATTAGATAACTTTAGATCTGAGAAAAGTGTTTTTAAAAATAGCTTCTTAAAAAATTGTGACCTTATTTCTAGTGAGCAGAACTCTGAACAAACCCAGAGAACATTTATGGGTTCTCTTGGCAGATATGGAACATATAAGACAGTTGGTAATAAAAAGAAGAAAACGTTGACTTTGCCATTTTCTTGGCAAAAGCAATTCCAGAGCCAAAACGTGGGGAAAAACTTGAAAGGTATGTTTACAACAGAAAGCATATTAACTATGGATAATTCCGTGAACAATAAAGACTTACCAATCTATGGTCCAGCAGGTGAGGAATTCTTTAATAGCTGTGAAGTGCTTCAGTGTGGTTTTTCAGTTCCAAATGAAAACATACATACTGGACATAAGATGTGTCCTTGTGACAAATGTGAGAAAGTATTTCCTTCTATATCCAAACTACAAAGACACTATTTAATTCATACTGGACAGAGACCTTTTGGCTGTAATGTTTGTGGGAAATCTTTTAGACAGTCAGCTCACTTAAAAAGACATAAACTAACTCATATTGAAAAGATTCCTTATAGAAGATCTCTTTGCCAAGTAGAATTTGGAAATTTGAACAAACTTTTCATTCATTCAGGTGATAATATTAACTACAATGTTTCGCAGCAATGTCAGGCTCTTGGTTTTCAAAGATATGACGTCTCAAAGTCAGATCAAATATCAGAAATAGAAGTTAAGGCAGAAACAGAGGATTTCATCCTCGGTACCCACTGTAGGAACAGGCAGCCCTATCTCTCTAGTGCGCTTTTGGAATCAGAGCAGAGCCATCGTTGTAGTTACTCAGGGCGTACTGAGAGAAATGATGGCCTCCTTTACCAATGCAGCGTGTGTTCTAAAAGTTTTCGATCTCCATCTAAACTGGAAAGACACTATCTAATTCATGCGGGACAGAAGCCATTTGAATGCTCAGTTTGTGGCAAAACATTCAGACAGGCTCCTCACTGGAAGAGACATCAACTTACTCACTTTAAAGAACGACCTCAAGAGAAAGTTGTGTTGGATTCGACTATGTAACCATCTAACCACTAATGCATTTGTGGTCTTTGGTGATCTTGTTCTTAAGGCCTGTATCATTTGAAATGCATTTTTATCAAAATGCCTATAATAGATTGATTTCATAGGCAGTTGCTTGTCCTGCATAGTAAGGAGGAGGTAAGATACATAGAAAATTCATAGTGTTTCAGGAACAATCAAATTTTTATAAGGAAGAACATTATTTGGTGCCATAAAGTAAGAATTTATTTTACTTTAATATTATAAACGTATACTTTGGTTGTATTGAAAGTTATAAATCCATGATTCTATTCAGATAACTCAGCCTCATTATTTAAAAGAATTATTCCTTAAGACATACGATCTCCTTTTTAGATATACTCAAAAGACTAAGAGTCAAAAATTGGCTTTTAGCTGCAGCAAATAGCCCCACTATATTTCATTTATTTTACATTTCACATGAAAGTATAATTTTGTCTACCTACGGCTCAAATTGCATTACACAAATTTTTTAAGAAAATAGGCAATAAAAGTAAAAACGGATGAGAAAATTATAGCATTATTTTCTATGATCTTTTCAAAGCTATTTATTCATAGGACTATGTGGACATTTCACCTTCTTTTCCTCAGGAGATGAGGATTCTTTTTTTGTCCAGGCTGCTGCTGTCTTTCCCAAAAGAATTTAAAAGGGAAGAGGCAAGGATACACCCATATATATTTACCATATTTGCTTCTCAGGAATATTTTCTGAGTGTCACTATCTTTTTGATAATATGTACACAGTTTTATCTTTTCAGAGGAATAAATGCAGTTCATCTATTTGTTAATGGTTGACAACAGCAGTCATAGACTTAAGACTTTCACTGAGAGATCTTTATCTCCATAAGACTTTTACTTTAGTAAAACTTTATTTTAATGCCTCTAGTTGAGTAGTCCTATGACTTACCTAAGCCCGTTCTACTAAATTTGATGAAATGGAAATTACTAGGTTTAGTTTTAGATTTTATTCTTCTGTGTTTTTGCAAGACTAATGCTAAAGAATGTTATTTTGATCCATATTAATTTTTTTTTAATTAGATAACCATTCCGGTATAGGAATAAGATGTTTATAGGGTTAAGGATATCATTCCTCTAAACAGAACTGTCATAATTTGGGAAATATTTAATTCTCAACTTATTTCATAATTACCAGTTGTCCATCATATTTGCCATTATTTATAAAGTCTTTAAGAATGACATTTTCTAGCAATAAAAGAAATTAACCATTATGTTTCAAAGGTGAAAAGAGCAGGTGGGTATTTATCCTAACACACTTAAATATAGTGAAAAGCCCTCTATTAAGAATGTGGATAAGTGAACAATTGCAAGTTTTGCATCATATTCTAAGAACTGGGTTCTTTTTTGGGGGGGGGGGAGGTGCGGGGATTGGTCTGCTTGCTTTTGCCACAAGTGAATTTTCAGTAACGGGTTCAATTGCAGAGATCAAACATGTCAGTATGAGTAAAATACCCGGTGATGTACAAATGTGCCTATTATTTAAGTAATAGAGACATCCAGCTAAAGCAGAGGAGAATTACATGCTTTAAAGAATAATTTGTTGTAGCTTTCCTTGAGATATGTTTCTCCAGTGTAAGCAAGATAATGGTTTACAGGATTTGTTTTACACAAAACTTTCCAAGAACACATCTGTTCTGTAAAAGCAAAGAATAACTAGCTTATACTTTCCAAGAATAAAAGTTCCCATTTTTTCCTTAATATGTCTGAAATTATGGATTTTGGCATTTTCCTAACAATTTATATAATTTTGTTTGAAGGAAATGTCTTATGTACATCTTTCCCAACCTAAACAGGGAGAGTCCTGACAGTGATGTGCTTGTATGATTATAAAACTATTTGCCTAAGTGGTGCGACTGAACTTGTTTTTTTGCCCGTGTTTTTTAAGCTGTTTCATATTGAAAGTTGGAATATTGTAAAAATTTTGTCAAGGATGTACTGTAGTGCTATTTGAAGTACCTGTAATAAAACTTATTTACCTTTATCATCATTGCAAGCTTCTTATGAAAACTATAGGAATGAAAATAATGTATACATCCATGTTAAGAAGATTAAATATTAAATGTTAAATGATGGTTTGCTGCATGCTAAAACTGTTAGTATTGTTGAATCAATTACTTTGGTTTTCTGAAAAGTACTCTTTATAAATATCTTTAAAGAGAACTAAAAAAGTTTTTTTGCTTGGGTGGTTCTAGGATGTAGCATGGTTATTTACTAAAATACTTTGATTGGCTAGCTGAGTTAGATTTATTGTTTCTTGTTTTGTACTGTAATAAGGCCTATAATTTTAAGATAAAATGTGTTGAAGGGAATTACATGGTGGTTAAAATTTCTTGAAAAATTCTAATTTCAGAATATTTTAAAAATAAAGTTTCAAGTTACACAGTTTGGAGGGGGTTTTTTTAAGGAAAATCATAGTATTGGAACAAGGTACTGATTTATTGTCAAACACTTTCATGGACTCACTCCAATTCACCTTCTACTATAAACTTACATGGATCTTTAGTCATTTACTTACTTGTTCACATTACATTTTTTTGATAGTTCCTTATCACCTGCAAAAGAATATGTTAACTCCATTGCACGTCGTATGGTCTACCTACTTATCTATTTATCCTCCTCTTTGGCCTTTCTCTCCAGATTTGTACTAAAGAAAAATAGATTTAGTTTCTCCAGTATGTATTATTCTTGTTATTCTTTCTGCCTCCATCTTGTTTACCAACTATTAATTTAAATTAGACACAGACTCTTACACTCTGTTCAAAGAAGAAATATAGTTGAGTCAGGTTTTATTCCTTTTTCCCAATTTTGGGAGAAAACAGAAATGCTTAAAACTGACTTTCAGAAAACACAGATTTCAATGTACATGTTATGTAAGACAACCAATTAGAATTACAGACATTTTTAGGACAGCAACAGTTTTTGAAGTCTGGGTATTGCGCAAGAATTCTTCGTTAGAAATGACATTTGCATGGACTTATGATGCAGAATGGCATCTGCTTTTTAGAAACTGAAGGAAAAGCGAGATTTCTTTGATATTTCTCGTATTACTAGTTAGAATTTCAGGCTAAGTGGTGGAATTCTATTAGCAGTAAGAGAAAAAAGGAAATGAAACTGGAAGAAAAGTGGTACAATGGTAGTATTAAGTGGAATATAGAACATGTCATATTTGCATCTACATTGCATGCTTCTATTCATTCTTTGAAGTTTAAGCTTAAATACTACTTCCTCTGAAAGCCTTTCTGATTTACCCAAGCACTCCATCCTGTCTGCTTCCACTACTTTTTGTTCATAACTTGTTTCTGTTGATCTTCCATTAAAAACTAGTGGTTTTCCAACTTTGACATGCATTCAGCCTGTTAAGATCATGGATTACTGGGCTGCACCTTCACAATTTGTGATTCAGTGTCTGAAATTTGGGCCCAAGAATTTGCATTTACACAGATTAGTATTGCTGTCATGAGACTACACTTCAGGAACCATTGAGCTAAACTACATGCTTCTTGAAGGCAATGTAATGGATCTTTTTATGTTTTATACAGGGAGCTTAATACAGTGTCTGTTAAACATCAGGTCCTCAACTGTGTACTGAATGTATGAGGGAAGAAATTAATGAATGACGCAATTTTTATAACGCTTTTACATTCTCCTTAAATCTGTAACTTCACTAAGATCCTTTCATTGTACTCTCATGTTTGTGTTCAGATCAAAGCCAATCCGACATGTACTCTAAACTTCTCTCCTCATCATTCAAAAATGGATTTATCTTCACCACTTTTCTCTTTCTCATTATCTGTCTCAGAATAATGTTTCTCCACCGTTCTGAAGCTAGTTTTTTCTTGCCTCCTTCTGGGAACTTCATTAATATTTCCTTCATTTTTCTCGTAGCTAGTCTTCCCCTCTATATTGGTTCCTTCCCCTCTGCCTGAAAAAGAAAATTCCATGTCTTCCCTATTCAGTTATGATGCTTTGGGCTGCAAGTAACAGAACATCTGACTCAAACTGCTTTAGCATTGTATTAGTCCGCTTGTGTTGATATAACAGAAATACCTGAAACTGGGTAATTTATAAAGAAAAGGTTTATTTGGCTTACGATTCTGGGACAGCTGCATCTGGCATGGGCCTCAGGCTTCTACTCAGTGGAAAGCAGCAGGCAGCTGGCAGGTACGAGCAGATCACATGGCGAGAGGAAGCAAGAGAGAGAGGAGGTACCAGGGTCTTTTAACCAGCTCTCTTGCTAGTAATTTGATTTGATCAGCATATCTCAATGCTGAACCCCCAAAATATGTATAATCAATTTTGATTCAATAAATTTTTTTAAAAAATAAAACAAAAATAAACAACCAGCTCTCGTGGGAACCAATAGAGTGAGAACTCACTCACTACCTCTCCTCCCCCAGGGTAAGCATTAATCCATTCATGATGGATCTGCCCCGATGACTCAAACAGCTTCCAGCACTGCCACATTGGGGATCAGATTTCCACATGAGTTTTGGTGGGGACAGCCTATCCAAACTATCATTCTGCCCTTGGTCCCCCAAAACTCATGTCATTCTCACATACAAAATGCAATCATTCCATCTCAGCAGTCCCAAAAGTCAGCTTGTTCCATTACCAACTTAAAAGTACAATGTACAAGGTCTCATCTGAGACCAAAAGCAAAAGTCCTGCCAGCTGTGAACCTATAAA
Source organism: Cynocephalus volans (assembly GCF_027409185.1). Taxonomy (NCBI): domain Eukaryota; kingdom Metazoa; phylum Chordata; class Mammalia; order Dermoptera; family Cynocephalidae; genus Cynocephalus; species Cynocephalus volans. Next base: position 101,793,240 of record NC_084462.1, read on the forward strand.
AGTCAAAATCAAATATATGTACTTCCAAGACACAATGGTGGAACAGACATTGGGTATACATTCCCATTCCAAAAGGGAGGAATAGGCCAGAAGAAAGGAGAAACAGGCTTCAAACAAGTCTGAAACCCAGCAGGGCAGACATTACATCTTAAAGCTCTAAAATAATCTTTGACTCCAAGTCTGGCATCCTGGGCACAATGGGGCATCTGGGCCCCCAAAGCCTCATGCAGCCTCACGCCCGCAGCTCTGCCAGACTCAGCCCATGGGCTGTGCTGCTGCCTGTGGCTTTTCCAGGCCAGTGTTGCACGTTGCCAGTGGCCTTATAGAGCTGGGGTCCTGGAGACAGCCCCACTGCCTTGGCTCTACTAGACATTTCCCTGGTGGGGGCTCTCTGTGGGGGCTCTGACCCCACTTTCCTGCTCCACATTGCTCTAGCAGATGGCTTCTGCAGCTGCTTCACCCCTAAGGCAGGTCTCTGCCTCGGCCCACAGGCTTTTCCATACATCCTCTGAAATCTGGGTTAAGGCTGCCAGCCTCCACTGCTCTCACGTCCTGTTGGCCTGAAGACTTTACATGATGTGGATGCCACCGAAGTTTCTGGCTTGTGCTCTCCAGAACTGCTGCACAAACCACACTGGGGGTTGCTTGAGGCAGGGCTGCTCCAGCCAGAGCAGCCAGGATGCAGGGAGCAGATTTCTGAGGGCAGCTATGTCCCAGGTCTGTCCTCCAGGAAAACTCAGTCCTTCTAGGCCTCAGAGTCTTTGACGGGAGGGGCACCATTCCAGACTTCTGAAATGCCTTCGAGGTCTTTTCCCCATTGTCTTGGTTATTGGCATCTGTCTGCCTCACCACCAAGCTAATGACTTAGCAACAAGTTTATCTGCGTCACCCTTGCATTTTTCTCCAGCTCTCCGCTTCTCTACCACATGGCCAGGCTACAAATTTTCCAAATCTTTACGCTCTGCTTCCCTTTTAAGTTCTGGCTTTACATCATGCCTTTGCCACCATAACTCAGAGTAGACTGTTGAAAATAACCATGCAGCTTCCTTAATGCTTTCCTGCTTAGAAATTTCTTCCACCAAGCATTCTGGTTCACAACTCTTAAGTCCCACCTTCTACAAAGTCCAAGGGCATGGACACAATGCAGCCAAGTCTCCTTGCTATGGTGTAGCAAGGGTCATCCTTTGTCCAATTCCCAATAAGTTCTTGATTTCTATCTGAGTCCTCATCATCTGCATGGTCTTTACTGTCCATGTTTCTATCAGCATTCTGGTCACAACTATTTAACCAGTCTCTAAAATGTTCCAAACTTTCCCTCATCTTTTTGCCTTCTTCTTCGTCCTCCAAACTCTTTCAACCTTTGCCCATTAGCCAGTTCCAAAGCTGCTTCCACATTTTCAGGTAACTGTATAGCAACACCCCACTCCTCGGTGCTAGTTTTCTGTATTAGTCCGTTTGTGTTGCTATAACAGAAATTACTGAAACTGGGTAATTTATGAAGAACAGAGGTTTATTTAGCTTACGATTCTGGGACAGCTGCATCTGGCATGGGCCTCAGGCTGCTTCTACTCATGGTGGAAAGTGGCAGGCAGCCAGCAGGTACAAGCAGATCACATGGCAAGAGGAAGCAAGAGAGAGAGAGAGAGGAGGTGCCAGGATCTTTTAAACAACCAGCTCTCGTGGGAACTAATAGAGCAAGAACTCACTCACTACCCCTTCTCCCCCAGGAAGAGCATTACTCCATTCATGAGGGATCCACCCCCATGATTCAAACAGCTTCCAGCACTGCCACATTGGGGATCAGATTTCCACATGAGTTTTGGTGGGGACAACACATCCAAACTCTATCAAGCATTAAGGATCTTCATTGGCTAATGTGACATGAAGTCCAGTGACTAGATAAGCGTTAGGGTTGTTGAATCACATAGTTGAGTTGATTCTGCTTCCTTCCATCTGCTTTGCCTTTCACAATGACTATTTTTCTTGCGGCTTTAGTATACTTTGCAATAAATACCTTATACTTCCTCCATGGGGAATAGAGTGGGGCAGGGCATGAATGAGAGATCCAGAAACTCTTAAGAGCAAGGAACAAGTTACTCAGAAGTCTACAGCAAACCTCAACTCTCTCATCTACCAGATTTACTTCACAAGCACATTGCTGAACCAACCACTGACAAGAGATGTAGGAATTACCTTGAGCTGGGGCTGGAACTCAGTTTCCTTTTAAGCACATGGTTGCCTGGGGATGATATGGATACTGGTCAAATTTGAAGTTGTGTTTGGAAAGAGAGGAATGTATAAGCAATCAATTTTGTCCCCTGTACTCAGTTTAAAGAGATGTGATGAGGGGGGACAAACAACTTTAGTTTTACTTGTTATTCCGACTACTGTCATATTTTACTCTTTTCCTTTTTGGTCAGAATTGCTGACAATTCATCTTACACCTATGAGAGAACTTCAAAAAGTTCGTGGAAAAAGAGTTAAAAGATAATATAAATCTTTCCATGAACTTTTTGAAGTATCCTTATACTTCCTCCATTGCCTCTTCACTCATTAACTTCTTAGCCATTTATTACCTGGTGTTTTCCTCACTATCACTTGTGATTTGCTCTCTCAGTGGCTATTGTAGTGGCCATTGTTGCAATCACATCTCTGTCTCTCCTTCACAGTATATTAACCAGGTGATCTGGGTTAGACTGACCTTAGTTGCAGCTTCAGCAATGGGTCATGATCAGTCTAATTCTGTCAGAATACTCATATCTCCCTTGCCATCTGTGGTGCTATGACAAATGTCTGGAATCCTGCTCACAGTGCCAATTGTCTAGCTCTTAATCCTGTTCCCAACACCAATTGTAAAGCTACTGAACCACGCCAGTTGTCAGGCTCTTTTACCTGCTGGTAATCCTGCACCAACTGGGCTGATTGTCAAGCTAAGGCTGGGTCTGGAGCCCACAGACCCCTCAAGCCCATTCACAGACTGGGTCACAAGCCTTTCACACACCAGACTGGGTCCCCAGACACCTCATACACCAGGCTGGACTACCAGACCCCTTACACACAGGTCTATGAGCTAGGTAAACAGCCAAAAGTTCCTTGGAGCCATAGGTTGGAAAGCATGGCCATACAGTGCAGATGCCTGAAGCAGATGCCCTCCCACCTGCTTCACTAAAATTCCTCTCTCTCTCTCTCTCTCTCTCTCTCTCTGATGAACACAAGAATAGCAACAAAACTAAAAAGGTACATTGGCACGCATGTGCACTAACCACACACACACACACACACACACACACACACACACACACACACACTCACACACACACACACATACACACAATTTGCTTACAAAGGATGTGCTAAAACCACACCCAACTGGATCTGAGGTGCGGGCCCTGACCAAACTATTCTATTTTCCCAACAATCCACCCCTTCAGTGTCCTTACCATACAATCTACAGGTTCAGAATCTCCTGCAATGTTCCCTTAGTGAGGATAAATGGCCCTTACATTTATATATTACACATTCCATCTCAGTCCCAAAAGTCTTTAGCTTGTTGCAGCACCAACTCAAAAGTCCAAAGTCCAAAGTCTCCTCTGAGACCAAAGGCAAAAGTTCTTCCAGCTGTGAACCTGGATCCCCAAAGCATTGGGCAACCTCGCTCCTACAGCTCTGCCAGGTGCAGCACATTGAGCTGCCCTGTTGCTTGCAGCTTCTCCAGACTAGTGCTGCACACTGCCAGCAGTCCCATGGTTCTGGGCTCCTGGCGGCAGTCCTGCCATCCTGACTTCACTAGACATTCCTCAGTGGGGGTTCTCTGTGGGGGCTCCGACCCCACTTTTCTGCTCTATATTGCTACATAAATGACCTCTGCAGTGGCTCCACCCCTGCGGCAAGTCTCTGCCTGAGTCCCCCTGCTTATTCATAGATCTTCTCAAATCTAGGTGGAGGCTGCCATGCCTCCACTGCTTGCACATACTTAACACAATATGAATGACACCAAGGTTTGCATTTCTCTCTTCAGAGGTGCTGAAGCAGGATTGCTCCTGCCAGAGTGGCTGGAATGCCGGGAGCAGTTTGCCAAGGGCAATGACACCTCAGGTCTGCCCTCCAGGACAAATTCAGTTCTCCTAGGATGGGAGGGGTGCTCTCCCAAACTTCTCAAATGCCCACAGGCCTGTGATGGGTGGGGCACCCTTCCAGACTTCTTAAATGCATTTAGGGTTTTTTCTCCATTGTCTTGGCTCTTAGCATCTGGCTGCCTCACCGCCAAGATAATGTCTTTAGCAAACAGTTCATCTGCTTCAGCCTGGCATTTTTCCCCTGCTCTCCACTTCTCTACCTCACAGCCAGCCTGCAAATTTTCCAAATATTTATCCTCTGCTTCCCTTTACATTCTGGCTTTTGGACTACATCAATCAGCTCAGCTTACACTGTCTACTCACTCAGTCTCAGGCAATTTTGCAATGTTTGCCCACACGGTTCAAACAGCTGCATTTTCCCAGTCCATCAAGGAGTGGCTGCCCTGCCCCTGTGCATATCTGCAGCTCTCCCATAACCACTGCCACAAAGACAGGCACGTAGTAATTGACACCAACTTTTCCACCTTTTCATCAGGTGAAAACATGCTTGAAGTTCTGCAGGGGCACCCGTCCTTGGGTCATCTGCCCATCTACATGTGGCACTATTTTCTCAGGTTTTACAGCACCCAGCCAGCTGTCACGTTTAAATGGCACCCTCCAAGCCTTTTGCCTTCAGACAAATGCAACATGCATTTACTACATAGTCTCTAGAGCACGTTACACCATTTACCCCTAGGTCTCATAGTTGCAGCAGCCAGGGGCTCTCTCTGTTTCTACTGCTTTACTGTCTCATTTTCTCATGTACAACAGGTAATGTCTGGAGATGCACGGTTTCCCCAACTCACCACTGGGTTGGTCGTCTTCCTTGGTGTGAGAGGCAGGAGTGGCCAGTCACTGCACGTTGTCCTCCAGGACATTTATCCATGCTTCCAACAACTCTGCTTTCTGCCACAAATCTTGATTGGTTTGCAGCATAGTGAGCAATAGCTAGGCTCCAGTCAGCAGAAAAGTGGTCACTGGGCACCACATGCTCAAGAACAGCCACATTTCCTCCCCTTCCCAAGGGGTTTTGCATTGTAGTACCTGGTCTATGCTACCTTGCAGTACAGTGTGCAGCAATCAGATGATCCTGGTCAACAGGAAGGTGGCCATAGGGCACAGCGTATTCACAAGTAGCCACATTTCCTCCTTCTTCCAAGGCCTTTCGGCTCCTGTACCTGCTCAGAATCCTGTCGCAGACTGCGCCAATTATGGAGCCCTTTTAATCCTGCCCCAACTACGTCAATTGTGGGGCTACTGCTCTTGTCACTAATGTCAGAATCCTGTCGACATCGCCAATCATCTAGCTCTTAATCCTGTTCATGACACCAATTGTAAAGCTACTCAACCATGCCATTTGTCAGGCTCTTTTACCTGCTGGTAATCCTGCACTGACTGAGCCCACAGGCCCCTTAAGCCCATTCACAGACTGGGTCACAAAACCTTCACACACCAGGCTGAGTACCCAGACCCCTCACATGCCAGGCTGAGTCCCCAATCCCCTCACACACAGGCCTATGAGCTAGGTTACTGGACAAAAGGTCTTGAAGCCATAGGCTGGGAAGCATGGCTGCACAGGGCAGACACCCAAGGCAGACACCCACCCTCCTGCTTCACTAAAACTCCTCTCTCTCTCTCTCTCTTTCTCGAATAGCAACAAAAATAAAAAGATGCATTGGCGTGCATGTGCACTAACTCCACACACATACACATACACACACACAATTTGCTTGCAAAGGATGTGCTAAAACCATACTCAACTGGACCTGAGGCGAGGGCCCTGACCAAACTATTCTATTTTCCTGACACTATCATAACTATTCAGAAATAAGTATCCTAGTTCTAAGGAGTAATTGGCTGAGAGGTGAGCACTGACCTAAGGTGATTTGATCAGAGTGAAACCTTGTAGTTATTTGATTGAGGAAGTTGATATCATGAGGGATGCTAATCTGGTTATGAAATCACTGAGGGGGTGGGTTGGGGGACTAAGCCAAAAGAATTACAGAGAAATGCAGCTGAAAACTTGATCAAACTGCCCGAAACCTTAACTTATCATTAGACTTTTTATTTGTTTGCATCTATAGATTATTTATATGTTAATTTGAATTAAATTTTCTTTTTCTTACAACAACAAGATATCACAACTAATGACTATCACTGATGGTCTCCTAATTGCCAAACTCAGTCTTTTTGAAATTCTTGTCCTTTTAGATTTCTTTGAAGCATTTGAGACTATTGACAATCTTGCCATTTGAAACCCCTTTTTCTTAACTCCCTGGTTTCTTTGCTTTCTCCCTTCTTTATTTACAAAACATTAAAGAAAACTTATAAAATAAAATATAGGAAAAATCATAAAATATACATAATTTTAGAATGTCCAAACACATCAGTCAAGGGCCGAGCCCGTGGCGCACTCGGGAGAGTGCGGCGCTGGGAGCGCCGCGACGCTCCCGCCGCGGGTTCGGATCCTATATAGGAATGGCAAACACATCAGTCAAAAACTTAGCTAAGAGAAGTGATAAGAAAAGTAGATAGAGATAGAGATGAGAGAGGGAGAGAAAGGGAAGGATATTATGATACTCCATTTTGTCATAAATCTACTAAGTAGTACAGATTAGATCCATCCACATAGCTAAATCACTAGAAAGCTATGTATGATCTGGAGCTTATTGTTTTAATATCTTCTTGGCCACAAAATCACAAGATTAATTATGAATTTAATAAATACATAAATTGAAGACAAGCTGTTTATTATCATTTGGACCTCTTCCTGCTACCTCATCCTGTCTATCTCTGTAATGGAATCATCTTTCCTTTTAAAAACTACTCTACTCTCTGTCTTCTTTGTCTTATTCTTTATGGTTCCACTATTCTTTCAACTCATTCGGACAAATTTCTCCTTATTCTATCCAGTATCTTCCAGATTTATTACTTCCTTTTCATTTTTACTGCCAGAAACCAAATTTAAACCTTTTTACTTTAGATTTGTAGGTCTCCCAGCTAGTATTCCCATCTCCATGCTACTACTCCAACCCATCTAGTATACCACCCAAAATCCGTCTTCCAAAAATAGATTTCCAATCAATGAGTTCCCGTTGTCTTCTACAATAAAGACAGTCTCCTTTCTCTTGCTTTGAAGGTTTTTAACTCCACAAGCCTATTTGCTCACTCCTAACTTTCCCCTAGCATGACCTGCTTCCATGGCTTTATCTGTATTGTATCTACAGCACAATATAAAAACACAGTCCTCACCGTTTTTCCCTTTCAAAGTGCTGTGTCAAGATTTATTATTAAGGCTAAAAGAAAATCTTATTTTACTGTTTTATAGACACTATGCTTAGAAATAAAATATCAGTAGATATATATTCAAAATCTGTTGCATTTACAATTATGATCATACAACTTTTCATCTCTAGCTCTATAAGCAAACTTTATACAACAGCATGTACAGGGGAAAAGGGACTCCACATTTAATCTTCATACCTACAGACACTTTTTTTTGTTTTTTCCTTCACACTGTTTATTTATTTATTTATTTTTTAAAAGATGACCGGTAAGGGGATCTTAACCCTTGACTTGGTGTTGTCAGCACCATGCTCACCCAGTGAGCAAACCGGCCATCCCTATATGGGATCCGAACCCGTGGCCTTGGTGTTATGAGCACCGCACTCTCCCGAGTGAGCCATAGGCCGGCCCCCACACTTTATTTTTGAACAGGTCATATATGTTGCAAAATTCAAAAGTTACAAAAGGCTGTAAAATGTAAAATAAATTACCCTCTCCCCCCTTTTCCCTTTCCCATGGTTCCTCCTCCCTGGAGGCAACAGTGTTACCAGTTTCTTGCCTGTTCATCCAGGGAGAGTTTACTAGAGATACATGTTTAATTTATGTATGGATCTGGGATTGGTAGGTGTGCATTTAAACTCATTAAAACAAGTGATCCAATTTAAAAATGGGTGAAAAATCTGAACAAACAGCTTCCCCGAAGAAGATATATGAATACCTGCTCAATATCATTAGGGAAATGCAAATTAAAGCCACAATAAGATAAAACACACCTATTTAAGCAGCTAAAATTAAAAGTCTGACCACGGTAAGTGTTAGTGAGGATGAGAAGAAGCTGGAACTCTCACATGCCACCATTGTGAATGAAAGATGGTTCAGCTACTTTGGAAAGCCAGCAGTTTCTTAAAAAGTTATACAAACATCTATCATATGACCCAGCCATTTCACTCCTAAGTATTTACTTAAAAGGAAATACTTGTATATGTCCACATAAAGACATATATAAATGCTCATAGCAACTTTATTTGTAATAACCAAAGAAGAGGGAACAGCTCAAATGTCAATGAACAGATGAATACATAAACAAATGGTGGTATGCCCATAAATGGAATACTACTAAGCAATAAAAAGGAATAGCTACTGATACATGCAACAACATGAACGAATCTCAAAATCATTTTGCTGAGTAAAAGAAGAAAAAAAAAGTACTTATTAAAATATTTCATTGATAAAAAATTATATTTTAAAAAGACTAATCAATAGTGACACGTATAACAAGCAAACTAATCTATGGTTCCTGAAAGGTGGGTAGGAGTGGTGAAAGACATGGATTGCAAAAATGCACGAGGAAACTTCTGGGGGCGCTGGATATGTTCATTATCATGATTTTGGTGATGGTTTCACGGATGTATGACTATGTTAAAATGTATCAAATTTTACACTCTTGTGCATGTCAATTTATACCTCCATAAAGCTGTTAAAGGGAATTAAAACCAAGCCCCAAATTCTTTTTTTTTTTTTTTTTTTTTTTACTACATCTTTCTTTAGGATCGAAAGAAACCTAAACACCCTCTCCTTCCTCCCCACCCCCACAAGAAACCCTCACCCAGTACCCTCTGCCTGGCCCCTCCCTGCAACCCCAATCCCTCCTGCTGGGTGTCTTCTCTCTGACGCCCGTTAGGGGGCGCCTACGGAGGAGGTCGAAGCCCTTGGCTGTCTGACTCAGACCAACTTCCGGCTCACTCCGTTCCGCTTCCGGGAAGACGAGCGGGCCGTTGTATGGGTTCCCAGCGGACTGTGAGGCTGAGGATATCAGGGCCGAGGAGTTCTTGCATCGCGGGGTTACGTGCTACTGCGGCTGCTTAGGGGAAGTGCACCGGGCTCGCCGCTGCCCGGGGCGGTCCTTTTGTTTCCATCGGGGTGGAGGGAGAGTGCTACCATGGCGGCCCCTGCGCAGCCCAAGAAAATCGTGGCCCCCACGGTGTCCCAGATCAACGCTGAGTTTGTGACCCAGGTGAGCTCGGGCGAGTCTGGTGTGCGTGAAGGGGTAGGGACGTCGAGGCCCCGAGGCCTGAGGCTGGGATTTTCTTCGGGACTGGAAGCATTCAGGAGACAGTCGTTCGTCAGTTCATTGACTCGGTCAGGTCTTTTAGTGAGTGTCTGCTATGTGCCGGCCGCTGTGCTGGGTGCTGAGAATACCGTGCTGACAGAGGTCGCCCTGCCCTCAGGAGCTCACGGTGCAGGGTCATATTTGCACTTGTGTGAAATCACTTTGACAGATAACATAAAAAGAAAACCTCTTCGTGAGTTTTGCTGTATTGGAGTTTATCGCAGGAGCCCTGGATTCAGAGGAACTGACCAGAAGGCTTCGCAGCAGAGGTGATGATGCTGGACTGACTCTTGAAGGAGGAGTAGGCTTTTTCCTGGTTATAGAGTAACCAACGTTTTTGAGAGGAGTGATGAGAGTCTGACAAGACACCTGCTTCAAACAGATTCATCTGTGAAGAGAGTAATCCTGTCGTTTGAGAGCGTTCATTTAGAACCTGTATGCTGTCTTTCATTGTGAGCCACAGTTGGCTTTGAATAGGGAAATACAATCCTGTAGCCCTCAGCAACATTCCGAACCTTTATTACTTACTTGAGAATGGGGTAAGAGTGTGAATGTCTCAGTGTAGAAGTTATGCCCACCTGCTCTTCCTTCTCTCTGCCCTTTCAACATATTTCCAAGGCAGAAGCCTAGGAGTCATTTTGAATTCTCCTTTTCCTTGACCCCCACATTTCTGCTTTCTAAATTTGTCTTTAATCCATCTGCTTTTCTACACTTCTGTCACCCCAATCCGGGCTGCCATTGTTTTCTGCCTGAATCAAGGCATCACCTGTCATCTTGTCTTTCCTCTTGCTCTCCTCCAGCCCATTCTTCATGTTGCTGTCAAAGTGATTTTACACAAGTGCAAATCTGATCATGTCACTTGCCTTCTCAGGACAATGACTGGAATCCTTCAAAGCATTGTATGATCTGGCCTTTGCTTATACTTCAGTTTCCTCTCTCCTCTCCATTTTTAACTTCTGCCTTAGCCATACTGAGCTGTGTTTATTTGAATGTGCCATGCTTTCTTTCATCTCCTGGCCTTACAACATCGTTCTCTTTGTTTGGAATCCTCATTTTATCCCACCATCCCTTATTCATTCTTATCCTGCTGCACTACTTTAGAGAGGCTTTTCTTAACATCTTACACTAACATACCTTTCCTAACATACCTGCATTTTTGCAGTAAAATTTATTAGTGTCCTGCTCTCATGCAGCTTACGTTTTAGAGAGGAGAGCCAGACAAATTAACAGTATAGTTTCAGACATTAATAAGTGCTATGAAGAAAATGAGACGGGGTGTTGTGACAGTGACTGATGTGGGGTGTATGAAAGACAGGAAAGTCCTCTCTGAGGCGACATTTGAGCTAACACTTGAATGCAGAGAAGGAGACAGTTTGGGGAAGAGCAAGGAAACAGTCTAGGGAATAGCAAGTGCAAATGCCTTTAAGAGTGAATGTAAAGAAGGCCAGGCTGGCTGGAACATAAGAAGTGAGAAGAAGAATGGTATGAGATGAGGACAGAGCAATAAGTAGGGACCAGATCCTGTAGTTTCGGAGGCTAGGAAGTTTGGATTTTATTCTGAACATAGTGGATTTTAATTCCAATCTGGTGAATGATATTTTAGAAAGATCACTCTGGCTAAGGTGTGGAAATTGGGTGGGGGTGGGGGGACAAAAGTAGTAATAGGGATACCAGTTAGTCCAAGTAAGAGATGATGGTGGCCTCTACTATTAAAGATTGAAGTAGACTGGGTATATTCTGAAGCCAGAGACAGTTGGACTTGATGATGATTGATTGTGGAGGAAAGACGAATTGAGAATAGTTTGAACAACTGGGTGAATGGTTTGGACATTTATTGAGATGGGGAAAACTGAGAAAGGAGAATGTTTAGTGGAGGAATATCATGACTTCTGTTTTAGCCACTTGAAGTGTGAGATGCCTACTAGACATTCAGTTGAAAATCTTGAGAAGCCAGTTGAATGTGTGAGTCTAGAGCACATAAGCAAGATCTAGACTCAAATATAAAATTGGCCCCAAATGATATTTAAAACAGTAGAACTGAATGAGTTGTCCTAGAGAATGTTGTTTGTAAGCATAAGATACTCAGGGTATCCTACATTAGCCTGTGAGAGTTGAGCCTGTGGAGCATGGCTGTTTCGTTCCTCATGTACTCCCAGCACCTAGCATTGTACTAGGCACACATTGTGTGATAAGTAAGTATTTGTTAAATGAATGGATGAGTGAATTAATGAACAAATGTACCAAGGCATTAAGGTGTAATGGGAGGGGTGAAGGTTCTCGGTAGTTTTGGGCCATGATAGCAACATTAGTGCCTAACATTTGCCAGATACTCTTTTCAGCTCTTCTAGGCTGCAGAGATGAGTAAGATATGATCCTTGTCTTCAGGGAGTTCATAGTCTTGAATGAGACTTTAAGAGACGAAGAATTCACCATAGTTCTGGCAATGTGATAAATGCCGGAATAGAGATGTGAAGGTACTGCTATGAGAATAGTTTAAAATGATTACATTTGTCTGAGAAAAGAATTTTCTCACTGAGAAAGTGCCATTTGAAATGGACTTTAAAATATAGATAGGAAGGTGGGAAAATCCATTTTCTTGGTAGAGGCGACGTCTTGGGTTTAGGTGTTTTTTTGTGTTGTTTAAATTTAACTTCTGAATATCTAGCACACTGGCCAGAAAAGGTGCTTTTAAATTATTTCTTGACCATATGGGCTGGAGAGGTTAAGATTTAGTTTTCAGAAGATCTGTGATCTGAACTTTGTGACCTCACTTTTTTTATGTTACCATATTTTTATTTCTTTTTTGTTTTTCAGTAATGTTTATTTTGAACAGTCTGTGCTGTCATAGCTGTGCTAAGTGGAGAATGGAAAGTTTTTATTTTACATGAGACCAGAGAGTTTGGGGGAGGGCAGTGTATACTTGGGGTAGTGGTGTATGAGATCACACATTAAACCCCAAAGAAAAGGAGAAACTTAGAAAGGAGACATAATAAATGCTTAAGAAATGTTTGCTAGACATTTAATCAAGTACAGATGTATAGTAAGCAGTTTAGATCAGAAGATAGGACTTACATTTTTATTTATAAGTCCCTGAATTCATCAAAACAGATTGGACTCAGTTCTCTTAAAGGTGTGATGTAAGGAGAATATGGCTGAGTTTGTGTGATGCAGAATGAGGGGAGCAGAATGAGGAAATTAGGATACCACAGAATAATTGGGGGATAAGGCAAGGATTTTCCATTGAGAAATGATTGATAATTTGGGAAAGTGTCATTTAAGTAGATGGTTACTGTAATGTTTTTAGAGGCTTTTCCTCAGGACCAGGGTCCTAATTGCTTGGGAGGCTCTTTAACTGTGTTGACCATGTTAACTGCTGAGCTATACAAGCAAAGACAGCGTAGGTCCCATCTCTTAAGTGTTCCAATCAAGGGAGGAGGAAAGATGGATAAGCAATCAAATAATCACAATACTGAAAGATAAGATGACAATAGAGTTTCTTACAAAATGAACAGACAGAAGAGGCAATTATCACCATCAAGTAGTGTTGATGGGAGCCTCGCAGAAGAGGTAACATTTCAGATTTTACTTCATTTGTTCATCCCTCTGTTTGTCCCTGCATCCATGCATTTATCCATACATCCACCCACCATTGTTTGAGTGCCTCTAATATGCCTGACACTGTGCATTGTCATCTTTTTATAAATATATTGAGTCTTTGTGCTTGCCAGGGTTTTCTGTTTTTTATACATATATACATATATGTTCAATTGTATTCTACAGAGTTTTCTATTTTTTAAGAGATTGTAGTTTAGCTTAAAAAAAAAACATATCAATAAGACCATGTTGTTTCTTGACTATTATACAATCCACCTAAGTATCAGGAGAGAGTGCATATATGTATTTACATTTCACAATTTCCAAGTGAAACCTAATTTGCTGAAATATAACATGCCAACTCCTTTATAAACGAGCTGTTAGATTACGATTTTTTGTTTAGGTTTTGTTTATGTACTTCCGGGTATGTGCTGTTCTTTTAAAGGTTTATTATGTTACAAGTAAACATTCATGTAGATTTTGAATCTGGTTTTTAATACTTGCTCAACTATTAACTATAATCCTGGGCAGATCACTTAATCTTTCCAGACCAGGGTTTCCTTATCACTATTTTGAAGATGTTTGACACCATAGATATTAACTGGGCAGCACTGTTGCCTTAGGGGTAGTTGGAAAGGTACATTTTGGGTTTTTTTAAGTCACAATGGCAAGTTGCAGTGCAAAGCACTACTGGCATTTAATGGATTGGGGCCAAGGATGCTAACTGGCCTGAATGCCTGTATGGTCCCTTCATAATTACTCGTCCCTTAATGCATAATCTGTCCCCCAATGCCAGTAGTGCCTTGTTAAGAAACAGCTTATCACTAAATGGTTTCAATCTTCCAGCTCTACAGTGGTATAAATCTGTGACTTACTATTTATGCTGTTTACTTTTGCAGTTAGCATGTAAATACTGGGCTCCCCACATCAAGAAAAAATCACCTTTTGATATAAAAGTAAGTATTTTTGGTTTGCAGCATACTTTTTTTAAAAGTTATACTCTTTATATCTCTTTTTAAAGAGTTAATTCAACAAAAGCTTTCCATAATTTTTTAAAAGAAGTTCTTAAAAAGAGGTCTTTAAATGAAATAGATGTTGATATATTGCATGCCATTAAACAAGTAATGAAGACTCACTTTAAATTCTGCCATTATATATTGAATTGTGATGCTTTGGGTACCCTTGGTAAAACTGAACTTTTAAACCCAAAATTTGCTGCATTATTTGATCTTAAATCATTATATATATATATATATTTTTGTTTTGCCAGTAATCCTACTTTATTCATCAGGAGGATATTCATAAACATGGCATATTAATTACTCTTAATTATTAGCAGGGTAATAATTTAATGCTTTATGCTGTTTGTATATTTCTGTGGTTGTATGTGTTGGGGCTGGGAGTTTCTAGGGCAATTTTTCATTAATAACAAAAGTATCCCGGTGGCACTACTAGATTGAGTTGAACCTAATTAGGTTAAGGTTTTTAGAGATTCAACTCATATCCAGATCATTTTAGTTTATGCTAGGTAATTCTAGATGAAGCTATGTTTTCCTAATCAGAAGAATTTACAAATTACCAATTACAGATTGATATTTAAAGAGGATTATGCCCTTTATTTTATTATTTGATTTGAATTTTGATAAAAAGGAAAGCAACAACAATTTCCTCAGATCAGACAAAATTTGCTTGCCTCATCACCTTCCTCTCTCTACCACTCACAAACATTTATTTGACAAATATACTTTGACAAGTTAAAAGACATTATTGTTACCATACAGTAATATACCATATTAAAGCACTTCATAATTTTACAGTAGCATTTTTTATACTACTATTAACACTAGTACTATTATTTCTTCTACTGCTACTAGTAACTATTGTTGGAGACCCACTGTGTGCCAGGATTTGTACTAATTCTTTATATCCCATGTCTTATTTACAGCAACCCGGTAGTTTATATTATTACATCTGTTTCGTGGATAAGGAAACAGCCTTAGAGAGGTCAGGCAATTGCCCATTGGTTAGCAGTGAAGGTGGATGTTTTGAACAAGGCTTCCAACTTAAATTCTCAAGTTGAATTCTTGAGTATTACACCATTCTGCGCACCCTAACTTGGATGGAAATTCTGAGGCTTTATCATTGGATAACAATTAGCATTTGTTTCTATAATGTCTTCACACTTCTAACATACTTTCTGTCTAGCTCTTGCAAACACATTTTTATGACTCTTAAATGGTGTCTGTTTACATTAATACACTTTAAAATTAAGTTTTTAAAAATATTCTAATCCTGTGAATTTTTATTTTCCCTAGAAAATGTTATAAACACATTATTTTAATCTTTCTAGGGCTCTGATTTTACAGATATTTTTCTACTACTTTGCTTTCTGATACTTCACATTTTGAGTAATTTAATGGAATTATTTTAAAAAATCTCTTTAATGTTATTTCAATAGCAGTAATATTTGATAGCTTTCCTAAACCAGTTTATTTTGTGTAATCTCAGTAATTGAAAATATCAATTTAGGGTCTGAAAAGAAGTTGTTTGCAATATGAAACATTTTTATATTTTTGATAACAGGTTATCGAAGATATATATGAGAAAGAGATTGTCAAATCAAGGTAGGAATTTTTATACATTGGTATTAGGGGTGGATGAAGTTGGATCCCCTCTGAACTTAAAACTGATCATAACTTGGAACTTCTTTTTCTTTTTTGAATTTGTCATCAGAGAGATGGTGGCTAGAGCTTTATACCTAGGTGCTAAAGAGTCATAAATTATTTCTTTGCCTTCTAATTTTTGGTTCAGGTTAGAGAGATTAAATCCCATAGAGTTTATTTGGTTTTTGAAGAAATGTGAGAGAGAGTAAACATAAAGCTTTTATTTCAATTCAAGTAGTATTAATTTTCTTATCAATAATGGTAAATCTTTTAAAAAATATTCTTTAAAAATTATAAAAGTAAAACATACATAATGAATTCACAATAATAAAATATGTATTTTATATATTATACATACATAATATACATTATGATATATACATTTTATGTTACTTATGTATAATATATAAAAGATATAAGAAAAAATAATAAAATATTAAAGATATTTGCAAACAATATACAGAAGGGAGTTTCAGTAAATCTTCAGTAAAGTAGTCAGATTCAAGATAATGATGGCTTGGACTTGCATGCTAGGTTGGGAAGGAGAGGAATTGTCAATTTAAGAAAGATTGAAGTGATGAGACTTGACAGTTGGATGTGGTGGGAGAGGGAAAGGGAGGAATCAAGGATGATGCCAAAGTTTTTTGCTTAGGTTGCTGGGTGATTAGTAGTGCCATTACTGGCTTTTGCTATTGTTGTTGGGGGTGGGATTGATTATAGATTATTAGTTCACTATTGGACATCTTGAATTCTAGATACTTAAGAGCCATGCAGGTGGAGATACAAAATATAAGCAGTTGGGTATCTAAGTGTAGAGCTCAGAAGAGACTGGGTTGAGCCTAGTTTGTATCAAGCACCATTTTGATACTGAAGGTACAACATTGAACAAATGTTCCTGGAGCTCTACTGTCATGGAGCTTACATTCTAGTGGAGGAGGCAGAAGAAGCATATAGATGTGATGTTATGTCAGGAGAAGTAAGTGCTATGAATTAAAATAAAAATGTGGTTAGGGATGGTGACAAGGGCTGCTATTTTAGATAGAATGATAAGGCAAATGCACTCTGAAGATAGGACATTTGAGCAGATATGTAACACATGACTTGTTGGTCTGCAGGTGGATATGGATGAAATTGCCTGAGGAAATTTAACTAAAGATGAGTGGGTAGAGAAATTCTAGGATTCTTTTTTCTTATATATTAATAATTTCTAGGACCCTTTTTTCTTCTATATTAAGAATGTACCAATCTGAAAATTATCTTGAATCTACAGAACAGGCTTTTTACTGCAGTGGATAGTAATTGTTTATTTTATTTTATTTTTTCATTTAAACCCTTACTACAAATGTTTCTTCCTCAAACATAATTTTTATAACAAAATAACTAAAAGCTGCTGGTGATTTTTAAGCCATATTGACCTGGCTACATTATTTTTATTGCTTAAAGAGGTAACTGTCATTGACAGGATTAAGATTTACCATGACACTTTTAACAGCCATTTTCTCATCTTGTACACATTTTTGAATACTTAAGTGCACTTCTATAATATATAAACTGTAGTATGTATTTAAAAATTTAAATAACCAATTCTTTTAGACCTAGTACCTGAGGCAATTATTTTGCTGAGCTTTGTGCTCGTGGCATCTTCAGTTCTGGGGGAATGGCTTGATGTAATATTTATTAACTTGTTTGTAGGCTATCAAAATAGGCAGTTTATAGCAATAAGGTATTCTTAATATTTTACATTAAGGTACTTGTTTATACACTTTTTGCACATCAACCCTATTTTCCCAGGAAGCATCCAGGAAATAAATGATCAGTTCTTAATATTCTTATGGTAAAAATAATCACTTCTAGTATCTCAAAATTAGATAATTCTTAAAAAGTTATATTATTACCTTATCACCCATATAATGTATGGCTTATTACACAAATGATTCATTTTCGCTATTCTTGCCAGTATAAGATTTGGTAAGTTTATCTTAATATATTTTTATCCAAATTTGATTTTTTAAAGTATTTTTTTTAAAAATTATTTTCTGTTAAGTGCTTGCTATGTGCCAGATTCTGTTCTACACACCTTGCCATGTAGTAATTCATTCATACGCACAACAACCCTATGATGCTATTGTTATCCTCACTTTATGAATGAGGAAACAGAGTTGTAACTTGCCCAAGATGTTTCCCAGTAGTTAGAGGCACAGTCAGGTATTAAATCCTGGTTCCCTGGCTTTTATCTAATATTCTCTTCTTAAATAGGACAGAGTCCATTGCCCTCCGGAAATCTCATAGCCAGTACACTTTGATATCATGAAAACTGTTATGAATCCATTCAAGTGGTTTTTATACTAAAAAAAAAAAAAAAGCGACTTATAGAGCGATTTACTTTTGCCAAAGTGTTTGCATTTATTTTTATTCAAAATGCATAAACTCTTTTATTGTAAAATATAACACAGAAAAGAGCATAAAACAAATATATAGCCTTACAAATTATAATAACTCATAACCTACACCTAGGTTAAAAAAAAAAAAAAAAACTAGAACATGTTGCTCAAGGTGTTGTATCCACTAAGCAGCCTGGCTGGCTGTAGAAGCCGATACCTTGGCAGTGTTCTTCTTTCTTTGTGCTTTTGCATAGTAAAAACCTTCATTTCATTCTCACTAAAGTCCTGTGACATTGCTTGCTTAGTGAAACTATTTAAGAGAAATGAAATCAGTGGAATAGGATTTTGACAGCATCATGGTTTCCTGGGGTATTATAAATTCATTATACATATGCATTTAATTTTCAAAGCTGGAAACTATTATCTAGTGGCAGTGTTCTTATCTGGCTATTTTATTTCTCATATTACAAAATGATGAAACTAGATTAGTGGTGATTTGAACCTGCTTTTAGAAAGATACACTGACTATAGCATCATTTATTCTTATAAAATAAAGTACTTTTATTTTAAAAAGATAATATAATAAAGAGAAATATCTGATATTCCCTCCACAGTATTCTAATATTTTAGGCTCACTTTCAAGACTAAAAAGCATGTGAAACATCTGATTTCCCCATTTGTAATATGGATACACGTTAACCCTTTTGAGCGTTAAATGAAAGCATGTTGGTCAGTGCTTGAGAAATTGAGACAGGCTAACTTTTGGCCATTGTGATCCAATATTATGAATTCTGATATATGAGTTATATTAAAACAAAAGATTACAAAATGTATTTGCATTAGTAATTCTGAAATGTTTATATTCTCTATTTTAACAATTTTATTATTTTATGTTTTTAGGTTTGCTATCAGAAAGATAATGCTGTTAGAATTTAGGTGAGTTAAAAGGCATTACTAAGATGAACTTAAAGATGACAATGTGATTTAAGTTTTAGCTTAATTTTCTGTATATTTCTGTGAGTGGTTAAGAAAATAATTTTAAATTTGTGAAGATTTATATTTTTGTGACTGGCTTATTTTGGAATATGTGTATGATATCCTTCATTTTTAAAGATGATGCCCCATTGTCATTATAACTTCTATTTTGAGTTGTTTCTCACTATTGAAGATACCCTGTGCTAAGCAATTTCTGAAATCGTGCTTGATTTCTCTAGTGATCAGCGGGAATAAATTGGAGTGTATTCTATAACCATTTTCCCCCCCTGCCAAGCCCTAAGATGTTATTACCAAGGCAGCATTGTTCCCACTCAGCCACTGGTAGCATAAATATTTCAGAAAAAAAAGGAATGTACAATTTTTGGATTATAAAGGTATAGATTAGATTATATAACAACTAGGTGTGGCCCGTATGCTGAAAATAAAAGCTAGGATTGTTGTTAATGATAGTAATATTTATTATTTATTGAACACTTGCTATGTGCTGGACACAGTGTTAAAATATTTTATGTACAGAGCACTCACAGCAGTCCTGCAAAGTGAATATTAGCTTCACTTACTGGGAGAAGAAGCTAGGATCAGAAAAGATAAATAACTTATTCAAGATAATGCAGTTAAGTAATTAGCAGAGCTGGGATGCCAATGTCTGATGCCAAAGCTTCTGGGTTTGTTTTTGTTTTTGTTTTGTTTTTTCACTTCTCTCTACTTCCCTGAGATCTGGTCTGTGTCAGAGGTCAGAGCCTCTGGGTTAATAACTCTTGTTCTCTATGTATGTTCATTTGATCCTCAAAAAAAAATGGCATGAAGTAGGTGGTCTTATCATTTTTATAGAGGAAAATTGAAGTTTATAGTTATGAGCTAACTAGTAAGTTGAGTGTCTACTATATCCTAAGAACTATATTATTATAACATGATCTCATTTAATCCTTATAGTAACCCCTATAAGATCTTCCTTACTTTATAGAGGAGAAAACTGAGACTAGAAACTAGATCCATCTGGCCCTTAGATAAATATGCCTTTTTACTATTACAGTTATACCACAAAAAGGTCCTATAGATAAAAACCCTGTTAAAGGTGAGTTTACAATCCGAAATTACAAAGCACATGGAGGTAATAATCCTCCATAAACAAAAGTAAACAAGAAAGAACAGAATTAGACACCCCCCCCCCACAAACTTCAGATAATTAGGTAATAGGTAGACACTGTCAAATCATTATGTTTAAAATTATCATGGGTATGATATAAAAGAAGAGATAGAATATGTGAGCAAGAAACAAGACATAAGAAGTGGATGGACTTGGGGGAAAATGGAAATAAAAAAATTACAGAAATTTAACAACTCCATGGGTAAATTAAATAGGTTAGATACAGTTAAAGAGGGAATTAGTGAACTGGAAGATAGATCTGAGGAAATAAACTAGAAAACAATAAAGTAAAGATGAAAAATATGAAGGTAAGGTAAGAGATATAGAGACTAGAATGGGGAGGTCTAATAGGAGCTTCAGGAGAGATTTAGAGAAAATGGGCAATTGACAATTTGAAAGAGAAGACTGTCAAGAATTTTCTAGAGTTGATGAAACACATGAATCTTAGATTCCAGAAGTACAACAAATCCAGAACAGTACAACTGCAGAGCAACAAAGAAAGAATGAACATCTTAAAATCTGCTAGAGCAAAAAGATAGATTACTCAAAGAAGAAGGACAAATTGATTATAGACTTCTCAAATGTAGTAATAGAGAAGATAATGGACTAAGACATTCCATTATCATACATAGAAAAAAATTATATCATACATAGAAAAAAATCACTACCAACTTGGAGTTCTGTACCCAGCTAAACTGTCATGAAGTAAATGTCACAAAAAGATTAATACTAACACGCTATTGCTGACAGAAGCTTTAAAGTACATAATTCAGGAAAAAGGAACTTAAACTTGTAAAAAAGAAATGATACGAAGCTTCACTCATTTTATTTTTGAAATAGCACTCTAGTCTCTCACTTGGATCCTTTTGAGCATTATTTTTGGTAAAATCTTACTTATTCAGTTTTTTAGTTTGTTGCAAATTAAGCAAGAAAGATGCTGAAGTCTGAATAGACGCTTGAAGCACAAGTGGGAGTAGAAAAACTACAGTAGTATAACAGAATCTAAAATGCTTAACTGTGTACATACATGTATGTGTGTTTGTGTTTGAAAAGATATGTATGTGTAGTGATTTAAAGCAGGAGCATAGCCCACAAATATGTATAAGTAAATGTTAAAATATTTTGAATAAAATTTAAAAAAATAAAATAAAGCAAGAACAAAATGTCCTGCTTTTTTTCATTAGTGCTTAAAAGTATTTTACAGCTCGCTACAATAATTGATGTTTATAACTACCTTGAATGATAAGAAATGGCTAAGTTATGTTTTGGAAATCAGAAATACTTACCTTTGTTTAGGAATATTTCTACCAAAGTCTTAAAATTAGAATTTTGGCACTTAGAGGGGAAAATGCCAGTTATGTTGAAAACTGACTTATGTTGAATACCTTGTAAATTAAGTATTACAAAGCCTCTTTTTGATTAGGTCTCTTTCTTAGTTCTGGAAGTCATTTCGTCTTGGTAAGAGTTAGTGTTAATGTCTCAGATACATTTATCTGTGAAAGTGCCCATCATATCACTTTGTTTTAGGGCTGATATTTGTCAGGTGTTTTTGGTTTTTCTACTTCATGAAATGCTTTAGATAAAGGAATATTCTATTGGTCTGATGATTACAACCTTGTTTAATCTGTTTCCTTTGATATCTTCTTACTTGAAAGTATAAGGCTGTCATTCTCCAAAGCCACATTTTCTATATATGGTATAAGTTTGTACCAGATATCAGTGACTTAGATTACAATAAGTTTGTGAATGATTCTCAAATTATAAATACAAATTTTCAAAACATTTTCAGCAAGTTGTAAATAATTATGCTTTTCCAGGTAAATGATACATTATAATGAATTGAATATTATAATGAGATATTCTATGCCTTTTTACTTTTTTCAGCCAGTATCTTGAAAATTATCTCTGGATGAATTATTCTCCAGAGGTGTCCAGCAAAGCCTATTTAATGTCAATCTGCTGTATGGTGAATGAGAAGTTCAGAGAAAATGTCCCTGCATGGGAGGTAACAGATTTTAATTACTTCATAGCTGTAAAGCTGTTCCCCCTTAAGCTATTAGAAAGTGGCAGAACTTTTTACTAATAATAAATAGTGCTTTTAGAGCAGAACTTTACCTAATAGTAAAGTAAATATTGAGAAAAAGAATGAATATTTGAAAGATAGCCGTTTTCTTTTGGTTTCAACATTTTCTTCAAATTAATTTCCTATCAGCTGAAAAATTATGAGTGTGAAATTATTTTTCTGCTTAGTGCTTGAAACAAAGAATGACATGGATTATAAAGACTTACATCAGGAGCTGGCAAAGTGAAAGATATATTAATAAGAGCAAATAGACGATATTCAAATGAGATATTTTTCAGTGTCTTATTTTACAATGGGGAGTATATTTGTAGTTTTACATGAATAAAGTGGTGTTTACAAAGTCAGGACAGATGTTTACATTGTAATTTCAATTTTCTTTATTCTTTTTTCCTAGACACCAAATGCAATGTAATTTCAGTTTTCTCTTTGTCCCTGATTTAGGATTTATTTTTTCTGTTTGGAATTTCTAATGAGCTGATGTTTTCTTTTTGTGCTGTTTGCAACAGAGACTTGGTCAGTAGAGGTCCCAAATCTGTGTTTTCTTTGCCCACCAGAGAATGGTCAGCTCATTGAAGAGTTTGTTCCCTTCCAGTCGTGATTTTTTAAATGAAGAAAAGGCATAGAAACTTGTGTTTTGAGGAAATGGTCTTGAAAGTGAGAGGGTGTTAGAGTCTTTAAGATAAAACCATGGACACTTCTCTCAAATATTCATTGGGTGCCTGCCACCTCAGGGCATATTAGAGCCCAAAGTAAATTATGGGTCTCATGTCTTAATGAGAGAACCTACCAATTTCTTGAAGTTGCTTCAAACTGTTATGGAAAAGAAGAGGGAAAATTCTTTAGGCCAGACAATAACCTGAATAGTTTATATGTTAAAAAGACCAATTTGGTGATTAGAACTTGAAATAGAGAATTGATAGTACAGACTAAGAGGATAAACACAAATGTAGAAGGTAGAATTGATTGGATTTGATAATTAATTGAAGTGGCATTAGGAAGGGGTGTTATTTTCAATAACCTTCCAGGCTTGGGCAACTGAATATAATAAATGATGGTGCCATTTACCAAGATAGGTAATAGGGGGTTGAATAATACTTTGGAGGGTACAAAACTGTTGAATTGAGTTTTAGACATACTGAGTTTAAATTGTCTTTGGCATATCTAGATGAAATTGTCTAGTAGAGGAATCTGAGTCTAGAGCTAAGGAGAGAAATCTTGTCTAAAGATGTATATTTGGATTTATCAGTGTATGGTAGTTGAAATAATGGGCAGAGGAAGAAAAATGAGGCTAGATCCCTGGGAACATTGCTGTTTCAATAACAGGCAAAGGAAAAGGATCCCTCAATACCGTGAAAGGAGCTGAGGGTAGATAAGGGTCCATTGGACTTGACAAATAGAACAGTTTTCAGGGGAGTGGTGTAGGTGGAAGCTTGTTTTAGAGAAGTGAATGGAAACAACTAGTGTAGACCACACATTTGGACCACTTGTCTATGGCAGTAACTAGAAGGGAAGGTAGACCAAAGAAGCTTGAATACATTCACATTATTTACATGTTAAGAGTAAAGAGCCATTATAAAGAAGGAGAGGCTGTCATTGAGATTAATTACAGTGTGAAAACTATAATTTTTGCTAAAGGCGTAGTTTCTTTTGTTTAAATCAGAAGTAGTAAAACTAAAACACTTCAGATCTTTAATAAGAAAACAAAGCTTAAGCTAAACACAGGCATAATCTACAGAAGAAAAACTAAAGGAAGTAAAGCCATTGTTTTATGAGCTAAAGGTTTCTGCAGCTCTCTCTCTCATAGTCCTGTCAGAAACCTATATTTGACTTGCTACCGTTAATTATAAGTAAGCACATATTGCCTCTTCTACACATATTCAAATAATTGTTTTGCAGTTATTTGGTTTTGTTAATAGACTTCTGAAAAGCCTCCCAAATACTTATTTAAGACAGAAAAATAGGTGAGCAAGCCAGTTTGTAATGAATTTTTATTCTTCTTTTCAGACTTTTAAGAAGAAGCCAGACTACTTCCCATTCTTTTTTAAGCGCATTTTAAAAGCGGCATTAGCTGAAACTGATGGTGAATTTTCACTCCATGAACAGACAGTCCTACTGCTTTTTCTTGATCATTGTTTCAATAGTTTGGTAATTTTACTTTATATTATGGGGGAATTTTCAAGTTTTCTTATTCTTTTAAGTCGAGTTTAGATGAGATTACTTCTGTAGCCAACTCTTCATCTATAGTAGTAGGAATAAGGGTAATGCTAAAAGCTTGACTTCAGCCATTTTCTGATAGAAACATTTTATTTATTCACTTTTTAATAGACTTGGATTTGATCTCTCCTTTTTTTCTATCTAGACGCTAAGAAAAATAATGAGAATTGAAACTCCAAAGGGTGAGCACAGAAATGAGAAGCAGCAAAGAGTCTAATTAATATGAACTTTGAGTAATAGGATTTGTGCCACAAGCTGCATACAGAAATGTAGCTTTATTACTTTTTAGTTATGCTTCATGCACAGGCTGGCTGGTTAGTAAGAGAGGTATATTTGAGTTGACTGATTAAGTCTGATGGTGGATCTTTGTCTTGTGTGTGGTATATTTTTATCCTTCACAATATTATATACTAAAAAAATAAAAGATTTAAATTTAAAAAATTAAAATTAAAATTTAGTAATTAACATTTCATGTGAGCCTCCATACTGTGGTTATCTGAAGGTATATACTATATTTATTTAAAGGTAAATGTTTCTGAATTAATAATGCACTTAGACCAATACTGGAATGCACGAAGTTCTTTCCTATCCTGAAGACTGAATGTTCATAGATGGATGGTCGTTACCTGTTTCCATGTACTGCCTCACATGGATCTTGTATAGTCATAAAAGAAAGATTTTTCATGTCCCCAGTGGTTACCACTGTTACCTCTTTAACACTTATTAAACTAAACAGAGCAAATAAATATATAAATACGTGGGTTTCCTTATCGGAAATTGAACAAAAACAAGATTTAATTAGTATTAGTAGTTTTGAGCTAAGTTTAACCAACTTAAAAACTAGTTTATTATTGAAATGCTTTACCTTTTTCAATATGCAGTCAATTCTTATTATTTGGGGTAGTTAAGTTTGGTCTATAAACTAGCTATAAACTAGCTATAAACACTGAATTAGCGAATACTGAACCATTGTTTCTAGAGGAAATACAGAGTTAGGTTCCTATAAGCCTCTGGTCACATTTTTGACAGTCTATCAATACATAACCTTATTTTATGTGTCCTTCTGTTTAAAGACACTTTATTTAATATATATTGTTGATTCATTAACCTTGAGCTCACTGGTTAAGTTATAGTGCTGTTGGCACTAACTTATACCTGGATGAAGCTTATTTAACACATGTATTTTCTACATAAGGCATGTCACAGTCTTCTTGCACCCATGAATGTTAGACAGCACTTCAGCCTTTTGCCTGGGCCATTTTTAACAGCAAAATCACCAACAAAAAGTACAAAAATGCAAAATAAGTACCACTAAATAGACAACAGAAAGGACACTTATTTATAGTATGAGAGCTGAAACTAAACAGAACGTCAGTTCAGCCTCAGCTGGAAATTTGCACATCAGACACCCAAATTTTTTGCTGCTCTGTGCTGCCTGTGAAAGCACAGGGAGTATTGATTTGGGGGTTACAAATATGTTTTTGTGACTAGGTGAATTCGCAAATGTGGAATCTGCAAATAATGAAGATTGATTCAGTCTTTTTCTTAAAAAGTATTGAACTTCTTATTAAAATATCAGTTTGGAAGTATTGGTGGTATGTTTCCCCTCCTTCCCCCTGAGACTTAAAAAGGCAGTATATTTCTTATGTAAAGACTTAGGTAGAAATGCTGATATGTTTATAAACTTGTTTTCTTCATATTTTAAACAGGAAGTAGACTTGATACGGAGTCAAGTACAGCAGCTTATCTCCCTCCCAATGTGGATGGGCTTACAGCCTGTAAGTATCTAATTGCAGGATTTTATGCATGTGTATAAGTGGAGCATGTGGTTTTAGACTGTGTAACTTTAATGTGTTATAAAAGTGGTAGCTAAGGGCCGAGCCCGTGGCGCACTCGGGAGAGTGCGGCACTGGGAGCGCGGTGACGCTCCCGCTGCGGGTTCGGATCCTATATAGGACTGGCCGGTGCACTCACTGGCTGAGTGCCGGTCACGAAAAGGACAAAAAAAAAAAATAAAGTGGTAGCTAAAAACTCCCTTTTCTGCTTAGAAAATTTACTATGCATTAACTTATCATAGATGTAGTTTTCTATAGTTTTAAAGTTTTTATGGGCAACCTAATATATGTTTCACCTAATTTCAGTATTGTGAGATAAAGTAAGATAGTATCTATTGAGCTTGTAGAGAAGGGGGGATTAATTTAGCTAAGTATGGTTAATATCCATCCTTGTGTATGTCTTTAGAGGAGACAAAATGCAGATTTGAATTTTTTATTTGTCTTGATTAGAATGTATGTACACTTATAGGAGAAGGTCTGGATCATATTTAATATTAAATACTTCCATCAAATCTTTATTGGATAATATGTGCAGGTACCAAAGCCAAATTAACACATCTTAGGGAGTAAAGTTAAAATTATCAAATTTCAATGTAATACTTTAATTCAGAATTTCATTTCCTGAGCACGGGTGTTCCTGCACAGACCCAGATATATAAGCTCATTCATAGGTACCAGTTGATGGGGATGAAAACATAAGGCACATGTAAATAGTTAATACTAAGTTAAAAGGTGGTAAGTACCATAAGAGAGAATATGCTGATGCAGACATTTCCCTGTTTGCTTGTGATAGCGGTTTTTATGTTCCTTGTCTCAGACATATTTTTCAAGCTGCAGTGATTGTGCTAATAAGTGTTAATACTTATATTTTTCAGACTTAAATCCTTAATTTTAGAAACAAGAAAGGAACTTATTATTGACCTTAAAATCTTGACTAGCAAAGGCCTTTTCTTCTTCTATTTTTTTTAACAAGTGTCAGAATTGAATAATTTTTAAAAAGATAATCATCCCTTGGTATCTGCAGAGGATTGGTTCCAGGATGCCATGTGGATAGTATCTGCAGATGCTCAAGTCCTGCAGTTGGCCCTGTGGAACCCATGGATACGAAAAGTAGGCCCTCTGGGTTTAGCGTCCCGTCAATAGGCTTACTGTATTTTCGATCTGTGGTTGGTTGAGTCCACAGATGGAGAAACTGTGAAATGTAGGGCTGACCATGTTTATTGAAAAAAAACCCACATATAAATTGACCCACACAATTCAAACCCATGTTGTTCAAGGGTCAACTGTATTCATTTCTTAATTTTCAGGGTTTGTCTTGTTTTTAGATTTTAAGATTTTATCATATTGCTGTATATTGTATCCATATATTCAAAAACTAGTTGATCTAATCTTATCAGCACCGCACTCTACCGAGTGAGCCACGGGCCGGCCCTAGTTGATCTAATCTTTATCCTCACAAACTTTGAGGTTACTGGGTTGTTTTTGGGGGGGGGTTGTTTGTTTTGGCAGCTGGTTGGTTCTGGGATCTGAATCCTTGACCTTGGTGTTATAACATTTTGATTTAATATCACATCTCTCTTTCAGGCACGATTGGAATTAGAATTAAAAAAGACACCTAAGCTAAGGAAATTCTGGAACTTGATTAAAAAGAATGATGAAAAGATGGATCCAGAAGCAAGAGAACAGTATGTTGGCAAAGCTTCATTCCATGTTGGCTTATGCTGGGTTATGGGTCTTAGGTGGTATTGACTGGTTTGTTGCTTCCTTTTATAAAGTGCTGAGCCCAGGTAAATGATTAATAAGTGCCTTTACTTAGACTGGCATAGGAATATTTTTTTCTAAGGTCTAAAAGAGAAGCCACAACCTGCTTTTTTTTCCTTTTCTCTTTGCCAATGATAAGTATATATATTTGTCCACTGTTCTTCTCCCTGCGTATTGTCCATAATCTGTCCCTCATGGATGATTCTCCATTTTCTCAACAGCTGAAAATGGGAAGTAATTCTTGCTTTTGTGCAGTTTACATTCTAGTTAGGAAAAACAGTGATAAACCGATGAATTTTGAAGTATGTTAGATGTTGATGCATGTTAAGGAAAATAATAAATCAAGTATAGGGATTAAAGGAGCAGATGAGGATGGCTCTCATAGCAAACAAAATCCAAAATTTTCAGACCTAAATTTTATAACAAAAATCGATTCTTTCCCTCACCTTTGATGAGTACATTATCATATGCTTTTTAGATGTTCTCAGGGTTTTTTTTTTAATGGTTTGGTTATTTCTACCAAGTTTAATGTTTTTATCAGCAAATTTTACTGTGTACAATTTCCAGTCAGCAGCTCTATTTTATGGGTTATTTCTAATAATAATGTTTATTATCAATTGGATAAAAATCTGATAGCTATTATATTGGCCCTCCATGTTTGTGGGTTCTGCATCCATGGATTCAACCAACCATAGATCAAAAATATTTGGAAGAAGAAAAATGGATGGTTGCATATGTACTGAACATGTACAGACTTTTTTTTCCTGTCATTATCCCCTAAATCATACAATATGCAGCTATTTACATCACATTTAGATTGTAGTAGGTTTTATAAATAATCTAGAGGTTATTTAAAGTATACAAGAAAATGGTCATAGATTATATGCAAATACTACACCATTTTATACAAGGGATTTGAGCATTTGTAGATGATGTTATCTGCGGGGGGCCTGGAACCAATTCCCCATGGATGGTGAGGGAAATTTATTTCATGAAACAAAGCTATTAGGACACAGGGGAACGACTTGCATCCTCTCAGAGGTTTGTTTCCCTTTGTCTTTTTGAGACTAACTGTTCTGACTGTGCTCTTGCCTTATTTACACTGTGACTTTTTGTTTCTCCCATTTTAATTGCTCTTTTCCACTAACTTCTTTTTCTCTGCATACACACACGCACACACACGCACACACACATAAATACAAAGACTTCCCTTGGGTCTATGATAATTTCTTTAGGCTCTATCTTATTTTTTCTTCCATTTAGGAGCGAAGTCTACACTTACCTTTCCTTCAGACTTTGTTTCTCCCACTTGAATTTTGGTTCCCACTTTCCCACTCCCACCTGAAATTGTTCTTTTTGACTTCACCAGTCACCACTAACATCTGACATTTTGGAGTTTTTTTGTTTGTTTTGTGTCATTTTCTTTGACCCCTTACTTGATCCGGTTGATTATACTCCATTTCTTATATAGCCCTTCTCCTTTAACTTCTACAACTTCTCTAGCTTTTTTTACTTTCGGATATTTTTCTCTGTGTCGTCCCTGGCTCCTACTTCCATTATTTAGTGAGGTATGTAAACCATGAA
This sequence comes from Cynocephalus volans, assembly GCF_027409185.1. Lineage (NCBI taxonomy): Eukaryota > Metazoa > Chordata > Mammalia > Dermoptera > Cynocephalidae > Cynocephalus > Cynocephalus volans. The sequence goes on from NC_084462.1 coordinate 101,823,008, forward strand.
AAGTGTTGAGGATAAAAGGCAGTGAAATCTGAGGTTATGCTGATAGTTACTGAAAAAAGGGAAGAACAGATAAGCTGTGTGTCAGAGAGATGAGCTTGGGAGAAAGGGAATGAGAGCTACAGGGACAGGAACTAGGGTCAGAATAGGAATATCCCATCTTTAATTTCCAGCTTCAGTCTCACCTCTTTGACGATATCTTTCCAACCAACAACCTCTTGATTGGACTAATTAAATGGCATTTTCCAGCATTTGACTGCTTCTTTTTGGTAGGGGGGTGGGGGTAGGTGGGGGTAGGTGGGGCTTTTCCTATTATCTCAATGTGATTTCATTGCCATAAACTCAAATTTGACGTAACTACTTAGTTACTACTAATTGTTTCTACTTAGTTACTACTAATAGTAACTACTTAGTAACTGTTCATTATTCTGTCCCCCCCACCCCTCCCCCCACCTTTCTGCATAGTTTCTCTTAATATTAAACATATTAAAGTATAAAATTGGTCATCTCATTTTAACTACATTAAACATTAGATTTTTAATGTTAAGGGCAGACTATAAATGAAAATTTGAAAACTCCTAAGACCACAGTGGTGCATTGGACTTGCCGAGGGAGAGAGCATACCAAGGGTTGCTGGAGGAGGTGAGGGGAGGGTGATGAGAGAGTAATTGGGTGGGGGACATGGAAAAATTGCAATTTGTGGTAATGGGCGTGCTGATAGTATTGATCTGACCATCACATCTTGGGCACAGGTGGTGATGGTCAGTTTTGTACCCCATAAAGATGCATAATCTATTAAAAGCAAAAAACAGGGCCAGCCCTGTGGCACACTCGGGAGAGTGCAGCGCTTGGGGGCGCAGCGGCACTCCCGCCGCAGGTTCGGATCCTGTATAGGAATGGCCGGTGCACTCACTGGCTGAGCACGGTGCGGGCGACACCACGCCAAGGGTTGCGATCCCCTTACGGTCACGAAAAGAAAAAAAAAAAAACTCTTTTCTAGTCCTGAACCTTAAATCACAAACAAAACTTTGAAAGTAAGAGAAGGAGGTGCTTGCTTTGCTGTCTTTTTAGGCCAGTAATGAGGTTCTTTTTTTCTTCATGTAGCACTGAATTTATGTACAAAAAAGCTGTGGGTTAAATTATGGTTCCGGTTTTAGAGAGAAATGAAACATTTGAACAGTGTAAGAAAGAATTGTTCAACATTTAAAATTTACTTGACAGTAACTATTTTTCAAAAGTAATTTGATCGGTGTTCTTTCTGATTTTAGGGCCTATCAAGAAAGAAGATTTCTTTCACAGCTCATCCAGAAGTTTATCTCTGTGCTAAAATCAATCCCACTTTCTGGTAACTATATTCTCTTACTCATTGCATTTGTGAAGTTATCATGTAGATGCCCCTCAGGTATTTGCTCGTCTCTTGTCTAGAAAGTACTATTGGAATGATTTATGTATGTCCTCTCTTTTTAATTATTTTACCAGTCTGAGTGTAGGACTACCTTGAAGATTTTAAAGGCATGGTTATTGAAATGTTTATTTTTTTAGCAAATATTTTTTTATTTAAGTACTAGATCCATCTCCTATATGAGATGCTGGGATTCAACAGTGAACAAGACAATCACAGATCTTATCTGCCTTATATTTGCAGTATGGTGCTGAATACTATCCAAATGACATCAAATACTGTTTGGAGGGGAAGAGGAGAATCAGTTTTGAGATGTGAGCTACACAGCTAAATGGGAAGGATTTCTATGCATCATGGCCCCCATTTATTGATGAAAAAGTATAAATATATACTATATTAAAATTTACTATAAGTACACCACACACACACTCACACACATACACAGGTGTGTATTATGTAACTATGTACCAAGAGGGGTTAATTAAATTACACTGGATTTGCAAGATCTTTATAAGCATTTAATGAATGCAGATAAAATATCACTTACTTAATGAAGGTATATATGCTGTGTAAGATGTCACAATTTCATATTTTATTTGTTAAGTGGAACATAATCTAAGGACAGCTTTATAGGTATACCATATTTATGTTTTTGCATCAGAGATTGTAGCTTTGTTTAAAATATAACAAAATCACGTACACTTTTTACTTTATAGGGTAATAAAAACAATTCAGTTAGGAATAGATACCAATGGTCTAAATCAACTGTACCTGATTTGGTACATGATACTACTACCAGTATCAGTATAAAGAAAAAATTGTTACTTGTTTATAATCTAAGTCTATACTTAATATTAGTATATATAAATATAATCTATACTTAATATTAATATATATAAATCTTAGTGTTAAATGCTTTAAAAATTGATGTCTGTAAGTATGGAGTGTTTATCTAGGGTCATCTAGGTTTAAAAAACAAGTAACCAACAGAACATGGGTCCTGCAGCAATTTTAACAGCCTGTAACCACTTGCTGTTGCCACTGTTGTTTATGTGTGGTCAAAAAACAAAATTTCTTCATCTTGAGCTTTAATCAAAATTTGTCAACTTGTTGACAAAGGAACCAACAAGATAAAGAAAATAGTGTGCCAGTTCAGAGAGATTATGAAGATGGATGGATTATTTAGTTCAGAAATAGAAAGTGAATTTTTAAAAGATTTTACGGATTGTAGTTTCATTTAATAGGGTAATAAAAACACGCTTATGTCAGTTGTTGGAAATCTTTGTAGAATGGTCTAAGACGTCAGGACTGCTGTCAGAAGAAGGAAAAGAACTACAGTATACCTAAGATACAAATGATAAGGATATATTCATGTCTGAAATTGGAAAAACAAGATTTCTGCACTGAACAGTATACCCAGTAGGGCCAGCTAACATTAAAAACATGCATCTTTGTCCACTAGAGAATAGAACTTGAGCACCAGGCATTGTTTTCTAATTTTAAATAGGACATTTCCAGTAATTTTCTGAAGCTTTAAATAAAGATGCAGAATAAATCGTTTGCTTACTTTTAAAATTTTGGACAAAAATATTTTTCTTGGACAGTTGCAAGACCAAGTGATAGCAACAGAGGGCTGGATTGAATGAACTTAATTTAAAAATTGCTCCTTTAAATTCTTTAAACAGCTATATGACCTAGACTACGTCTCAGAAAACCCAGTTTCTGTTTCTAACCAGCTATTATCTAGTTCTATACCTTTATCAGGTTATTTCTCTGGTACTCAGCTTCTCACCCGGAAAATGAAAATCTAGAATAGGTGTTCTCTAAGGTCTTTTTCAGTTATTAAATTCTATGGTGCTGTTATTTCAGGTTCTGGATTATAGACATATGTTAACTGGAAAAGTTCCAGTAATATTTCCATATATATTAGTAACAACAGTATTCACATTTCTTTCTTTACATGAAGCCTTCCATTTTCCTGTATACTACAAATAAGTTAAATATGTGGATTTTGTTTAAGCATCTGTAGGGTGCCTTCTGCTGGTCTGGCACTGGGTTATTTGCTGCTGGGAGTCCTTAAACTAGGCAATAACAGGGACCCTAAAATTATCTCTATTTAATTGAAACAGTCTTGGCGGGATGGTTTTAGCTAGTAAAATGGTAGACTATTTTCTGGTATTAGGAAAAAGCTTGTACTCTGAAAGAGTTTCATGTCACAGGGTTGTAATTATTTAAAAACAAAAATAAATATTTTTAAAAATAGTACATTATGTTCAAGTGTAGCATAAAATAAGATAGTGGTTTAAATAATATTTTATTGCTCTACATGTCATTATGTATTACTTTTGACACAAAAGTAAATGCCATACAGTGGAAAAAAGTAATAAAAGTTACCCCTCTAACTAGTTTTCTATGTGTTTTAAAGATAGATGTGTATATGTATCTCATATGTACATCTGTATGTATCCATATATAAATATACATGTGTAAATGTGCATATATACATATATGAGTATATGTATGTGCTTATTCATATGAGAGAACTTTTAGAAGTTTAGTATGTGAAGATAATAGGAAAGTGGAGCAAAAATTGATATAAAACTGCTTTCCAGTTTTTTTATCTCCAAATTTTTTCAAAATCTAATCATTAAGAACAGATTTCTAAAATTAACACTTTAAAAATATCTTTGCAAACCTGATTTTTAAAATGCACTTCTAACCCAAGCTAGGTTTTTCATTTTCTTATATTTGTAGAGCTAAATATCAGGGTAAGACTAGCCTCTTTAAAAATATATGTGAGATACTTTCTCTGAATTATAGTCTAGTTCTGATAAATAAGAGACAAGTGGCTTTGTTTAAATTATTAAATAACTGCCAATTTTAAGAAATAGCACGCAAAATGGCCTAGTAAAAAAATTCTAACACGTTTTCACTCTTATGTCTAGAACCTGTTACTATGGACAAAGTTCATTACTGTGAAAGATTCATTGAACTTATTATTGATCTAGAGGTAAGAAATATACAGTGACTCTGTTATATAATCATTAAGGGTCTAAGATTAAACATATGACCATATGTGAAATATTTCTTTGTCACCTGACCTTAGTTTGTATCTATTTCAAGGCGTCACATGAGGAGGAAGTCAGTCACAAATAATTGGCCCTTGAGGTTTTCAGATGACTGTCCCATCTAGCATGGGCTGCTTATAGAAAAAAACATTATTAAGTTAGTTATTAAACATAAGTCCAGCAATGGCAACTTATTTTCTGTCATATTTTAATACCCCTTCATATAGAGTTTTATAATGGCTGAAATCATGGGTTTATGACAATCTCTTTAAATAACAGCACTTTTCTAAATGTGCCTAATATTGATGAAGAAAGATATAGCTACTGTTAATTTTTTTTAAAATTAAGATTCTTAAAAAAAGATTTCATGCTGTTAGGTACAGGATTTTGATAGAAAGTTCAGTACAGAGTTCAGATTGAATCCATTTCATTTCCTTTCTCTTTTTACTGTGAGAAATTGAAAGAAAATCTGCTCTTTATCTGGAGAAGTAGGTTGGTTTCTTGAAATGAGTATGAGAGTATTTGACCAATAGTCATTCATGAGATCTTCATTCAAATTCTAGCTCTGCCAGTAAACTAATTTATAATAGCTGGGGATCTCAATAACCTCATCTATAAAATGAGAATATTTTATTAGATTAGTAGTATTCAAACTCTCAGAGTTTCTTAGCATTGTCTTTCCGACTGTCATAGGAGAATGAAGGAAGGAGTTTCCACTTAGAGGTCCCAACTCCCTTTTCTGTCATAGCAGCTTCACTTTTAAACTTACTATACATATTGGGATCACATGTGGAATTTTGTTTGAGAACTACTGGCCGAGATGATATATGAGATATCTTCTAGAACTAGATTTTATTTTCAGTTTTATATTAAAAGTTCTACTATCATTATTATTGTTTTTTAAAGCTAGAAACATTGCCACTGAATTTATTTATAGCAAGAATCAGACTCCTTGCTTTGTGTACAGTTTGTCTTTTGGGAGGCTAGAGGGTACTTCGTATATGAGTAACACTTCTGAGTTACATATCAGTACACTTCACCTCTCGCTGTGGAGAATACACAAAAACTTATTGCTTTGATGTTTGTTTTTCCTAGGCTCTACTCCCCACAAGGCGCTGGTTTAATACCATTTTGGATGACTCCCACCTTTTGGTTCACTGCTACCTTTCCAATCTTGTTCATAGGGAAGAGGATGGTCATCTTTTTTCCCAGGTGAGCATTGATGATCTGAACATACTTTTACTGTTTTAATTTCTAAGTTGATCTTTTCCTTACCTCACAACCGGGAGTACCAGGGTGTGACACAAAGTAAGTTTTTGTAAGTATTGAATTGAATGATGTAGATTTCTTTTTTTGTTTGTTTTTTGGGTTTTTCTTTCTTTTTTTTTTTTTCTGGTGGCTGGCTGGTACAGGGATCCATACCTGTGACCTTGGTGCTGTAAGGCTGTGCTCTAACCAACTGACCTAACTGGTCAACCCTAGATTTCTAATTAGTCATTTTAAAGTCAAGTCAAGTCTTATTATATAAAATGAATAGCTGCTTGTATAGGTGGCCTCTAGTAATTAAATATTATAATCTTTTGTTAATTATAGGTGGTTTTATTACTGTACTAAATTATGGTGTTGGGGATGTAGTCCCAAATGTTCACATATTTTGATTTTATGTTAGTAACCACTGTTGAATTTAGTAGATGATGAGCACTAATTTCTAATGAGCTGTGTCCCAATACCATGGCTCTGTCTTTCCTTAAGATGACGGTGATAGGCATTTGATAGCATGGGAGTATGCATGCCCTTAGTCTGCTACCTTGGGTAGGAAGGCAAATGCACTTAAATTTGTTGCCTTGGGTAGGAAGTCTAAGTATTAGTATTTCACATTCCTGTAATGTCATGCAAAAGAAAACATCTTCTGCAGAGCAAACTTCTCATGCTTGTCTTTCAGTGAGATCATAATTAGAGATACAGTTTTTGTGTGTGTTTACATATTCCCTTTATTCTTTTATCTCTTATCTCATTCTCTTTTTAATTTTCTATCTGGTGATTTGCCACATATATTAAAATATATTAAAATCTTTATATCTGATCTGCCATAGATTAGAACCAAAAATAATAAAGATTTGGGGTGAATGCAGCCAGCAGGCTCTTGATGCTGCTGGCACAGAGGGGAAAGCAGGACCGCATTACAGCAGGAACTAAGCCATAGAAAAGGCTTGATGGCCATGGAGACTGCTGAGAGGAATGAATGACTCAGCTTTTCCCACTTCACTGTTTTTCCCTAATAGAAGCAGCACATAAAAAAGTATTTCCAATTATGAAATTTAAAACCCTCTCTGAAAATTCTGCATATGTGGAATAAATAACAGACCTCAGGAGTTCCCTCTAGTGGTGTAGTTTTATAAATTTGCAGTGAGGTAGATAGATAGGTTTTTTTTTTTTGTTTTCCCTCATTGAAATACTGGCATTCTTTTGATAATCTCCTTAATTAAGTCTCTTAAATATTGGGATTGCACTTTAAATATTTCTCTCTAGAAGTAGACCATGTACATGAAGTAGACTTAACAACAATTTATTCATAAGACACATACTTTATTTTCACATATGTAAAACATGTTTCAATATGTTCTGAAATGTTTGTTGTAATGTTTACATTTCAAAGTTTTTCAGCACCTCTGAGAAGGTTTATTATTTTTAATAAACAGTGTTAGGCTTTCTTGCTCTTATGTTCATACAGTTTATTAATTTAAATGTATTCTTTCAGCTTTTGGACATGCTTAAGTTCTATACTGGTTTTGAAATTAATGACCAGACTGGAAATGCTCTGACAGAGAATGAGATGACCACAATTCACTATGATAGAATTACTTCTCTTCAGGTAATTGAAATGTGTTACACCCTCTACTTATGCTGTGTAAGGTTGGGTCATGTTATGATTTAGGTTTTATATAGGTACAGATAGAAAAAGGCATTAATTTAATAGTGTTTTCATCTTTAACTGTTTTAATGTTTCCAATTCTGATGAATTCATGGGAAAAAAATAGTTTTCTTTGATAGTCTGTCTAAATCCTGTGAACCAATGTACTGATGTTTGATACTCAGAAATATTAGTTATGGGCCAGTTTGGTACATTTAAATACTGGCTATTCTGTCAGTTCTATTTTATGAGAGTGTATTTCAGCATATGGCAAGGTATGTCTAAGCATTTTGTACATTTTAAAGATAAGTACCTGATAATGGGACTGAAATTTACCAATGTATATATAGCTCAGATATTCCAAAAAACTACTGTAAGTACCTTTGTTTGTTTTCGATTACTAATCTACTCTTGCTCTTGAGCTCCATTTCCTCTGACGACAGAAGGAAGCTTTTGTTAAAGTAATTCAGTTCTTTCTGTTTTAAAGATTCTTTTTGGGGGGGTAAAGACTCAGTTGAATTTAGGTTCAAACTCTTTTGTAATAAATTCTGCTATCTCTTAAGGAGTCTCTATCTCCCTCTTCTTTCCCTTTAAAATGGCGTCTGGGTACATGGAGACACCGAGATAGCCTCATTGTTTTGGAAGAGGAGTGAGTTCAGATGTGTTTTCTTGCTTTTCTCAGAGCATTAATGTTTTTGTCCTTCTGCCCCTGCCCTTGAAGTAACCACAGCTGGTGTGGCATGTACTCTGTTCTGTTGGCACAGGCAAGGTATGATGATTGATTCCAAGGAACTTGGCTGTTTTCATGTTGAGGAGGCCTCAACTTTGTTCTTGATAATGCTAGTATTCTCCTGAGAATTCACTAATTCATTTGCTGGCTTAGGTGACTAACTCTCAGGCTTGGGTTGCAGAGTCATTTTGCCATTGTCTGCAGTAATCTCATGGTAAGCTCACCCATAGCTTCAGTGTCATCTACAACGGAGTACATGAAAACTGCATCTTTTCTGTGCCATGTGGGCGGCAAGGAAGACTAGTAATATTATCTCAGATACTCTTATCAAATCACCATAGTGTTGCTATTTCTGTTTTCTTGCCACTTACTCCGTGTTGGTTGCAAGTGTTACTCTGTGAAGTCCTCTCTTCCCAGGTCAAACAAAAGCAGAGCACAAGCATACTGTGGTTTTGGCCTCTCCTGCAAGTTATCCCTCCAGTGGGAATTTCCCTTGGGACTTTTCTTTTAGTCTTGTTAGGCCAGTTCTTTAATAAATTGTTTTTTCTCCTCTCCTGTCAGTGAAGCTACTAGCCTTCACAAATTTTCATACATATTCAAAATCGAATTTTAGAAATTAAAAACTGAAACACTGACTCTTCCTTTTTACATTCCTGCTAGAACAAGCCCAGTTTTTTTCCCCATTGTATTGCATGCTTCTGGCTGAATATGGCAGAGGTGACATATGAGAAGCATGTGAGAAAGAGAAGTACATAAATATTTTTAAAAATATATTATTTCCTTTATATAGCTTATGAATTGTAGATGGTTGTATTAACATGTACATATTAATTATTAGTATTTTTTGCTATTCTTTTCTAGAGAGCTGCTTTTGCACATTTTCCTGAACTTTATGATTTTGCCCTCTCTAATGTGGCAGAAGTAGATACTCGGGAATCCTTGGTCAAATTTTTTGGACCTCTTAGGTAAGACAACATGAAAGGAAAACTGTGTATTCTCTTTTGGTATCATGCACCCTGAATTTTACTTTTCTTTATTGCTTTTAATTATTTTTGCACTACTTTAGATACTATTACTTGTTATTTCATTCTGTACTGACATCTAGATCTACCGCTTCTAGCAGTTTGGTATGTTTGAGTCACTTAAGTATAATTATCCATCATTTTTTCTTTTTTGGAAGGGATAAATTTATATTTTTCAGGACTTGTATAATTTTCCTATGTCTTAAATTTTTCTTAGAATAGAACATAAAGTTGGTCAATCCCATTGGTCATAACAACATAAAACAAACCAATGAAGGTTTTATCATATGTGATATTAGGAGTGTGACTTAGGGAAATTACTGCTTAAATTATAAGTTTTTGTTTAAAATTTATAAAATTAGTGAAATTCTCTGGCACTTACCTGTCTGCTAATGCAGTTTTTGGAAAATAATAATAACAACATACATTTATTTACTATTTGATAGACACTCTAAGTTTGTAAATAATTCTCAAAACATTCCTGTTAGGAGTAGTATCCTTTTACATATAATGTGACTGAGGCATAGTATAGCTAAGTAATTTGCCTACATTACGCAGCAAGTAAGTGGCACAGATGGGATTTGAACCTAGGTAGTCTGGTTTCTGAGCCCTGACTTTTAACCACTATGCTCTGTTATCTCCCCATTGTCCTTAACTCTTGGGAGAAATTATGTTTCGTTCATTGACTATTTAAAAATGAAACAAACTGAGGTTGGTTTGGTTGTTCGTTTTCATATGAGGATTTAATAATTTTTATTTTAATACATAGATCTATTTCATTCTTTTAAATAACTGCAAAAGGTTTTATTAAACAGGACTGCCATACTATTTTTTAATTACTCTATTGATGGATCCTTAATTTTTTAAATTTTTGGCTATTGCAAACTATTCTACAACGAGCATCCTTTTTACTTTTATGTAAAAATGTTTGGTACTGATTCCCGGAAGCAGAATGGCTGGCTCAGAAAAGAATGTGTTTTAAATTTATTATATACTGCTAAATTTCCTTCAGAAAATACTGTACCAGTTTACACTTATACTAACAGTGCATGAGGATTGATTTCTCTCTCTACCAACACTGGGTAAATTAGTCTTTAATTTTCGCCAATACAAGGACAAAAAAACCCTCATTGTTTTACTTCACGTTTCCCTGATTATATCTTTCTATATATCTTTCTATTTTTCTTAGCCAATTGCATTTCTTCCGTAATTTTCTTTTTATTATCCATTGTTATTTTGTATTCCATTACTTGTCATCTTATTGATTTTATTTTTAAGGAATATTTATATATTCTGCATACTATTCCTTTGTCTAGTTTGTGTTGCACATATTTTCTCTCAGTTTGACTTTGTTTATAGTATCTTTTGTCATTACAGATGTCTTTCATTTTTAATCACTCTGTCAATTTTCTTTTTAATGACAATATTAAATGCTTTGTGTAGTAGGCCTTCTTTACCATGGGTTAAAAAATATCATTTTGTATTTTTAAAACACTTTTATAGACTTTTTACATTTAATTTAATTGCATAATCCATCTGGAGAATTTATTTTTGCCTACAGAACTCCTTTCCACTCTTAGAAATTATTGAGGATTACAAAGAACATTTGTTTATATGGATTATAACTGTTATATTTATTATATTAGAAATAAAAACTGGATTTTAAATACTTATTTATTCATTAAAAATATCATTTAAAATATATTATATGTTAGCATACATATTATTAATGAAAATGTATTCTCCAAAATGAAAAAAAAATACATAGTGAGAAGAGTGGTGTTGTTTTACATTTTTGCCAATCTCTTTAATGTCTAGTTTAATTGAAGATAGATTTGCAGATAAGCTTCTGTATTCATGTTATTTTAAGATGTTGTTTTGGTTGAATTAAATGAAGAAAGCCTGGCCTTATACAGAGGGAAGCATATTTTGATAGCTTTTTCAAATTATGGGTGGATATTCTTTGATACTTAACAAGTGGTAGTTTGTTTAAAACATTAGGTTCAGAATGGAATCTGAAACCATATCAAAGAAGTCTGTGCAATTAAAATGAATTAATTTGAAAAAAATATGTCTTGATCATGGATGGAAGGACTATTATGGTGTGAATCCTTTCTAAATTGATCTATAGACAAAATTTAATTACAGTCAAAATCCCAGCAGGATATTTTATAGAAATTGACAGGCTTATTCTAAAAATAATATGAAAAGGCAAAGGAGCTAGAATAGCCAAGACCATTTTGGAAAAGAACAAAGTTGGAAGATTTCTATCACCTAACTTTGAGACTTACTATAAAGCTACAGTAATCAAGACATTATGGTATTGAAGAAAGGATAGAAGTGTAGCTCAATGGAGTAGAATAGAAAGTCTAGAAATAGATCAAACGTATATGGTTAGTTGATTTTTTCACTAATGCGCCAAGGCAACTCAATGGAGTAAGGACAGTCTTTAAATAATGGTGCTGGGACAATTAGACGTCTATCCATACGCAAAGTATGAAGTTTGACCCGTACTTCACGTCATATACACAGATTAACTCAAAATGAATCATAGACCTAAATGTCAAACCAGAACTTATAGGACATTATAGAAGAAAATCTTTCATTGTGGTCTGTGCAAAGATTTCTATAGATACCAAAGCACAATCCAAAATGGAAAAAAAATTGAGAAATTGGAGTTTGTCAAAATTGAAAAACTTGTGCTCTTTGAAAAACATTGTTAATAGAATGAAAAATCAAGCCACAAACTGTGAGAAAATATTGGCTAAACAATATGTCTGATGCAGGACTGGTACCCAGAAGTCTTAGAACGCAATAGTAAGAAAACAGCTTACTTAACAAATGTGAAAAGATTTGAACAGACACTTCACCAAAAAAGATAGATGTCAATAAGCCCATGGAAAGATGCTTAATATCTTTAGTTATAAGTGAAATGCAAACTTAAATCATAACAAGATGCTTCTACGTACCTGTTAGAATTATTTTTTTAAAAACAGACAGACAATATTGACTCTCAGCAAGGATGTGGAGCAATTGGAACTCTCATACATGGCTGGTGGGAATTCAAAATGGAATAGTCACTTTAGAAAAAATTGAGTTTCTTGTAAAGTTAAACACACACTTACTATATGATTTAGCATTCCCAAGAGAAATGAAATAGATATAGATATACCCAAGAGAAATGAAAACTTTTGTTTGCACAAAAATCTGTACAAAAATGTATATAGTGGTTGTATTCATAGTTGTCAAAAACTGGATAATGCAAATATCCTTCAACTGGTGAATGAATAAACACACTGTAATACATGCATATAATGGAATATTATTCAGCAATATAAAGGAACCACGTACAGATACACACTACAGTGTGGGTGAATCTCAAATGCATTGTGCTAAGTAAAAGCAACCGGTGTCCAAAGGCTACCTAATTTATGATTTCATTTATTTGACCTTCTGGAAAAGGCAAAATGATAGCAACTGAAAACAGATAAGTGGTTGCCAGGAGCTGGGATGGAGAGCAGATTTGATACAAAGTAGCATGAGAAATTCTTTTGGGGTGATGAAACTACCTAAGTAGTGGGAAGCTGTCAAGCTAATGGTTGTGAATCCAAGTTTTCCAAAATTCTAGTTTTTTTCTTGGAAGTTGAGATTTTATCATTGGTAACAAATACTGATTGTTATTTTCCTTAAGGTACAGGCTTCTTTCATTCAAATTTGAAAAAAATTTTGTCATTTATCCAAGACCGAATGAGCATAGTTTGTTAGTCATTCTCTCAAGTAAAACTTGTGTGCAAAATGTGTATTTCCCATTTTGTCACGCATAATTTTTTAAAAATGTGTACTCAGGAGTCCAAATTGAATAGCATTAATAACTTTTTGCTGCTTCATCAAGGACATTCTTAGATGAAACTGGCTTTAAAAAAAAAAAAAAACTACATGTGGAAATGAGGAATACTGTGATTTATATTACAGATTGGTGCCACTGTCTGGATCCATACCAGCAGTTTTACCCGCCATTGCTTTTTTCACTGGCAGTGTAGATGTAAAAACAGTGAAATAAATAATATCTTATTATTAATATTAAAAAAGTGTTCTCAGTGGAATCTCTGAAAAGGATTAAAGGTTTAGTTTTTATTGCTGGTTTTTGATATTTGCTGCTCATGTCGTACGATTATATTTACTTTTTAAGCTATGTCATGGGATGATATTTACTTTTTAAGCTGTCTGTAGAAATATATGTTTCAAAAGTAAACTAAAATAAAATAAGTTGCTATGAATAAAATTGTTCTAAATATTATTTATTCTGCAGTTCGAACACACTCCACCAGGTGGCATCATACCTCTGTTTGTTGCCAACCCTTCCTAAAAACGAAGACACAACTTTTGATAAAGAATTTCTTCTAGAATTGCTGGTAAATATTAATGTTCTCTGAATTTTGCACGTGGTTTTCCCTACTTTTCTGAATCATTCCTAAAGGTGTAAGTTGGTATAGATTTCTTCTGGGCTAAAGATTAGGTAGATACTTACTGGTTTGGGAATTATATTACCATTTGATTTTGTCAGATTTATCTTCTTATCTCTTGAATTTATTTACTCAAATATTGAATCTCTTAAAACTTCTTTATGGCATGAATTCATTCCATTAGCAAGCATTTATGAGTAGCTTCTGTGTTAGATAGTGGATTCAGACATTGGGAATACATAGGTAGCTGACACCATTCCTGTCTTTAAGGAGGTTACCATTTATACACACACACACACAATACATATGAATAAACATATTTATATATGTTTATTTTAGAAGTGATCATTTATGATTTGATCATCACACATTGTATGTGGGTATTGATATTCAGCTGTATACCCCACCAATATGTATAATCAATTATGGTTCAATTAAAAAAAAACTTAATCACCAACACGAAAGTATTAAGAGGTGGAGCTTTTAGGATGAGATTATGTCATGAGGGCAGAAACATTATGAATGGGATTAGCAAGTTTATAAAAGGGCTACAGGAGTTAGCTATCATCCCCTTTTGTGGCCCTGCCTTTCCTCCATGTGAGGACACCGAGGCAGGCGCCATCTATGAAAAATGGGCCCTCACTGAACACCAAACATACTGGTACCTTGATCTTGGACTCCAGAACTGTGAGAAATAAGTTTCTGTTCTTTATAAATTAAAAAATTAAATAATAAAAGTGATCATTTAAACATAGTGCTGTGAATATTGTCATACCTTTATCACTAGAAAATCTCAGGGATGTTCAGAAATATAGGATAAGTTATCACTGACTAAGTGATTTAAGAATTCTAAAGGTTTTCTCTATGCTTTTTGGAAATGAAGGACTTAATTTCTACATTTCTACATAAATACTTTTTAACAGTTTTTTTGTATTAGTTTTAATTAAAGCAATACTTGATTTTATAAATAAAACATAACACAGAGGTATTTGAGGTTAAAATATGGAAATCTTATCTCCCTTGGACTTTCATTCTATTCCCCAGAGGTAAACACTGTTAACGCTTTCACCTGTATCCTTCCAGATTTTTAAAAATTGTGATTTTAATTTATTTGATTTAGTTTAATAATGTAAGTAATATATGAGTATATTTTGTTATAATGATATAGAAATATAGAGATCAAAACTCAAGTCCTTCCAGAATTTTTTATACATTAACATAAAAATACACTCAATATAGGAATCCAGTTTTGTGTGTATTTTTTTAAAACAAATTGTGTCATGTTATATTCTTCTGTAGCTTGCTTTATTTTTCATTTAATATTATGTTTTTGGGTTTAGACCATTTGTGTAGCATGGATGTACCTTATTTTTAACTTCAGAATAATATTTTATAAAGTGGATGAGTATTTAACCATGATGGATATTTAGGTTATTGGCGGTTTTCACTTTTGCAAATAATGATATAATCCTTGTGTATGCTTCTTTGTACCCATATGTGGACATCTAGGAGCAGTGAAGTGAAATTGTTTGATTGAAGCATGTGCTTATTTAAAATGTAAAAGATGCTGCCAAAAGGTATATATTCCCACCAATAATGTATTAAACTATGTCTCTCTAAGCTCTTACCAGGGTTGGATGTTGTCATTCTTCCCATTTTTGCCATTCTGGATTGGCAAAAAAATAATAGCTTGTTTTAATTTATTGTTTCCTGACTGCTGTAAGATTGAGTAGCTTTTAATATGTTTCAGACTTTTTTGTGCCAAAATATATATTGATACATATATACATTCTGCCTGTACATATGGAGCCATATTAGGCACACTGTTTTGTGATTTGTTTTCCAATCTAATACTTTTAATATAGAAAGTAAAATATAGTCCCTCATTGGGCCGACCCTGTGGCTCACTCGGTACTCCCGCTGCGGGTTCGGATCCTATGTAGGGCTGGCTGGTGCGCTCACTGGCTGAGCGCGGTGTGGATGACACCAAGCCAAGGGTTGCGATCCCCTTACCGGTCACAAAGAAAAAAAAAAATACATAGTCCCTCATTGTAGTAAGGAAGATAGTATGCTAGTTTTGGGGGACAGTGACAGGAAACTAATTGAAGCAGATGTTTTAAGCCTAGTGACAGGTGTTTAAGTGCCATTTGGGGAGAAATCCTTGGGAACCGTTTTAAATTAATTCAAGCATAGAAAATACTTTTTTATTGATATATTTACTTGCGTGAATTATATGTCTTGAGTTACCATCGTTGCCTTTCTGCTTGCAAATGAATTTTTATTGTCTCTGACTGACACGTGCTTCCTAAAATTTCCTTGTGCTGTTTTCTGACAATGTAAAATCCCTTGAGTCTAATTTTTGGAATTAATAATAAATCTTTACTATAGAAGAAATGAGGATTTTTTCCCCCCAAGAATGATTCTAATGGAAAATAGATTTGAGTATAAAATTGATCCTATACCTTTTAGGGTCTTATAAGCTAACATTTTATTTTTAAAATTTGGGTAGCTATGCCAAAAGAAAATAATTTTTTAAATTTAGAGTGCTACAACATTATCTGTCATTTCTTCCCTTTTCTAAAGGATTTCCTCAGGCTTTGGATTTTTCTAATATGCAAACTATTATTAAAAAGTTGAAATATAAATATTGTTTAGATATCACAATATCTTTTTTCCTAAAATAATATTATCTTCACTGAAGAGAATGTGACACATTTTTTCAAATGTGTCATTATTTTAGCATTGTTAATTAGGTAACAAGCTTATTTTTATATTTGAATTAGATTACTATAATATTAAGGTACATAGAGGTCACCATGGAAGGCGACACAGAGATCATCTGGTCCATCTTTCGTTTTATAAAGGAAAAGGCTAAGGGCGTGAGATTAAGAAACTTTCCTGATTGTACATCCCTGACTTAGGACTCATATTTTTTTCATTAGTTAATACTAAGTGCTGTGGTTTTTAAACTCTTGGTGCCAGAGACTTCGACACCATTTCACAATATTACCAATGTTTTTATAAGAAACCTGAGAGGTGCCTGGCACTTTATCTGTTTCACTGAAAAGGAAATTTAAGATCAGGAAGGTTGAAGCAACTTGCCCAGCTTTTACATTGCTCATAACTGAAGAGCTGGGATTTCAAGTCAGGTCTGTCTGATTCAAAGCCTGTTATTATTGGTACCTCTTTCATCTCTGATTTATGGAGAAAACGGGAAAGGAAAAAAAGCTCTTGTTAAAGTGCTACAGTAACTGAAAGGCACGAAACTTCTCATCCCTTCTTCATGGGGAATTTCTCCATAAATTACTTTGATTGAAAAAAGATGCTTCTAACTTTCTGCATGAACCACTTTTCTTTCTTTTAGGTATCTCGTCATGAACGTCGAATTTCTCAGATTCAGCAGTTGAACCAGATGCCTTTGTATCCAACTGAGAAAATTATATGGGATGAAAATATTGTCCCAACTGAGTACTATTCTGGGGAAGGTATGGTAAAGATATGCAGGATTCAGGTCTAATATGAAAATTAATTATGTTAACATGAAACTACGTTACATCATATGTAATTAAAAATTACTCTAGTCTACCCTATACATTAGGGTAACTTTCTGGTACCCTGAAGTTCAACTTTACAAGCTAGAAAAGATTTAGTATTTTGAATGCTTAGCATTAAGAATTTTTATTAAGTCTAACTATACCCTAGTATGTGTATCACCTTGTATAAACTATGACTATAAAGCAGTAAGACTGTGTTTTTAAGGAGATCTAATAATGCAGGAACTGTAGCTTTTATTGTGTCACTGTGAGAGACTGTGTTTGGCAGATCTTTATTTTTCAAAGGCTTTTTTTAGAGACTCTTGAAATCTTTGTAGAATCAGGTAATGACCACCAAATAAAGACATTTTCACTAGTTGATAATAAACCCTTAGTTTTGATCCAAAATGGTATTGCCTAGTTTGTTCACCTACCTATTTCACTAGATTTGGTTCTAAGTGCTTTTCACTCATCCTCTGAGGACAAGAATTTGCCACAGTTGAGTATGTGCAAAAGTGCTGTCTGACATATTTTGAAGGCATATTTCAAAAGAAATTTCAGGAAATCATTATTAGAAGAAATGTAGATATTTTAAAGACATCACAAGTACAAGTATTGATACATTTATTTAAAAGAAAAAATGGTTACTTCAGAGTCATATCCTAGACCCATAACTCCAATAAACCCAGTGTACAAAAATTGTGCTAGATTTCAGAATAGGCAGTCTTCATATCTTTTTATGTCCTTACAGTGGTTAATATGTTATTTTCTCATGTCTAGGGGTGCACACTTGGGTGATAAAGCTATAAAGAAATTTGAGATAATGATTTTTATACAAGTCAGGAAATGGTTACTTTCAGGTCGAAGGAAGAAGCTGTAACTAGGAAGGGGCACATGGGAGAGTTCTGGTATGGCCAAAAAGGTTTTAAACTACTTAAGACTGTATTAGTGTTAAGTATCTTCAAATACTTTGAAGAAGCACTGTTTACAAATGAATCACTGATAATGCAGATTACATGAGTTAATAAACTCATCTTTTATTCCCAGTTCTTAATAGATAGCATTTGTTAGCCTGTTTTTAATATCTGTGTGAAAATAAAAATAAGACATTATTGAACATGCCACATTTCAGACATCATTAGGTTCTTAGCAAGTTTGTGGTGCCATTTTTTGTCCATAGAGCAGATGTCTGATTAAAAGAATAATTCAAATATAGATATTATTTTCCTTTTCAGGTTGTCTTGCTCTTCCCAAGTTGAATTTGCAGTTTTTGACTCTTCATGACTACCTCCTAAGGAACTTTAATCTCTTCCGCTTGGAATCAACATATGAAATTAGGCAGGACATCGAGGATAGTGTCAGCAGAATGAAACCATGGTTAGTAAATTGATTCCAGTTGTAATGAAGAGATGCAAACGGTGACTGATATACTTCCATCAGAAACTTTATTAGTATATTTAGAAATAATATACCTGGCATGAAGATGCCCTCCAAGATGGAGATATTTACTCTTTAGGAAATTCTTTAATGTGAATTAAAATATATTGAAAGTGCTAAAATATGTATCTGGGTATTTGGGGGTGGGGCTGGGGGACTGGAGATAAGGGACAAGAAATCATCATGCTCAGGGAGGGAAGGGAGAAATGTAGAGTAGGTTGGACATTAGTAAAAGTGTAAAAAGGAAAGTATAGGGTTTGGCCAGCAGGCCTGTACTAGGCCAGGACAGTTTAAGTCCTGGACGAAGTTTATGAAACTACTCTTATGACTGTTGCCAGTAGTCTCTAAGTGAATCAGAGAGGATGGGGGATGTCTCCAAACATTACACAGAGTGGTACACTGGAAAGTCTTCTCTGGCCCTCTATCCATAGATTACCTTGAAAAGACTAAATCATTAGGATTTACTTTTAGGGCCAGATGAGTAGGTCTGATTATTTGAGGAACTCTTTTGCTTAAATTTGACTCCCCATCTGCTAGTTCATGTCTGGAATTCCTTTAGCTAAGAAAAATCTTTTATTCTAGTTATTGTAGGCAGATTTGCATTTCAAGATTTTTGAAAGTTGATTTTTTTATTCATGACTGACTTTTGGTAAATGCTCTTCATTCACTATTTCACTCTAAGTATAAAATTGATGGAGGTAAGTTATATGTCACAAGTGATTGTAAATGAGTAAAATTAATTCCGTGAAATAGATTTTTATTACGTTATAGTCATACCATATATACATATAAAATTATACTGTGTTTTATGTGAAAAGCTTAACATTTTTAATGTGAACTGATTCAGGTATTTTCCAGACTTCTTTCCTTACTAATTACAGAGAGCTACCATGGACACTGTGATTATGATCTATTTTTTTCACTTCCATATTTTATTTTATACACAGTTTTATTTTTTTAATTATTATGTGAAAAGTTATTCTGGGTGAAACTATAAAACACAACACAAAGTATTTTTGACTTAATAATCAGTTGAGTCAGTAGGCAGGCTAGCACTGTGAAATTTGTATACCCTCTGGCTGATCCTCCCTGCCCACAGCTTTGCTGAAATTATTGCCCATTTTTCAGACCCCGGGGGAGTGCTTGATCGGAAAACTTCCTTACGATTTATTGTTACCTTGAGCTTATGTGCTCAGATTCTAGACCTAATTTTGGCCATTTTATGAACTAGGGATTTATTAACTAGCCAGTTAACAAATAGAATTCACTTATATTTTCCTTAAGCATCAAATACAACAAAAATACTTAGAGTTCTTATGTTCTATTAATAAAGGAATTTTTTTAAATTATGCCATTTTCTAGTAGGAGGAAGAAAATGTCACTTTTTGGAGTTAATTCATTCACAATTGTAATAATAAATTTTCCTAAATTTACATTCTTTTTACGCATCATTGAAAACTATTAAAAATGATGAGATCTAAAAAGGGGCCAGCTTCTTTCTGTCCCATCTATCCTAAAGGTAGAAATGAAGCAGAGGCATTTTTATTCATTACATGATTCTAATATCATGTTTTCATCCTGCTGGAACCACTGAACAGTAATAGGAGAGGGTGTGCTCATAAGAGGCAGAAATCTATACTTTTTAATGCTTCACGTTTCAAGTAGGTTTCATAAGAATAAGGAGTAAGAGGAGTAAATTAGTGGTTGCCTGGGGGTAAGAATTGACTACAATTGGACAAGAGGGATCATTTTTAAGGATGACGGAAATGTTCTAAAATTTGATTGTGATGATGGATACACAACTCTGTAAATTTACTAAGAATCATAGACTTGTACATTTACAGTAAATAAATTTTATGGTATGTAAACTATAGTGCAGTAAAGCCATAAAAAATGGAGAAGGTGATAGGTATTTCACAAGGGCTTAACAAAGTTAGTCTTTTAGAAATTGTCCCAGTACTAATCAATTTGTTGGACTGTAGAATTTTAATTTCTCTCTTTGATGTTATGAAGTTCTACAATTTTTTTGTTGTGACATAAAGCCTTTACATAGGATGTAGTTTATCTCTGTAAGCATGCCATTTTTAGGAGTACTTTCCAATTTTGCAGTGCTGCTGCAGATTTTATGTTACAGATTTCCCATATACACTATTTAATCTAAAAACTAAAGCACTACTTAGACTAACATAAGAGGAAAGAAAGAGTATTTGGATGTTAGTGGTTCTGGTTATTGCAACTAGATTATTTTTTCCTTCAATCCATAAGAACTTCTTTTAAATAATTTAAATACTGTGATCTAAAGGAGGCATTTGTATAGATATAATCATCTGTTTGCTTGTTTTTAATTTTATAAATTATAGCTTGTTCTAAACCGTATTTGAAGCACCTTATAGAAATATTTAAAGTACAGAAGATAAAATATTAATAGTTAATCTATTGATGAAGAGGGGAAAAAGATGAGAATATAAAATAAAACTAAGTAAAGCTGTCCTTCAGAATTGAAGAAGAGATAAAGACAAACAAAAGCTGAGGGAGTTCATCATCACTGAAATACTAAGGGGAGTAAGAAATACTAAGGGGAGTTCTTCAAGCTGAAATGAAAGTACAATAATTAGTAACATGAAAAGACCCCAAACAGATAAAGCAATTTTGATCAAGAAGAACAAAACTAGAGGCATCACACATCGCTATTTCAAATTATATTAGAAAGTTATAATAACCCAAACGGTATGGTACTAGCATAAAAACAGACACACAGAGCAATGGAAGAGAATAGAAAGCCCAGAAATAAATCCACACATACACTATCAACTAATCATTGACACATGTGCAAAGAATACATAATGGGGAAAGGATAGTCTCTTCAGTAAATGGGATTGGGAAAACTAGAGATCTGCATGCAAAAAAATGAAATTGGATTCCTATTTTATACCATACACAAAAATCAACTCAAAAATAGATTAAAGCCTTAAACATAAGACCTGAAACCATGACATGCCTAAAAGAAAACACAGGGGGAAAAGCTCCATGACATTGGTCTTCACAGTGATTTTTTTGGATATGATGCCAAAAGCACAGGCAACAAAAGGAAAAATAAACAAGTGGGGACTACATCAAACTAAAAAGTTTCTGCACAGCAAAGGAAATAACGAAAGGCAACCATCTGAAATGGGAGAAAATATCTGCAAATCATATATCTGATAAAGGGTTAATATCCAAAATATATAATGAACTCATACAACTCAATAGCAAAAAAAACAAATAACCCAATTACAAATGGGCAAAAGACCCGAACGGACAATTTTTCCAAAGAAGATATACAATTGGGAAACAGGTACAGGAAAATGTGTTTATCATCGGGGGAATGCAAATCAAAACCACAGTGAGATAGCAACTCACATTTGTTAGGATGACTGTCATCAAAAAGTCAAAAGATAACAAATGTTGGGGAGGATGTGAGGAAAAGGGAATCCTTGTACACTGTTGGTGGAGATAGTACAGCATTTAGAAAACAGTGTGGAGGTTCCTCAGAAAATTAAAAATAGAACTATCATATGATCCAGTAATTTCACTTCTGGGTATATATCTAAAGGAAATAAAATCCTTGTCCTGATGAGATATCTGTACTCTCATGTTCATGGCAGATTATTTGCAATAGCCAAGATACAGAAACAACCTAAGTGTCTACCAAAGGATGAATGGATAAAGAAAATGTGACAATATGTGTATGTGTATATATATTATTCAGCCTTTAAAAATAAGGAAATCTTTCCTTTTTCAACGGTGTGGATGAACCTGGAGTACATTATGCTAAATGAAGTAAGCCATATACAAAAAGGCAAATACCGATGATCATACATATGGAATCTAAAAACATTGAACTCATAGAAACAGAGTAAAAGTGTGGTTATCAGAGTGGAGGAAGTGGGGAGATTTTGATCAATGTACTAACTTTCAGTTATAAGATTAGTAAGTTCTGGAGACTTAATATATAGCGTAGTGACTATAGTTAATAAGAATGTATTATATACTTGAAATTTGCTAGGGGAGTGGATGTTAAGTGTTCTTACCACACACACACACACACACACACACACACACACACACACACAATGGTAACTGTGATGATGGATGTGTTAATTTAGCTTGATTTTGGTAATGACTTCACAATGTATACATATATCAAAACATCACATTGTATTCCTTAAATATATGTGAGGAGTCTTCAGAAAGTTCATGGAGAGATTCATATTATCTTTCCATTCAGTTTTTTCCATGAACTTGTTGAAGAACCTTGTGCAATTTTTATTTGTCAATTGTACCTCAGTAAAGCTGAAATAAAATAAAACTAAGTATGCTGGATTATTTTTTTCCTTGATAAAATGGCTCAGCTCCAGAATGCTCTTATGTACATAGTTTTATCTTATTTTCTGAGGGAGGTGTATTCCTCTACTTCCCTTTCTTTTCTGGACTACATGTACCTGTTTTGTACTATCATATATACTCCCTATATATTGAGAGTTAGATTTACTGTTTAAGTTTAGAAATAAGGAGTTCTAAAGTTAGGACTGAAATACTAGCTAAACATGAATTTTTACTTACTGGTTTTACTTGTCTAAAAGTTGGGGAAAAGTGGTTGTTTATTTGAGTGATCATGTGTTTCTTTGCTTTTCAGGCAATCTGAGTATGGTGGTGTAGTGTTCGGTGGTTGGGCACGAATGGCCCAGCCCATTGTGGCTTTCACTGTAGTTGAGGTTGCCAAGCCCAACATAGGTGAAAACTGGCCTACTCGAGTTCGTGCGGATGTTACCATCAATCTGAATGTCAGAGATCACATCAAAGATGAATGGGAAGGTAATTTTGTATTTCAAAAAGTGAAGTTACCTTTTGCCTTTTTAGTTTATAGACTTTCACTTAGAGCATTAACAAAGTACTTTTACTAAATGTTATCCTTTTAAATTTTTATTAAACTTTATCCTTGAACTTTTATTTAAATAATGGCAATTATCTTTCTAAATATTAGTAGTAAAAATACCAAGTATCATACAAGAATATTTTAATAAAGGGCATAAAATTGCATGCATATCAAAGTGCTTTGAAAATAGGAGTTTGCAAAGTTGAGAGGAGATCAACTTAAATTTAGTAAGTTAAATATGTATGGATGTGTAGGATCAATATAAAAAGAATAAAAACATTCATTGTTACTAAAGAAAAGGAGAAAACCCACATATAATTTGCACACATATGCAGAGTAAATAAGGAAAATTGGCATTTTCAAAAGATAAAAGCAGCCAAGGTGAAAAGAATAGGGATGCACATACACTTTGGGGAAAATAAAGATACAAAATCAAAATTAGGCAATCCCAAAAGGAATTTTTAGGGGTGTAGTAAAACAAAGAAATAAAAATAATTTATTTTCACTAAAAGGAAAAGAATCAGTGATATCAGTTGTACTCAAGGATATATAATGATTATAGAGAAATTAAATGAGTTATTTCCCCTATTTTTTTTACTAGGAAAGATTTTAGGGAGAAGTGTTCTAGGTCACAATTTAGAGGCAGATGTGTTCAGAGTTACTAAGTGCAATATGTTGGTAACATCTGTGCCAAAGTAGCACATGAGATGATTTTTAATTGGCACTTTCATATTTTTAATCCCAGCTGCCTGAGAGGTCTTACATGCTGTCCTGTTGTGAGAAACAGTAGTGGGTAGATTTTATCTCCTTCTACCTTCTTGGCATGCCAGAAGGGAAAGAATAGTCCCTTACTGGATCAGTTTTCAGAATATTGTTCCCAACACAGCTGTTTATAACGTTAGGGACTATATGATATATTTATTGAAGAATTCTGAGACTGTCCAGCAATGAAGCTGGCCAATGTTTAACAAATGGTTACTGTAGTGAGTATAGTTTGTGACAGACTGTTTTTGTGAATCCTTTTTTTTTCACGAGAGTTCCAATCTGGTGCATTGTACTTCTAGGATAATGTGCGCCTTTATTACTGCTGAGCCTTGAGAAAGACATTAAGTTGCTGGAGAAGGTCTTGTACTTATTAAAAGGATATATTAAACACTGTTTTACACAGTGGGTAATAAAAAGGTAATTAATTGGGTACCTCCAGAAGTAGAATGGTTGGAAATTTAAAAAGACTCTATAGAAATGTATAGATGACAGATGACAGGGCTGCGTTATAGTGTTAAGGGGAAAAAAAGGTGTTTTTTTCAGACACCCCCTTTCTTCTGTTACTTTGGAGACTGCTATCTGAAGGACATGAAATAGTCATCATTTTTTTTTCTTTTTTCTTTTAAATATTGGCCTCTGGTAGAATGAAAAATAGAAAGGGTAAATTTTGATGGGCAAGATAGGGAATAGTAGAGTATTATGGGACAAGTGATTCATATCACGAGGTACAGTGGGGAAAGAAGTGTTTTCTGAGAGGCCAGGGCCAAATTCATCTCCTGTGTTAATCACAAATGGGGTAACCAAATAGAAAAAGGGAACAAAAAATGAGAGAGGTTGTGAACAAACATGAATATTGTCTTATGAAAATAGAGAATAGTTTTGAAGATTTTAAACTAAATGCTATAAAATATTCCTCTTGTCCCTTTGAGAAGGTGTGAAGCTCAGGCCCTTATCTTCTCTATTACCCCAATTTAAAATTAAGGAAACAGAATTAATGAAACTGAAATGCCGATTCTGCTTCAGAAGGCACAGCTAGGATGGGGTGGATACAGATGATTGGAAGGAAAGAGATAGTTGAGCTCATTGTAATGTAGGTTTTTTTTAAATGTAGATCTCAGATATCCCACGGTAAAATGATCTGCTTTAGGAGGGAGCAAGTGGTCATCCCTCACTAATGCCAAAAAGTAATTTCTGCACTGATAACGACTAAATGACTTCTCAAGGCTGCTTTGTCTGTAAGACTTAGATATTTCTAATGAGCTATGCAGGTCAGATGTCATGCAAGCAGTACAACTCAGATAGTAGAGCATTTCCCCTTAGCTCTCATTGCTTCTCCTGCTTCTTTGCATAGAATTTATTGGGAAAGAAATAAAGTCATTATTATGAATCAGATTTATTATTTCTACCTTTACCCACACTTGAACACCACTCCAAATTAAAGCAAACCATAACAGTTTGAGTACAGTAGCCACACACTCACTGCTGATTTGATTTAGTTGTATTTCTTGTTATCAAAGTTGTAAGCAAGCATACTGTTCAAATTTGCATTTATATCATATGATGCCTAACAAAAATGGATCAAAAAAGATGAGAAGATTAAGTGGTGTGACATTACATTCCGTGAGGTCTAATTTTATATTTTGTCTTACGGTTTCTATACTTTTAATAGATCTGGGAAGTCATTTGAGTTCATTATTTGGTCTAATGACTGAGAAGCTATGGACTTTGACACAAGTCTGTTTCTTGACATTCACTAATAAAAAGTTTTACTGTTTGCCAACAGAAACTATATATGTTCATCCGTCTTTCTCAAGATGATATCTGTAAACAGCACTTTATGTCTTAGTGAATTATTCTTGAGTTGACTCGTTTTAGTGAAATATAAGCAGGTTGTCTTTGAAATGACACTGATGGATAGTTTAAACTGATGTTAGAAACCTGCTAAATATGATGTAGATGGATTATATATGCCAGCCGTATTTTTGGTTACTTATTAAGAATGTTAGAAATAAGAATGATGATGAGTATCCAGTTTTGGAGCTGTAGCATGTCTTGGAGGGCTTATTCAGTGATGTATTTGTGGTATAAAAGTTTCTAATTTTAATATAAAGGGGGATTTTCATTTTAATGATTGCTATCACATATTAAATACTAAATATCATAGGGAAACTCATAATTATGTTACAGTACAAATATAATCATTGATCACCCTGATTTTTAAATGTTTTTTATGTCTCTGTTCCAGAGATAAATGTTGAGAATTTGCCAACAAAAGGATGAAAACAGTGAAATTCCAATAAATGAAGATGTCTTTATGTTTCACCAGGTCTTCGTAAGCATGATGTATGCTTTTTAATTACTGTGCGTCCCACAAAACCTTATGGCACTAAGTTTGACCGGAGGAGACCTTTTATTGAGCAGGTTGGCCTGGTTTATGTCAGAGGCTGTGAAATCCAGGGCATGCTGGATGATAAAGGACGTGTCATTGAAGATGGTATGGTGATCAGTATTTTTGAAAGAATTCTCATATGTGTACAGAATAATACATTTCCTTGCCTTTTTCCTTTTTGTTTCTTAGGTGATATTTTTTTAGTTGTTTTACATACTAAATTGACACAAAGGATTATGTATTAAATATGTGTAGGGTACTTACCACACAGTCTTTAGAAATGGGTGATATGATTTCAAAATTCCCATGTTAGGTATTAGAAAGAACTAGATTTTTTGAAATCTTTATTCAAAACTTTCCTTTATACTGCTTACAATACTGTTTTTAAAAACCTCTAAATACCTCTTACAATTGTTCAAGCTTTTTTGTATTCAGTGATATATTTCTTAATTTTTTCTTAAGTTTTACTGTTTTTATTCATTATAGCAGTGATTCTCAATTGAGAATGGTATTACCCTATATTTGGAAATATGTGGTGATATTTAGGTTGTCAAACGACTGGGGTAGTAACAGAGAATGCAAGCCATTGGCATTTGGTGGAGGGGGCCAAGAATTCTAAGCATCTAAACAGAACTGTCTTATAGAAGGAGTTGCCCTGTCTGAGATGCTAGCATCACCCCATTTAAAAACACTGCTTTGCAGGGTTAGTCAGCTCTTTGATTATTTTATGCTTATTACTGATTATCCCTTTGAAATCCTTTCTTCTATTGTCCTGACTTCCTTTATAATGCTTATTATTAAATTATAAATGCATCCATGTTTAGTGCTTATTTTATAATTCAGTTGCTAAACTTCCCTTGAAACTTGAATGAGCTTCTACCACCTGTGATTTCGAGATCACACCATTGCTTACCTGATGATGATTAGGCTATTCATCTCTAGAATAAAAGAAAATAAGAGAAGGGAAAGGAGGATGGGGGGAATAAGCATAAGGCCACATAATGAGACCAAAGTTGCAGTGCCAAGGCTCCCCCCAAAAACAGAGGGAAGGCAAAGGAACAAGAAAAAGCCTCTGGGCTTTCAGCCATTAGTATCCCATATTTCTGTGCATGTGAAATTTCCTTTCATACTGGTGATATTAGGTATGGAATGTAGAAGGATGAGAAGTGTGGTCAACTTCTGTCAAAGTAAGGAATAAGAAAACAGTGTCTTAAATCTTAAAATACATACATTTATTTAACCAGAAAGTATTTATTGAATACTTACTATTTATAAGGCAGAAGTAAGAACTGTGAGTGACTAACAAGAATAATAATAAGTTCATTGACTTCTAAGAGCTATTTTAGTTGAGGACATATACAAATAATTGCAATTCATGGCATTGCATCATAAACATTACATGACTATTGTGGGAAGAAATAGTAAGAATTTAGAGAAAGGAGAAAATACTTTCAGATTCTTGGAAGTTGAAATGGATGAGTGGAAGGCATTGTAGTTGGTGGGGGGGATTGTTGGAGTTAAGTGTGGACAGTTTACTAATCATTTCTAGAAAAGAAATACTGGTAACTGAACTTCGATGTTTGAAAAGTAGGTGTTTCATTTAACAGAGTTTTTCAAAATGTCCAGGACCTGAACCCAGACCCAATCTTAGAGGAGAGTCAAGGACATTTAGAGTGTTTTTGGATCCGAACCAGTATCAACAAGATATGACCAATACTATACAAAATGGAGCAGAAGATGTATATGACACTTTCAATGTAATAATGAGGAGAAAACCAAAGGAAAATAACTTTAAGGTAATTTTTGGCCTATGTAACTAAAAGTACTATGTTGTAATTTAACTTTTAAGACATAAAAGGTATTGGGTAAGAAAAAGATTTGTTCACAAAATAATAATCACTGCTTTTATTTTTATTCTAAATAGTCCTCTTAAATTCGTAACATGTCAGTTAAATTTAAAAACTTAAGGAAATCCATTTGTTAAATCTATTTTGTCTTTTGAGAAGTTTAAAAACTTAAAAATATAAATGAATCCAGGTGTTTTCTAAAGGTCAGCCTCCTTCCTTGCTTTTTGTATATTAGGAACTCAGTTTATGCCCCAGTATCAGATGAAGAAAACTGTTTGCTTACTTATTTATTGGGGCTTCTTTTTTAAACCAAAAGTAGGTGCACTTCTAACTCAGTTTAAGAACACAGATATGGAACCTCTAGGCTCCGATTATGATATAATGTATTTATACTTTACTCATTAGTGGAAAAGAAAGGTTTGGGGGCTGTAGAGTTTTACTTTTATAATAACTGTGGGGAGAAGGGTTCTAGTAATGGAAGGTTTTTAAAAATTATTATTTGAACCAATATTATAAAACTTAAACATTGAGCAGTTCTAACATTTATTTGGTAACATCTAGCTTTTGCAGAAATAGAAAATGCCTTTCTTTTCTCTCTCCCCCAAAGTGCAGTATTTCTTACATGTTCCTATCACTTTATTACCTTTTCTTACCCATTGTGATTAAAAAAAGAAAACCGAAGAAACTTGTCCATCTCACCCTGTTGTTGAAGACAAGAAGGATGGAGGTATCCTTGATTTCTTTTTGTCTCACACCCCACATCCAATCCATCAGTAAGTCTGATTAGCTCACCACCTCTACTTATGCCATGTTCAAGACACCTTCATCTCTCACTTCCCTGCTTCCGTTCTTACCCACTAATCCCCTTATACTCTTCTCTGCATAGTGGCTGAATGATCCTTTTAAAATGTAAATCATAGCTTGGTCCCCCTGTTGAGCATTCTTTAATGGTTTCTCATCACAAAGTTCTTGCTATAATCCAATAGATGCTGTCAGTATCTGTCCTCTGGTTATCTCTCCAGAATCATTTTCTAACACTTTTCCCTTATTCAGTTCTTGCCAGCCACTCTGACCTTTTTGCTATTCTTTAATAATCCAAGACCGCACATGGTGTTTCTTCCACCTAGACAATTTCCCCTGATATTTATGTGGTTTGGTCCCTCACTTTACGTGTGCAATGTCACCTCCTAAGAGAAGCCTTCCCCGGCAGCCTTAGCTAAAGTAGCATCTCCCCTTCTCATCATTCTCTGTCCTATTGTCTTTATTTTTCCTCAAAGCCCTTATCATACCTGATGATTATGCATTTGTTATTTATCTGACTTCCCCATTAGAATGCAAGTCTGTGAGGGCAGGGTCTTTGTTTTGTCTCTCAGCATATCTCTAGCACCTAGAATTGTGCCTAGTATATAATATGTGCTTAATAAATACCTATCGAGTGAATGAAGGATGGAGAAATCTAAGAGTCTCCAAGTTTTGCTGTACCTAGGACAGTCGTACATTTAATCAGTTTTCAGTAAATGAATCTCAGTCATGTCACTAAAAACTAAAAAAAAAATTTTTATGTTCATTTTTTGACCATTTTATTTAGTACCTATGGTGAGTCTGATTTTGTTCTAAGTTACGTGGAGCTTATAAAGATGAATCAGACACAGCTTAAACCTTTAGGGAGCTTATACCACTAACATGGGAAGTTAGAAATGTAAACAAAAAACTACCATGAAAGCTTAGAAGGTGCCACAAGCCATAAGAAGGGTGCAGATAAAATTGTCATGGAAGTTCAAAGGAGGTATTCCGGTTCTGTTCCAAGGAAGAGGGGGAATGATTAACTTGCCTGTGTTTGGGAAAGAAAGAATGCTCTTTTGGTGTTTTTGATGTTTCATATGTACCTGGGCAGCATCCCTCATTTGTTTCCTTCTCTCTTTTCCAATTCATACAGCCTGTCCTAATCTGGATACTTTACTTCTTGCCTGGACAGTTGCAATAGCCTCCTCTTTCTCTATTCTTAGTCTCCTTAAAGAGTCACCTGTTTTTGATACATTTCCTCCTACTGAAATAACACTGACCATTTTACTCTGCTTCTCAAAACATTTCTGTGACTTTCCATTAATGATGAAATAATTCAAAGCTCCTTCACAAATCCTTTCCTTGAGCTAAATTAAAATGCCACTTTCCTAATGTTAAAAGTCTCCCTGTGTCCATCTCTCATCTACAGTGGACTGTGTTCCCATTTTATTTAGTAATATTCTTCGCTGTTTGCCACATTCTGCTGTAGTTAAGGACATATTTTATTTCCCGCTAGAATTATAATTTCCTTAGTGAGTAGAGCCCTCATCTTATTTATCATTGTTGTGTGAACCTACTCATTTATCTGACTATTCATCCATTTGCTTTTCCTATATATTAACTGTTCTAGATTCTTGCTTTTGTGGAAATTATTTTTTAGTGGGGATTAAACAAATGATAAGCAAATAACCAAGTACCTGACCAAGAGAAGTTCAGGTAGTGGTAAATGGAAGAACATAAAATAAGACAATTGATTAAGAGTATGATTAACATATACTATCCTGTTATTTTCAAAAGTGAGATTATATAGCATTTATTTAAAAAATGGATGATTTGCTTATTTATTTTTTGAAATTAATAGCCTAGCCTCCTAATTCCATATGGGGGATAGATCACTTTGTTGAAATGTTTTTTGGAAAGTCTAAGAATTTGCCTTGGCTTTTGGTAATTACTTTTGATGTTGTATATGTGTTAACTACTATAGTGATCATTTATCATTGTCCTGATTCTTTCATTCTGAAATTTTGTTTGATATTTTCTACATTTTTATCATGTTAACTATTTTTTATTTCTCACAATGGTAATTTTAATATTTCTGACTTGTTATATTGTTATAGGCATCGGGAGAAAATCACCCTTTGAGACTGATGTAGAAAAAGAGAAAAAGATTTTATTTTCCAACGGCTGGGACCACACCAGCCAATTCAGGGTGTGGCAGGGGGTCACCTTTGTTCTCAGTTTTTAAAGCTGCAGGTTTTTAAAGCTACAAGCGCGGCAACTCTGTCCCGATCCCCCGCACTGGGAGTTAGTAACCACTGCAAGCAAGCTAACAGTACATAAGCTAATTTTGCAGTTAGTGGAGCGCCTCCCATCCCATCCCCACTTTCCCACCTAACTTTTACACAATGGAAGGGCTATCTTAAGTGACGTCGGTCCTGCTCTAGGAAAGAGGGCATTACTTCAATATGTTTCACAATTGAGGCATATACTCATGTGCTTCTGGTTGTATGTGGTCTTAGCATTGAAGAACTATGGAATATAAAGAGGGAAAAACTGCAGGAGTTTCTAAGAGGAAGCATTTTATTTAAGGGTTCATTCGGTAATGTTTTCTTGTGTTGTGTCAACCTGAGTCTGATTTTCATCCTACTCAACAGGAGTCAAGTGCTAAACTCATTTATGTCATTCGGTCTAAATGAACTCTTAATGGATAAACTGTTCTTGCTAAGTTTGGTCTTTTGTTTAGCTCAGTGTATGGTATCAGTTGAAAATATAGCTGTTGATTCAGTCTAGCCAAGCACCTGTCAGCAGAAAATAGCTTCTTGCCCTGAAACACTCGGGAATTCTGGATTACTGCAGCCAGATCTGCATTCCAGTGAGGTGCAAGTGTTTGAGATGTCTTATTGACACAATTCTTTTCTGTTCTTTTACGACAGGCTGTGCTGGAGACTATTCGGAACCTGATGAATACCGATTGTGTGGTACCTGACTGGCTGCACGATATCATTTTAGGTTATGGGGACCCAAGTAGTGCACATTATTCAAAAATGCCCAATCAGATTGCCACCCTCGATTTCAATGATACATTTCTCTCCATTGAGCATTTAAAAGCCAGCTTTCCTGGTCATAATGTAAAAGTAACTGTGGATGACCCAGCTCTACAGATACCCCCTTTCAGGTAAAGTCAGAATTGGATACACTCCTTTCAAGCATTCTGTAGACCATCTGTGTTAGGCTATCAGGACTGTTAGCTAAAGTGAGTTTTGAGTATTATATCTGGGTTTTGTTTTGGCAGTTCCTACCTTCACCATATAATCACTGGGATAAGTTTATTATATTTGAACCTATTTCTAATTGTTAGTGCAGAAGCTATTTTAAGACCACAATAAAAATAGCCTCATGTCTTATAAGGGATCAGTAAATGCTTGTTATCTGAAGAGAACTATGTAAATATGTATAGTATTTGACTGAAAAAAAATGTCTTTGCATCTTATGCGTATTTTCTAGTTACTACACACAGCCATGTGATGTTGAACTCTCATTTTTAGGAAAAAATTCTTTTTGTCTTTTAACCTTGTTTGTTTTCACAAATTTTAAATATTTCCAATATAGTTATATTTAATATTAAATGAGTTTTGATTTTAAATTTTGTGTAGAAATAGAACATAAGTACCTAAAGTAACTGATTGCTTTTCCCTGAATTTCTTCATGTGGATTAGAGGCAAAGCACTCAGTATACCTGTGAGTGGTAGCCCAAGACTTACTTTCTTAGCTGGAAATTATTAGGACACACAGCTTTCAATTGACTGTTAAATATCAATACTAGTATAATAATTCTGCATATTTTTAAAAAGTCCTTTATAACATCCAAACTTCCTCCATACTTTCCTAATCCTCTTAGTGGCAAAATTATTCTTCTAGTCCCCCCATCTTGAAATATCAGCATTAGTTTTTAATCTTTTCACTCCCATAACTCCTACCATTATCTCATAGATTCTGCCTTAAGAGTATTTTTTTCATATGTCATTCCTGACTGCTACCTCTCTATGCCCTCAATAGTCTTCTTGATGGCAGTGTCTTTCCTCACTTTCCTCTGTCTCCTCAGTTGAACTCACTACACACATGCCTTACTGCTAGAACCATTCACTCCCTAGCTGAAAAGCTGATTGCTCCTGTTGCTTACCAAAATAAGAGCTGACCTCTTAGCTTCTTTTGTTCTTAGCATTTGGGAGGTATTTTCCATATTTTTAGAGTGTGAAGGAAATCTAGATAAAGTACACATAGAGAATTAATTTTTTGTTTAATTTTTAAGGAATTCGTTGACTTCCCTCAGGTATCTATGGGAGTCACCTCCTAACCCCAGGCTAAGAATCTCTGCCTTAAAGCTTGATGTTCTAGAAGTGTCATAACAAGGCTCCAATTTGTCTTTTTAGCTTTATTTTTCTCTATTGTAGCCTACTTTTCAGAAAAACTAGGCTGCTTGGTCTCTGCTGTTGCTTCTTTATTCCAGAAATGTCTCTCTTCCCATCCTTCAATGTCTAAATTCTTCAAGATTTATCTTATATGCCACCTGTCCCATGAAGTCTTTTCTGATTAAATGAAGGACAGTGAATAAAGCACTTTACAGTGTATATGACATAAGTTTTTAATGGTTCTTTGATTCTCCTTACTTAGATGACTTTTTCTAATCTGAACGCCATTACCACCCATTTTAGTGCTTGTAAATCTGCTTTTTTCAGAGTTTAGTGCAGATAATGAGTTCCTTTCGGCTGGAAATGTTTCTTACTCATCTGCTTATCCTCCATACAGTGTCATGCACAAGATAGATGCTTAGTAAATCCTTATTAATTGTAAAAATGAACAAAAGTTTTGGTCTTGCAGGATAACTTTTCCAGTAAGAAGTGGAAAAGGGAAGAAAAGGAAAGATGCAGATGGGGAAGATGAAGACACCGAAGAGGCAAAAACCTTAGTTGTTGAACCTCATGTTATTCCTAATAGGGGTCCTTATCCTTATAATCAACCTAAACGGTAATTTTACTGCTTATTCTAATTATAATAATGAATTATAGTTTGCCATTTCAAATAGGTTAGTATGTTGTAAAATTTTCTGATTCTTTTAAAACCCAAGGAAACTTCTATTTCTGAGCTCTCTTTCCTTTTATTCTGTTAGTTGGTTGAATAGCTCAGACACTTTAGGACATTCTGTGGTCAGGATATTTCAAAAAGAAACATTTTCAAGTACTATGAGAAATAAATGTTAGAGGGCTACCTTCATTTGAGCACAGGGTTCTTACTTCACAACCCCATGTTACATGTGGCAATAGCCATCATGTATGTGTGCCTTAACTAATGAAGTGGCATTATTTTTGGTATTAGATTGGGAACTAAAACTGGCAGTCTGAATGAAGTCTGAGATGGGCTAAGTGTATTAAAAAATTACGGTAGTCTTTCTACAAGATTCGCTTCATTTTAGTTGTCTTTGTAGAGGTGAAGGGAGTCATTCAGAAGAGATTGAGGGAACAGGGGCAAATATAGAGCAGAAGTTTAAACCTCTGATCATTGTAGTCTAGATTTTTACTAAATGTCACTTATCTGTGTTTTTTAACCAACTTTTTATTTCCTCTTTTATTTGCAGTAATACAATTCAGTTCACTCATACACAGATAGAGGCCATTCGTGCTGGGATGCAGCCTGGGCTAACTATGGTAAGAGAATTATTGTTACACGAGTTCTTACATGGATTAAGACTAGAAGTAAGCACCAGATTTTTAGTTTGTTCTCGATGAAGCACAAAAACTCAGCTGAATTTAAGTATTTATAAGTAATTGTAACATCTTATACATAGAGATTTCGCTGTTCATTTCAGTGTTTATTACAACATGGACATGCCCATTTGTTTTGTATTACCTGTAGCCACTTTTGTGTTACAACAGCAAAGTTAAGTTCAGCCGTCCCTTGGTATCTGTAGGGGATTGGTTCTAGGATGCCCTGTAGATATGAAAATTCACAGATGCTCAAGTCCTGCAGTTGGCCTGGTAGAACCCACAGATGTGAAAAATCAGCCCTTCATTTCTGTGGGTTCTACATCCTGCAAATACTGTATTTTCCGTCCTCAATTGGTTGAATCCATGGATACAGAACCTATGAATAGAGAGGGCCAACTATGTATTGAAAAAATTCATGTATAAGTGGACCTATGCAGTTTAAACCCATGTTGTTCAAGGGTCAACTGTACTTGCAACAGAGATTATAGAGCCTGCATAGCCTAAAGTGTTTACTGCCTTTACAGAAAAAGTCTGCTGACAACTTTTTTAGAAGCATGTTTAATTTCTAAGGAAGTATTTGGAGATTTTCCTGCTATCTTTCAGTTACTGATTTCTGGCCTGAGTCCATTATGGGCAGAGAACATACTTTGTATGATTTCAATTTTTTGTTTTTTGCTTTTTTAATTTGTTAAGATTTGTCTTATGGCTGAGAGTATTACCTGTCTTGATGAATATCTCACTTGAAAAGAACGTGTATTCTGTTGTTTTGGAGTGGAGTGTCCTATGAATGTCAATAAGATCCATTTGGTTGATGGTATTGTTCAATTCTTCTCTATCCTTGCTGATTTTCTGTTTATTCTTTCTGTTGATTACTGAGAGAGGAATGTTGAAGTCTGCAGCTATATTTATGAATTTGTCTATTCCTCCTTTTAATTCCATCTATTTTTGCTTAATATATTTCAAAGTTTTGTGAATGGTTCCTGTACCTTCAGGGTTATTATGCTGTTTTGGTGAATTGGCCCTTTATTATTATGTAATGTCTCTTTTCATCACTGGCAATTTTCTTGGCTCTGAAATGTACTTTGTGTAATATAAAAATAGCTACTGCAGCTTTCTTTTGATTACTGTTTGCATAACTTTTTTTTTTTTTTCATCGTTTTACTTCTGACCTACCTATCATATGTGAAGTGAGTTTCTTGTAAACAGCATGTACTTGGGGCATGTTGTTTTACCCAATCTGACAGCCTATGTCTTTTAATTTGTGTGTTTAGAACATTTAGATTTAATGTAATTATTGATATGTTTGGATTTAGGCCTACCATTTTAAATTTGTTTTCCGATTGTTCCCTTTATTTTGTGTTCCCCTTTTCCTCTTTCCTGCCCTCTGTTGGGTTATTTTAATAGCTTTTAGTGTGCTATTATTATTTAAAATGTTGTCTGATTATGTTTCTTGTGTGGTGTTTTCTTAGTGGCTGCTCTAGGAGTTTTCAACATGCACACTTTTCACAGCCTACCTAGAATCAGTATTTTGTCACTTTGGGTTGAATGGAGGGTCCTTACTCCCATACAGATACCTCTGCCTTCCTTTTTTATGTTGTGCTTGTCTTATTTCTTACATCTAAATACATTGAAGATACTATCAGGCAGTATTAGAATTTTTGCTTTCAACTGTCAACATGTTTTAAAGGACTGAAGAGGAAAAGAATAGTTTATTATTATACTCACCATTTATCCTTAATTTCTTTTTTTTTTCTGACTGGTAAGGGGATCGCAACCCCCAGCAAGGTGTTGTCTGCACCACGCTCAGCCAGTGAGCGCACCGGCCGTCCCTATATAGGATCCAAACCCGCGGCCTTGGTGCTACCAGCACCGCACTCTCCTGAGTGAGCCACGGTATCCTTAATTTCTGATATTCTGAGTTTCCTCTGGTATCATTTCTGTCTGAAGATCTTTTACCATTTTGTAGAACAGGTCTGCTAGCAATGAGTTACCTTTTTTTTTTTTTATGTGACCTTGAAATTCACCTTCGTTCTTAACAGATATTTTCTCTGGACATAGAATCTGAGTTGCAGTTCTTTCCTTTCAGCACTTTTAAAATGTTACTGCACTTGCTTCTGCTCATGTTTTCTGATGAGAGATCTAGTTATTTGAACCATCCTTTTGCTATATATAATGTATTATTTTTCTCTGGTTGCTATCAAGATTTTTTCTTTTAGTTTTTAGCTATTTAATTGTTGTGTGTCTGGGCTTAAATTTCTTTGGGGTTATTCTGTTTCAGGTTTGCTGAGCTTCTTGAATCTGTAGATTTATGCCTATTGCCATATTTGGGAAATTTTCAGCCATGATTTCTTCAAATTTTTTTCCTGTATTGTGCATGTTTCCCTCTCCTTCTAGGAATTCAGTTACATCATTTTAGGTCTTTTAGTATTGTCCCAGAGATTCATTAGTCTCTATTTTTCTCAGTCTCTTTGTTTTGTTATTCAGATTGCATAATTTCTACTGATCTATCTTCAAGTCCACTGACTCTTCCTCTGTTCTGTCCATTCTGTTATAGAAACCTTTCAGTGAATTTTTCTATTTGTTATTTTATCTTTCAGTTTTAGAATTTCCATTTTCTAACAATGTGATAACTTAGTAGTTTGCTGTGTGTTCACCTTCTTTTTAGGTTGTGGGCCCACCTGGTACAGGAAAAACAGATGTGGCAGTCCAAATCATATCCAACATCTATCACAATTTCCCAGAGCAGAGGACTCTAATTGTTACTCATTCCAATCAGGTAAATTACTTTGTGTAGATGTGTTCATGCATGTTGGGGGTGGGGGGGAAGCAAGGAGCAGGGGATGCATGAAAACAAAATGTAGACAATTTCTGCTTGTTTGAAAACCTGATCATAGGTTTCACAGAATACTAGGAAAAGCTGATTAGTATAGTATTTGCTATTAAGTTATTCTTGGATTATCACTGCTCATGACTAGACTACTTTGAGCGATAAATAAAAACAATCTCTAATTTCTACTAGAAGGAGTGAAAATGTGGAAAAGTTAAGAATATTTGTATATGTGGTCAGATATTTAGATTAAATTAAATTGCCTTTTTTTTTTTCTTCTTACATACTAAGCTAGAGCTTTTACTTTAGGATTGAAAGCCTTAATTAACCCTTTCTATAGTAGCATTTTTCTTCATTTACTAGAATGAATATTCCTAAAAGACTACGGTCTAAGGTATATTAATACTGGGTTGAATTTAAAATCCTTGTGATATGTACATGTGAATATATATTACATGGGAGTATGATTTGTGCTGTGTTAGTCATTCTGAAGCTGTCAGAAATGAGGGGGAAAAAAGTAATAATTATTAGCTCTGGTATAAAATATGACAGGTAGCTCTCAGAATATCCTGAAACACATTATGAAACTTGCATGGTAGTCTAAACCTCTGAAATTATTTTCTCAGAGTATATATATTAACAATGGTGACATTAGTTGACCAGTCCTTAGAAGAGACTTTACAAAGGAGCAGTGGGGTTTTGGAGTGCTAAGTGTCAGTTATTC
This sequence comes from Cynocephalus volans, assembly GCF_027409185.1. Lineage (NCBI taxonomy): Eukaryota > Metazoa > Chordata > Mammalia > Dermoptera > Cynocephalidae > Cynocephalus > Cynocephalus volans. Next base: position 101,861,583 of record NC_084462.1, read on the forward strand.
TCTTGTTAATCAATTTTTTTTTTTTTTTTTTTTTTTTTTTTTTAAGCAGCTGGGCTGGTACAGGGATTGAACCCTGGACCTTGGTGTTATCATCACCATGCTCACTGGCCTGCCCTTGTTCGTCAACTTTAAATCTACAAGCTTTTTAAAGTAATGCTATCTAGTTCATTCATCTGTCATGTTTTTATAATACTTTTGAAGTTTGTAAATAATGGTGGCCTGTTGTACAATATACTGAATTTGGGCAGGGGAGTTGACTTGGAATGGTGGTTGATTTGGACGTTGTCTCGATAAAGGAAACAAAAAAAATACTGTGTTAAAACAACATGTGAAGTATTCTTTGTTCATTCTAAGAATTTACAAACAGTTATAATTATTATAACTAAATTTTATTAAACAGAAGAAAAAACTGTATCTACTTGTAAATTCTAAGTTTACTAAGTTTTCTCATACCTTGATACAACTTACTACAGTATTCTGTACTTGTGATACTTATGATTGATATAGCACAATCCTAGAGAAGGTTATTTTGCAAAAATAGCCAAATAATTCATTGCAGGCTAAAGGGCCTTTCTTGGTCCTTTGAAATTTAAATCATCCTCCTTGATGTCCATCAAGTGTTGATTTTTTTTTTCCCTTCAATTGTTAATTGTTTTGTTTGCTAGCTCTTCATTTGCATATGTAATTCAAGCAGTTATCCAGCATCACTCTAATTCACAATGAAATCTTGTAGTTTTTTCTGAGATTGTGATGTGTGGGTGGTTTTTGCTCTGCAAATCTGTGTTTCCTGAGTTTGGATAGTGAGTAATGCAATGTAGTCTGATCTGTTGAGCCCTGAATTTTGGATGATAAGTATTAAGAATTTGGATAGTGGGAGATTTTTCTGAAAATTCACGTTAAATCTCTTCAGTTTATGAGCTCTAATTGATAGAATTTTGATGATAAAGGATATCTTTATTTACGTTATATAGCCTGGATATTTATGAGACTGGATGTTGACTTGATGGGCAGGGTTGAACTAGTGATAAATGAGGAGAGATTTTTTGAATGGGGGCTAATTTTTAAATGAGGTCTTTTTTACTGTATCTTTCCATACTTTGAAGCTTTTGCTTTTCTGCAAGACCTTGGAACTGCACAGGTTCAGGTAATGAATACTAGAATTTGAGGAACCCTAAATATGAACATTTCATAGGTGGAAAAGAGTGACTTCTAAATGGCTTTCATCAGAATAGTTGGCAATAAATGAGCGTTCTGCTCATTGCATAGAGTACGTTAGACTTTCAGCCTAAGATTTGAATGATCACTTTACCTTTCTACTCTTTGGTTCTCTTAACGTATTCTACCTATACACTCACTGCCTTTTTACTGTTTTTCTTCAACTGCAAAATTTTTTCAGTTCTCTTCAACCCATAGAAATGCTGTTCAATAAAATGAAACTCAGTGTGGATGTTTTTTAGGATTGTTATGATTTAGCAGAAATAACACCTGAGCTAGCCTTTCTCTTTTTATAAATTAGAACCAGAGTAGTTCTAATGGTAGGTAGTTTTTATGGTTTCCAGTTACTTATTTGGCCAAGTATACGTAGATGGCAAGATTAGAAATCAGTAAATATACTATTTTGTTTAAATTATAAATGGCCTAATATAAGACTTATTTCCTTATGTTTCAAATTTGAATTCTTATCTAATTGTGCAATGCTTATTCTGTCCTATCCTTCTAAATATTAGTTTTTGTTATTTTTAACGGTGCCTGCTGATTCATAGAAACTCATCATCACCCTTTTTGTTTTATTCTCTAGGCACTGAACCAGTTGTTTGAGAAAATTATGGCATTAGACATTGACGAGCGCCACCTATTGCGTCTTGGTCATGGAGAAGAAGAGCTGGAGACAGAGAAAGATTTCAGCAGGTGAGCAAGTGGAAGTGAATTTCGAGACAGTTTACAAAAGAGTTTTTACTTTCTCTTTTTCTTAATTAAAGAAACACTAGGTGAAGAGAGCAATGACTGATCAAATTTAATCCTGAAATTTCTAGTGTAACCTGTTTATACTATGTGTTGACCTGATAGTCTGGTCATGATCTCCCTCAGCTCCAAATCTGTGTGTTAATGCCATTTTTCCTCAAGTATACAATTATTTTGATGAAGAGAATTATTTTGTTCATCTTTTTAAAATTGCAGATTGCTGTTTGCTTTCTATTTATTGAGGTAATTTGTAATGTTGGCAATTCAAAACTGCAAATTTAGGTGACTCCTTTCTCACAATGAGAGACGCCTGATTTGGGCAATCACTCAGTCAGGAGAGACCCTCCCAAGGAACAACGAGACCACGGCTTCGGATGCAATTAGCAAGAGGTTTTATTGAATACACGGGTACCCGGGCGGCTCAGTCTCTCGGTGGACTGGCGCGCCGAGTAGAGTTTTTGAGCTTGTTTTATAGCAAAAAGCGCGGGTACAGAAGCGAGAAGCAAGGTAATTGGTCGGTTTAAACAAGGCCAGGGGTGGGCTCCGGTCATGTGGGAGTTCTTGAAACAGTTGAAGGGCGCCCTGGAAACTGCTCTGGGAGGCCTAGTGCAAGCTGATAACAGAAGCTGAAAGAAGCGAGTTAATCACTTAGGGACAGCAAAAACTTTCACAGGGCGGTTTCTTCCTTAGGTTGTCTAGATACATCCAGATACAGCTCTTGGTGTTATCAGTCAGAGACAGCATAGGTGGGAAACAGCAAAGGCAGGCAGAACTTAAAATTTTTCTAAGTACAGCACAATTTTTAACCTTCAATTTTCACCACAGGTGTTGGGGGGGCTTTTAAACAAGAACACTTTTCAAACAGTAAAAATGGCATAAGCTAAATCAGTCTACCTCGCACACCCCTTTATGAATTTCTTGGCCTTGCGGAATGGCGTTACTGCGGCTAGCTTGGAAAACACTTCTTTCATTCCCCCATTTCTCTTGTGGGAAGCTCTAATCTTAGAGCGAATTTAGAGGTTGTCTTCGTTGTCTAGGGTCTGATACTTTTGTCTAAGGACCAGAATTTTTACTGCACTTACCCTGTCATTGATGAACTGGACTAACCTATTGATGATGCAGGGCCCGAGGGTGAACAACAGAAGGAGGAGCAATAGGGGCCCGGCGATGGTTGATAGGAGGGTAGTGAACCAAGGGGAGCTATTGAACCACCCTTCATACCAGTTTTGGTTTTTCTGGCGCTCCATCTGTCTTTTATCTAGTCTCTCTTTGAGTTTTCTCATGGAGTCTCGCACTACACCTGAGTGGTCTACATAAAAACAGCACTCTTCTTTTAGGGCCGCGCAGAGGCCTCCTTCTTTTAGAAACAGTAGGTCAAGGCCTCTTCTATTTTGGAGTACTACCTCCGATAGGGAAGTCAGCGAGTCCTCCAGCTTGCTGATTGAGTCCTGGAGGACCCGGAGGTCAGTATCCATGGCGGTCTGGAGGCTGGTTAGGCCTTGTTGGAGGTCTATGGGCCCTTTAACTAGGGCGGATGCGCCAGTACCTATACCTGCTGCGACCCCCAACCCCAGAAGAACAGCTAGGGTAAGTGAGACAGGCTCTCTTTTAACCCTGGGGTGAGGATCGTCATAGGCCTGCAACAAAGTTTCTTCAGAATGGTAATAGATGCGAGGGACCAGCTGGATCAGGATACAGAAATCTTTAGACTGATTAAAAACTGAGGTGGAGAGGCAGGGGGTGAGGCCGGTGCTGCAGGCCCACCAGCTATGGTTGGTGGGGAGCAGGTACTGATGGTTCGTGGAGGAGTTGATGGGTAGGGTCTGATTGCAAAGATGCTGATGGGTAGAGGGCACCTTTCCTATGCACGACCCGTGTCCTGAGACCTCAGTGAGGGTAAGCTTTCCTTGGCTCCCCCAGCGGCACTGGGTATAGTTGGAGGTATAAGTGAAGGCCCCTCCTAAGGAGGCAACTCCTTCATAATAAGGGGGACCCAAGGCCAAACAGAGCCAGCAAGACTTCGTGGCGTCTGGGTCGGTAGCATTTAAGGCTAGGAAGGCCCCCCTCACAAGGCCAAAGAGTCTGTCGCCCGTGGTTGGAGACAGAGTGTTCAGGACAACACTTTCCTCCAGTACCGTGGGGACTTGGCTAGGAGCCGCCGAGGGTTGAGAGATGGGCGGCGCTTCCCTCGTTGGGGAAGGGGGGTTTTTGTTAGGGGGTCCTTGTTTCGCAAGGACGGAGTTGGGGCCCACTGTCTCAGCTGGCTTGCTGGTGATCTCTAACCGAATGGTCAACTGTACGCCTGGATATCCAGACACATAGAATCCCAATCCCCAGGTTTTTCCTATTATCCACTCTTTGGATTGCCGTCCTTGTTCTGTGAAATTTATTTTAAGGGGGTTACACCAGCCGGTTTTTTCACAGGTTGCCAGTAGGGCACCCCATGATCGCTCTGTGCCATTCCATTTTACAGTTATGAGGTCCCAGGAGGACGTAGGTTGCCAATAAACAGTCCCCGTGGTTTCACAACTCCATTCTTTACAATACAGGGATTCTAGCCCTCCACACCTTCTAGCTTCTGAACGGGACCGGCCATCCCGGGGACACACGTAGAAGGTGGAACTTGCCATTCTGGTCCTAGCCTTAGGGTAGCTGCATCCTATGGCTCCCCAGGTGATCTGTCTATAAGCGCTCTCATAGTTTGAGTCAGGGGGTCTGACTCTCTTAGAGGTTGATACATCGGTTTCTGGGATATCCCAGGACTCAAGACCGGCCGCCAGGGCACATACATCAGGTGTAAGAATGGGCCACCAAGTCCAAGGGGGCTGGACTTTCTCTGTCTTCCAGACAACGTTCCCAGTTTGGGACAGTACCTGCCAGGTGAGGGTCACAGGCTGGTGAGGGTTTTCACTCCAACTCGTTCTGCCGCCGCCGAAAACGCAGCTTAAGAGGATGATCAGTCTTTTCCAGCTCCCAAGACTCATCTGGTGCCGAGGGTGGTGCAGGCTTGAGGTGAGAAGCATGGACCCAGGCAGCAATACCGTCGACTTTTACTGCGGTCGGAGTGGTCAGCAACACCAGGTACGGGCCTTTCCACCGAGGCTCAAGGCTGCTGGGTCGGTGGCGTCTGACAAGCACTCGGTCTCCGACCTGGAACGGGTGGGGGATTGTCACGGTACCGGGCTTGTACACCTCCTTGATCTGGTCCCAGATCTGGGTCTTCACAACTTCTAAAGCCTTTAAATGAGTAAATAAGACAGGGAGAAAATTATCATCGGGACTCAATGTCCCTCCAGACTCGAGTATGGGGGGCGGTCCCCCATAGAGAATTTCATAAGGAGTTAGACCAAACTGGCCAGGGGTATTCCTGGCTCTGAGCAGCGCTAAGGGAAGGAGGGCCACCCAGTCTTTTCCACCGGTCTCTAAGGCTAATTTGGTTAAGGTCTCTTTGATTGTCCTGTTCATTCTTTCTACCTGACCTGAGCTCTGGGGTCTATACGCACAGTGTAACTTCCAATTTATCCCCAGTTGAGTGGCCAGTCCCTGACTTATCTGAGCAACAAAGGCTGGGCCATTGTCTGACCCGAGTACCTTAGGGATCCCGAAGCGGGGTAGAATTTCCTCTAATATCTTTTTGCAGACGGTCAGGGCCGTTTCAGTTTTGGTAGGAAAAGCTTCTACCCATCCGGAAAAAGTGTCTACGAATACCAGCAGATACCTGTTTCCATACCGGCCAGGCTTTACCTCTGTGAAGTCTACCTCCCAGTACACGCCGGGTCGATCTCCTCGTTGTCTCTTTCCGATCTCTCGGTAGGTTGGGACCGCATTAGTCATGACACAAGCCTGACACCGACTGGTGACCTCGCGAACTACAGACTGGAGGTTCGGGATGAGGAGGCTGGTGCGGTTTACTAATTGGAGAAGCTTTTCTGGTCCTAAGTGTGTCAACTGATGCAACCGCTGAATAAATTCTTTCCCCCGGTCAGGGGTGAGCTCTCTTGGCTCGGCCTTAACCTGGGCGGGTTCGATTAGCTCTTGAGGTTTTGTAGTTTCTGCCAGCACTCTGGTCGACAGGGCGGCTTGTTTTGCAGCCTCGTCGGCCCTCCGGTTCCCGGTGGCCACAGGGTCATTTCCCCTCTGGTGGCCGGGGCAGTGGATAATGGCGACCCGCTTAGGGAGGTGAATGGCCTCTAGCAGGGCCAAAATTTCTTCCTTGTTTTTAATGTCTTTTCCCGCAGAAGTGAGCAACCCCCTCTGTCTATATATTGCCCCATGAATGTGAGCAGTGGCAAAAGCATACCTGCTGTCGGTGTAGATGTTGATGTTTTTTCCTTCGGCCAGGCGTAATGCCTGCGTCAAAGCCACTAGTTCGGCCTTCTGGGCTGACGTACCTTCTGGCAGGCTGCTTGTCCACACCGTCCGCTTGCCATCTACGATGGCGGCCCCTGCTCTCCGTTTACCCTCCGCGATGAAACTGCTACCGTCCGTATACCAGGCTGGCACCCCGGGCAATGGCTGGTCCTTCAGGTCTCGTCGAGTTCCAGTTTCTTCGGCGAGGATCTCTGAGCACCTGTGTACTGGGGTGGCTTCCGACTCGACTGGTAGGAGGGTAGCTGGGTTCAGGACGGCAGGGGGTGCAAACGATATCCTTTCATTTAGCAGCAGGCTCTGGTAATGAGTCATCCTGGCATTGGTCATCCACCGGTCGGGGGGCTGCCGCACAATGCTTTCGAGGCTATGGGAAGCAATCACAGTCACATTCTGTCCCAAGGTTAACTTATCAGCGTCCTTGAGAAGGAGTGCCACGGCTGCAACCGCTTTCAGGCAGGTTGGCCACCCGCTAGCCACCGGATCCAATTTTTTTGATAGGTAAGCTACTGGCCGCCGCCAGGGTCCTAAAGTCTGAGTAAGCACTCCCCGGGCCACACCGGCCCTCTCATCTACGTATAGAGTAAATGGTTTGGTGAGGTCTGGGAGGGCCAAAGCGGGGGCTGACAGCAAGGCTTTTTTTATGTGGTCAAAAGCTTTCTGATGTTCCTCAGTCCAGGTAAAAGGGATGCTTTCCTTTGTTAAGGGATACAGGGGTGCAGCTATGGAAGCAAACCCAGGGATCCAGAGCCTGCAGAATCCTGCAGTGCCCAGAAATTCACGGACCTGTCTGGGGGTCGTGGGAGCGGGGATCTTCATAACAGTAGCCTTTCGGGCCGGGGTCAGCCATCTTTTTCCCCCCCTGAGTAGGTACCCCAGATAGGTGACCTCTCTTTGGCAGAGCTGGGCCTTTTTAGCCGATACCCGGTACCCTAATTTACTCAATTCCTGTAGGAGCTTCTGTGTCCCTTCTTTGCAGTCTCTATATGTGGGGGCTGCCACCAAGAGGTCGTCTACATATTGGAGTAGCACTACCTGAGGGTTGAGGGCCCTAAAGGGGGCCAAATCTCGGTGGAGGGCCTCGTCGAAGAGAGTGGGAGAGTTCTTGAACCCTTGGGGCAGCCGTGTCCAGGTCAACTGACCTGTGTTACCTTTTTCTGGGTCTTTCCACTCGAACGCGAATAGCGGCTGGCTGCTGGGGTGTAGCTTGAGGCAGAAAAAGGCATCCTTGAGATCTAAGACTGAATACCAAGTGTGGCTGGGCGGAAGGGAACTCAGAAGGCTGTAAGGGTTTGGGACGGTGGGATGAATATCCTGTACCCTTTTATTAATTTCTCTCAGGTCTTGGACTGGCCGATAGTCATTGGTCCCTGGCTTTTTTACAGGTAGTAGAGGGGTATTCCAGGGCGATTGACAGGGCACCAAGACCCCTAGGTCTAAGAACCTCTGGATGTGGGGTCTGATACCTTCCCGGGCTTCCTTGCTCATTGGATATTGTCGAACAGCCACCGGTGAGGCACCTGATCTTAGTTCCACTACCACTGGTGGGACTTGATTGGCCAGTCCCATGCCTGCCCTCTCTGCCCATACAGTGGGAAAAAGTTGGAGCCAGGATGGGTCGATAGAGGAGGGACCTGGCTTTTCATGTAGCCGGTATTCTTCTTCTAGGTTCAGGGTCAGGCACAGTGTAGGGCGGTCTTCCCATGTTACTTGTGGGCCCTCAGCAGAAAACTGGATCTGGGCCTTTAGTTTGGTTAAGAGGTCCCTACCCAACAAAGGGGCGGGGCACTCGGGTATGACCAGAAAGGAGTGGGTCACCTGTTTATGTCCAGCCTTTAAAAGTCTCTTTGTGGTCCAGGGGTAGACTTTGCTCCCTGTTGCTCCTTGTACGACTGTCCGTCTGGACCCTACCCTTCCCAGGGGTTGGGTCAAAACTGAATGTTCAGCCCCGGTATCGACCAGGAACTCAATGGGAGTCCCCTCCACAGTCAGTGTTATCCTGGGTTCGGGGAGGGGGTCCGAACCTTGACTCCCCTAGTCATCTAGGGACAGAACTTTGGCTTCTCTGACGTTTTTCTTTCGGGGACATTCTCTTGCCCAGTGACCCTTTTCTTTACAGTATGCGCACTGGTCTTTGTCCAGAGGAGATCTTTTATCCCTAGGTGTCTTTTTTGCCTGGTTGCTCAAATTCCCTGTCTGCCTATCTCTAGAACCTTTTTCACTTATCACTGCGGCCAAAATCCTAGTCAAGTTTTTTTCTTGGCGCTTATCGCGCCGCCTTTCTCTCTCTTCTGCCTCTTTTTTTTCTCTTTCTTGTCTTTCTTCTTCTGTCTCCCTTTTGTGGTACACTTTTTCTGCCTCCCTCACTAAATCTTGCAAGGAATAATCTTGGAGCCCCTCTAGCCTCTGTAACTTTTTTTTAATATCTGGGGCTGACTGTCCGATGAAGGCCATGGCAACTGCAGCCTGCTGCCCCTCAGAAGAGGGCTCAAACGGAGTGTATCTCCTATAGGCCTCCATTAGGCGTTCTAAGAAAACCGAAGGGGGTTCTGCCGGTCCTTGTAAGACCTCTCTTACCTTAGCCAAATTGGTGGGGCGCCGAGCTGCCCCTTTGAGACCTGCCACTAGAGTCCGGCGGTAGACCAGGAGACGCTCCCTACCTGCGGCTGTGTTGTAGTCCCACTGAGGTCGATTGAGGGGGAAGGCCTCATTAATGAGGTTGTCGAGTTGAGTAGGGGCCCCGTTGTCTCCCAGGACATTCTTGCGGGCCTCAAGGAGAATCCTTTCTCGTTCCTCCGTGGTGAAGAGAATCTGTAGGAGCTGTTGGCAATCGTCCCAGGTGGGCTGATGAGAAAACATAAGAGACTCAAGGAGCCCCGTGAGTCCTGCTGGATTTTCAGAAAAAGAAGGATGATTAGATTTCCAATTATAAAGATCTGCTGAAGAGAAAGGCCAATATTGCAGAGGGACTAGGCCGTTGGGCTCGGCTGGGGGTCCTATGGCTCGGAGGGGTAAAATCACAGTGGAGTCAGGACCCGAGTCGTCTGCCGGACTGCGGGCACGGCGACTCCTGGTCCCCGCGGCTGGTCCCTCAGGATCGGAAATATCGGGCGCCTGGCCCGGCGCCGGTCCGACCGCCTGAGGGGCCAGAGGAGGTGGCAGGGCTGCCGGATAGGGCGGGGGCTCAGAGAGAAGGAGCAAGTCGTCTGTTGCCGGGTAGATGGGGGGTCGGGGAGGAGCGGATGGCCTCTCTGGACTGGAGACGACAGCGACCTTGACGGAGGGCGGCATCCATGGTGGGGGACTCTGGGCGAGGTCTTGCCACACCACGATATATGGAACTTGGTCCGGGTGTCCCCCGATTTCCTGAAAGACAATCCTTTTAACTGCGGAAATAACAGAAACATTAAAAGTTCCTTCCGGCGGCCACCCGACACCGAACGTGGGCCACTCGGAGGAACAAAAGGTCCGCCATTTTCCCTTTCTGATTTCCACGGACAGATTGTGAGCCCTTGCTCTCACGTCCCTCCAGTGATCTAGAGTGAGGGAGAGAGGGGTAGAGTTATTTTGTCCCATTTCGAAGAGAGGGACCACGACACAGAGGCCTATCAGGAACAAAACAAAAAGAAACCAGAAACGGCGGCGAGATCGAGTAGCGTAGAGACAAAAGAAGGAGTCAGATGGCAGAGCGCGCCTCTCTAGACGCGGCAGTGGGATCAGAACATAATGATCCTCTCCTGAGGGGTCCACCAGGCGTCCCTGGTCCTCCCCTGATCCTGGGACGTCTCCCAGGATTACCGGGCGGTGAGCCCCCGAACACGTCTGTTCGCTACTCACACGTCGCTCACAGAGCGATCAGCCCGGAACAAACTGAAACCAAAATGCGCGCACTCAGAGGGACAGTCAGAGTTACGGAGTCAGACACAGAAACGAGACACGGAGCGATCGCTGGCCAGCTTACCTCCCGTTGGTGGGTCGGTGGTCCCTGGGTGGGGGTCTGATCCCGGACGAGCCCCCAAATGAGAGACGCCTGATTTGGGCAATCACTCAGTCAGGAGAGACCCTCCCAAGGAACAACGAGACCACGGCTTCGGATGCAATTAGCAAGAGGTTTTATTGAATACACGGGTACCCGGGCGGCTCAGTCTCTCGGTGGACTGGCGCGCCGAGTAGAGTTTTTGAGCTTGTTTTATAGCAAAAAGCGCGGGTACAGAAGCGAGAAGCAAGGTAATTGGTCGGTTTAAACAAGGCCAGGGGTGGGCTCCGGTCATGTGGGAGTTCTTGAAACAGTTGAAGGGCGCCCTGGAAACTGCTCTGGGAGGCCTAGTGCAAGCTGATAACAGAAGCTGAAAGAAGCGAGTTAATCACTTAGGGACAGCAAAAACTTTCACAGGGCGGTTTCTTCCTTAGGTTGTCTAGATACATCCAGATACAGCTCTTGGTGTTATCAGTCAGAGACAGCATAGGTGGGAAACAGCAAAGGCAGGCAGAACTTAAAATTTTTCTAAGTACAGCACAATTTTTAACCTTCAATTTTCACCACAGGTGTTGGGGGGGCTTTTAAACAAGAACACTTTTCAAACAGTAAAAATGGCATAAGCTAAATCAGTCTACCTCGCACACCCCTTTATGAATTTCTTGGCCTTGCGGAATGGCGTTACTGCGGCTAGCTTGGAAAACACTTCTTTCAACACTTCATCCAGACATTTAATTTGCATATATTTTAGGTACCAATTAAAAGGTTGATTTATTTAGTGAAATGCAAATTAATGATTAATGATTGCGGTTGTAAGTATAATTAGATCCAGTTTAGCTAAGCTTTATGTTTACTATTACATATTGTAAATTGACTAAAATTTTACAAATCAAATTTCTTCTGCTGTTAGTATTTTATTTTTTTCCTACAGAATTGCTTTATAATAACTCATTTAATTTATATTTAAGTCCATTTTTAAAGCAATTTCAGACAATAAGCATAATCAATAGCTGAACATATTTAACACATTTTTGGCTATTGAACATGATCTTTGGCTAAATTGATCATAGACAGTAAAAGAGTGTTAAATTATTATGTCGCATCTATTTTGAGTTCTTGTATTACAGAGCTCACCAAACATTTAGCTTCTAAGAAGTCGATATGTTACAGAGGGCAAAGAACAACATGCCATAAATTATTTGGGGCTATAGATCCTTAACTTTGGATCATCTGGTGATACTTCTCTGAATTCTTTCCATATGTATTTCCTCATGTTAAAAAAGCTAACTTGCAAAAGTGGACTAGACTCTAAAATCTAATGCTGTAATTCAGAATTCAGTGAACAAAAGGTGCTAATATTGAATGCTTAATACTGTAATTATAATTATATGGCAGTAGAATTTATACTTTTTAAAGAACATTATAATAAAACAGAAATAGAATTTTTAAAATGATTTTCAGTTCCACCAAATTTCTGGGGAAAAAAATTAATTTTTGCCCTTTGGTACGCAAGCTAAGCCCTAGGTCTGATTAGTAAGTACATGCTTGTTCAATTGAGCATATTCTTTATTTTTCTCTCATCATAATTAAAAATAAAAATAGTGATCATTATTTCACAGTAAAAGTAATATCACTTTCCTAAATAAAAATTGTTAAAACCTAGTGAAGTTGTAGAAAGGGAGTGATCATCTATAATTCCACTACCCCAAAATAACTTTTTGTTAGTCTTTTTTCTGTAACCAGACTATTATTTGTTATTTTGTATATTGCTTTTTAAAAATAATTAATAGACTTCATTTTTAAAGTATAATAATATACTAATTAAGCAGATAGTACATAGAAGTTCCATTGTATATTTCTTTTTAATATTATGTCACAAGAAGTACAGACTCTATAAACATTTCTGATTTTTTTCTCATTACCAAAGTGTTTATTGTAGATAAAATTTTAAACTATAGATAAATAAGCAGAAAAAAGTTACCTGCCATAATGTTTATATCCTTCTAAGTTAAAAAATTCTTCAAAACATATACCATATCTTATATTTCTTTTTTACTCTTCATTCCTTGCTGCCTCAAAGGTGAATCTTTGAACTGTGGAACAGCTAGGAACATGACTTTTTCCTTTACTGAACCTTTAAACATGTGAATAGCAGTGATTAAACTATTTTAGTCTTATTTTAAGCGTTAAAGGTTATAGGAGATGGTTTATTATTGTGGAAAGAGGATAGACTTTGGGATCTAATTCTGGTTTCACTACTTTCTTTCCTAACTACATGTCTTTGGACAAGGTACCCTCCAAACTTCAGTTTTCTTATTCATTCAGTAAAATACTCATAAATATTTATGAACCTGCTAGCTTTGGTGGCCAAGCTATGTGCTGGGATATATAGATGATAGAGAATATCAAATATATTTTAAAACTACTTTTCAATGTCTTTAGAACTAATCTACTTTTATGATAGTGTAAACCAGTGGTACTCAAGCACCCAATCCATAAACTATGTGTTTTTGGTCTGTGATGAGATGAGCTAGCACCAGAATGCACTGTACTGCTTTCTTATTATGAAAAAAAAAAAAAGATATTTGAACTAAATGGTATATTTAGAGATGTAGTTGATTTTCCCTTGTTATAGACCAGTAACACATTTGCAGAGCAGCACTGGTATATAGGGTATACCTTAAGAAGCTTTGATGTAAAATAACCCAAAAACTACCACCTGTAGTTAAATATAAACTATGTATTCTACTTTTGCTTTCTCTTTGGCCATTTCTAGTTTCTGTTATGATTTTCTTGACTTTTGTTGATCATTTCGTTTAACATCTCTTCATTACACAGTTTTGCCTTTTTGCCTAATTGAAATTTCTAGGTATGGAAGAGTTAATTATGTGCTGGCTCGAAGAATAGAACTTTTAGAAGAAGTCAAAAGATTGCAAAAGAGCCTAGGGGTTCCAGGAGATGCCTCATATACCTGTGAAACTGCAGGTTATTTCTTCTTATATCAGGTAAGCTTTTAAGGGTTTTTAAAACATACTTCCTCATAATATGAGGGTATTCCAAAAAGTTGATGGAAAGATTTATATTATCTTTTAATTCTATTTTTCCACACTTTTTGAAATACTCTTATATAGTCCCCAGTTGAAAACTGGGATGGATCCTGAGATCCTTCTTCAAAGCTTATTGTTGAATAAATTTAAATATATGATTTTACCAAAGCTGTATGTATAAATGTTGAGTGTTTTTATTTTTTTTATGTTCAGGTTTTTTTGCTAAATAACATTGCTTGATGACTCAGTCAGCAAAAGGCCAATGTTGGTTGCTACTTTAAAAAGTTTTTTCTTTCTTGCTATTGACAGAATTTCCAGTCTCTCTTTCTTTTTTTTATTGTAGAAATATAATTAAATATTCTAGCTACCCAGTGGTACAAAAGTACAGTACTGTAACTTTTATTATGTTCTTTAATTAACTAATAAAGAAAATCATATTCTCCTTTCAAATTTCAAAATTTAAATTATGTCTTAGAACTAATTGAAGAGTAGGAGTTTAAGTTAAAATTTTTATTACTTCAGTTTAAAGGTGTGCTTTTGCTTTTGTTAGGGTTAATTTTTGGGATATGTAAACCAATAAGAAATAGAATGCCAAATAAAGTGAATAAAAATAAATTTTAATAGTCTGTTGGATTACTAATAATTTTAAATAGATTAAGACATAATCAAATAATGAATTTTGTATAACTGTATTTGTTCTCTTTGTGCTAATGCTATGCATGTATCTTAGATATAAATTATGTTGACATCGACTTTTTTAAATGTATGTGAAAGAATGTGCTTATGCTGACTGTAAGTGGATACACAAACCAGTTGAGTCCATTGAAAATGAGCAGATTTCATGGTTTCTTGTAAAGCTGAGAAGACATGCATCATTTCACAAAGTAGTCTGCCTTAGTATTCTACAAAGTTTAGCACTTTGAATAATGGAGTAAAAATCATGTTTAAATTCTTATTTGACTCAAAAAATCACTTGGCTGTCACTGAAAACTACTTTTAAAAGTAGGAGAAATAATCTATAAATTCTGGAAGCTTATGTAATAAATTTGGGATAAATGAACTTGAGGCTTTATAGTGCAGAGCAATAATTTTCTACATACAGGGATCACACTGGGAAAGTTTTATCACAAAGTCAGATTCCTGAGCCCTGTCCCTAGAGACTCTCATTCAGTAGGGGTAAAGGTGAGGGTGGGATCCAAGAATCTACATTTTTATTTAGCTCCTCAGATATTCTGCCTAAGGACTATACTTTGAGAAACACTAAAATTATAACAGAAAAAGGCCTGGGAGAATTGAGGTTCTCAGTAGGAACTGGCTGGTAGAGGCATAGCTGATATTATATAAGGATGTAATTGAACTATATTACAAAAAGGTGAGCTTTCAAATATACACTCAGCTTAACCTGAAGTTCTTTATAAATGTTCTACAGAAATTGGAAAATTTATAAAGATCTTTGTCCAGAGAGTTTTCCTTTCTCTTCAACGCATTGGTAATAAACTATTTTGTGTATAAATGGAGAGTCTGCAATGTGTAAGTTGGAGTCACATGAGATGAACATGAGGTTCTTTCCAGTTTCTACATTTTTTTATTATAGTCTTTTTTCTCCAGTCATATAGTTACTTTTATAAAAGAAGAATAATCTATCATGACTTGGATGATGAATGGTTCTGTTGGATCAAAGTTTGCATTTCTTTTCCTTTACCTAGTAGATCTTATTTTTAGTAGATTTATTTTATCATTTAAAACATAAAAATTAGTTGGCAAAATTAACCTCAAGCCCTTTTTTCCTACAGGTAATGTCTCGTTGGGAAGAGTATATCAGCAAAGTGAAAAATAAAGGTAGTACCTTGCCGGATGTTACAGAAGTCTCAACTTTCTTCCCTTTCCATGAATACTTTGCAAATGCCCCTCAACCCATTTTTAAAGGCAGATCTTATGAAGGAGACATGGAAATTGCCGAAGGATGTTTTAGGCATATTAAGAAAATCTTTACTCAGCTTGAGGTAAGGATTCTCAAGTGTTTTGAACTTTCCTTTAGAGATTTTTACTTTAGCTTAGTTTGTTTTTTTTTAATTGAAACATAATTGATTATACATATTTGTGGGCTACAGAATTAAATATCAATACCTGTGTACAATCTGTGATGATCAAAGCATGATAATTAGAATATTCATCATTACAAAACATAATCATTCTTTGTGTCCATTAACCCAATTTCTCCCTAACTCCCCTGTCCCTCTGCCTTTCCCACCTTTAGAAATCACAGTTCTGAAATCTTCTGAAATTCAACTTATTATTGTGATCTTTCTCTCTTTCTCCCTTTCTTTATTCTTCATTCATTTATTTGTTTTTTAGCTCCCACTTATGAGTGAGAACATGCGATATTTCTCTTTCTGTGCCTGGCTTATTTCACTTGACATAATTTTCTCCAAGCTCATCCATGCTGCTGCGAATGGCAGAATTTCGTTCCTTTTTTATTCCATTGTGTATATCTACCACATTTTCCTTATCCAGTCATCCATCAGTGGACATTTAAGTTGGTTCCATGCCTTGGCTAGACACTAAGAACATACATTGGAGAAAGGACAATAAATGGTGCTGGGAGAACTGGATATCCATATGTAGAAGAATAAAAGTAGACCTGTACCTCTCGCCATGTACCAAAATCAACTCAAAATGGATTAAATACTTAAATATAAGACCTGAAACTGTAAAACCCTAGACAAAAACATAGGTGAAATACCTGAGGATATAGGACTGGATAAAGACTTTATAAGACCTCAAAGGCACAGACAACAAAAGCAAAAATAAGCAAATGGGATTATATCAAACTAAAAAGCTGCACAGCAAAGAAAACAATCAGCAGTGAAAAAACAACCTACAGAATTGGAGAAAATATTTGCAAACTATACATTCAACAAGGGATTAATATCCAGAATATACAAGGAATTCAAACAACTTAGCAGTAAAACAAAACAAATAATCCAATTAAAAAATCAGCGAGGAGCTAAATAGACATTTCTCAAAAGAAGACATATGGATGGCCAAAATGTACATGAAAAAATGCTCAACATCACTAATCATCAGGGAAAAGCAAATCAAAACCACATTGAGATAACATCTCACTTTAGTCAGACTGGCTGTTATTAAGAAAAGAATAACGAATGCTGACAAGAATGCAGAGAAAGGGGAACCCTTATACACTGTTGGGACTGTAAACTAGTGCAGCCACTATGGAAAACAGTATGGAGGTTTCTCAAACAACTACAGATAGAACTACCATTTGATCCAGCAATCCCACTACTAGGTATATACCCAAAGGAATAGAAATCATCCCAGCGAAGGGATACCTCTACTCCCATGTTTATCACAGCTCTATTTACAATAGTTTTTTTTTTTAAGTGAAGTAAATGTGGAATATTATAATCTTACAAATCAGATTGTTACTTTTAAATAAGATTTTTGAAAACACTTATAGTTTTAGTTTAAGAAATAAATTAAAGTTAAGAATGAATTGGATTCCTGTTATTCTGGCTTTTCCAGTGTGAAGGTCTTAGCATTTTAAAAAGGAATGCTTCCACCGGGAAATTCAGTAACAGGTCTTTGAATTGGAATTTGAGACTGCCACATGGCCATTCATGCTTCTTGATCAGTAGGCAAGAAGTGAGGTTGCCATGTTGATGATTGATCCTGATTATTAAAGTGAAATAAGAATCATAACTATATAAAGGGGACACAGAAGAGTATGTCTGGAATCCAGGGGCCTCATAGGATGTCTCCTAGTTTTTGAACGTCCCATAGCAAACATCAGTGGAAAACTACAGTAGTCTTGTAAAGGAATTACATTCAGGCTCAGATTCCTCAGTAAGGAGGTTTAGGATTATTCCAGGTGAAAGGGCAGGGACTTTGTCTCTTTTGTCTTTGCATTTTTTAGATATGATTACATCCCTACTTCCTATAACAATATCTGGTACATAGTATTTTTCAGTAAATATTGACACGTAAATAGATAGGTGGATGGATGATAGGTACAGAATAATATAAAGCATAAGAATAATAAATAAAATTCTTAAACCTGCAAAACAAAATTATATTATGTTTATGATTATATAAGCACAAAGTAAAAAGATAAAAAACATACTCAATTCATAACAGTAGCTGCCTTGGGAAGGGGTAGGGAGAAGGATATACAGGTACCTCATCTGTATCTACAATGTTTTAATTATTTAAAAAACAAAACAAAAATATTAAAAAGGTTTGAAGTAAGTATGGGTAATGTTCAGATGTGATAAAACTTGATATTGGTACTCTGCTTTGGCCAATTTGCCCCTCACATCCATCTCTTGTTGATCCCCTATTCTGCTCTATGGAGGATCCTCTGCCATGGTTGAAGTTCGGGCTGATCCTTGCAGGTTTAATTTCCCAGTCTCCTATGTCAGCTGACTTCTGGCTGAGTTTAGCCAATGAGAGATGTGGAAGGAGTTGAAGAAAGAGAGAAGTCAGGGTATTTTTCCACCAGTTCCTCTTCTGCCTTGGGTTTCATCTCTTCCATGACTCCAGTTTCTGCTGTACTGGTTCATTGTGTTTCCAGTTGGTTTTGTGACCCTGGGCTTTGATAACACCACTTCCTCCCTTCGTCCTTCCTAGCCTAGGAGTGGTAGTGACTTCCTGCTATTGCTAATCTCCAGGTTACTTCACCATTCCACGATTGGCTTTTTAGCTCCTCTATCACCTGTGTAACTATTTCCTTGCTTAAAGCCCCTTTGATATTAATTCTTAAAATAGTTTCTGTTTTCCTAGAGGGACCTTGAATAATACAGGTACTATGGTAATTGATATTTCATTCAGTATTCTTGTTTATATTGTAAACAATATTGTTTGAACTCAATCTACCTAAATATTGAATAGAATTATGATTTATTAGGCTTTGCTTATGGTATATTTATATTAATTTCTCAGGAATTAAGTCTGATTGACTGGATTGTATTATTGTATGCATAATGTGTGTTTGTTTTCCTAAAATTGTCCTTCACTACTCCCTACTCCCATAGGAATTCAGAGCATCTGAGCTGCTTCGAAGTGGACTGGACAGATCTAAATACCTTCTGGTGAAAGAAGCCAAAATTATTGCTATGACCTGTACTCATGCTGCCTTAAAACGTCATGACTTGGTCAAGTTAGGTTTCAAGGTAAAGACTTTTATTTTAGTTTCTTAATTAATTCATCATCTATTCAGCTGGATTTTTTTTTTTTTCTTTCCTTTTTTTTTAATTACCCGGACCATTTTTCTTGGAGTTTAGCTTACTTCTTATCGAAGATCTCATTTATAATTACTTAAAAATGTCTCTGTTAAAAATGGGTGATAACGTTACATGTTTTTGTGATTAGCAAACTCTAAATCTAATTTTTTAAATCAAGTTATATATAGTACTATATCCATTAAGTAACATTGTAACCATATGGTTGTCTAACCAAATTCTTATGCTTGTTAAGGTTTTCTTTTTACTAAATGCCACTTGTTAAAAAAAATCTCCAAGCAAAACTGAAAGCTATAAAAATAATATTTCACAATAGTTTTTCCTATTAGACATCTATGTGCTTGCGTTATTCACATATTAAGCATACATCCCATCCCAATCACTTGTTCATTCAGTAAATGAAAAGCCTTCCATCTAAACACATGGAATATTTTTATTCAAACTGTAAAATGAGATATTAATATGACTTCATTATATGATAAAGACAGAGGAGGGCATGATAGCCTGTTAGCTTGTGACTCAATTGAAGTGGAATGTAACGACTGAGCAGTCAATTTGAATTTGCAGACTCTTTGTGACTTTGCCAGTGATACTGACCTAAACTGATTTTAATACAAACCATTTAATTTCCCTGCAACTGGTTTATCTGTTATTATTTAAAATAGGGTTTGTGTGCTGGTTTGAATTCAAAGTCAGTAATTCATTTGTTGATGAAAGTAACTGGCAATTTTAAGATATTATGAGCTCACTGAAAGATAGGTGCTAAGTAAATTCAAGGTGATAGAATTGTTGTTATCTTAGATGAAAGGTTCCTCAGCTACAAGGTAGGACAAACATGATAATTTATTAAAGTTGGTGTGAACTTACCCTAGTGGTGTGAACTTACCCTTTTGCAAATTATTAGTGAGAATTTTTCACTTAGATATTTTGTTCTTGGGGCTGACATATGAAATAGACTTTGGATTTGATATTAAATTACATCAGTTTAATAGCAAAGGGAAGTGATTCAGTTATAATTAGCATTTTATGCTTTCATGTGTCTACCTTTTTTTTGAATTTCTGTTTTATTAAAGCCCATTTTTTTTCCTAACACAAAGTTAAACATTAGTTCTAATTTGCATATGTGTTTTCAGGTATTGAAAATATGATGTTGATCATCTTAAACCCATTTTGAGTTGTACAAATTGTAGAAGGAAATATTTCAGAATAATAATCACAAGAATAATAGTAATAGGCATTATTTGTTGAATGTCGGCTATGTACCAAGTCCTACAAATAATAGGCCTTTTACAACGATTTATTTCTATTCTTCACAACTAGATTTTTGAGATATCATCTCCGTATTATAACTTAACTCGAGAGATGATTACCCTAAAGTCACAGCTAGTCAATTGTAGAGAGAGGATTAAAACATGAATCCAAAGTTTGTTGTGCTCTTTTTCTTACACCACCCTGACCTTATCCTAGCAGTTGTGTTCCACTCAAGGACCATAGAGCTGTGGTAACAGTGACTATAGAATTTAGGAATGCTCTGAAAGACCTCTAGCGTAGAGCATCAAGTGCCAAGCCCAGCATTTAGCATCTTAGTAGGAATTAGTAAGTTTGAAGGAATGAATGGTATAGCTAATAAATACATGGAACAACTATCTAAAGTGCTGATGATTTTGCTTTGGAATTAAAATCTCCTTTTTAAAAAGCAAAACCTATAAATATATTTTTATGAGTTAAATTGCATTAGATTTTCAGTTGTTTTTCAAAAAGCAGTTTCTTTAAGCTGTCTTCTTTGGAGCTGCTTTCACTGTTTTGCATATACTGTCTTTATCCTGAGAGAGTCCACATGGATATGTTAGAAAATATGGCTCTTTGAACTCCTTCTCCTCAACTCCCACCAGAGTGACCTAATCATTGTAAGAAATTTGGCATCATATAGAGCTAGAGAAGAAACCCATCCATGCTAAACAAAGAGTACAGGATTGAATCATAACTTCCATAACATTCATAATGTCCAGTGGAATCCAGGTCAGCTACCAATCACGGACAAATATAGATACATGCATATTTTGGTAAAAATTAATAGCATGGAAATTATAGGATATATAATCAAGAATTTAGAGTAAATATGCTCCCCCTACCTTCCACCTCCCTAGAAAACAAAATAAGGGGAGAAAACTTTAAAAACAGAAAACAAAGGAATTCTAATTTGTACTTAGTGAGATTCACAAAG
The DNA here is from genome assembly GCF_027409185.1 of Cynocephalus volans. NCBI lineage: Eukaryota > Metazoa > Chordata > Mammalia > Dermoptera > Cynocephalidae > Cynocephalus > Cynocephalus volans. The sequence continues at coordinate 101,882,418 of NC_084462.1, forward strand.
AAGGTATTACACCAATGAAGCAAGGACTTGGATGCCATACTAAGTAGTAAACAGAGGTAGAAAGGAAAGATAAAACGTGTTGAGAATAGATCTAGGAGAGAATTGGGCAAATAAATAGAAGAGCAGAGATCATCAAAGAAAGAATGAAATTTTCTTATGTTTGAGAAAAATTTGATTTTTCATTCTTTTACAAATGCACATTACCTAAAATTACTGCAAACTGGGGTAGAAACAGGATACAGATATTAAACAAGTAAATATACAGAGTTACAAATTGGGATGTTCTGTGTGGTAAAGGAACAGAGTACTGTGAGATCAATTTTAGACTGGGAAGTCAGAGAAGGCCTGAATGAAGTGGGATTTAAGCTGATACTTTTAAGAATGAGAAAGAGCCAAGCAGACTAAAAGTGAAGAAATAGTATGTGCAAAGGGCCTGAGGCAGGAAAGTTTTGTCATTTCTGAGAAACTGAAATAGGTCACTGTGGTTGAAGCTCAGTGAATAAGGACAAAGGTGACAGATAAAGTAGGAAAGGAGGTCAGGGGCCAGATCAAATATAGGCTCTAGTTAATACATCCCTTTTAGGCTATATTAAGGGATTTTTGTTGTTGTTGTTTTTCCAAAGATAATGGGATACCAATGAAGGGTTTGAAACCAGGAGGTGACATGATCCTATGACTGTTGTATTAATGGCTCAGGGGAGGCAAGACAGGAAAGGGAGTGACTAGTAAGGAGATTGCTGACAGTAGTCATACTGGTAGTTTGGACAGAGTACTGTTGTTGGTAGAAATTGAGAAAAGTGAACAGTTTCAAAAGGGAGTTTTGAACGTAAAATTGACATGTTTTGGTGGTGGATCGAATGCCTAGGATGAGACAGAAGTAGATTGTTGTGGATTGGTAGGTTTTGTAAGGAAAAAATTACCCCCAAATGCTACCTAAGTAAGAGTACTAATGGGAGTGACCTCATATATAATTATAAATTGATTCTTGTTTGTGTAGAATTTAAAGAGCTAAATTGAAAAGAACTAAATTGAGATTGCAATCAAAGAAATGGTATAGGCAATCTCCTCAATGTAGAGTTGTATATTTAGGGGGCTTTCCTGAAGTTAAATACTTGAATTAGAGATTCAGGGACATGATTATAAATAAGACCATGAAACTTCCTGTTTGAATAACGTGTATGTTGCTATTTTTATCTGAAATTATTTAGGGTTTTTTGGATGGTTGTTATGGTAATGGTGGTAGTTATTTGGCTTTTAAACATTTTTTTTGACAAGTTTTCCTCTTTCTCAGTATGACAACATTTTAATGGAAGAGGCTGCTCAGATTCTGGAGATAGAAACGTTTATACCTCTTCTTCTACAAGTAAGTAATTAAGATCTGAGACAAAGAAAATAGAGTTTTAAGAATTCTGGAGGACAGCATCAGAATGCTACACAGTTTGGGGGTGCTAATTGCCACAGTTTATATTCTCCTTGACTTCTCTTACATTTGGTATTCTATTTTAAGCCTGTAAACTTCCTTTAATCCATTCACTGGTTTTTTCGTATTTCGTATTGCTTCTGAAAGTACTATTTAAGAATTTATAGTTTATTTCTATAAAATAGTTTTGAAAAGACAGTAGTTTTAATTAAGAAAATTACATTGTTATACAGTTTGAAAGGAAGATGAGCTTTTTTTTATTTCTTTTGTTAGAGTTGTTTCTAGAATTGTTTTTGATATTCACTGAGTACATTGCTTTTCTTTATTTCATGCCTAAGTTTTTTAGCTAAATGGTGATATTTTAGAATGTTTATTACTGTACAATATTTTTTACTATTAAGGATTAAAAAAAATGTGGGATTCCTAATTTAAGAATAGAGATTGCTCTAATTTACAGAAAAATTGAGTTTTAAAACTTGTTTTTATAAGCCAAGCTATTCTGAACTTGGAATGTGCTTTTATCAGGATATGTTTCAAGGAACAAGAGGCATACAGAGTAGGAAGTTGAAGTAGTAACATAGAAAGTTAAAGAAGGTACAGTTTTTACTACTTTGGGGGTTCAGAACTGATCCTCGGCATAATTGTGAAAAGTGTTTACTTTGCATTTTTCCATTTCTTGTCTTGAGCATCTGTTTCTTTCTTTACACTCTTTGCCTAATTCTGACCTAAGTCTTCCAGACCTCTTAAATTCCATGCTTGCCTTCTCAATCCCTCGCCCACTGTCAGCCAAGAGCAGTGGTACCTGTAGTTGGTACATAAGTCGTTCTATAAATTTGCCAGACTTCTCTGTGTGGAGCTGGTGAAGATCGAGAACTTATAAGCTAATGAAGCCATTTGAAGAAGAGTGAGTCACGTGCAATAAATTGGAGGCTAACAGGATAATACATCAGAGTGTTTTGCCATTTCTTCACTTTTCATTTCTAGAATCCTCAGGATGGGTTTAGCCGACTAAAACGATGGATTATGATTGGTGATCACCACCAGTTACCTCCAGTCATTAAAAACATGGCCTTTCAGAAGTATTCAAACATGGAACAGTCTCTCTTCACTCGCTTTGTCCGGGTTGGTGTTCCTACTGTGGACCTCGATGCTCAGGGAAGAGCCAGAGCAAGGTAAAGGAGGCAAAAATAAAACACTCCTACCTAAGGATCAGTTCCATGATCCAAGTATTTGTAACATCTTTTATATAGATTTTTGGCATTCCCTGCTGTCCAGGAGCTTGCCATCTGCAAATCTAAAAGCACCTTTGTTTTGCCTTTTGCATGAGGTGTGAATTGGCCAAAAACATTATTTCCTTCATTTTGTTCATTGAGATTAATTTTAAATTTATAATCTAAAGACTTTTTTTCACTATCCTTTCCCCTTTATTCATGTCCCCAAAAGATACACAGTTATATAATTTTGAAGTCTAAAGCAAAAAGTGAACAAGAGGAGAATATACTAATTCTTACTGCATAAAGGGTACAGGCCCCGTCTCCTAGTTACTCCCAAATTGTCCTCAATTTACAGTCTTCCCTGATTTTTTAATTTCAGTAGTAAGTAATGGCATTTACCTCAAAGAGCACAAATAGAGCTGTCATTTTTATACTACCTTCAGTCTTCTGACTCTTGATTACTTGAAGTAGGGAGGCTAAGTTTGAAAAAGCATTACTGCTATAAAAAAAAAAAGTGAGCAAAAATGGGTAACGTGAAAATGAAAAGGAAGCACTGTTTGTTAGAAACCTCCTTATGTATATTAAAAGACTTTACGTTGCTAATCTTTTCTGTTTTGGGGGGGTTTCTCTTCGGAAAGTTTGTGTAACCTCTACAACTGGCGATACAAGAATCTAGGAAACTTACCCCATGTGCAGCTCTTGCCAGAGTTTAGTACAGCAAATGCTGGCTTACTGTATGACTTCCAGCTCATTAATGTTGAAGATTTTCAGGGAGTGGGAGAGTCTGAACCTAATCCTTACTTTTATCAGGTAAGAAAAAATATGAAGCTTTTAAGTTTATTTTGCATTTGCCTGGCTGAAGTACTACCTAAATCAGTGACACTGAACCATTTGACTTGTATGACTCATTTGACTTTCGTCATTGAAGAAAGGAAGTCAGAGCCCCACCTTACACACAACACACAAAAAAACTAATTTCAGGTGGATTAAAGATACATACACTAAAGAAAAGAAACTAAGCATACTAGAAAATACTAGAAGAAAATATTGATGAATATATAGTATTGGGGTAAGAAAGTTCTTTCTAAGCTTGTTACCAAATCAGAAATCATAAGGAAAAATGCTGACCGATTTGAGAGAAAATTCATTTTTAACAACTGACAAAGAGTGGATTGAGTTCTAACTATATATAGAACTCTAATAAATCACTTTTTAAAAAATTCTCACAGAAAAATGCATTAAGGATACGAATATGCAATTCACAAAAAAAGATACAGATTTATAACAAGGATAGAGTACTGGATCATATTTTCATTTCTTTGACAATAGTCAGTGTTGGGGGAGGTTTGGGGAAATTCTTTACTCATGCAATGCTAGTAGGAAAATAATTTGGTGAGCAGATTATCAGTATGTATTAAAAGCAGTGTTCTCACTTCTACTAATTTATCCTAAAATAATTGGATGAGTTTGCAAAGACATATATGCTAGAATCCTCATCACTGCAAATTATTTTGGATATGAGAAACAATCTAAAATATCTGTCTACAGTAGGGATTAGTTACTTATTAATCCCTATTACTAGTTGTTCCATACAAAATAAATGCTGAATAGCCACTAAGAATGTAAGCACTATAAATTTGTTTCCTGATAGGAAAAATGTTTATGCTGTATTAGATGAAAAAAAACAAGTTGCAAAGTATATCTACAGTGTCTTATTTTTTAAAAAGAACAGCAAAACATACATATAGAAATGTACAGATAATCTATAAGAAAAAGATGGCGTATACACCAAAGGATGACAGTCTTTGGGTGGTGGTATTTGGGATTATCTAAAATTTTTCTTTTCTTCTCTTTACAGCAAAATATTTAATATATACTATTATTTATATAAATTGGAGACCTTGAGTTATACATGAAAAAGGATCAAATATCACCAGCTTAAGTGGATGTGTATGTGTAGATATAACTTATGAAGATCTTATTTTCCCTCCAAATATTTGGTTATATTAAACCAAGTTACTCTGTATACTTATAGCCTGAGAACAGATGTAACCTTTAAGTGATAACTTTAAAAATATTAGAACCTAATTCAAATTAGGGGTATGTTTCCTAATAGCCACCTTAGAAGGTGATTGAGTATTCTACTAGTATTCTACTGATGTTGTCATTACATTGTAGTTTTTGGAATTTCTTTTGAGATAGTTTAGTTACTTGAGTCATACAGTAGTATTGATCTGAAGCATTATTATCCACATTGGTTATCTGTTTTCTTATTAAGCCTACGTCTGGATGAATTTTCAGTATTTCAAGAAATAAATATATTTTCAGATGATTGCCACTATTAAATATATTTCTGAGGAGTTGAAAACATTATCCCCCAAAATAAGAGTACTCAGCATTTAAATGACATTTGAAGAATTAGTCTCTGAGAGGGAGAGGATAGATGAATAAATGAATAAAAGTTGTGAATTTGAAGTGGACTTGACTTATTTGGAGTGATTTCTAAAATGTTTGTTGAAATATAATTTATGTTGTTAATACTTCATGTCTGACCTTTGGGCAAAGTACCAAATTGGGCAATGTTCATTTTTCACATGAGTAAAGAAGTGGGTTCTATTTTTTGAGGACTTTTTGTATCAATTTTGACAAAAATACAAGTCTTGAAAACTGAATTTCAGCCCTAGCTTGTATTATTGTCATTTCCACAATTCCCAACTTGTTCTTTATCTATATTAGAGCTGATGCTTAGATATATGTAGTTTGCTACTGATATAGAAAATAAAAAGATTTACACAGTCATGTGGCTTCTTTTTCCTCCTGTCTTCCAAAGAACTGGAAAATTTAGATGAAAGAGGTAACTCAGGCTGTGTGAGTGTCACCAGGAACCAGAATATAAATGATATTTCTGAAGGTTGAGTAAATTTTCCTATTGCCTTTGTGTATGATTTCTCACTTTAAAGTTCAGTTAAGCCCTTAGTTTTAAGCTCCTTCCCACCAATCTTTAACTAGAGTCTCTAACTGAACAGTAAGCTAGACTGACTGTCTTGAGACCACATCCTCTTTCCACCTAAACTGGTCTAGTAGAGGTGGTAACCATCAGTAAAATAACAAAAGCAAACACAGAAAAAACATTAAGAAGCACAAGGAAAAAGGAAGAGCACTGTGGAAAAATTGAGAGCCAATGCCAATACTGCTAGATATATATGCTGTTAGACTGGATTTTGTACTGCTTCTTAGATAGTTCCTTTATGTTGATATTCTTTTTCATATTCTCTGCAGTACACAATACAGAATGTTATTGATCTATATGGTGATTGTTGTGGATTCAAGAATATTAAGCCCTTAAGTTGGCATTTATTTTATGATCGTTCCATTTGTTGCAAATGTATTGCAGATGTCAAGATTTTTGTTTATTAGTGTTAACCTGGATTAGGTTATCCCTCAGTTTATGAAAGGTATTCATCTGTCCAAGTTATTAACTCTTCACTTCTTGTGGTATGCTAAGTGAACAAATTGTACTAGAGAAGTCATTTTCTCTAGAAAATTGAAACAAAAGGAAATAAATGCACAATCTGATTATGTTTGCATTACAGAATCTTGGAGAGGCAGAATATGTGGTAGCACTTTTTATGTACATGTGTTTACTTGGTTATCCTGCTGACAAGATCAGTATTTTAACAACATATAATGGGCAAAAGCATCTTATTCGTGACATCATCAATAGACGATGTGGGAACAATCCATTGATTGGAAGACCAAATAAGGTAATTTTATGAATGTAATATGTTCTCTTATTCATCATTTGGTCAAAATGGAAAGGTTTGTATTTATTATGAGTTATTTATAGTGTTCCACTTTGTGTCTCCTTTTAAGATAGGTGAGAAAATTAAACAACATAAAATTTAAACTGATAAGAACAGATACTACACTTGATCTTAGCCAAAGGCCGAGAAGCGATAAAACAACATAAAATTTAAATAATTCTCTGACAATCCTATCTGATAGTTTTGCTGGTTTGCTGTGAACTTCTGTCACAACTATCACATTGAAGATTTTTGTTGATATTTGTCAGAAATAAATCTTTCTAAAACTTTTTGTTGATAAAATAATGGATAATGAAATTACATTTTAATTTATGTACTGTTATAGTAGAAATGTGAACTATGGCTTTTTTTTTTTTTTTTTTTTTTGGAAAGATATAATTTGAACTGCTTTTTATTGTGTGTTTGGGGGGGTTGTCTTGGGGATAAAAGGAGATCATAAAGTGTATTCAGACCTTAGGATTTAAAAAAATTTTTTTTTTTATTTTTAATGTCATGAGAAAGAAATATTAAATAAAAATGAGGATGCTTGATTCTATTAATAAAGGGCTTAATAAATTAGAAAATAAAATATAAGTATAATATTACTAATGATAAAATTAGGACTTTGGTTGTAAATATGGCTATGTAAAAGCTCTTTCATTTTTTCTTAGAAATCATACAAAAATCAGAGGAAAGTGGGAGGAGGAGGGGGTCAAACTCCATTTTGAGTGAGATGACACAGATCAGGTGACTAAGATCAGGAAGAAAACGAGAGAATTTAGGGGACCAGTCTTGAAAGTACCAGCAAAAACACGCTTTCTGAAGAAAAGAGGCTTACCCTGCAGTATAAGAGCCATATCCCTATTATGCAGCAATGGATGCAGGAATTTGGGTGAGCAGAAGGCTTCCTGGCCCCAGATTGGTTCAAAGAAGCCTGCAGGTGAGCTGTATTTGCAAAAAGTAGACTATCTCAACAGGAGGAAAAGAGGGCCTTCTGTTTTGAAAATCTTCCAACCTTCAGAAAACAGGGTGCTCACCCCAACCTAACCTCTTGCATATAGCTAATCTAAGAAACTCACTTATTCAGTGATGAATAGTAAAAAGGAAACTAGTACAAGCTCAATTTATATAGGAAAAAACAAGGAAAAGAGCATCAAAACATAGAGATACATGCTTCACAAAGCATGTTGGCCTGGAACAGATGAAAATTTCATATACATGTTTTGCGATAAATTTGAAAATACTTGAAGTAACCATTTCTTTGAGGAAAGCCTCCAGAGCAGAGAAATGCAAGAACTTAGGAAGAGATGAAATGTGAGCTGGAAGAAAATAAAATCATAGGAGTGAAAAGAAAATTGAAAGGAATACAGGGAGGAATAGACACTACAGAATACTCCAGAAGGACTATAGAGAGTGAAAATGAAAAACTAATAACTTTGAAACACAGAAAGTTTAGAAATAGAACTTCAGTATCTGAGTCTTTTACTTATAGGTAACAAAAATTTAACTCAAATAATAAGGGAAGTTACTATCTCTCATAACAAGAGGATGGAATTAGGATGGTTCCAAGGTTGGATTGCAGGTTGGCTCAGTGATGTTATCAAGGGCGAAGGTTCATTTCATTTTCTGCCCTGCCGTTCTCAGAGTGTGATCCCAGACAAGCTCTCCACATGGTCAGGATGGCACAGAATTTTCAGATATGACATGCACACATAACAGCAAAGGACTTATATCTAGAAAATAGGAACTCCTTTGAAAGTTATTAAATAAGACAACCCAATGCAAAATGGGCAAATAAGTTGAATAGACACTTCACAACAAGACTTACAAATGGCCAGTAATACACAAAAAATGCTTACCATAATTAGTTGTAAGGGAAATTTAAAACTGCAATGAGATAATACTACGCACCCAGTAGAATGAGTAAAATTATAGATGGACAGGATACCAAATGTTGGCAAGGATGCAGAGCAACTGGAACTCTGGAACCAGAACATTGCTGGTGAAGTGGTATAGCAACTTTGGAAAATAGTTTCTTACAAAGATAAACATACGCTTATTATGCAGCTCAGCAATTTCACTCCTAGACATTCATCCAAGAGCAATGAAAACATATGTCCACAAAAATATCTGTACATGAATATTCAGTGCAATTTTACTCAAAGTAGCCAGAAACAACCAAATGTCCATGAACAGGGAATAGATAAACAAATTGTGGTATATTCGTTCAGTGAAGCCGACTCGACAGTAAAAAGGTTATGAACTTCTAGAGTACATAACACATGGATAAATCTCAGAATCATTATCCTGAGTGAAAGAAACCAGACACAAAGAGTACCTACTTTATTGATTCTATTTTTTATGGAATTCTAGAACTGGCAAAAAGTAATATACAGTGACAAATTAGATCAGTGATTGCCTTAGGCTGGGGCTATAAATTTAACAATGGGGCCTACCTAAGGAGGTAGAAATTTTTATTGTGGTAGTGGTTACATGGGAGTATATATTGTCAAAATTCATCAAATTGTACACTAAAAATGAGTGCATTTTATTGTATGTACTTTATCTCCCTGAAGTTGACTTAAAAGAAGTATTTTGTAAAACTTCCTAAAGGTAGAGGGACCATAAACTATGGTTTAAAAAGTGTAAAAAGCATTTAAACTTTGTGCTGAATTGATGAAAAAGAGGTAAATACCTGAGTGACTGAAACCTCCCAGAACTTCCCTATTTGTACATAGATTTTGAAAGTGAACAAAAAATACTATGAAGATTATTTGTTTTTTTCTTTGACAGAGGAACACTGTAGACAAGTACTAGGGATGTGATAAATAATAAATGAGCATACCAAGTTATATTGCTTGGCATCAGACCAGGATACCAGTTAATATGCTGGACATAGTCCTTGTTTTCATAGAATTTGGCAGTCTTGTCGGGGAAGACTAAAATAGTCATTTGGCTGACCAGCAAAGGTAAAGACAAGTAGTATAAGTGTGAGTAATATAAGGACATAGCCTCATCTGGTTACTGTGGTTTATTTAAATGTTCATTAACTTGGTCTTGTATTTCCTTACATATGATTATGTTTCTTTTGAGATTATTTTAAGGGTAAGATGTTTGTTTTTAACACATTAGTTAAATAATCTCTAGAGTCTTTTTATTCTGCTTTTTAAAATATGTCATATTTTCCATTTTATCTGTCTAGGTGACAACTGTTGATAGATTTCAAGGTCAACAGAATGATTACATTCTTCTTTCTCTGGTACGAACCAGAGCAGTGGGCCATCTGAGGTACGTAGGAAAAAACTTAAATAATATTATTGAATTTTACTATCTACCTCAATTTTGATCTTCTGTGGCTAAGTACTTCTAATTTTTTTAAGTTTAAATTATAATTAATTGTTATGGCAACTTTTTTTTTGGCACTTTGTGTTAGAATGAAACATTATCAAATTGTATAGTTAACCATTCCCATTGCTAGTGAATTTTTTTACTCCTATATGTAATTTTAGTAATTATTACTTTTTTATTCTAGTAACATTTAGAGATAGCATTTTATTGTAAAACTTAATAAATGTATCTATATCTGTTAGAAACTTAATATCAGAAATTTAAGGAGGTAAAGTGGTCAGAAGTCTCTTCAGTGTAAATTTTTATTGCATAGGGTTTCTGATTTTTCCACACATGCAATCTTTCGGCTTCAGTGCTAGAGGATAAAGGAGCCATTTGTTCTCCTAGGATTAAGAATTGTCAAAACAAACAATAATCTGTTTTTATCGTTTATTGTGGTGTATTTATGTGCTAGAGATTTATGGGAATAATTTCTTATTACAAAGCAGCCCTTTAGTTTTATATAAACCTTCATCTCATGATTTACGAGCAAAACTATAAGGAGAGTTCATTTTATTATTTTATTTGGTGAGTATAAAAAAATTCTCCAAGCTCTCGTAATGTCATTAAGTCTAGATACATTTGGAGCTTAAACCAGTGATCAGATTCCACTAGACTGATAACTTTTATATAAACATAAACAAAGAAACAGTGTTTTAAGGAATTGTTTCAAGATGATCACATTCTGAAGTACAGGGTTTTTTTGCTTAGTTAAGTGTCAAACATATACTTGGAGACTTCTAAAACAGCATCTCCTTTTCCTCATTGAGATTTATAACTGCTGTCTGAATGGGTCATCATTATGGTTTACTTAATTAAAATCTCTCAAAAACCTACACTATGAATATATGAGTACTGCTTCCTCTCTTGTCTCCTTTTTTAAATTCCATTTACTTTAGTTCTGTGCTGTTCTTTGCCTAATTTTTCTGGAAACCTAAAAAGAAAGCAAAAAAGATTCTGATGATAAAATCCTCATTAATGAAGTGTTTTTAAAAAGCTGATTTCAGTATTGTCATGCGTACCAAAATTTTCTAAGCAAAAATGCCTTTATGCAAATAAATTAATCTTCTTTGTGTTTGCCAAAATTTATTTTTGAAAGTCCACCTTTGTGGGTGGTGGTGATGGTGGTGGTGGTAGTGGTAGAGTGTAGAGGGGATATGTCAGCTTAGTCGTTAGTTATGATTCCAGTTACCCAAGTTGCTTAGCTTGGGTAGCTTAGCTAGAATTGTATCAAACTCTCCATAAAACGTTTTGGTTTGTAGAAAGCTAATCTTTCATATCCTTCTACTTTTATAATAAGTAGGAAAATATTTGTGTTTCAAGAGACCAAGGAAACCTACTTCCTGCCATATTTTATTTTTTAATAACAGCTTTATTGATATAATTAACATACCATACAATTTACCCATTTTAAGTGTACAGTTCAGTGGTTTTTAATATATTCACAGCGTTATGCAGCTGTCTCCACAATCAGTTTTAGAACATTTTCATCACCCCAGTGAGAAACCCTCCTCTCTTCCCAAGCCCTTGGCAGCCACTATTCTGCTTTCCGCCTCTGTAGATTTGCCTATTCTGGACACTTAATATAAATGGAATCATACAATATGTGCTTTTTTGCAACTGGCTTCTTTCACTTATCATAGTGTGTTGAAGGTTCATCAATGTTGTAGCGTCAATCAGTATTTCATTTATTTTTATTGCTGAATAATATTTCATTGGGTAGATATATCTCACATTTTATTTACCCATTCATCAATTGACAGACATTGGATTGTTTCCACTTGGTGACTACTATGAATAATGCTGCCATGAACATTCTTATACAAGTTTTTATGTAAACATTTGTTTTCATTTTTCTTGGGAATAGACCTAGGATTGGAACTGCTGGGTCATATGGTGACACTATATTTAGCTTTTTAAGGAACTGTTAGATTGTTTTCCAAGTGCCTGCCATATTTCTTTTTTTTTTTTTAAGTTTATTTATTAATATTATTTTTTTACATTCTATGATTTTGCAGAGCAGTTGGGGGGGAGGGGGAGAAGGAAAGGGGGAAGAAAATAGGGTGGGGGAAGGAGGAAGGAGGAGGGGCAGGGTTGAGGCTTGTGTCACCCCCCTCATTCCTGCAGGGGAGACCAGGGGGCTTCCAGCAGTGTCTTGGTCATTGCTGGGCTGGTTGCAGGTGTCAGGGGAATGTGGCCAAGACCCTCGGCCTCCCACTGACCAGGCTCGAGAGAGCCCAGGGCTCTTCCTACAGTGGATTGGTGGTCGTTGCTGGGCTGGTTATGGGTGTTGGGGGAGCGTGGCAGAGGCTCTCAGCACCCCACCAGCCCAGCTCAGGAGAGCCCAGGCCACTTCCTGCAGTGACTCGGTGGTTGTCACTGGGCCTGCCATATTTTTCCCAAACCTTTTTTCAGCCAGGGTGGACCAATTGGGTGATTGGGTAGGAACCAGACTATCAGCTTCAGTTCCAGAGACCTGTTTTAGGACAATGTAGAGCTGTTTAGAAGCCAGAGTAGGACATTCCTAGTCTCTTTTCTAGCATTCATTGTTCTTGTCCCCAACTGATTTGGACAGCTTAGGTACCAATAGAAATATTTGTGACCTGTTCAGAGCAAAGTAGTAAGGCTGCAACTTTTCCTGTGTTGTTTCCTCATGGGGGTTCTATCAGAGTGTTGGCTTTGTTTTTTTAACGATGCTCTTTCTGTCCAGCAGTATTCTGGAGACTTCAAAGAACCCTTTGCTTTTTTGCCTAGTAGTTTATTGTGTTCATAGTATTTGGTTATTCATTTAGCAAATATTTTTAGATACATCTATTTGGTGGTGTGCTAGGTCCTTGATATGTAGTAGTAAGTCTAATATTCATGATCCCTGCCCTTGGGGAGTTTAGAGTCTAGTGGGAGAGACAGTAAACATGTCCTTGGAAATACCTACATTTGAATCTGCAGGAGATTTTAGTTCAACACTCCTCGTGTACAGTGGAGATCACACTTAATAGAAGCCACTTCACTGTGCTAGTGAGAAAAATTTCCTCAGAGTGTCTGATGCATTGGTCACTGCAACAGCACTGTATCTGTGCTCTGTCTAGAGCCTTCTGGCTATGAAAGGGAGAACTGAACATAATAATACAGTGATTACCATGAAAATGACAGTTTAAGTTACCGCCTTGCACCACCATCCCTTTTTTTTCCTGGCAACATTAAGGTTTAACCATAATTTCCTTTACAATGTTTGTGTGAGAGCTCATGCTAAGTATTTTTAGCACTGTGTATCCAATTACCAGTGTTGGAACTCCCTACCTAAAGCATGACTCCTTGGAGTTCTAAGAAAATGTGGAGAAAACAAAAAACAATTTGGCTTACAGTAACCTAGAAGATAATATTTCCTTCATGAATCCATTGTATCACAAATGTAGAGATTCCTCAAAGCTCCTGTAATGGGGTGTGTTTTCCCTTCTACCTAAATGAACATCTCTTAATTGTGTGTGTCTTGGGGAGGAGTCGCTATCCTCACTCATTCCCCACCCCAACACATACATATAACACAAGAACAAAACTGATATTACCTACTGGTGTCACACAGTACCTCCTCAAGAGGGAAACTAGATTCTTAACAAGACCATCAAACACCATGGAAAATGGGACTGAATGAGAGGTGTTCCCGAAATATCTTGTATTACACAGAGGCAAAGAAAAGCTGTTAGATAAACATTCCAATTTCTGGTTCTCTGTCTGGTTATTCTAGAATCTCTGTAACATTAGATCTCTGTAATATGCTTTTAACACTTTCCTTCAGGGCTTAGAGGTGATTGTACCAGACTCTATCATATCTTCTTTTGTAGAGTACTCAAAAATTTAAATAGCAATCTAAAAGCATCTCAAGAAAATAAACAGTCCTCTGTTTTTACAACCAAATATCTTTTCTTGCTAAAACACATTCTAACTAACAGTGAGGTGAAATTACACTTAATATATAGCTCTCATTTATAAATTTGATTCAAACCTTATTTTAAAAAAACACATTCTTTTTAAGATAGATTGAAGAAAGATAGCCAAGTACGTGTACGAGGGTACTTCAGAAAGTCCATGGAAATATAGAATTAAAAGATAATATGAATCTTTCCATGAACTTTTTGAAGTACCTCATATAGTTGGAGTATTTCAATTTAACCCTTTTTATTACTGTTTATATGAACATTGAGTGCCTATTGTAGGCCAGGCTTTGAACCTAGATACTAGAATAAATACATGAAAAAGACATGGTATTATATGTTATATCTTGTCAACATATAGCATTTCCATATGTACTTATAATTATTATTGTAAATAAGTATAAAACAATGTGGTAAGATTTATCTGAGAAGTAAAATTTGACCTTGATGGAGCCTGGGACTTTGGTAGGCACAGAAATGGAAGAAGGGCTTGTTCAAATTGACTCAGTGGTGGTGGTAGAGTAAAATGATGACTGACAACTGAACTGTACCATAATACTAATATAGCTTAGACTTTTTAAATCAGTTTATTGGTTATTTTGTGATCCCCCCCCCCCACAAAGAAACCAAGAGGTTAGTAATAAAGCATTAACTTTTTAGTTTACTAGTCACATAACATTGATTAGCTTTGTGCTTACTCTATTAGGTTTTTAAGAAGCTTAACTTTTTATTGCCACAGCTTAACAGGACTACTTAATGGAAAATGTAGAAAAAGAAAAGAAAAAAAACCGGCATAAATAGGTTATTAATCTTGAAGTGTGTTAATTATTTTGTTTCTTAAAGGGATGTTCGTCGCTTAGTGGTGGCCATGTCTAGAGCCAGACTTGGACTTTATATCTTCGCCAGAGTGTCCCTCTTCCAAAACTGCTTTGAACTGACTCCAGCTTTCAGCCAGCTCACGGCCCGCCCACTTCATTTGCATATAATTCCAACAGAACCTTTCCCAACCGCTAGAAAGGTAGGACTTCTTTCTTCATTGTATAGAGCAGCGTTCTCCAGAGTGAGAAATGGAGATTCTCTTATAGGTGGCCACATTAGGCAGGAACATTATCATATAGGTAATCCAATCGCTGTTTATTAGAGTTCTCCTTACTCTAAGGAACTGAATTATGTTTTCTATTTAAAAATAATAGTAATATCAGATAACATTTATTGAGTACTTGCCATGTATCAAGTAGTTAGCTCTTCATGTATATTACTTCATCTCAGTACCAGCACTGTTCAGTAGATTTTCTTATTAACTCCATTTTACATATGGGGAAAGTGAAGGTGAGAGAAGTTAAGTAGTTTGGCCATCATCTAGTAGGTGGAGGGTCCAAGATTTGAAAACCTAGGCAGTCTCACTCCAGAGTCCATGTTATTTGTCGTCATACTATACTGCCTCTCTTCAACTTTATAAGGAGAACTTAACTATTTGCTTGATAACAGAGTAATAAGTGGTCCAGTTCTTAAGAAGCTTATATTCTGGGGAAATGGGGGAGAAGAGAAGCACATGCACTTAAAAAAATAGACTCAGAGAAGTGCCACTCCCTCTTATTCTCCCTGCTTTTTCCCATTCTCCTACCACCCGCCCTCCATAGGTAACCAGTCTCTTCAGTTTCTGTTTATCCTTACAGTCGTTTTGTACAAAAGAGCAGATACCTGTTTGATTTTCTTATATTATTTTCTTTCTTACATGAAGGTTAGCATCCTATATAGTTTTGGGCTATGCTTTTTTTATTTAATGAAATGTCCTGGAGGTCCACTGGATTTTAAATAAAATTGTTTGGAATGTTCATAGTATACTGCTAACCTCCACCCCTCTAAAAAATTAAATTCTAAGGTTAAATTCTGTGTGTTTATTTTATAATAGCATTAAGTACTTTCCTTTTAACTGCATTTTTTTTTTTCAATTTTACAAAATGCTGCTGTGGAGGAATAGAAGGAAAAGGGTGGAGAGATGTGATGGGGTGGGGTCATGTAAAGCTCTGAGTGTCAGGCTCTGGAGTCTGGACACAATCCTATAGCTCGAGCTTCTGAATCTTTTATGGGCTGATTATTAAACAGGCAGATTCCCAGCAAGAGGCCTGGAGTAGAGCCTTGGTGTCTCCATGTCAAACAGGCTCCCCTGGTGTTTCCTATGCAAGGGCTGCGGGGGCATACCTGGAGAAACCTGAGTGCAGATCAGGCAGTACCACTGAGCAGAAGGCTTGGAAACCAGTGCTTTAGACAACACTCATGGATTCAAGCCCCAGAGGTGCTAAGGGTTGAGAGCATTTCCCCATCTTCTGCACAAGAGACCAGTGTCGGGGGTTGGGGAGAGCTTGCATCTCAGGAAAGCCAGCTCCCAGTAAATCCACTGGAAATTAAGCAAACAAAAACCCAAAACCCTTCCATGTTTTGAAGGCAGCATGTCCTAGTCATACTAGTATGAAAGTCTGCACATAGAAGTTGTGAACATTGCAGGAAGTGACCATTAGTCAAAAGAATACCTGCTTACGTGCATTAGTACCATCCCTCTTAATTCTGAGAAATGCTGTATAATATACTTAATATTTCTAACTTTGTGTGCTTTAAATAATTTGTTACTTTAAGGTAGAATCCTTTTTCTTGGTATGCATTTTTGCCTTTATGTTTTCTGAATTGCTCCTACAGTAAGAAAGGGTGATACCTTATAAACATTTGTTAATGACTATAAAAAGAAAGTTGTTAATCTTTATTCTAGGGTGGTTTAGGAAGAAGTGCAAATTTTATAGTTTCTTCATTGGCTTTACAACTTTACCTATACTGATAGAGCATTGTTTTTCAGATCATTGTCAAAAAACTACACCATTCTACCCCAGACCTGCTGAATCTAAATCTCTGGGGCTAGAGGTTAGGCATCTGCAATTTGGCAGACTCCCCCAGATGATTCTGATAGACACCACAAAGTTTAAAAAATAACATTTGAATATTTACCCCCATGACTAACAGTCTATATATTAAGTAATAGTAAATGTTGACTTATTTTTTTAGAAAGATACATGTAGGAAGAAAAGTTCTAATATTTTCTCTCTGAATTATTTTTGAACTGTGTTTGGGGCATACTCCGTATCGGAAACTGCTACTTTAGACCGTATTGATTTTTCTCTATATTCAAATGATTACTCGTCTTTTATTAATTCTTCTACATTAGTTAATAAACTAAAACCTATATTTCACTTACCATCCTGAAATTGTATTAAACGCTAGTGACTCTTAGCTCTCCTAGTCTCTAACTTTTCCAAATTTAAATGAAATCACAACTCTTCATGAAGTGTTTATTGGACTCTCACACTTGCATCTTATGTCCTCTTTCTATCCTTACATCCTCTACTATCCTTACATCCTCCAAGCCCTAATAGTGCTTATTCATAAGATCGAGAAATGGGCTGATATTGAAATGTTAGCTTCTAAGGTTTTTTCATTAGATACTTTTCTTTTTGCTTTCTTTTAGAATGGAGAGAGACCATCTCACGAAGTACAGATAATAAAGAATATGCCCCAGATGGCAAACTTTGTATACAACATGTACATGCATCTGATACAGACTACACATCATTATCATCAGGTGAGTTTTTTCAAAATTGACTCTTATTTTCCTACTATAGAAAGAATCTTCTCTTTTGCAGAATGAACCAAGTAAGTTAAAGTTGTTATCATTTATGTAACACTCATATTTTAAAAAATCTTTATATAGATATAATTGTACATACAATAAAGTCTACATATTTAAATTTTACAATTTGATATGTTCTGACAGTATATACCTATGAAGCCATCACCACAATCAAGATAATGAACATATCCATTATCCCCTAAAGTTTCCTCATGCCCATTTGTAATCCCTCCTTTTTGTCCTTCACCAATCCCCTTTGGATCTGCTGTCACTATAAATGAGCCTCCATTTCCTAGACATTTATGTAAATGGAATCATACAGTATGTCCTCTTTTTTTTCTGGCTAGTATTAGTCATCATAATTATTTTGAGATTCATCCATGTTGTGGCATGTATTGGTAGTTCTTCCTTTTTTATTGCTGAGTAGCAGTCCATTGTATGGATGTACCACAGTTTACCCATTTACTTGTTGATGGGCATTTGGGTTGTTTCCAGTTTGGGCTGTTACAAGTAAAGCTGCTATGAGCATTCCATGCTCTTTCTCTTGGGTGAATACCTAGGAGTGGAATGGCTGGATAATATGTTAAGTATGTGTATGTGTTTAACTTTTTAAGAAACTGCCAACGTGTTTTTCAAAGTGGTTGTACCAATGCATACTCTCACCAGTTTGCTGTATATCCTCACCCACACTAGATATGGTAGGTTTTTTTATTTTAACAGTTCTAGTAAGTATATACTGATCTCAATGTGGTTTTTTAATTTTCATTTCCCTAATGACAATGTTGAGTGTCTTTTCATGTGGTTATTTGCCATCTGTATAACTTCTTTGGGGATGTATTTGCTCAGGTCTCTTGCCCATTTTTTATTGGGTTGTGTGTTTTATTATTATTGAATTTTGAGAGTTTTTATTTATTCTGAGTACAAGTCCTTTATCAGGTATGTGTTTTGCAAATATTTTCTTCTAGTCTGTGACTTTTTTTTCATTTTTTGTGTCTTTCAAAGAACAGAAATTTTAAATCTTTTTTTTTTTTTTTTTGTCATTTTTTCATGACCGGCACTCAGCCAGTGAGTGCACCGGTCACTCCTATATAGGATCCGAACCTGCGGTGGGAGCGTCGCCGCGCTCCCAATGCAGCACTCTACCGAGTGTGCCACGGGCTCGGCCCGAAATTTTAAATCTTGATGAAGTTCAGTGTGTGGATTTTTTTTTTTTATAATTCATGTTTTTTATGTCCAAAAAATACTTAGCCTAAACCAGTTACAAAGGTTTTCTTCTAGAAGTTGTATAAAGTTTGACATTTAGACATATGCTTCATTTTGAATTAATTTTTTTGTACGGCACAGGTGAGGTTGAGTTGCATTCATTTGCATGTGGATATCCAATTGTTTCAGCACCAGTGCCTGAATGGTCTGTTTTTTCACTATTGAATTGTGGTCAAAAGGTCAATTGAGACCATACATGTGAGAGTCTATTCCTGGGCTCTCTATGCTGTTCCCACTGCTCTGTGTATGTATCCTTTTGCCATTACCATACTACTGTGATTATCGTAGCTTTATAGTAAATGTTAAATTGTTCTTATTTTTCAAAACTGTTTTAGGTATTCTAGTTCATTTGCTTTTCTGTATGCATTTCAGAATCAGCGGGTCAATTTCTACTCCAAAAAAGCATGCTGCGATTTTATTTTATTTATTTATTTTTATTTATTTATACTGACTATTAATATTTATGAGGTACAAAGCTAATTGTCACCCCTCGTGCCCAAGATGTGATAGCCAGATCTATACTGGCACCATGCCCATTACCAAAACTTGTAATTATACCCTGTGTGCCCCACCCAATTATCCTCAACCTCCCTCCCCATCCCCCTTTACCCACTCCACTTCATATCCCTCAATATGTTCTCTCCCTCTACAAGTCCAACACACCACTGTGGTCTTTCTTTCCTTCCTTCTTTCTCTCTTAGCTCCCACTTATGAGTGAGTACATGTGGTATTTATCCCTCTGTGCTTTGCTTATTTCACTCAATATAAGTTTCTCCAAGCTCATCCATGTTGTTGCAAATGGGAGAATTTCATTCTTTTTTATGGCAGAGTAGTATTCCATGGTGTATATATACCACATTTTCCTTATCCAGTTGTCCATGGAGGGACATTTAGGTTGGTTCCATATCTTGGCTATTGTGAACAGAGCTGCAGTAAACATGGGAGTGCAGGTATCCCTTCAACATGATGATTTCCATTCCTCTGGGTATATACCCAGAAGTGGGATTGCTGGATCATATGGAAGATCTATCTGTAGTTGTTTGAGAAATCTCCATACTGTTTTCGATAGTAGTTGTACTAATTTACAGTTCCATCAGCAGTGTAGGAGCATTTGCTTCTTTCCACATCCTAACCAGCATTTGTTATTCTCCGTCTTTTTGATTATAGCCAGTTTAACTGGGATGAGGTGATATCTCAATGTAGTTGTAATTTGCATTTCCCTGATGGCTAGTGATATTGAACATTTTTTCATGTACCTCTTGGCTATTTGTATGTCTTCCTTTGAAAAATGTCTATTCAGTTCCTTTGCCCATTTTTTAATTGGTTTATTTGGTTTTTTTACTGTGTAATTGCTTGAGTTCCTTGTATATTATGGATATTAAACACTTGTTAGATGCATAATTGGCAAAAATTTTCTCCCACTATGCAGGTTGTCATTTCACTCTCTTGATTGTTTCCTTTGCTCGCAGGAGCTTTCGAGTTTGATATAGTCCCATTTGTTTATTTTTTTCTTTTGTTGCTTGTGCTTTTGGGCTCATGTTCATAAAGTCAGCACCCAGACCTAGTTCCTGAAGTGTTTCACCTATATTTTCCCTTATTAATTTTACAGTTTCAGGTCTTATACTTAAGTCTTTAATCCATTTTGAGTTGATTTTAGTATATGGTGAGAGGTGCATGTCTAGTTTCATTCTCCTGCATATGGATGTCCAGTTTTCCCAGCACTACTTATTGAAAAGGCAGTCTTTTCCCCAGTGTATGTTTTTGTTGCCTTTGTCAAATATCAGATGACTGTAAGCCTGAGGGGTGATTTCTCAGTTCTCTATTTTGCTCCACTGGTCTGAGTGTCTATTTTTATGCTAGTACCATGCTGTTTTGGTTACCATAGCTTTGTTGTATAATTTGAAGTCAGGTAGTGTTATGCCTCCAACTTTTTTTTTTTTTTGCTCAGGATTGCTTTGGCTATTTGGGGTCTTTTCTTGTTCTATATGAATGTTGAGATTGTTTTCTCCATTTCTGTGAAGTATGCCATTGGCATTTTGATGGGGATTGCATTGAATCTGTAGATTACTCTGGGTAGTATAGACATTTTCACAATGTTAATTCTTCTATTCCAAGAACATGGAATGTCTTTCCATTTTTTTGTGTCTTCTTTAATTTCTTTCAATAGTGGTTTGTAGTTCTCATTGTAGAGATCTTTCACCTCTTTGGTTAAATGGATTCCTAGGTATTTTATTTTTTCATGACTCATAAATGGGCTTACTTTCTTGAATTCTCTTTCTGTTAGTGCATTATTGGAGAATATATATGCAACTGATTTGGCCGCATTTATTTTGTATACTGCAACATTACTGAAATTATTAACCAGTTCTAGGAGTTTTTTGATATGGTCTTCAGGTTTTTCTGTATATAGTATCATGTCATCTGCAAATAGGGACAGTTTGACATCATCTTTTTCAGTCTGGATGCCCTTTATTTCTTTCTCTTGCCTGATTGCTCTGGCTAGTACCTCCAGTACTATGTCAAATAGAAGTGGTGAGAGTGGGCATTCTTGTCATGTTCCTGTTCTTAAAGGAAAAGCCTTCAGTTTTTCCCCATTCAGGATGATACTGGCAGTGAGCTTGTCATAGATGGCTTTTATTGTGGTGAGATATTTTCCTTCTAAACCTAATTCGCTGAGAGTCTGTATCATGAAGGGATGTTGAATTTTGTCAAATGCTTTTTCAGTGTGTATTAAGATAATCATATGGTTTTTGTCCTTGATTTTACTGATGTGATTTATCACATTTATTGACTTTTGTATGTTGAACCGTCCTTGCATCCCCAGGATGAATCCCACTTAATCGTAGTGTATAATTTTTTTGATGTGTTGCTGTATTCTGATTGCTAATATTTTGTTGAGGATTTTTGCATCTAGGTTCATCAAGGATATCAGCCTGTAATTTTCTTTTTTTGTTGTGTCTTTATCGGGTTTTGGTATCAGTGTTATGTTGGCCTCATTGAATGAGTTTGGGAGAATGGCTTCTTTTTCAATTTTTGGAACAGTTTGAGGAGAATTAATATTAATTCCTCTTTAAAGGTTTGGTAGAATTCAGCTGTAAAGCCATCTGGACCTGGGCTTTTCTTTGTTGGAAGATTGCTGATTACTGCTTCAATCTCATTGCTTGTTATTGGTCTACTCAGGTTTTCTGTCTCTTCTTGGTTCAGTCTGGGTAGTTTGGATGTGTCCAGAAACATATGCATATCCTCCAGGTTTTCATAATGGTTGTCATACGGTTGTTTATAATAGTCTCTAATGATTCTTCGTATTTCTGTGGTATCAGTTGTAATGTCTCCCTTTTCATTTCTGACTTTTGTTATTTGGGTCTTCTCTCTCTCTCTCTTTTTTTTTTTTGTTATTGTTGTTTGTTTGTTTGTTAGCCTAGCTAATGGTTTGTCTATTTTATTTACCTCCTCAGAAATCCAACATTTTGTTTCATTGATCTCTTCTGTTGTTTTTGGTGTCTCTATTTCATTTAGTTTTGCTCTGATCTTAATTATTTCTTTCCATCTACTACCTTTAGGATTGGATTGTTGTTGTTTTTCAAGTTCTTTGAGGCATACTGTTAGGTTGCTTATTTGAGGTCTTTTCATTCTTTTGATGTAAGCGTTTATTGCAGTAAATTGCCTCTTAGTACTGCTTTTGCAGTATCCCACAGGTTTTGGTGTGATTTATCTTTAGTTTCATTAGTTTCAAGAAAATTTTTGATTTCCTGTTTAATTTCTTCTTGGACCCATAAGTCATTCAGGAGCCTATTGTTTAGTTTCTATGTATTTGTATAGCTTACAGGGTTTCGCTTGTTATTAACTTACAGTTTTAGTCCATTGTGGTCTGAAAAGATACTTGGAATGATTTCAGTTGTTTTAAATTTGCTGAGACTAGATTCGTGACCTAATATGTGGTCTATCCTGGAGAAGAAAGTATATTCTTTAGTAGTTGGGTGAAATGTTCTGTATATGTCTGCCAGGTTAAGTTGGTCTACAGTGTAGATTAAATCCTGTGTCTCTTTGTTGATTTGTTGCCTGGAAGATCTGTCCCATACTGAGAGAGGGGTGTTCAGGTCAACCAGTATAAATGTATTAGGGCCTATTTCTTTCTTTAGGTCTAAGACTGTTTGCTTTATATATCTGGATGCTCCAGTATTGGGTGTATACATATTTATGATTGTTATGTCTTCTAGCTGTATAGATCCTTTTATCATTATATAGTGGCCTTCTTCGTCTCTTTTTATGTTTTTTTAGTTTAAAGTCTATTTTATCTGATATAAGAATAGCTACTCCTGCTCATTTTTGGTTTCCATTTTCATGGTATATCGTTTTCCATCCCTTTTAGTCTGTGTGTATCTCTATAGATGAAGTGGGTCTCTTGAAAACAGCATATACTTGGGTCTAGCTTTTTAATCCAATCAGTCGATCTGTGTCTTTTGAATGGGAAGTTTAATCCATTCAAATTTAGGGTAGTTATTGACAGATATTGTTTAATTCCTGTCATTTAATTGTATTTTGTTTAGGTATTTTAAATATCTTTTGATCATTACATCCCCTTTTCTCTTCTTCAATGTTAGTTAGAAATTTGAGGTGGCATGATTTAGCTTCTTTCTCTTTCTCACTGGCATTTTTGTTTTAATGGTGGGTTTTGCTCTTTCTTGTGTATCCATGATAGTGATCATCATTAATCAGATTCCAGATGAATGACTCCCGTGAGAATTTCTTGCAGGGCTGGTCATGTGGTAGTGAACTCCCACAATTTTTGTTCATCTGGTAAATACACTATTTCTCCCTCATTTCTGAAGGAGAGCCTTGCTGGGTAAAGAATTCTTGGCTGGCGATTTTTTTCTTTTAGTGTTTTGAATATATTATTCCACTTTCTTCTGGCCTGTAGGATTTCAGTTGAGAAGTCTGCTATTAGTCTGATGGGGGTTTCCTTCTAGGTGACTTGATGCTTTTTTCTCTTGCTGCTTTTAGAATTCTGTTTGTCTTTGAGCTTTGCAAATTTGACTATAATTTGTCTTGGAGAGGATCTTTTTGGATTGAATCTGTTTGGGGACCTCTGAGCTTCCTGGATCTGAAGATCTACATCTCTCCCTACACCTGGGAAGTTTTCTGTTATTATTTCCTTGAATAAGTTTTCAATACCTTTTCCTTTCTCTTCTCCTTCAGGAATACCCACAATTCAGATGTTAGAGTGCTTGATGTTGTCTGCTATCTCTCTTAGATTTTCCACATTATTTTTAATTCTTTTTTCCTTTTTTTTTTGTCTGCCTGGATTATTTCAAAAGACCATCTTTGAGATCTGAAGTTGTTTCTTCTGCTTGCTCTAGTCTGCTGCTCAAGCTCTCTGTTGTGTTTTTTATTTCATTGAGTGAATCTTTCATTTCTAGCAGTTTCGTTACACTCTTCTTTAAGGTATTAATCTCTTTGTAAATTTCCTCCTTCATATTCCGGATATTTTTGCTTGTTTCCTGGCGTTCTCTTATTAAGTCTTCTTTTATCTCTTGGAGTTTTCTTAAGATCATTGCTCAGAATTCCTTTTCAGATATTTCAAGGATTCCCTGTTCTATGGGTCTGGAACTTGAGCATTACTATTTTCCTTCGTGGTGTCATATCTTCTTGTTTGTTTGTAGTTCTAGTATTTTTCATTGATGTTTGGTCATGTGGTAGAGGACTTGCTTCTTCTATTACTCTGGGGTTGGCTATGAGGATAAAGATTTCCTTCTCTATTTGCAGGCTCTACTGGTGAATTTTATATCAATGTAGTCAAATGAGTGTCAGGTTGCCTATAGAGTTGCCCTGGCTGCTACTGTGGTGGTGAACTGTCCTTTTGGTGACAGAAGGGTATGGCAGTGTCTGTATTACACCACCTTGGCTCTTGTTCCAGCTTTCTGTGGCCATAGACTGAGCCCCTGGTGCCATGCAGGTCTCAGCTTACTTCAGCAGCTGCTGGGCCTGTGGGTGCTTCCATTTTCCCCTGGGCCTTAGATTGGGCCCTGGTGCCCCATGGGTCTCAGCTCTCCTGAGTGTCTGCTGGGCTGTGTGCACTTCCTTTCCCTTTGGGCCTTAGACTGGGCCCAGTGCCACACGGGTCTTTGGTCACCTCGGTGGCTGTTGGGCTTTGGGTGCTTCCCTTTCCCCCGGGGGCCTTTGACTGCGTGCTGTGATTTAAATATGATGTTTTCAGGAGTAAGATTGTTTAGGATCCATTTGGGGAGATAACATTTTGGCAGTATTGCGTCTTCCCTTCCATGAATATGATATATCTCCCCATTTATTTAGTTCATCTTTGAATTTTCTTATCAGTATTTTGTAGTTTTCCACATGCAAACCTTACACATATTTTGTTAGCTAATTTGCTAAGTATTTCATATTTTTTGCTGCTATTGTTAATGGTACTTTTTAAAATTTTTCAGTTTCCAACAAGGTGAACAGAGTCCCTGAGGAGAGAAGCCACACCTTAGCTCTAGACTGTCAGGGGCTAAAGGGAAGCTAAACATAGAGCTGCTCCAGTTTTCTGATGGAGTGAGACAGAAGCTACGTGTGCTCTGCCACTCCCTTCCTGCCTTGTCTTAAAGCTTTGCTCTTCTCTACCCTTGACAGGGCTCCTTGATTGATGTTGGCCCTTTCTTGAGTTGGTGTGGCAATCAATCCTAATCAGCCACTGATTTTCTCAGAAGTGTTACAGCAAATCTCATTGCTTAAAAATCGAATAGCTTTTCACGTTTTCCTCTCTGAAGATTTAATTTGTACTTTGATCATTCATATGTGACATATGTGTAAGCATATTCCTTGGCATGAGCAGAACCTACACTATTGTCAACAGAGGTATTGCATTTGTAATATAAAATGGCCAGTAGTGTTCTGGAGAACTCTCGAGGAAACAATATCTGTTGAGAATATGATGTTGATGTGAGAGCTTAGCTTTATAAACTGGTGTTTTTTTCATTTGAGTTCATATTGCTGTTGTCTTTTTTTTTTTTAATTAGACTTTATTGCAACTACCACCTGCTATGGTGGAAGAAGGTGAAGAAATTCAAAGTCAAGAAACAGAATTGGAAATAGAAGAAGAAGTTGTGCCTGCTCAAGCTGACATCATACCCAGTCCAACAGATTCCAGCTCTAGCCAAGAAACCCTAGCGTCTCAGACAGACACCATCCCCAATCAGACAGGAGCCAGTTCCAATTCAGAAGCCATTCCTGCTCAATCTGAGATCACTGCTACTGTGACAGGACCTGTAACTGCACCAGCAGAGGCTGTCACCCCTCACGATGACACATCTACCCCAGCAGAGACCAAGTAGACAAATTAGCCCTTCTTAGGGAGGCCACTTCATTTATGAAGTCTAAATAGAGTTATTTTTTGTATTTTACATTTACTCCTGCCATTTTAATGGCACTAATTAATGTTCAGTCCTTATTTTTGTTAACTGATTTCAGTATCTTGAATATATTTTTAAAAATTTTGTGTGTATGAACAACTGCAGTTTCATTTTTTCAATCAGAAGAGAAAGTAACCATTCCTTTGTATTTTGATCACCAAGTGAATGTATCTGTAATCATACATACATTAAAATAATTTTCTATGGAATACTATAGATACTTAGATATAGAATATATATAATAAATATGTAGAATACAAGATATATTTCATATTTTTAGTGAACTTCTCTGAAGAAAAGGACAGAACACATTGGAATTAACCATAAATGCCCTTAAGCAAGTATCCAACTTGGGGAGAAAATTGTTTCTTTCATCATATGCTATCAGATGCTCAAGTTTTGTTTCCTTTTTTCTCACCTTTCTTTACTGTCTTCCTTGATATAAAGACATTAACAGCCATAGATATAGTTTTCTCCAGTCTATCAGAGGTTACATGCATTTCCTCCCCCAAATCTCAGAATGAAACAGAATCTCCTAGGGTGTCTGTTTATTCTTGGAGCCTTCTTCAAACCCAATAAATCAGAATCTCAGGGTGAGGGCCCAGGAATCTGTATTTTAGCATTCTCCACACCACTCATGTTTGGGTTGCTGACAGGTTGGCATCAGATGAGACTGAGCCAGGATTTGGGTAGGAAGCAGGACCTACAGTCTGGGCGATAAGAAGCAGCAAACTTAACTCCTATGTGCAGGGTAGAATTCTCCCAATGCAGAGGTTTGAGGTTTTCTGCCCTATTTAGTTTTCTTGGTTGATAACCAGCCACAAGTGTGGAATATACTATACAGCAAATGTACCTCACAGGGCCTGGTTTTCCAAAGCCTTGCAGTTTCAAATATTGACCTTGCAAAGGACAGGAAATTTTCCCCAGGCTATTCTGTGTTACAAGATAAGAATCATAACACAGCAAGGCTGCTGGTTCTAAGACAGACAAATTACTAATTGATATGTAAAGTTACTAAGAAGCCCCTGGAGGGAAAAGGAATGTTTGCTAAATCAAGCCTTTGTTAGTGGATCACTTAATTGCTTAACAGAATGTCATCTGACTTGTTTTACTGAATGTTACCAGCTTCTATTGTTAAACTGTACTTGGCAAAACCCCACCTATGTCTCTTCCTGTAACTTCTTGGTCTGGAGAATAAATGCAGGAAGAGAACCCCAATTCGGGGTTAATTTCCCAAATGGAAGAAATGCCTTGTGCTTGAAGAAGTTCTGGCATATTAACCCCTTTCTGGGGCTTCTCACTGCTCAAAAGAGATGGGCTTTGAGCAATCTTTGGCGGCTCCATCACCCAAGGGAAGGGGGGTGACAAATCCGTAGGAGGCAAAGCAACACACAAGGATATCTTCAGGTAAAATATACTCCAAATATGGTAAAGCAGAGGTACTAGGACCTTGCTACTCAAGTGTGGCTGGTGAACCAGCAGTATCAGCATCATATTGAAGTTTGTTAGAAATGTGGAAGTGTGGGCTCTACCCCAGACCTGCATATGAATCTGCATTTCAACAAAGCCTCTAGGTGCTTCATATGCAATTTGAGAAGCACTGTACTGAGATTACCGTGCTGTCCTCACATGAATGAGGCTGTAATGGTAGAATTAACACTGAGTGGGACTAGTGTTTTCTGCTTATAAGGTCCCTGGGCATGGTGCCCAAAACTGAAAAAAAGAGATAGATATGTGTATGTGGGGAGGAAGACATTGCCGACTAGTTCTCTCTTCCCCAATTTGATCATTTGCTAGAGTGGCTAACAGGTGCATTTCCCCAAAGTGTCCCTTCTAGTGCTTCTACCTATACAGTCTTGACCACGTCTGAGGAATCTTTGAAGAAATGAGCAAGAACTGCACACCACCACTGAAATCCTTCTGATCCAGACATTTTGAAGGAACGATTAATTCATAAGGAAATTAAACCCAGAAAGTCAAGTCAGTTATATGTTTGAGGGACTAGTTTTCTCAACTCTACCAGGCTTTGATGGATATGATTCAGACCCTCATGATGTGTCCTACTGCATCAGACTACTTGTGTAAATGTTGGCTAAGGAGTTTGGAAATGAAAGTGACGCGACAATGAGAGGAGTGAAATGCCAGGGAAACAATACCAGGAAAGCAAGGTCTATCTGTTATCAGAGGAAGGATCAAGCCAGATAGTCTGTTACATAATTTCTCTGATGTAAGAATTTGAAAGCAGGTGTTGTGGGCATCTGTATGGGCAATACCACTCAGAATTATTTTCATTTGTGGATATATGATATCAGGCTAAGCAAGAGGTAAAGAAGCTTACTGTATTACTGTCTTTCCTGGAAAAGATTGATTTTTCTCTTTACCCTTTAGGGGATATAAATTATGATACCTGCTACCAAAATAAGCAAACTGTTATGCTGCTTTCTCATTAAGTAAACTATTTTCCTAACACTAAACATCACTCTGTCTAGCTGACTGACAGTACTTTTTTCTTTGCTGCATGATTTTTCTATCATACCAAATTTAGGTGAAAGCTAGCTAAGTCTTTTGCTTCTGTCAAAGGAATTTTTAGAAGGGGCAATGGTGGTGGAATTTGAATTATTTTAAATTGTTTATTCCCTGGAAAGGCCAGTGAGTTGCAGCTAACTATAGAATCATGGAATCTTTAAAGGAATTTAAGAGACCTACTCTTATTTTAAATAATGAGGAAACAGAATCAGAGAGACTTAACCAGGGTGGCAATTGTGGGAGAGTGGGGTAGAATCCAAGTGTACAGTCGCAGGGCATTGTTTTGTTTATTTTTTAATTCAAGCACACATGAGTGATTGCTTCATAAATCCAAGAACTTCCTGTTTAATTTGGGGTTACTACAGACAGACACAGGTACTCTAGCCATGTGACTTTCATATTAGTGTTCTCATTCCTCTCTATTCTGTTCTTCATATCTGAATATGTCATGATTTTGAAATCTATTTTTGAAAGAAAACCAGAAAGATGCATGCCAAGAGAATGAGCATTAAATGAAGCAATTCAAATATTTAGACATTTTTTTTTTTCCCCACAAAATGCTGAGTTAAGAAAGTTTATTAACAGCAGTTAAGAATAAATAGCTTCTTTGATTTTGGCAAATGAATGAGAAGATCTAAACATTATCAAGTCACTTGAAGTTGATGTGATGATAAAAGTTGAGATGTTTTGCTAGATACTGAGAGGAACGTAAATGGGCCGTTTGTGCTTCTATAAAAAATGAAGTTTGTTTATGATCAGGAGACAGCATGATGTAAAACAGACTTTGGACACAACAGACTGGGTCAAATTTTACCTAATTTGCTTATCAGTATTTGGTTTGACCTAAGAAAAATTTTATATTCTCTCTTATTCGCTTAGCAGTTTTCTTTTATCTATAAAACAGGGGAAAGATCTGTTTAGTTTTTTAGAGTTTTGTTTGTTTGTTTTGTGGGGTAATGTTTATGAAAATACCTAGCACCCAGGTGCTCAGAAATACCAGTTTATCTATCTGTTTTTCCCTGAAGCTTTGTGACAATGTAGGATATTGCCAACTAATCCTTTGATTTGAGCACTTAGCCATGCCCCTATCCAGAGAGCAAGGAAGATGATCAGTCAAGAAGGGAGTGTAAGACATGCACAAATCCCACACACACCAGGATGGCTCACCTCATAAAGACCATGAGACTGAGACCGCTGCAATCAAGCAAGAGGTTTTTATTCCAGCATGCTGGGGTCGCTCCATTTTTAGGACAGAAGCGGCCCCGAGCTCTTAACTCAAGCATTTTTTATACAGTTTGGTAGGCAGACTTTAGCAACAGGGTGAGTTGTACACAGCCTATTGGCCATCTGGGGTGACTTTTAATTTTATTGGTGGCCTTCAGTGGGGTGGTACACAGACGAGGAACTGGGGAATTGACTAATAGCCCACCCCTTTTGCAGTTAGGCCCCTCCTGGAACTGGGTGAACTTTGGGCTCTTTGGAAAGTCCCTTCCCCCTGGCAGCGGAAAGTCCTAATCTTCTGGCGATGGAAAGTCTCAAGCACCTGGTAACAGAAAGTCCTAAGTATCTGGTATTGTTTACCAAAAAGGTTGGGGGTTATCTCTACCTCTACAGGAGCACATGGTGGCAACTGACTTTTGAGGATCTATCAAGGATCAAGTCTACTGATTGGAGACCTCTGTGTCAGTCCATCATAACACTGAGGGTGGTCTCTGCTGAAATTAAAATTCTAGCAGAACAATATAACCAGAGGGAAGATGTTAGGTCCCATCATGTTTCTGCATTTGGAGCTGATAGCTTCTGTGAATCCTGTACTGCCCCTGATATGGATTAAATATTCGTCCCCTCCACAGCTCATGAGGAATATTGATCCCCAATGTGGCAGTGTTGAAAGGTGGGGCCTATAGAAGGTGATTGGATCGTGAGGGCCCTGCCCTCATGAATGGATTAATCCATTCATGGAGTAATGTGTTAATGGTTTAATGGCGTATCATGGGAGTGGTTCTGATGGCTTTTTAAGAAGAGCGAGTGAGCAGGCTAGCTCTCTCGCTCATGCCATTATTACCATGTGATCGCCTGCATCACCACAGGACCCTGGAGAGAATTCCCACCCAGAAGAAGGCCCTCACCAGATGTGCCCCGTGGACCCTGGGCTTCCCAACCTCCAAAAGTAAAAAATAAATTTCATTTTTTAATAAATTATCCAGTTTGGGGTGTTCTGTTATAAGCGACAGAAAATAAACTAATACAACCCCATTCCCAAATCATCTATATTGTTGCATTTACTTAGCTTTGTGCCTTGAACGTGCTTTTTTTTAAATCTTGCAGTCACTCAAATGGTATTTTTCAAGATGTTTCTTCAATTAAAACAAGATAAAAAAGATTTTTTTTCTAAAATGTTGACCCTTTTGAACGAGCCAGAAGAGCAGTTAAAGACAAGCAGTGCCTTGCTTCCTGTGAAAAATGCTTGGCAGTTAGCCTTTGTAATTATTAATCAATCATGTTAATAGATGTTTAAAAATAATGGAACTGGAGCTGTACTGAACCAAGGATGGAAATGAAGACATGTAATGTGTGACTATTTTTTTCCATCCATTGGTACTCTGTAGTGCTCAAAAAGGGTTTTAATTAAATGGGATTCAGAAGCTCTGGACACTCTAGTTTTTCTTCCTAGGCACAAACCCTAGCTCAGGCATTTCCCAAACTTATTAGACCATAGAACTGTGTTTTTGTTGTTGTTGTTAATTAAGGCACCTTAGATAGCTATTTCCTCAGAACACAGTTTTGGAACCAATATCTTTTACATTAGTAATAACTTTGACTCTCCCTTAGAAAATAAAGCCCAAATACATTTTTCCCTGTAAGTAACAAGAGGCTGAAGTAACAGCTGAACAGGAAACTAGAGGTGAACTGATTTGTATAAAATGTCATATTGCAGTGTAATTTGTTGACTGAGTGTCATGTGGTATTAATAGCAACATCCTGAAAATGCAAATGAGTAAAAGTTTGGTCAATGTACCATGACATTCCTTCGTGTGAGCCTGTTAAGAAAAGGTCACTGAACATTCTCTGTGTACATTTTAATTTTAGGCTCCATAACTTCACACTAGCCTTTTCTTGTTTCTTACCATGCAACGAAAGAAGAGTTCATATCTCTAATGTGTCTTCTTTTCTCAGTACTGTACATTTTTGTTTCCTAAGTTTAAATTCAAAAAGAGAAAAGAATTGTTTAGCATTTACGGTAGGGGTGTGCCGGAAATAATAGAAGAAAATTAAGGCAAATATAAAAATGAAGATAATTTTCCTTCTTAACAATGTTTAACACAGAGGACCCCCAAAGTTAACCTGCCTCAGACATGGTGAATTCTCTCTTGCTTGATCTCCGGAAATTACTGTCCCCACAATCCCCTTCCCCTCCGTCTTTGACCTAACATTGTACACTCACTCCATATGTTCTAAGTTCAAGAAACTCAAAGGTAGCTGCTGCTTCTTGGGAGATACCTGGTTTAATATAAAAAGTTCTTTTGAGAAGCTGAGTTTATTGACATTTTTCAAAAAGTCAACAATTCTGAATAGGAAGTGGTCATAGAAAATACTACCTTTTTCTACTTTAGTTCATTGGTTCATTTTGGCCATTTTCAGTTGGTTGGTTGGTTTTTAGTTCAGTTATTCACAAACTAAACTGAAAGTGCTTACCCTGTTACCATACTTTCATTACCCCTTTACTTTTAGTAGCACCTCCCACAGCTGGTTTCTTCTAATCTGACTCCTGCAAGAATAGTACTGGAATAAGAGTAGACCTAGTTCATTTTCATTTCATTTTGCTGGTTGGCTACTTTTCACAGAAGTGAATTGAATTAAATACAATATAAAGTTGGGAGACGTCTTTGAAATGATCGATTTTGTATATTTATCGACTACTGAGTGCCTAGTGTGTGCCAGGGAAAAATGCCAGAAGCAACCCTATTAGTTCATAGATGAGAACACCAAAGTGTTGGTGATTTGCCTAAGACAGCACAGTTGGTTGAACTGGGGCTGGAACCACCATGTGTCTTTCAGGCAAATCCCTTACCACGCTATTCTTTAAACTTATTTGCTTGAGACAAATTAAAGTAGAAGGAGCAACACTTAAAAACTTCGCACATGAGTAAGACAAGCCTACTAGAGACTTCCCCTCAGGGAAATGTCTCTCTTCAGCTCTATCTCCAGCTACCCAGTTACGTAACCCATAGGCAACCGCTGTTTGTATTTCTTGTGTATTCTTCTAGAAATATTTTCTGTGTATTAAAATAAATAGAAATTTGTAGTTCTCCTATTTTTATACAACTGGTAGCACAACATGCAGAATTATTTTGTAATGTCTTTTTTTCACTTAATATAATGATGAATTTTTCATAACAATACACAAAGAGTTCTTCATCATTTTTACAGCTACATAGTATTCTAAATGAATGAAGAGGCCATATTTTATTTATGTACCATCTTGTATTTACCCATTTCCCAATAATCAACATTTGAAGTATTGCTGATATTTTTGTAATAGCAAACTACTACAAAGAATAACCCCGTTTTAAAAGCATTTTATGTTGTGTGAGTATATTTCAAAGACAAAACTCCTACAAGTTTGATTGTGGGGCCAGAGAGCATGTGCATTTGTAATTTCAATAGACATTGCCTTATTATCCTTCATAAAGGGATGTCAGTCTACACTCCCACCAACAAAATATGGGACTAGTTGTTTGCTCAGAGAAGCCTTGCCCAGTACTGTGTATTACCAATCTTTGTCATGTTTGTCATTTTAAGTGAGAAATGATATTTTAATGTCACTTTACCCTCCATTTCTCTTGAGATTGAGAATCTTCTCATATATTTAGAATGATTTGTACTTGTATTTGTCTTTGCCCCTCCTTTTATTTTTAACCTTTATGTTAATCGTTTTGGTTTAGGTAAATTTCTTGTGTACAACATAGAATGGCTTTGCTTTGGGATCCAATTGGAAAGTCTTTTTTAGAAAAATATTTTGGTTTAGCTCCTTTATATTTATTGAAAAATGTGTTTATTCTTAGTCCTGACTAATTATTTTGTTTTCTTTTTTAATAGCTTTTCAAAAAGACTTTACACTGTATTTTATATTTGCACTGTTATTTACGTATGTGTGTGTGAGCTTTTGCTGCTTAGGAAATTTTGTGTTTTAGTTATCTTTATACCCACAATGTCATAGAATACCCTTAGTGTTCTATTTCTTTAGACAATATCTATTAGTTCCCTGGTATAAGCTATGATTAAATTAATGTACGAGGATACTTACTTCAAATAGTTCATGGAAAAATAGAAGTGAAAGATAATACAAGTATTTCTGTGAACTTTTTGAAGACCCCTCTTATTCCCTCTTCCTCTTTCTTCCTCTCCCTCTTTTCTAACTCTCAATTTTAGTCAATTATATTGTTTTTCAATGTGTTTATCTTTTATTGGTAAAAATGCTTGTAATTCTATTACATGATTTGCCAACTTCAAATGATATTCCTTAACTCCCAGCTGCTGCAAATGAGGAAGTCAGTATTCTTACTCTCTCACCATCTTTCTGTTTTTCCCTCTATAATAATAGAGATATTATTCTTCAAAAGTATTGGTCATTCTTAGTCCTTGTATAAATTTTAGAATCAACTTGTCAATGCCACAAAATTTTGGTGGGATTTTTATTGAGATTGCATCGAATCTATAGATCAATCTGGGGAAAGTCAGCATCTTCACAATGTAGGAATATGGTATCTCTTTCTGTTTACTCAGGCCTTCTTTAATTTCAATAATGTTAGCTTTCTATATAAAGGTCATGGCCATCTTTTGCTAAATTTATTCCTAGGTATTTGATTTATTTCTGTTGTTGTAAATGGCACTTTTTTTTTCTCTTAATTTTATTTTATAGATATACAATGTGGTTGATTATTTTGGCCCATTACCGATACCTCCCTCCCTCCTCCCTCTCCCCCCTCCCTCCCGACAATGTCCTTTCTGTTTGCTTGTCATATCAACTTCAAGTAATTGTAGTTGTTATGTCTTCTTCCCCCGCCCCTGGTTTGTGTGTGTGTGTGTGTGTGTGTGTGTGTGTGTGTGTGTGAATTTATTTATTTATTTTTAGCTCCCACCAATAAGTGAGAACATGTGGTATTTCTCTTTCTGTGCCTGACTTGTTTCACTTAATAGAATTCTCTCAAGGTCCATCCATGTTGTTGCAAATGGCAGTATTTCATTTGTTTTTATAGCTGAGTAGTATTCCATTGTGTAGATGTACCACATTTTCCGTATCCACTCATCCGATGATGGGCATTTGGGCTGGTTCCAACTCTTGGCTATTGTAAAGAGTGCTGCGATAAACATTGGGGAACAGGTATACCTTCGACTTGATGATATCCATTCCTCTGGGTAGATTCCCAACAGTGGGATAGCTGGGTCGTATGGTAGATCTATCTGCAATTGTTTGAGGAACCTCCATACCATTTTCCATAGAGGCTGCACCATTTTGCAGTCCCACCAACAATGTGTGAGAGTTCCTTTTTCTCCACAACCTCGCCAGCATTTATCGTTCAGGGTCTTTTGGATTTTAGCCATCTTAACTGGGGTTAGATGGTATCTCAGTGTGGTTTTGATTTGCATTTCCCGGATGCTGAGTAATGTTGAGCATTTTTTCATATGTCTGTTGGCCATTTGTATATCTTCCTTAGAGAAATGCCTACTTAGCTCTTTTGCCCATTTTTTAATTGGGTTGCTTGTTTTCTTCTTGTAAAGTTGTTTGAGTTCCTTATATATTCTGGATATTAATCCTTTGTCAGATGTATATTTTGCAAATATTTTCTCCCACTCTGTTGGTTGTCTTTTAACTCTGTTAATTGTTTCTTTTGCTGTGCAGAAGCTTTTTAGTATGATATAATCCCATTTGTTTATTTTTCCTTTGGTTGCCCGTGCTTTTGGGGTCGTATTCATGAAGTCTGTGTCCAGTCCTATTTCCTGAAGTGTTTCTCCTATGTTTTCTTTAAGAAGTTTTATTGTCTCAGGGTGTATATTTAAATCCTTAATCCATTTTGAGTTGATTTTA
The DNA here is from genome assembly GCF_027409185.1 of Cynocephalus volans. Taxonomy (NCBI): domain Eukaryota; kingdom Metazoa; phylum Chordata; class Mammalia; order Dermoptera; family Cynocephalidae; genus Cynocephalus; species Cynocephalus volans. The sequence goes on from NC_084462.1 coordinate 101,918,135, forward strand.
GTATACGGTGAGAGGTATGGATCTAGTTTCATTCTCCTGCATATGGATATCCAGTTATCCCAGCACCTCTTGCTGAAGAGGCAGTCCCTTCGCCAGTGAATAGGCTTGGTGCCTTTGTCAAAGATAAGATGGCAGTAAGTGTGTGGGTTGATTTCTGGATTCTCTATTCTATTCCATTGGTCAGTGTGTCTGTTTTTATGCCAGTACCATACTGTTTTGGTTATTATAGCTTTGTAGTATAGCTTAAAGTCAGGTAGTGTTATGCCTCCAGCTTTATTTTTTTTGCTGAGCATTGCTTTGGCTATTCGTGGTCTTTTATTGTTCCATATAAATGTCTGAATAGTTTTTTCCATTTCTGAGAAAAATGTCTTTGGAATTTTGATGGGGATTGCATTGAATTTGTATATCACTTTGGGTAGTATGGACATTTTCACTATGTTGATTCTTCCAACCCAAGAGCATGGGATATCTTTCCATCTTCTTGTATCCTCTCTAATTTCTCTCAGCAGTGGTTTGTAGTTCTCATTATAGAGATTTTTCACCTCCTTGGTTAACTCAATTCCTAAGTATTTTATTTTTTTGGTGGCTATTGTAAATGGGCAGGCTTTCTTGATTTCTCGTTCTGCATGTTCACTATTGGAGAAAAGAAATGCTACTGATTTTTGTGTGTTGATTTTGTATCCTGCTACTGTGCTGAAATCATTTATCAATTCCAACAGTTTTTTTGTAGAGGTTTTAGGCTGTTCGATATATAGGATCATGTCGTCTGCAAACAGGGACAGTTTGACTTCATCTTTTCCAATCTGGATGCCCTTTATTTCCTTCTCTTCTCTGATTGCTCTGGCTAGTACTTCCAACACTATGTTGAATAGGAGTGGTGAGAGTGGGCATCCTTGTCTAGTTCCTGTTCTTAAAGGAAAAGCTGTCAGCTTTTCCCCATTCAGGATGATATTGGCAGTGGGTTTGGCATATATGGCTTTAATTATGTTGAGATACTTTCCCTCTATACCTAACTTATAGAGGGTCTTTGTCATGAATGAGTGCTGAACTTTATCAAATGCTTTTTCAGCATCTATAGAGATGATCATATGGTCCTTGTGTTTGAGTTTATTAATATGGTGTATCACATTTATTGATTTGCATATGTTGAACCAACCTTGCAACCCTGGGATGAATCTCACTTGATCGTGGTGAATAATTTTATGTATGTGTTGCTGTATTCTGTTTGCTAGTATTATACTGAGGATTTTTGCATCTATATTCATCAAGGATATCTGCCTGTAGTTTTCTTTTTTGGTTATATCTTTACCTGGTTTTGGTATCAGGATGATGTTTGCTTCATAGAATTAGTTTGGGAGATTTGCGTCCGTTTCAATCTTTTGGAATAGTTTGTAAAGAATCGGTGTCAATTCCTCTTTGAACGTTTGGTAAAATTCTGCTTTGAATCCATCTGGTCCTGGGCTTTTCTTTGTTGGGAGCCTTCTGATAACAGCTTCAATCTCTTTTATTGTTATTGGTCTGTTCAAATTTTCTACGTCTTCATGGTTCAGTTTTGGGAGCTTGTGTGTGTCCAGAAATTTATCCATTTCCTCCAGATTTTCAAATTTGTTGGCGTATAGTTTTTTATAGTAGTCTCGAATGATTCCTTGTATTTCAGATGAATCAGTTGTAATATCGCCTTTTTCATTTCTAATTTTGGTTATTTGAGTCTTCTCTCTTCTTTTTTTGTTAGCCATGCTAATGGTTTGTCAATTTTATTTATCTTTTCAAAAAACCAACTTTTTGATTCATTGATCTTTTGAATTGTTTTTTGGTTTTCAATTTCATTCAGTTCTGCTCTGATCTTAATGATTTCTTTCCGTCTGCTAACTTTAGGTTTGGATTGTTCTTGTTTTTCTAGTTCTTTAAGGTGAAGTGTTAGGTTGTTCACTTGCCATCTTTCCATTCTTCTGAAGTGAGCATTTAATGCAATAAATTTCCCCCTTAATACTGCTTTTGCAGTATCCCACAGGTTTTAGTATGATGTATCATTATTTTCATTAGTTTCAATAAATTTTTTGATTTCCTGCTTGGTTTCTTCTTGGACCCATATGTCATTAAGTAGAATGCTGTTTAATTTCCATGTGTTTGTATAGTTTCCAGAGTTTCGTTTGTTATTAATTTCTAGTTTTAATCCATTGTGGTCTGAGAAGATACATGGGATAATTCCAATTTTTTTGAATTTATTGAGACTTGATTTGTGACCTAATATGTGATCTATCCTGGAGAATGATCCATGTGCTGATGAGAAGAATGAATATTCTGAGGTTGTTGGGTGGAATGTTCTGTAGATATCTGCCAATTCCAATTGGTCTAGAGTCTTTTTTAGATCTTGTGTTTCTCTGCTGATTCTTTGCCTAGATGATCTGTCTAATATTGACAGTGGGGTGTTCAGGTCCCCTGCTATTATGGTATTAGTGTCTATTTCCTTCTTTAGGTCTAATAGAGTTTGTTTTATAAATCTGGCTGCTCCAACATTGGGTGCATACATATTTATGATTGTTATGTCTTCTTGATGGATCAGTCCTTTTATCATTAAGTAGTGTCCCTCATTGTCTCTTTTTATGGTTTCTAGTTTAAAGTCTATTTTGTCAGATATGAGAATAGCTACTCCAGCTCGTTTTTCTTTTCTGTTTGCATGGTAAATCTTTTTCCATCCTTTCACTCTTAGTCTGTGTGAATCTTTATGGGTGAGGTGGGTCTCTTGTAGGCAGCATATAGTTGGGTCCTCCTTTTTGATCCAGTCAGCCAGTCTGTGTCTTTTGATTGGGGAATTTAAGCCTTTTACATTGAGAGTTGTTATTGAATAGTGTTGATTTATTCCTAGCATTTTATTGATTGTTGTTTGGTTGTCTTAAGTGTCTTTTGTTCCTTGCTTTCTGATTTACTGTTTGTTTTCTGTGTTTGTTGGTTCCTTAGGTTGTAGATAGCCTTTTTTTTGTTTGTTTTCTCTTCATGAATGACATTTTTATTATACTAGTGGGTTTAGATTTTTCTTGGGTTTTTATGGCAGTGGTAGTTATTTTTCAGGAACCAAACCCAGTACTCCCTTGAGAATTTCTTGTAAGGGTGGTCGTGTGGTGGTGAACTCCCGCAGTTTTTGTTTGTCTGAGAAATATACTATTTGCCCTTCATTTCGGAAGGATAGCCTTGCAGGGTAGAGTATTCTTGGCTGACAATCTCTGTCTTTTCGTATTTTGAATATATCATCCCATTCCTTTCTGGCTTTTAGGGTTTGTGATGAAAAGTCTGATGTTAGCCTGATTGGGGCTCCCTTATAGGTGATTTGACGCTTCTCTCTTGCAGCTTTTAAGATTCTCTCTTTGTCTTTGAGTTTTGCCAGTTTGACTATAACGTGTCTTGGAGAAGACCTTTTTGGGTTGAATACGTTTGGAGATCGTTGAGCTTCCTGGATCTGAAGATCTGTGATTTTTCCTATACCTGGGAAGTTTTCTGCCACTATTTTGTTGAATATGTTTTCAATGCAATCTCCGTTTTCCTCCCCTTCTGGAATACCCGTGACTCGGATATTTGAACGCTTAAGGTTGTCTGATATCTCTCTCAGATTTTCTTTAATGCCTTTGATTCTTTTTTCTTTTTTGTCTGCTTGTGTTATTTCAAACAGCCCATCTTCAAGTTCAGAGGTTCTCTCTTCAACTTCCACAAGCCTGTTGGTTAAACTCTCCGTTGTGTTTTTTATTTCACTGAATAACTTCTTCAGTTCGGCAAGTTCTGCTACATTTTTTTGCAGAGCATTGATTTCCTTGTACATTTCCTCTTTCAGGTCCTGTATACTTTTCCTCATTTCATCATGATGTCTAGCTGAGTTTTCTTGTATCTCATTCAGTTTCCTTAGAATTATCACTCGAAATTCCTTGTCAGTCATTTCAAGGGCTTCTTGTTCTATAGGATCTAGAGCTTGAGATTTATTATCATTTGGTAGTGTACTTTCTTGATTTTTCATATTTCTGGTATCTTTTCTTTGATGTTTATTTATTGTGGCAGGGGGTTTCACAGTCCACAGGTTTGACACTGTTGACTAAGATGTTGCTGTGGTTGCCAATTTGGTATGGGTACCTCAGTGACTCCCTGTTCCCTGCACTCTGGCCCGGGCTGCTAGGATGCGCCAAGGCATCACAGAGCATGTGGTCTCTGCAGAGCTTCCCCTTCCCCTGCAGGATGTCTCCCTGCTCTGTGCGCACTAGGCCGGGCTTGGGATGGAGCCGGGTGGCAGCGGTGAAGCCTACCTGCTGCTGGATTGCACAGCACCAGCGTGGACTCTATGGAGTTCCCGCCTCCCCTGCCGGACGACTCCCTGCTCTGTGTGCATTGGGCTGGGCTGGGAATGAAGCCGGGTGGCGGTGCTGAAGCCTACCTGTTGGATCAGGCAGTGGCGGCCCGCAGGGCATGTGGTCTCTGCGGAGCTTCTGCCTCTCCCGCTGGATGTCTCCCTGTCTCGGCTGCTGGTTGATTCACTTCCAGCTCCAGGGATGGCGGGTGGGGGGGGGGTCAGAAGCCACGGTCACCGTTGCATCCTGGGGTGACACGCGGCTCAGGCCTCCATGTTTCCACGTTTGCAGCTGTGGCTGGGACGCGGGCTGTGGCGCACCGGCGGTTCGCGTGCGCGGGTTGGGGGAAGATTCCTGTTTCTCTGCAGGGTAAAGACACCCTTTCGAAGCCGTTCCTTTGCGCCGATCCTGCTACAGCTGCATCTGGCGCGGGCCTCAGGCTGCTTCTACTTGTGGCGGAAAAGCGGCAGGCAGCTCTCCTCTTCCGCCATCTTGACCTCCACTCAGACGATGTGATTTTAACAGTGTCACTCTGACTGCGGGCTCTGGGGAGGTGCGTGTGTAGGCTCCATTTAGGGGCAGGTGGGAGGCTGGCTCTCTTGGTCCCGCGAGTGGGGCTCTGTGTTTCGGATCAGTGATGGTGGATTCCCCGCCGGTAAATGGCACTTTTAAAAATTACATTTCTAATTGTTTGTTGCTAGTATATAGAAATATATATTTGTCATGAGGCTGTCACATGGAAAAGGAACCAGAACATCCAATTGAGGTTTTAAAAAGGGGCCTTTATTAGCCGGCCGGCGACTGCTTCCCCAGATATTCTGTCAAGAAAGCAGCCCTGAGTCTATGTTTAAGGGGCCTTTTGAAGGCAAAAAGTCACATAGTCGCAGAGGCAAAAAAATCATAGAGTCACACAGTCAAAGTTATCATTTAGTCACACACTTAAAGTTATCAAATAGTCACACACATTTCCTCCTGGTGTGAGAAGGGAGAGTCTTTGGCAAGGTCTAGTGCAAGCTGGTTACAGAAGCCAAGATAAGCCAATTAATCACTTAGGGACAGCAAGTACTTCCCCAGGGCAGTTTCCTGCCTAGGTTGTCTGGACACATCCGGATACAGCTCTTGGTTTTATCAGCCAGGAACAGCACAGGTGAGAAACAGCAAAGGCAGGCAGAATTTTAAATTTTTTTAAGTACAGGATAATTTTTAACTTCTAACTTCTACTAGGGGTGCTGGAGTGGGTTTTCAAACAAAAACACTTTTCAAACGGTAAAAATGACATAAGCTAAATCAATCTACCTTGTCACATATTCATACCACAGTTGAACTGGTATGTAGTGATCTTGTTGAATTGACTTATTTCTTATAGTTTGTAGATTTTATGTATTCTCTACATACATAATTATGTCATCTGTGAATAATGAGTTTTTTCCTCTTCAAACTTTACACTTTTTCTTTTCTACCTATATGCCTTTTATTTCTTTTTTCTGCCTTACTGACCTGTTGAAAACCTCTACTACAATGTTCGTAGAGGTGGCCAGAGGAAATCTTTGTTTCTTTCCAATCTTAGGGGCAAAGCTTTCAATATTTCACCATGAAGTATAGTGTTTGCTATAGGTTTTTGTGCATACTCTGTAACTGATATTAAGAGTTTCATTCTATTTCTAGTTTTCTAAGTTTTTTTAATGAATTTTTTTAATGAACAAATGTTGCACTTTAAAAAATGTTCATTCTATGTCCACCAAGATGATCATATTATTTTCTCCTTTAGTCTGTTAAGGTGGTGAATTACATTGATTTATTTTTCTATTGACTGATTTTTTTCTTCTGCTTAGGGCCATAAATTGTTACTCTTCACATGCCTAGTCATTTTTTATTGAATGCTGGACATTACAAACATTGTGTCATTGAATGTTTGGATTTTGTCTCCTTCCTTTAAAGAGTGTTAACGTTTGTTTTGGCAGACAATTACTTGTGGATTAGATCTACCTTTTTAATGTTTGTTTTTAAGCTTTGTTACACAAGTCTAGAGTGCCTTTACTCTAGAGCTAGCTTAGCTCTATTACTAAGCTGTGACCCTTCTGTGATCCCTATTTGATACCCCAGGTTTTCAGTGAAGTATCTCTAGTTGGGCTGGTAGAAATTTAAACATTTCCTATTCTTGTGTGAACTCTGAGAATTGTTTAGTATAGCTCCCAGACAGTTGTTCTTTGCTTGACCCCAGGGAGTTTCACTCCATGCATTTGCAGATTAGTATTCAGCCGAGACTTGAGGGGACACCTCTTCAGATTTCTGGAGCTCTTTCTATGTAATCCCTCCTTTCAGTTACTCTGCTCCACAAAGTTTAGCCAGCTCAACCTCACCAAGCTTTTGTCTACTAAATACAGTAAGATTGCTGGGCTTCTACTTAAGTTCTCCATAAGTAAACAGCAAACTATGCTGCTGTTTGGAAATTGCCTCCCAGCAAAAAGCCAGGGCAATCATAGGTCTCATCTTGTTTGGATCCCTTCTGTCAAGGATCATTGGCCTATTTTGCCTATTGTTCAATATCTGAAAACCATTGTTTATTTTGTCTAGTTCTTGTTGATTATAGTGGGATGGTGTGTTACTACATTGTGAGCAGAAGCAGAAGTCCTCACATTGATTGTTGCTTCAAATATTAAATCAACCTCACATTCCAAATCTTTTTTTATGAGCTGTATTAAGTTTGCTAATATTTTGTTTAGAATTCCTGTGTCTATGTTTATGAGAGATTAGTCTGTATAGTAATAATTATTATTAGGTACTATTTTTGTCAGGTTGGATATCAAGATAATACTGACCTCATAAATTGAATTAAGTGCTCTCTCTTTTTCTATTCACTAGAAGAGTTTTTGTAAAATTGATATTATTTTTTTTAAGCACTTGGAACAATTCACCAATCTAAGACTGGAGATTTCTTTTGGGGAAGGTTTTTAATTTCAGATTCAATTTATTTAATAATACAGGACTACTCTATTTCTTGTTGGGTTGATTTTGGTAAGTTGTGTTTTTCTAGGAATTTGTCCATCTCAACTGAATTTTCAAATTTATCTTGCCAAAAGTAATATATATCTTCCTAGCACAGCTTTAGCTACATCCTGCACGTGTGTGTGTTTTTTCCCTTGTCTTCTTTTCTATCGGTTACTGAGAGAGGTTTATTTTTAAAAATCCCAGGGTGATTATAGGCTTGTTTATTCTTTTAGTTCTATCAAATTTTCCTTTGTGTGTTTTGAGACTATGTTATTGAAAGCGTACAAACAGAATTATTATACTTTCCTGATGGATGGACTTCTCAAAAAAAATTTAGAATTGTCTCTCTTTCACTCTAGATATGCTTCTTGACTTAAAGTCTACCTTTCCTTATATTAATATAGCTACACCCACTTTCTTTTGTTTGCTGTTTGCATGGTGCATTTTTTTTTCACTCTCTTACTTGACGTTTCTATGTTCTTATATTTAGAATTTTTCTGTTGTAAACAAAATACTGTTGGGCTTTAGATTTGATTTTATGTACCTACCAGCTAATAAGGTATGCATTGCTGGCAGAAAGCACAAATAGGACTCCTGGGTGATAAGCAAAAGGCTATGTCACTCACAGCACAGTAGGCAGCCTGAGCGTCAGAGTGTTTGTTTGCATCAGTTCCTCTTGCTCCCCAAGTCCCACGGAGGAGTCATGGAGGGCCCAGTTGGATGCCTGCACACTCAGCAGGTTGTGTTACAGGAAAGGAAATTGGGGGAACCTGCTGCTTTTATAGCAAGCACGTCTGCTCTTTGTCCTCCTCCCTCACGTTTGCTTGCTACAAACTCAACCCTCTTGAGTTTGGCTTGAATGAAGTGCAGCCTTGTATTGACATGCTTAGCAACAGCATGTAGGGGTACTCTGTGATACAGAACTTATTAATTCACTTTACAATTATGTCAGTTTTTGCTTGATATATTTTGAGACTATGTTTCTTTGTGAGTGGGGTATGTTTGGGGGTTTTTGTGTTTGTTTATTTTTGGTGGATGGTCAATATGGGAATCCAAACCCGTGGCCTTGGCATTACCAGCACTTTGCTCTCCCAAATGAGCTAACCAGCCGACCCTGAGTCTATGTTACTTGATATATACAAACTTAGGATTATAATACCTTCCTGGTAAATGAGCTTTTTATCATTAGGAAATGTCCCTCTTTAACTCTAGTAATGCTTCTTGACTTAAAGTGTACCGTGTCTTATATCAATTTAACTACACCAGTTTGCTTTAGGTTAGATTTTTCATGGCATAGCTTTTCTCATCCTCTTCCTTGAGCTTTCTGTGTTTTTATATTTAAGACTTTTTTGTAAGCAACATATATAGTTAGTCAAGCAATTTTTGTCTTTTAATTAGAGTTTATCAATATTATATAATTGTGATGTATTTGGGTTTATTAGCCATTTTATTTCTCCATGTTTTATGTTCCATCTTATAACACTGACTACCTCAGCCCCCTCCTACTTCATGTTATTTATTGTTCTTATGCATTTTGTTTTTACATAAATTTTTGTAAAACTATTTCTACCTTCTAATTAAAACAGTATTATTATTGTTGGTGTTTCATAAGTTAATATTCATGTAGCTTTACCCATATATTTACCCTTTCCAGTGCTCTTCCTTCCTTCCTACACTTTTTGTGCTTCCCTCTGGGATAATTTTCTTCCTTTAGGAAGAATTAAATTCCTTTAATATTTTCTTTAGTGCAAGTGTGTTGATGACAAATTCTCTGTTTCTGTTGGTCTGGAGATGTCTTTATTTCACCTTTGATTTTGAAGGATACTTTCATATTGTCATTGATTTTCTTTGAGCACTTTAAAAAATGTCATTTTGTTGTCTTATACCTCCATCTCTCTTTGGAAAAGGCACCCACCAGACTTTTGTTGCTCCTTTGAAGATAATGTCTCTTTTCTCTGGCTGCTGTTAAAAATTTTGTATTTTTGTCTTTGATTTTTATCAGGGTGCCTAGGACATGTCTAGGTGCAGTGTGGGTATTTTCTACTTGCTTGCCTATTTTAGCACATAAATCTCCTCTTCAGCTCTGCTCTATTTGCTGTTAAACCCATCTACTGAGTTCTAATTTTAGTTGCTGTACTCTTCATCTCCTCAATTTCCATTCTATTATCTTCTAACAAATTCTAATTTTTGATAAAACTTTCTGTCTTATCCTTTTTCTTGAATATAATAATCACAGTTATTTCAGTGTGTCTGGTAATTCCAGTATCTGGATCACCTGTCAGTGTTTCTGTTGTCTGTTTTTTTCTCTCAGTCCTGTTTCTATGCCTGGCGGTTCTTTAATAGATGCCTGAAATCATATTTGAAACATTGCACAGGCTCTGGGTGATGTTTTCTCCCTCCAGAGAGAATTCACCTTCTACTCTTGCAAGCGGTTGGAGGCAGATCTCCTCGATGCAGTTGAGACCACACTGCTCCCAGGCTGGTTCTTTGTCTTTGAGAAGTTCAGCCTAGCTCTGGCTCACCCTCACTCCTAAGAAGTACCAACTGAGGTCCTGGAATATTTTGAGGGACCAGTCCTCTGGAAAGTTCTGCACTTGGTTCTGGTCTCCATAACATTATAAGACTGCCATAGACCCTGCTTTGCCTTTTCACCCACTTCCTGTTTGGCTTTTAAGCCTCTTGTCTTACACAACTTACTCAGTAAATCACTTGAGGAAACTGAAGCTGGTGTTGGGCTTATGTTTTTGCATCTCTCCTCTCTCTGGTATCTTGATTCTATAAGGCTAATTGTCTGGAAGCTTCAAACTTCAATTTTTATCTTTCCAGCCCCATCGAATTACCTAAAGCTGCTAGTTTTTCAACTGTTTGCCCTGTACCAAGAATTGCCAAAAGCCCTTAGAAATAAAGTATTGTGTAAAAAGTTGGGATCACCTCAATAAATACCTCAGTAAGTTTCCCTTCTCTCAATTTCTAGCTGTTGGCAGCTTTCTGGTGCTTTCCAGCAGTTTATTTTCTTTAATTTATCCAGCTTTTTTTTGTTGGTTTTGGTGAGAGTATCAGGGCTATTCCATTATTGCTGGACTGGACCACATTTGAGAAACACTGATTTAATGCCTTATTGTACCTATTTTTGTAGCAGCTCATTGCTCTTACTGAACTTTAAGTCTGCAGAATTACCCTTAATCATTAGCTTGGTCAGACCCTGCCTCGTTTTTGATACCACTTGGCTCTTCTCACTACAGAAACCTGTACACACCACCTGCAAGCACAGCCATACCTCTAATCTCTGACCAATCCTGAGGGTGATTAAGAGGCAGTGAAAATGACAGCCAGGGCTCACCCTGTGGTCTGCAGCCTCAGGTCAGCCTGTTGCCAGCTGGGCTCGGAGCAGAGCACACACACCAGACAAGGGCAGTTCCAGGTTCTGGTGCAGCCGAAATTTATATGGTTTTAAGGGCCATATTTAAGAAAAAGAATATGAAATTGCAAATACAAAATTATGTATAATTCTTGGAAAGGGCCATGTAAGACAGTATTCTTGAAACTTAATCTTCATTAGCTTCATATTGCTCTGCTTCTGGCTTGGGTTTAAATTTCTAGATCCTAGCTTTGTTTCCCCAGCCGTAAACCCCTATCTAATGAGCCACTACTCTAGATCTGTTTCTTTCACACAAGGTTTGGAGTCTAGCCATTGACTTGGGTTCTACCACCAGGTGACTGACTTCTATACCTGGCCTGCCTGTACTCTTAAAAATAGCTGGCAGGAAAGAATATCTTATGGTCCTCCAGAAAGAGGGACCGCCGAGCCAGGAGGAGGAGGCTCAGAAATCAACACAGAAGACAGATGTTCAGACAAAATACTAAGGATGTTTACAATCTACTGAGTACTTAATATATATATATATATATATATATATATATATATATATATATATATATATATATATATATATCTCAGATGCTGTGCTTTTATATGCTTTATTCCATTTAATCTTTTCAGTTACCCTGAGACATGGGTATTACTTTAAAGTCCCCATTGTACAGATGAGAAAAGTTAAGCCTTATTTGTCCAAAGTTACAAATTTAATAAATAAGAGAACTGGGATTTGCACTTTGACTCCAAACTTCATCATTCTTTAAACTGCTTCAAAATATAACAATTTTTTTATATTTACCTAGAAAGGCCTGGCTCAGAGTTACATCTTATTTCTGTGATGATATTAGAAAAGTTGATTAACGGTTTTGGTGATGGGGAGCATTAATCAGCTACAATGTATATCGACAAAATAAAATTAAAAAAAAAAAAAGAAAGAAAAGTTGATTAACGATATTCAGAGTACTATATAATTATAAATCTACTTTTCTCTCTATTAGATGGGGATGATAAACTGTTTAGTCACTGTTTTGCTTATAAAGCCGTAGGTTTGCTTCAGGCAGTTCCTCTCTGTTTCAGTCACCATGATGATAGATTTATTCACAGCATTCGTATTTTAATATGTCCCAGTTACTTGCAAATCCAGAGTCAGAGAAATCTCCATCGGCATTTACCTCTAATTTATATCATAGTGTATTTAATTTAGAATATAATAGGGGTGTGTGCTCATGATCACTTTATTATTTATTATAAGAAGAGTCAGTATTCCTCTAGCACCAGAAGGGAAACTAAACAGACATTCATCTTAGCAGGATGTGGAGTTAAACGTCGCCGCTTGTCAGCCCTGCTTACATAATTCGGAAGAAGCGCACTCACCTCTGTTTAGCAGACTCCTTCACAGAGGGCCTGGGCGTGCAGCACCCTGCCAAGTTTCCCATTAGTTATGGAGAAAAGCCGTTTGTGTTCTGAAATTGCAAATCAGCCAGGCAATCACCACACAGAAATAGCCCCCGGGAAAATAAAGCAGTGCTATATTTGAAGCCTTAATCATGTGTATTTATAGACCTGACTTTAGTTCTATTTGAAAATTTTCACATTATACAGTAACATTGTGATCACCAATATTCTCAGAGGGTGAGGGAATAGGACGTTTGATCAACTTTAATTTTCTGAGTAATGAGGAGTTAGTCACAAAGAACTTTTCCTGTCCACCCTTTACTGAATGCCTTTCAAAAACTGCATTTGTCAGCTCGTAGGAGATCAGAAAGCCAGCTATGAGGTACTGGGGGTGGGAAGAGATAGGGAAGTGTGTTCTCAATAGATCTGTCATTGATACGTAAAAATCTACCCTTAGCGTCTCAATCTTAGGGTTTAGGACTCTTTCCCACATTAAAAGGAAAATCACTTGGGATGGTTAACACATTGCACATACTAGTGTTTTAGGATTTAGTATTGATAAGTTAATCAGGAAATTTCCTGAGGGAAGATTTGAAAAGATAGAGGGTACTTGAGGGCTTTGGGTACGGGGGTGAGAGAGCAGTTTTCCTGGTTTCAAAATGCTGCTCAGCCAGGCTGGTTAGCAGTGGACAGTCTGCCCTTCCTGCATGAAAATGTACTACTGGTCTTTGATGACCCAGCATTTTTGACCCCCCCATGCACAGACACACTCAGCAGTTGCAGAATGACTCAGCACCTTCCTCACCCTCTCATCTGCTTCTGTGATGTTCACCGTCTCCCCATCTCCTAGCCATTCACGCTGGTGAGGGACGGAGACATTTGGATACCTACAGGAAGGAATATTTCAGGCAGAGGGAACAGCAGCCTTGGAGATATTTGGATACCTACAGGAGGAATATTCCAGGCAGAGGGAACATCAGCCTTAGGGCCTTAACCCAGGACCTGGCCCAGGGCGATCACGGCACATGAAGGGGGCAGGAGAAAGACAGGAGGCCAGAGGGAACTGGTTTTGGTATTTTCCAGTGTTCAAATGAGAAAGCTGGGAGAGGTCTTTGACTTCTTCCTCTGCTTCTAGCCCCTGGTCTAGACCTTCCCCAAGGGCTCTGAAACACTTCTCAAAATTGTGACCCCTCTCCATACCCATTGCTACTGCAGAAGATCACTTCCTCCCAGCTGGTCTCCCTGACTCTTGGCTTTTCTCACTCCATATCCTCCACTTTGCTGCTAGAGCTAGCGTGCGTTTCAAGTCACGTATCTGATCATGTCATTTCCCTCTTTAACATGCTCAATGGCTCCCCTCTATCTGTGCCAGCACTATCCAATAGAACTTTCTGTAATGATGGACATGTATAATTTGCAATGTCCACGTGTGCATTTGAAATATGGCTAGTGAGACCAAGAAACTGAATTTTACATTTTATTTAATTTTAGAGAATTTAAATAGCCACTTGTAGTTAGCGGCAACATGCAGCATTGGACATCATAACACTTCTGTAGTTTTTGTTTGTTTGTTTTATTTATTTTTTATTTTAATTTATCAATAACAATGTAGTTGATTTTTGTGTACCTTTACCGATTCCCCTTTACTTCTGTAGTTCTTAATCTTTTGGGAAAGCCGTATTTCCCTTTGAGAATCTAATGAAAACTTCATTTTCCATTAAATTCAGTTACAATATTTTGCCTAGAATTCTAATGGTTTGAATTCCATGGGACTCATCCACGTATCCCTAGTTCAGAACCCCCAGACTTGAGGGTAAAGTCCAAGCTCACTTCTGGAGCTGGGAAATTCAAATAGCACATGGAAAATGTTCTCTGTCTCAGGCTAGAGTAGGCGGGCTGATTGTCCTGCACAGCTTAGTTGGAGGAATCAATGAGCAGGGTAGGAAGCCAGGGGTTGGTCCTCCGAGGCAGTATTAAATGTCAGCTGGCTCAGCATCAGGAGTTGGGGAGAGCAAGAAGAGATTGAAAACACAGTGCCAGGTGGGCCAGGGCAACATCATGCACACTGAAGGCTGTGACTGCAGTGAGTCTGTTGTGCAAATGCTAGTCAGCTCACTGTGGCCCCATCTCATGTACTCTGGGCTGCCATTTCACTGTGCCCTCCATTGCTGTTCTCCAAATACAGCATTTCCACATGGTTCTGTACATGGCTTCTTTTGCTAACAAGCTCTTCTTTGCTGGCCTGGCAAACTCCTCATTCTACAAGGTCAAATTCGTCTCCTCTGTGACACTTTCCCCACCTCCCTCCCTTTGACATTAATCCCTCCTCAGCTGTGTTCCACCGTGCCACCTCGCCCAGCCTCCCAGCCACCGAATGTGGATCAGTGGTTTTGGAGTCAGTCAGACCTAAGTTTAAAGTAACGAAAGTAGCTCTGCCATTTGCCGAGTGACCTTTAACTACATTGCTTAGTTTTCTCACCTGTATAAGTGGGATAATGATACCTTCTTTGAAAAATTGTTATACATATTAAATATTTTGAGATATAGGAATTGACTGGTATAATGCCAGACACATAGTGGGAACTCAATAAATAGTAGGCATCTTTACCATTATTATGCTATTATTATCACCAGTCTGAATGGTAAACACATGATGCTGTAGTTAGTTCTTTATGAATGTTCTTCTCTTTTACACAAGATTGGATACTAGAGTGCTTTCCTGTTTCAAGCAGATTAGAAACCACCTAACATGAAGAAGAGGCGTATGGCTTGGTTTGCTAGTCAGAAAAGTTCCAGGAATCATTTATTTGGCCAGAAATGTTTAGAGTGCCCTTACCATGTATCACATCCTTTCTTTGGATAGAGGGATGATGCGAGGATACCTCAAAAAGTTCATGGAAAAAATGGAATTAAAAGATAATATTAATCTTTCCATGAACTTTTTGAAGATCCCTTGTATGTACCATCCTTTCACCTGCTTCGCATGGTTTGAACTGTTCTAAAAGATCTGATTAAGACTTTTCCCTCTAGGTCCTGGTATTGTCCAAATCTGCTTTTGGCACACATTGGTTTAACAGACCAGTGCTAGAGAACAGGGAGGAAGGAGGCATAGTCTGAGTGGGGAAAATACCTGAGATGCTTATGCTGGCGATGGTGTTGGTGCTGGTGATCCTGATGGTAATGGTGATGATGATGATATTTACTGAGCACTTACTATGCATCAGATACTGCAGTATGTGTTTTACATAGATCATTACATTTGATTCTCACAAGTACCCCATGGTACTATGATATTTCCTGTTATACAACTGAGGAAACTGAAGCTTAAACAAGTTAAATACATGTGCAAGGTTTTCATAGCCAGTAAGTGCTGGAGACAGGATTTGAACCGGGATGTTTGAATACAGAGCCTATGCCATGACTGGTTCATGCATGAAGGTGTTGTCCAAAAGGGTGGACTCTGGGTTTGGGGAAAGACATGGGAGGGTGAGGTGACTGATGCGTGCAGTTTTGTGCCACCAGGACATAAGATGCAGGCTCTAGGGGTATGGATAGGGACCTGCTGAGACAGCAGGTAACGCAGAATCCATTTTGATCAATTACATACATGGGTGGGTAAGCTCACTCACTCTGGCCTCTTAAATGAATGAAAGCCCTCACTTGGCTTTTGGAAATGTATTTTTAGTAGGGGGTGGGGCATTAGATCTGCACATGTCACTGCTGGACAAACTACATCTATCCTTTGGCACCATTGGCAGCAGCATCACTGATGGACAAAATTTATTACAGCAGCATTCACCCCCTGGATCACAGTGCTCTTAAGATGCGGCTGCTTGATTAATAAAACACATGATGGGTTTACTCATATCAGTTCTGAAGGGAAAAAAGCACAACAAAACAGTTTCTTCTTGATCTTTTTGTGTTTTTATTTTTTTCAGAAGTGACTGGAAACTTGGCTTTGAAAAAGGATGAATGACTGCCTGGTGCTGACTCACGGCTCAGCTGTGACTGCCTCTGGCCAAGGGGAGGCTCAGGCAGGCATCTGCAGTAGCTGCCTCACAGTAAGGAGATACTTGCTGGGCTATGGCTGCTCACAGGCCTCACTTCCTTCTGTCTCACAGCATAGATTCTCCCACGGGTCCTTTTCTGTGTTTCCTCGTCAACATTCACTGCAACCTCCCGGTGTCCCAGGTTTTGAGCTCCTCGCTGCCCTCCCCAGATCCATCCCAGTCCCCTCATCCTCACTGACCTGTTTTCTCCTCCACTTAAGCCTAGACTCCTCCATTCCTGAACGGGGCAGGGAGTCACTTCTCACCTCTCTTTTCCTTTCCACATTCACACTGGCCCAAAGGAAATGTTTTCTTCCCTCTTCATGTGCTGTGATAGAGAAGGCGTCCAACAGCATTTTAGATTGAGAAGTCAGGATGCACAAAGTCTGAATCCCCACAGCCCTTATTTGACCAGACCTTTAAAGGTTATTCCAGCCCTGAGCTGCTGAGATTAAATCCTGCCTGGAGCTTTGAACAAAGAACTTTGCCAGTACAGACTAACTAAAACACCTCAGATTTGACCACTGGGAGAACAGTGGTGCATACGTTGACAGAGATGTTCACATGCAGAGAGGAGCTGTTAGAAAGCTCGTGAGCAAAGGTCAGCAGCTTGGTGTGGTGGCCAAGCTTCACAGGCATGTTATCATCTGAGTTTCTTTTCAAACCTGGGAAGCTAGCATGGCCCCACTTAACAACTTAGCAGGGCAATTTGCCAATCACATACCCACTTGTCTGGAGCATCTGAAGGATGCTGGCCATCCTGCAGCTTTTTATGTTGCTCAGGGTTGGCATCAATCTTTACCTAGTGAACTCCAAAGTCTCACCCACCTGAATGTGGCCATGTGTGTAACAAAATCTTAAGGGTGGGGAATTTATACTTGGTTATTGTAGCACCTCCCAGACATTTAAAAATATTTATTTATTCGTTCATTCATTATCATGTCTAGGAAATGCCATAATGTTCAGACTACTATCATCATCATCTTTAGATGGGTGTGAGGACACCAACC
Source organism: Cynocephalus volans (assembly GCF_027409185.1). Classification (NCBI taxonomy): domain Eukaryota; kingdom Metazoa; phylum Chordata; class Mammalia; order Dermoptera; family Cynocephalidae; genus Cynocephalus; species Cynocephalus volans. Next base: position 101,935,281 of record NC_084462.1, read on the forward strand.
TAGGGTCCCTCTCACAGCCTCTCATTGCCACGTACTGCTTGCAGTGTAATCCTTTCAGTTGGGGAAGAAAATTAATTAAAAGAAGTTCTGTGCTATTGCTGATGGAGGAAGCAGCAAGATGGTGCACAAAATTTCTTCAGACAGAAAGAGATTTCGATAAGGAGACTAGGTATTGAAGCCATTCCGTATCCTTGTTGCAGGAAAACAGAATGAAGCCTACCTCCTCCCCAGCTGCAAAGAAAGAGAACAGCCAGCATGCCCATGACAGAGACATGAAGTTGCAGAAATACTTAGGTGAACAAGTAAAAATTTAATGCTTGAAGGCAGTCTTTAAATACATGTGCACAGTGAAGACCAAACCCTGAAACTGTGATCCTTGAATAAAAAGCCATGCAGACTCATGCCTTCCTGACAGTAATAGTTTGCACCATGAAGATGGTACCAACTCAGAGGCTTTTCGCCATCCACAATAGTTAAGGGCTACCAATAGCTTGTTAATGAGGCATGCAACGGATACCAGAATCCTCTCTAAAGTACAGTAGAATGTGGGTTGCCATTCTCAGAAAATCTCTTTGTCTTTATCATTAAATTTTGTCAGTTTTAAACAACCATTCTAGGCATAGTTATATGTAGACATCTGGATCTTCCCACCCTGCTATGGTCTGAATGTTAGTGTCCCCTCCAAATTAATATGTTGGGATTTAATCCCCAATGCAATGGTATTAAGAGGCAGGGCCTTTGAGAGGTGGTTAGGGTATGAGGGCTCTGTCCTCATGAATGGGATTAATGCCCTTATAAAACAGGTCGAAGGGAGCACTCTAGTCCCTTCAACCACTTCTGCCATTTGAGGACACAGCAAGAGGTGTCATCTATGAAGCAGAGAGCAAGCCTTCACTAGACACTAAAACTGCTAGCACCTTGATCATGGACTTCCCACCCTCCAGAACTGTGGGAAATAAACTTCTATTATTTTTGAATTACTCAATCTAACATATTTTGTTATAGCAGCCTGAACGGACTGAGACATATGCCATCGTTGTAGATTCTGGTGCCAAGATTGGACAAAAAACAAGAAACAGCAATCCCCTTCTCTTCCCTTATCTCCTTACAGAATTAACGCCTTAAAGAGGGCTATTTACCTTGGGGTGTATTGTCCTCATAAAACTCTCTTGTACCACAATGCTCTTCACTCTGTGTAATATATGGACCCTTTTTAAAGGACACAAAAATTCTCATGAATTCTGTGTTGTATTACAGGCCTGTTTCCATAGCTTTGGAAGACATTTTGGTAGTTTGTTAAAAATTAAACATCTATCTACTCTTACCCAACAATTGTACATTTAGGTATTTTTTACCCAAAAGAAATGAAAACAAAAAGACATGTGCAAGAATGTGTGTATCACTTTTATTCATAATAGCCAAACACTAGAAACAACCCAAATGTCCCTCCACTCGACAAATATTTCATTTATGCAATGGAATATTACTCAGCAGTAAATAAGAATAAATTACTGAAACACACAAACATCAGGTTTGAATTTCCAAAACATTATGTGAAAGAAGCAATATACAAAAGAATACATACAGTATGATTTCATTTACATAAAATTCAGGAAGATGATGATAAAATATATGATAGAATCAGAACAATAATTGCCCCTGGGTGTAGAGATTGCCTGGAAGGGGGTCTGAGGGAACTTTCTGGGGTGATAAAGATGTTCTCTATTGTGACTGGGGATATTGGTTATGTTGGTATATACATTTTTCAAAACCCATCAAGTTCACACTCAGAATCTGCACATATCAGATTTGTAAATTCTGAAGTAAAATTTATAGAATTTTAAGTCAACATAAAAGGAAAAAAATACTCAAGCCCTTAGGTTACTGTTATGGATAACAATTTTCTAGAATAGCCACTTCAACAGAACACATTTTTACCTCTCAGGTTTTCAATTCCTTCTTTATTTCTAGCATCTGTGGATTTCCTTTTCTTGCTGAGACTTCCATAAGCTTATAAAAAAGTGATGTTGCTTTATTTGATCTGGCGTTTTTAGTTGTTTGTCATGGGTTAGTTTGACATAATACTGGTACAATATCTGCTGGATCTGGAAGTCTTTACCTTCTCTAATAATTTTGTCTATGGTATCTTTTGCCTTGCGCGCGCGCGCACACACACACACACACACACATATACTCACACATACATATACATACATGTAAAAAGTCTATTTTCTTCAGTAGCTTTGAGATTCTTGTCTTGGATTAAAACCGGTGCTTTAAAATCATTGTCCAAAGTGTGTTAGTGGACAAGTCAGGTGACACATCAGTGGTACCTAAAAGCGGTTTCCTATTATCAGTGTGTCTCTCTCAATCCTATACCTGAATATTGCCAACTGACCGACATGCTGCCCAGTAAAGCACTGAAAAAGCAGAAAACACCATCATGAAAACCAACATATCCTTTGGGAGGCTGACAGATGGTTATGTCATCTTCTATTCTTGTTTATCTTTTATCTTTTGCCTTACATTTTTCTCCTGTGGTGAGGATCCATGTTTACCTTTCCTCAAAATATCATATCTAACCTGTTTACTTTATTGAATCTTAGAAAGTGATTGGTCTTAACTAATTCAAATTGTATAAGTCAACATAAAAATAATCCAGTTTTATTTGTGATGTGCTTTAAATGCCTCTAAACACAATGAAAATCAAAGTTAAGATCACCACTGCTGTTTACACTGAGCTATCTTGTGCACATGGGATACTTAGAAGTTCTTCATCTACTTTGGGAATTTCCTGACTGCCATAAATGTCAACTCCCTTGTTATGGTTGCACTAAAATTCTCATTTGCACTGAAATATTTAAAGAAGAAAAAATGGTATCCAAACCGTGAAAATTGCATCACTTATGTGAGAAGTGTGCTTCTACTGATGGCACGTGTTAGTCAGGATGTGAAACTGAAATATATTTACTGTGATGGAGATTTTCCCACATAGGGATGTGTGAGTGTGTGTGTGTGTGTGTGTGTGTGTGTGTGTGAAGAGAGAGAAAGAGAGAGAGGTAGATGAGGTAGATATATTGAAATATATATAGGTGTGCTTATGAGAAAAAATGTCATAAATGTAAACGTATTTTATGAAAAAATTTTATTTACTACCTTCAAGATGTACCTTTCTATTTTAACATTTATAGCTATATATACATATATATATATATTTTATAGAATGGCTTCTTTTTTCCCAAATATCTGTTACTGAATCAATTATGTGTTTTGCAATTGATAATCTCCTAATAAGGGAAGTTTGTTCACACATAGAGAATTGGGACTTGTGGGGAAAGGGTGGCATCCTGGTTTGCATTTTATCAGATACCCACATATTCATATCTACTAAACAAGTGGGAAGTATTAAACATTTTCTGTTTGTCAGTTTGTTTTCTGGGGAGCACCTCCAACATGCTTTTTAGATAGCTCAAAACCTAGAAAAAACCAAATTTGAGATATATTTATTTTAATTTTTAAAATACCTTAAATACAGCCAAATTGATTTGGCCAAAGTGTCAAAAAAGTGCTAAATGAACAAAAAGGTAACCATTTTTATGGCATTCTAAGACTGAATGCCTTAAGAAAAACAGTGAAAGGTAGAAATGAGGAAATACATTTTAAAATTTAGGAAATTGAAGAATAAATATTCCGTCTTTTTTCAGACTGTTTTATTGTAGAAAGCACAGTGTCTTGTACATAGTTGCTATCCAGATATTTATTTAATGATTGCAAATATTTAGCTAGTGAACTGTATTTACCTGTCAAAATAAGAGAATAATTTCAATCTTTCAATGAGAAAAAAATCAGTCTGCAATGCTACTAATTTGCTTGGTGCAGATATGACCTGAGATGCATTTCCTAATATCTTCTCTTCATACTACTGGCCATTACATTAAAGTTCAGATATACCCAAAAATTCTGGAATGCATGCATGCTGAGAGATGCATTTGGAAGGCCTAAGACTTGGCCCCTTATCTTGAGATTCCTTTCTCCTCTTCTGGTTAAAAAGGGCTGATTATTTGGCTGTTGAAATCATGAGCCACACATTGTTTTTGAATACCAACTTTATAAGTTGATTCAGTAAAGTGACAAGAGTACAACAGAAAATAAAAGTTGATTAAAATGAAGTACAGAACACTAGCTCTAGGTTGAAAATATAACTAGTAGAATGTAGGTGGTGGCTTTTCTTATTTCAATTTTTAGCACTAATTGCCCCAAATATCTACCAAAATTAGCATATCAGAAATAAGACCATATGCTAAAATTGTATAACTTCAGACCTCACTGCTTTATACATAAATGTGGGAGCTTTTTTATTGTAATGCTAAATAGAAGAAAAAAGCAGTATGTTAAATTTCCAGCAGTGAGCCAACTGACTCCTACACTGCCACAGATAAACTGCCTAGATTCAGCCGTCTTTCCTGGTCTGTTGCTTGTAAAGGTGTACTTTCTCCAGTTCAATTCAATTCAGTTCAGTTCAATTCATATTCAGTGACTGTTTTAAAAACTGTCTAGTAAGAAAGTAACCATTAGCTTTGATTCTTCTCCCACTTCCACATAACTGTTTTGGCTTTGTGATTTTATTTTATTCCTGAAATACAAACGAAGCAAGTCAGAAATGCATCCAATTCTCTATTTGGGGAAAAATTAGATTTCTAGCAGATAGTTCATAGCACATCTTTTGCTAGAATTGGTCTTTTTGTCAGCTTTACAACCTATATTTTGAAAATATTACCCTTATCTTTAACCTGTCTTGGTGGTCTGTAGCATACGCTGCAGAAACAGCATGTGTCTTTCTCTTTTCTTTTATTCATAGCCAAATTTTCTCTTTTCTCTGACCATCCACCTTACCATGGATTTCCATACAACTTAAACACCTTTTAGAAAATGCAGTTCTATTTCCCTTAGACTACTTTCAACATGTTCTAGTTATGAGTTTCATTCCACCAAGCACACTATGAGTCCTAGGAGATCATTCCAAATTCATTTAATTTATTGTCCACTACTGTGTGGAAATAAATGAAGACCACCCAAATGAGAACAAACAGAGTCTACTTTTTCAGAGCTGGCTATAGCAAGGGAGCCAGCCACCATCATTGGTATTTGGCAGAGACTGAAAGGCAGGCGGGAGAGCAGGAAAGCTTTATAGTGAAAAAAAGAGAAGGCTTCAGGAATGCTCTGATTGGAGGTTGTTGGCATGAGGAAGCTGGAGGTAGGCTAACTAGAAGTGGGGCACCTTATGAGATTGCTTTGGAAAGCGTATTTGGCTTTCTCTCGTTAGTCCTGAGTTGTGAGTGGGGATAAAAAAGCAGGGAATCTGGCAGTCATTGACAAAGTCCTGACCATTCTAGGCTGATTGCTAGAGGCAGAAGTTTTGCTTCCTGAATTGGTTGCTGCAGAGCTGCTATTGTCACATATGGTCTCACTATTGTCTCTTTGTATATTTGGCCACTAAAGTGTCAAAATTTTGGCTTAGTAGCTGTTTAGACCTGGGGATATATGGGTGGATTCACTGAGACACAGCACAAGAGTAGGGACAGCTAATGGAACATCCTGATTTCTGTCTCACAGCTGAATCTTAATAGCAGACAATGAACAAAGTGACATGAATAGAGAAGTAGATGGAATGGCCCAAAAGACCTCCTTCAACTCTAAGCTTCTTAAGAGTCTGTGAGATATTTACTGTTGGGCAAGGCAGTCACAAGTATGCAATATTAAGGCCCCTGCATGGACACATAAGAATGGGCCTTGGGCCTGGAATACTTCCTTACCAAGAGATAAAGAGCCCTCACAGCCTTTGCTGGGCTTATCACCACATGTAGGAGTATCTTTCCCTGTTTCAGACTCAATGTGCACACCTTTGTCCACTTAAGCCTGTGCATCACATGGTACCTGGCCACCCCTATATTGTATTTGCTTCTGGTGTGGAGGGAACGGGTCCTCTGCTTGCAGCGTGACAGGAGTGCATGCAGATCCTCACCCTGAGTCAGCTGCTGGCCACAGGGACGGAGGCCCACTGCTGAAGCTGATCTTGCTTTGTCTCTTCTCTATATGAGTGAAGCATTGGTCCATACAGTGCCTGTGTGAGTCCTGCAGTGGACTGACATCTTGGAGCTGCTCTTGGACTGCTCCCTGGCAGGTGATAACACATGTCACTTGCCTGACAGTTCTCATCAAGGAAATCTGGCTGCAGAAAAAGACGACCCAGGTGTGAGTATAATATTCAACAGGAGGATTTAAACCCCAGTTTATAGAATACTAGCAGGCACATAGTAGGGAAATGAATGAATGGGAGGACTAAGAAGAAAAAGGCACAACTGCATCTGGCAACTTCCAAGGATAAGAAATAGTACTGGATCTGGGGTATGAGGTCCCAAGGATCAAGGCCAGAATCAGGCACTATTAATAGAACAAGGATATGAGGTCCTGCTTGATGGTGAACTCCTCATGAATGGAAATCAAATGGGCCTTAAGCCACTTTATCTGAGACTGTGGCTGCCTGGTGGACAACGCCACAAGCCTCGACTGCTACCATTAGGTACCTCTGCCGGTGCCCCCCTTCCTGCAGAAGACTGTGGGGTTAGATTGTTCCTGCTGGGTCCCAGAGCTCCTCCTTCTCTCCCTACATACATGCCCTTGCCTCCTTTCCAGAGTCTTCCTGGGCCTCCAGGGTCTCCCCCAGGTCCCCAGTTCCCCCACACCTCTTTGTTGACGACTCCTTCCTCCACCTCCCTGGGCCTTAGCTCAACCCAGTCTCTCCCTGAGGTCTTCTCCCTCCAGCCCTTCCAAGGGGCTCATGCTCCTTATCTTGAACACCCCTAGAGTCCTTTTTCCATTTGTCACCATTGCTGCCCTGTCCTCTTGTAACAAAGTTCTTCCATTGAAGCTCTGCCTCTTAGCTCTAGCACTGTCTATGCATTCCACTGTCTAAATCTATTGATACCTTCCTATTTCTCTTAAGATAAAGACCGACATCCTTAAAAAGTCCTTGTAAGGCTCTAACTGAGCTGGCCCTTGCCCATGGAACGATATCATCTGAGGATAAATGAATTCCCACTATGCATAGGGCTTTATGTTATAGACTGTTTATCTTTAGCCTGAATGAACATGCTCCCTACCTCCAAGTATAGAGAACTTCACCTCAAATTCTTGGGCCATACACTCATTCATCCGACAAATATTTATCAAGTGCAAGACACCAAGGTAGACACTGAGGATGTGGCATTAAAACAAGCAGATGTGGTCCTTGCCCCTCAAGGAATTAAGACTTTATCCCAGTGGTGCTCAAATTTCAGTGTGCATCAGAATCACCATGAGGGCTGGCTGAAACCCCAAATGCTGGGTCTCACCTCCAGGTATCTGATGCAGATCTGGAGTGGGACTGGAGAATTTGCATTTCTAACAAGCTGATGCTGTTGGTCTGGGGACCGCACTTTGAGAACTCCCACTCTAGCAGGGCATGCAGGTAAAACACAATTAATTACACACTACCTTACTGTATCCCCAATTTACCTATTTACCTACAATAAATGCGGAGGAGAAGCACAGAGAATCACAATGTAGGTTAGCAAAGGCTGCTTTTGAGCTTTCAAGGAATGAGCTAGAATTGAATAGACGAAAAGGGAGGGGGAAGATCATGCTAGGCAAAGGGCTCAAGGGTGGGAGGATTTGATACATTTTGGGAACTGAGCAAAGGCCTGGGCTGGAGGACAGACAAAGCGTGAGAACATGGTCTCTGGTAAAGCTGTACTCTTTTACCTTCCTTTACCAACCTGCTTAACTTATAAAGGGAAAGAAGGAAGGAAGCCTGAGAGGATGGAGCAGTGGGCAGTGGAAGAGAGAAAAACATCCAGAGCAAAGAACTAGCCCATGACCTGGGGTTTCTGCCTCTGTGGGAGGAAGGACGTATGGAGGGGTGGCCCGTGGGGGCTGCGCTGGGGCACTTCGTATGCCCGTCTCTCTTATTCTCACAAGCACCCTATGGACAGGCACTACTATTCCCATTTTGCCCATGAGGAAATGAATACTCAGAGAGTTTACATAGCTTTCTTAAGGTCACACATTTTCCCTTTTTATTTGATACTGTATTAAGAGCTTTCCACAAATTATTTTATCAAACCTTTACAACAACCACTCGAGTTTGACACTACTATCTCCTTTTTACAAAGGAACTGTTTTAGAGAGGTAAGAAGTCACCTGAACATCCCTGGCTACTAAGAGGTGAAAGTGGGATTTGAGCTCTGGCAGACCTTCTCTTAACACTCAACTGCCTCATATGCTGAAGCGGGAATGGGCCTGGGTCTGTATGACCCAAAGTCGCTGGCTTTTTCGGTGACACACTGCAGAGAAAAAGAAGGATTTTGCAGTATAGAGAAAGAAGGGTCAGTCAGGGGAAGACTTAGCAAGGAATGGGGAAGAAGAGACACCAGAAGACACTGGTTGACATTTATGAGCGTTGTCTGCCTGGGGTGACCTGTGAGGAGCTCCATCCCTGGCTCAGAGCAGAGGGGAAAAGAGAGAAAAATCCTGACTTCTATTCTTGAAGACTCAAGGGAGGATGTAAATAGCTATTATGTGCATGAGAACACAAATGGAAAGGTGACACCATATAAAAAGACCCAATTAAAAATGCACATGTGCTAAGGGCACTGCTAAAACTGGACTGAGGACCTGGAGCCAGGGGGTATTAGCCTGGGACGTGAGCATGAGCTGGGAAGGGAGGGTGAGGGGCGGGTGAGAAAGAAGGTGTAACGGGAGAGATGCCTTGAAGATTCTGTGTGAGCAGCAGAGGTGCCAGCTGGTTTTGCCAGAATGGGATGCAGTCGAGGATTTGAGCCAAGATATGGCAACAGATGAGGGCAGCGGAGTCACAGAGGCGAAGGGCTGGCAGGCCTTGCTACTGTTGAATGTAGGTCTCAGAACTGTGGAATGTAGACAAAAAGCCCTGCACAACAGGCAGGAGAATATAGCCATGAACTAACTAGAGAAATAAATAAAGATGACTGGGCAGTTGTTGCTCTATGGGATGGAATTTCCCCATCAGTTCTCAACTGCGGAGGTTGCCTGGAGAAGGTGGATGATAGGTTCATCTAGGGTTCAGGCTTTTTGTCAGTTACATGGTTATTTTGTTTGTTATTATTATTATGTTTGTACCCAAACAAGCCTTTTCTGGTGTCTTAGATTTACCCTTGTGCTTCTGATGTTATCATTTCTCCTGGTTAAAAAACAAGTTTTTGGTAAAGTAGTATGCCATTGAAAAGCATCTCTCTGTCTCTCTTTAAATTAAACTGTTAAGTGCATTAAATAAGCTATATTCCTGAAGTTCTCTGCTTTAGCCAGACCACTTCCTTCAGTTTCCAGTGAAAACACCTTCAACTTCTTTGCCTCTGTGGCTTTGCTTTTTCTAATGTTTCTTCTTTGAGATACCGTTCCCTTTTCTGTCCTCCTGGTCAACACTACACAGACCTAAATGCCAAACACTACCTCCTCCAGGAAGCCCTCCCTGATCGCCCAGCCTACTGGAACCTCTTCCTCCTCTCAACTCTGATTGGACAAAGTCCTTGGGGGATTGTGTCTTATACTTTTTTCAAATGAATGTCAGGTGTGTGGTCTACCCATTGCAGAGTTCTCACTATGGAGACAGTCGACAGTTGTGTGCAGAAGGGCACGTGATAAAAATAATACACACTTTCCCCTTGACAGATCTTCTTCCATTGTCAAGGTCCCCTGTAGCCTCCTGTGCCAGTTAGCATTCTGGTCTCTCTGTTCTAAAACTGGACGTGGTGACAATAGCAATGGCACCCGTGCCCCTCCTTTCATCGTGCTGGCCAGCTCAAGCCAAAAGGATGAGCTGGCTTTGTTTCTGATCAATTCTTGGCTTTTAGTTTATCAAATTACATAAAACCTAATTTAAATAATAAAGAATAACGTGTATTTACAATACAGTGGGCTCACCCTTATTGGGGTAAAGGGAAAAAGATAAATATCTTGATAATTTTAAAAGAGACTCTTATTAGCTGAACAGAAGGGGATATAGTTTTGAGAACTGCAGAGAAGAGAGTAGGATAAAAATTCCCAGACACCCTCCCTGTCACTCTAGGACAACCAGGGCAGCACAGCCGGCTAGGAGGGTGGCTAGATCACATGGGAGGACTTTTTGCCTCCAGGTGCAACATGTGTGTTCAGACTGTCTCATATCACACAGGGACGTGACCTGATCTCTGGAAGATCTTCTAATTATAAACATAGTGTTTATTTTCCTGGCCTTGTGTCATCTGATTTTCTTTTCATTTCTATGAAATAAGAGACATCAGTTTTGAAGACTTGCTGACACTTTAATAAAAGAAAACTTTGGTTGTGAGTTGGCTGCTTTTTTTTTGTTTCCATGTATTCCCTAAATCAAACATTGCGAATTCACGTTGGAGGTGAGATTCACATCCTACTTTCTACTAGAGAAAATCCATAAATTAGCACAGGATAGGAATCTGGCCCTGACGATGGAGGCAGAGTGACAAATTCAACGTAAGTCTCTAAATACTGTCACGATTTTCCCCTCCTTTGTTTGGTCAGGGTGAGATTGTTTTTCATTGTATTGGCACAACGTCATACACTGGAAGCCCATTGCAGAAGTTGTGTATCCCACCCTCTCCTTCCCCCAACTTCCACATACCTACATTTTTTCTCTCATTGTAACAACAGAATCTGGAGATGATTTGTTACGGGATAAGAATTCTTTCTCAGTTCATCGCTGAGAAGGTTTACAATCTTTAGTTGTTTTTCAAGACTGTCAAAGCAGTAAGTTGAAAATAAGCAATAGCAAAAGTGACTAACCTTCTAGTTTCTTTTTGTTGTTGTTCCTTATCCAAACACTTTTCATAATCAAGGAAGAATAAACTTTCCTTTTTAAAAAAAAAAAAAAAGAAAAAACAGGTAAAAATAAAAATTTTAAAAACCATTTCATTCCATCAATCAAAATTATAAATCACTTGTAGGCCGTGAGGGAGAAAAACCCTATGGTCCCTGGGCTTGGGAGCCTAAATTTCAAAAGGAGAGAAAGGATAAACACAAAGAAGATATTAAAGGCACCTGACTGAAGACTGAAGGTTGTGTGTTTATAAGCTACAATATACATACAACGAGCAACCTGTATATGCTTGGAAGATGGGAGCGGGGGAGAGCAGCTGCAGAGCTAGGGAGCGATGGCCCAGGAAGGAGTTTATTCCTCACGTTGGGAATCAAGTGGTGGAATGCTGGCAAAATTTTTTTCAAAAGGGAATGCCTACAGAGATAGAAGGGAAGGAGAAACACAACTTGGCTGGAGAGATGAGATAATGTTCTGGGCAGAGGTCTAACTGTATGAGTTGGGACACAGAGAGAGAACCTATAAGAAGTTTAGTCTTTGGGCTGAGCCCATGGCGCACTCGGGAGAGTGCGGTGCTGGGAGCGCAGCAGTGCTCCCGCCGCGGGTTCGGATCCTATATAGGAATGGCCGGTGCACTCACTGGCTGAGTACCGGTCACAAAAAAGACAAAAAAAAAAAAAAAGAAGTTTAACCTTTCTACTGGATCTGTAATGGCAGCTCATTGTGATTTTATTTACATTTCCCTATTACTATCAAGACTGAGTGCCTTTTCATATGGTTGTTGGCTGTATGTGTATCCTTTTTTGTGTAGTGCCTATTCAAGTCTTTTGCCCGTTTTTATTTTGGCTTGTCTATCTTTTTCTCATTGATGTATAGGAATTCCATATATAACCTAGATCAAAGCCCTTTGTTGAACGTAAGTATTGCAAATACTTTCTTCCACAATGTTGCTTATCTTTTTATTCTCCTAGTAGTTTTTGCTGAAGCAAGGTTATCATTATGGTTAGTGTTTCTGTTTTCAGTGCCGTTTTTCTTTATGGTTAGTTAGTACTTTCTGTTTAAGAAATCTTTGCCTATTCCAAAGTAATATATATTATTCTACGTTATATTATAAGAACTTAATTTTTTGATTTTTAAAAGTCACTCATTTAGATTGCCCATTGAAAATTGGTTTTTGTTTTTGTTTTTAAATAAATTTTATTGTGTATATTTAAGGTATATAGCATGATGTCATAAGATACATATAGATGGTAAAATGGTTGCTATAGTGAAACAAATTAAACATATCTACCATATCACATAATTACTCATTTTGGTATTTTGAATTGATTTTTGAAAATAGTGTGAGATTGTGTCAATATTCATTTTTTTCATATAGTTATCCAATTGATCCAACACCATTTATTAAAAGGCCATCATTTCCTCAATATTGTTTGGGGTGACATTCATCAAAATCAAGTATACATGTGTGTATGGGTCATTTGCTGGACTCTATTTGTCTAACCTTGCAGCAATACAGCACTCTCTTCATCACTATAGCTTTATAATAAATCATGATATCCAGTAGTGTAAGTTCTTCAGCTTTGTTGCTCTTTAAGGTTATCTCAGCTATTCTTGGCCCTTTGTATTTCTATATAATTTTAGAATCAGCATTTCTGTTTATACACACACACACACAAACACAAACACAAACTGCTGGTATTTTGATGGGATTGCATTGGATCTAAAAATCAATTTATGTTAAACTGACATCTCTATAGTGTTGAATCTTATGACTCATGAACATATCTTTCTGTTTATTTAGGTCTTCTTTAATTATCACACCTATGTTTTATAGTTTTATGTATGGAGGTTTTACACATCTTTAATTAGATTCGATCTAGGTATCAATGTTTTCTAATACTATTTTGTTTATTTTTTTAATTAAATTTTTTAAAATTTTAACATTTACTTGCACATTTTTGTGGGGTATGACGTGTTGTTTCAGTACATGCATATACTGTGCAATGATTCACTTAGAGTAGATAGCACAGTTTTGCACCTATTGGCCCACCACTTCTCCTCCTTCCACCAACCCCCTCCTCTCCCAGCCTCTGACAGATATTATTCTGCTTTCTGCTTCTATGTGAACCACTTTTTTTTTTTTTCAGATTCCACATCTGAATGAGATCATGTAGCATTTGTTTTTCTGTGCCTGACTTCACTTAATATGATGCTATTTTAAATGACATATTTTAAATATTTTCCCACTTGTTCATTGCTGGCAGATAGAGAGTTGATTTTTGTATAACTGTTCCTTAATTCACTGACCTTGTTATATTCACTTATTAAATAATCCCTTTTGTATTTTCTAAGCTTACTATAATGATAGTCTTGTTTCTTCCTTTCCAATTCTTATGCTTTTATTCATATTTCTTGTTTTACTGTATTGCTGAGGACCCCTAGTATAGTATAGAATAGAAGTGAGATAGCAGGCATCTTTGTCTTGTTCTGAATCTCAGGAAACAAGAGAAAAAAATATGATGTTTATTGTGGATTTATTGTAGATGATTTTTATTAAATTAAAGACTTTTCTTCCATTCCTACTTTGATAAGAGTTTTTATTATAAATGGGTGTTAATTTTTATCAAATGTGTTTTCTGCAGATATTAAAAAGATTATATAATTATTCTCCTTTATTCTGTTAGTGGGCTGAATTACATGAATTTATTTTTGGATGTTAAACCAACCTTGCATTCCTGAAATGAACTCAACTTACTATATTATTCCCTTTATGTATTGCTGTATTAAGTTCACTAATGTTTTGTTTAGGATTACTGTATCTTATGCTCAGGGGAGAAATAAGCTTATGTTTTCTTGTCTTTCAATATTCTTGTCAGGTTTTAGTATAAATGTTATACTGTTCTCATGAAAAGAGTTAGAAAGTTTTCTCCCTTTTTTCTCTTCTGCAGAAGAGCTTGTGTAAGATTGATATTATTTCTTCCATTTGGTTAGATTTATTAGTGAAGCTAATGGGACCTGAAGATATTTTGGGGGGAGAGGAATAATATTTGTATTATACATTTATTTAATAGATATAGAATTATTCAGTTTCTATTTCTTGTGTTGGTTTTGGTAAATTGTTTTTTGTAAAATTTTTTCATTTCATTCACATTTTTATAGGTACTGACATAAAGTTGATTATAATATCTTATTGCTTGTTAAATATCTGTAGGAAATGAGGTCTTTTTATATCTGATATTATCAATTTATGCTTTCTCTTTTTTTCTTGATCAGTTTTACTGTGAGTTTATTAATTTAATTAGCTTTTGAAAGTACAATCTTTTGGCTTTATTGCTTCTATTTTTTCTCTATTTCACTATTTTCTGCTCTCATCTTTATTGTTTCTTCCCTTGGATCCTCTTTGCCCTTAATTTATTGTTCTTTTCTAACTTACTGAGAAGGATCCTTTGATTATTGATTTTGCAGTCTTTATTTTTTTCTAATATATGTGTTTAGGGCTTTAACCATAGCTCATGTTTTGTGATGTCTATTTTTATCATTCAGTTTTAAATATTTTCTTTTTTCTGTTGTAATTTCATCCATGGGCTATGTATTATATTATGAATATCTGGGAGTATTCTAATTATCTTTTTGTTATTGTTAGAAAACAATACTCCCTATAATTTCAGCTCTTTGAAATTTGTTGATACTTGCTTTATAGTCTTCTAGATAGTCATATTTTGCTAATATTCCATGGACATTTGAAATAAATATGTATTTTGTCAAATACAGGATTCTGTGTCTTATTTACATTAGATTTGTGAATATTTGACCCTGTCTTGTGGTTCAAATCTTTTTTAATCTGCTTTCGTTTGTGGATTTGTAGATTAATTTCCATCAGATTTTCTTTACATTTATGAGACATTTTATTAGATGCATATAAATATACTACTTTTACATCTTTCTGTTAGATCAGTACTTTTATCATTACAAAAAGTTCCTCTTAATTTCTGGTGATGCTTCATGTTTTAAAGTTTACTTTCTCTGATATTATTATAATCACACTAGCTTTCTTTGGTTCACATTTGCATAATATACCACTTCTATCTCTCATTGTTTCAATTTTTTCATGCCTTTATATTTTAGGTGTGTCCCTAGTAAGTATTATATAACTGAGTTTAAAATTCAGTATAACAATCTTTCTCTCTTAATTGGAATATTAGCTCATTTATAATAATGTAGTTATTTTTATATTAGGTTTATATCTACCATTTTACTGTTTATATCTGTCCAACCTGTTTTAAATTATTTTTTCTTCTTTTTTCCTTTCTTTTGGAGTGAGTAGTTGTATTACTATATTTTTCCTTCTGTTATCTTGTTAGTTGCACGTTATTTTATTAATCTTTTAATAGCTATCCTAGATGATAGAGTTTTTATTCTCGACTTTTTATAGTCTAATATGAATTGGTACTTTTACTACTTCCCAGGCAATGCAAGCACCTTAGAGCACTTTAAATCCTCTTACCACTGTGCTAGACTTTTGTGCTAGATTGTTATTAGTTACCTTTGGCTTCCACATTGTTGAGAAGTCAGCTTTTATTCTTACTACTACCTGTATGATGGTAATATGTCTTTTTCTTTGGCTGCTTATAAGATTTTCTCTTTTTCTTTCATTTCTAGCAGTTTTATACAATATGCCTAGTCTGGTTTTCTTTGCATTTATTTATTTTAAGGTTTGTAGAACTTTTGTACCTGTGAATTAATGTCTTTCTTCCTTTTTGGAGAATTCTTGACTATTCCATTGCTTTTGCCACATTACCTTCCTCCTTTCCTTTTTGAACTCTGATTATCTGTGTAGTGAACCTTTTTATCATGTTCCATTTGTCTTTTAGCTCTTTGCTGTATTTCCTTTCTTTTTGCTCTCTGTGCTTTAATGAGCTCATGCTATCAATTCACTTTAAAGCTCACTTTAATCCTCTTTTCAACTGTGTCAATATGCTTTTAAATTCATCTACTGAGTTATTAATTTTGTTATATTTTTAGTACTAGGACTTTATGTGATTCTTTTTAATAGATTCTAATTCTTTAATGAGATTCTCTATTTCAACATTTGTTTTCTTGAAAATATTAATCAGTTTTTTTTAAAAAAACAACATAACATTCCCGATGGTCTTTTTTCATTGTCTATTTTTTTCTTGTGGTTTTTTTAATCATTTGATCTTGCCAAGTACTTTTTTTAAATTATGTTCCAGACACTGTGTATGAAAAACTATAGAGATAATTTAAATCTCTGCATGATGTTATCTTTCTCCAGAGGGTATCCACCTTTGATTTTGACAGACATGGTAAGACCAATCACTTTAGCCTGAGATTGAGCTCATCAAATTAGAAATCTAGGTCAGTTATTCTGAATCTTGCACCCATTGGAATTACCTGGGGAGCTGATTCCTGGGTAAAGCCTCTATAATCTTGAGGTTAGATCTACAGTTTACTGTCAGTCTGTCTTTACTCCTAAGGTCTAACTCTTTATAGGTCTCAGCTGAAGGTCTGGGCTGTTTACTAAGGCCACTCTTCCTTGGAAGACCCTATATCACAATTCTGTCTCTCCCCCACCCCAGCCCCATGATACTTCTTAAATCTCTGCCCAGTTTCTTAGCTTTGACTGCCACTGTCTTCTCAGCTTCCGCCCTAGCTGGGCATCTCTCTCTCTCTTTCTCTCTCTCTCCGCCCCCCCCCCCCCCCCCGCCATCCCTCCACCCCCTCTACAAATTGGCAAATGCCTCAAAGGAAAAAGCAGAAACATATATTGCAATTGACCCTTTCCATCCCTTCTCTCTAATATCCTGTCCCCTAAAGCTCTCCCTGCCTTGGTAATTCTTCTGTACCTTCAAAGAAATGTTTTTCAAAAATTTTATCCAACTTTTCTAGTTGTTCTGTATGGTAACTTGCTAGTGCATCATAGCCAAAGTAGAAGTTTGTGTCATTCACATTTAAGTGCTCATTGACAATGCTGAATCAGAGGAATTCCTCAAATAGGAATGGTTTTCTAGGAAACTTCACTGTGTCAATAAAATGAAATGCTTTGCTTATTTTATTTGTCAAATTGAGTTCTTGAGCCCACCACATATTGTTATAGTTTAGATTTTAAGCTAGATATCTCAAACATTATTTTAGTTGTATACTTATGAAAGCTTAAATGGTAGATTTTATTTTATAGGAGGACTAGAGCAGTCTAAGAATAGTAATTACAAAATATGTTCAATTTATAGCATATGACTCAGACCACAGATCAGATTCTGAAGCTCTGCCCCCAAGAGATTGTGATTTCATAGGTTTGAGGTAGGGAATTTCCAGATAATTCCTTTGCAGGTAATCTGAAAGTACACTTTAAGAAACACTGGTTTATAGAGTTGTGGTTAGATTTAATCCTAGCAATTACCTATGTCTACTGTGTTATACTTGTGTTTTATAAAAACAAGAAACTGAAGTTTTTGGAATTCTATATACATTTAATTCTTAATATAATTACTACCCAAAATAGCTAATATTTATTGCACTAGTGTAGTATAATGGTTAAGCATATTGGTTTTGGAGTAGATTGCCTGGGTTCAGATTCTAAGCCTGTCCTACCTAGCTGTGTGACTTTGGTCAACAAACTCTGATTTCCAGATTCCTTATCTATAAAACAGAAGAAATAATACTTCACAGGGCTGGTTGGGGATTAAATTGGTATCATATATATAATGTGTTTATCAGTGATAATAGTACTTTAAAAATATTAAATATTGCAACAACTTTACGAGTAGATGCCATAATTTTTCTTGCTATACTTTTGGAGAAATTTAAGTCTAGAAAGTGTGAATAACTTAAGATGATGGAGCTGGTAAGTGGCAGGAGCAGCAACGAGGCTCAGGCCCTTATAAACCCATTCACTTGTTCATACTCTATACTGTTCCTACTATTCAAACGTCCCCAGCACCCACCCCACCCGGTGGGTACAAATGCTATCCCAATAAACATTTACCACAGGTCAGTACCACTCAGAGCATGTTCCACAGATCTTTAGTGTCAGCATCATCTAGGAGCTTTTTTGAAATGCAAATTCTCATGCCTTTCCCCAGACTTAGGGAATCAGAAACTCTAGCAGTGGGGCTCAACAATCTGCTGTTTACCAAGCCCCCCAGGCCTTTTTTTTTTTTTTTTTTTTAATATTATTTTACTTTTGTTTTTTAGAACAAAACCTTAATAGTGGGGACTTGGCTAGAAGAAGAGAGTTTTCTGATCTGTAGTTTAACGATATTTATCTTATTTTTCTTCTGCTGTGTCTGGTCTTTTTCCTATGAGTTCTGACTGAGGATAGGAGCTAGGACAAGGGCAGAAGTGGGGAGTGGTAATGCAAACGCTGAGAGCAGCAGCATTAACATCTGCTGGACGCTGTGGGGGAGCCGGAGACACAGGGCGGCACCTGCACTCTGAAATTCTAATGCAAAGGGAGAGATGAGACACTTAGTAGAAAGGAATCAGTGATGTGAAAAGTAAGATAAAGTGGGAACTCAAAGGGAAGCAAGGGTTCATTTAGCCCGCGGATTCTCCTCCAGGTGATTTTGATGGAAGTTTCTGTTTGAGAAGCACAGCCTTCAACTTAAGCACAGTTCTCAACTGTGGCTGAACATTAGAATTATCTGGGGAGCTTTTAAAAAGTCCCACATGCACACGTGCCCCAGAACAATTAAATCAGAATCTCGGTAGGCAAGACCCAGGAATCAGCTCCCCAGGTGATTCCGATGTGTGCAAGATTCAGAATAACTGGCCTAGATTGGTTTTTGCCTGATAACCCCTGTGACATCATGTAGTTATGGTCCCTTTGCATCTCTCATACACTCTCGCCTTTGTAAAGAGTCCCTGGGCGACATCTCACAGATGCTCAGAGTACAGTGGGGACTACTTCTCTGGCCTCCACTGCCAGGTCCAGACTGCTCCGGCCATCACTGGCACAGCCTTTGCTGCTTGTGGCAGCTGCCAACATCCAGGCCTCACATCCATTCACTGCTCAGCTGCAGATTTGGACCAGCGCAGGAAACTAACTCCCAATCCTCTAAGTTCTGCTCTTTCACTGAGTGCTCCCAGCAGAGGCCCTCAAGCTCCGAGAGTTTAGTGGGACAGCTCTCCTTGTTTACAAAATAGGCTTTTTATTTCAAGCTGTTGCCTGCTTTTGAGGTACCTCAATTGGGATGTTTTTAAAAGTTACCATGTTAGGGCCGACCCCGTGGCGCACTCGGGAGAGTGCGGCGCTGGGAGCGCAGCTGAGCTTGGTAGGGCCGGTCACAAAAAGAAAAAAAAAAAAAAAAAAAGTTACCATGTTACTCATCAGAAGCATCACTCCCTTCCAGTCTTCAGGTTCTGTTGCCGAGTCTGTTCATCATGCCAGATTCCACCTGAAGTACGTACAAGCTCTCCTTCTGGGGCTCTTCCATCACTTTGCAGTTGCCTGCTGTCCTCAGCACCTGATTCATCAGACATGCCCGTGTGCACTGGAACCTCCTCAGCCTCGATGGTACCTGACTGCACGTGCCAGATGTATTTCTGGGCCAGCCAATACTCTTGCTATAAATATAGAGAAGAGGGTATATTTAGTGCAGCTGAATTTCATCAACTATGGTCACCTACACATAGGAACTAATTTATTCATAATCAAATTGGTTGGAAAACCAAAATAACTGGATTTTTGTACACTTTCTACTTGATTTTTAAAGTTTTAATATTTTGAGATTATTGTAGATTCACATGCAGTTGTAAAAAATAATTCAGAGATCCCATATTTCCTTCATTCTATTTCCCTCTGTGGTAACATATTGTGTAACTATAGCACAATATCACAACTAGGAAATTGACATTGAAGCAATCCATCAACCGTATTCACATGTCACCAGTTTTACTTGCACTCATCTGTGTGTGTGTGTGCATTTAGTGCTATACAGTTTTATCACATGCATAGATTCATATGTTGACCCAAATACAGAACGGTTCCAACGTAAGGATCCCTCAGGCCACTCTTTCATGTCCACAACTACTTCCCTTCCTCCCCACCTCCTTAACTCCTGTAAAGCACTAATCCGCTCTCCATCTGTATAATTTTTTCATCTCAAGAATATTACACAAATGGAGTCACACAAATGGAGTATGTTGCCTTTCATTGTTTTCTTAGTGTTTTCTATAGGTATTACAATATACATACACACCTTATCACAGTCTACTGGTAACAACATGTTATCACATCTACAGACTGAAAATTTACTTCCATTTAGGTGTCTTTACCCTCTCCGTTTTTTAAATATGATTGTCTTAAGTATTTCTTCCACCAAGATTAAGGCCACATCAGATGATGGTATAATTTTTGCTTCAACCATCAAATGTGCGTTAAGAAAATTGTGAGAAAGATAATCAATGTATCCCTGTTTTTACCAATTCCAATGTTCTTTCCTTTTCAAAGTTCCAAGCCTTGTTCTGTTGTCATTTCCTTTATGCTTATTGAACTTCTTTTAGCCATTCTTTTAATAACAAGTTTTCTAGCAACAGTTTTTCTTAGTTTTTTTAAAATCTGAGGTTGTCTTCATATCACCTCATTCCTGAAGGATATTTTTGCCAGACACAGAATTTGAGGTTAGCAGTTCTGTTCTTTCAGTACTTGAAAAATGTTGTGCCATTTCTTTCTGGCCTCCATGCTTCAGATTAGAAATATTTTCTCATTCTCACTGGTGTTCTCCTATAAGTAACGTATCATTTCTCTCAGACCACTTTTAAGATTTTTGTCTTTAGTGTTCAGAATTTTAATGATGATGTGCCTTAGTGTGGATTTCTTTGGATTTATCCTTTTGGGAGTTCTCTAAGCTTTTTAAATCTGTAAGTCTTTCATCAAATGTGGGAAATTTTCAGCCATTATTTCTTTGAACACTTTTTAGTCCCATTCTCTCTCTCCTCTCCTTCTGAGATTCCAGTGATACAAGCGTTAGCTCTTTTGTTATTGCCCCACAGGTCACTGAAACTGTTCATTTTTTTCTTCAGTCTCTTTTTTTGCTCTTCAGCATGAGTAAATTCTATTGATTTGTTGTCAAGTTCACTGATTCTATCCTATGTCATCTCTACTCTACTATTGAGCCCATCCAGTAAGTTGTTTATTTAGCTTATTTTATTTTTCACTTCTATAGTTTCCATTTGGTTCTTTTTTATAGCTTCTTTTTTTTTTTTTTTTTTTTGGTGAGATTTTCTATTTTCTCATTTGTTTCAAGAGAATTTGTAATTGGGTGTTGAAGTATTTTTATGATGGTTGCACTAAAATTTTTGTCGGATAATTTCAACATCTGATTCATCTTGATGTTGACATCTGTTGATTATCTTTTCTCATTCATCAGTTGATTTTTAATTGTATCCTGGAGAGTTGTAATATTATATTGTAACACCCTGGATCATATTTAACCTTCTTTTATTAGCAAGCAATCCCTCTGCTGAGATATTGAAAGCTAGGTGGGTGTATATGTTTAGCTGCCCAACACACCACCCTGGCAAAAGTGGATTGTGAATCACACTGCCTCACTGCAGTGGGGTGGCTGGAAAGGAAGTTCTGTTTCCCCCTTGGCCGCACTAATATCTCCCCAGTGGAAGTGAGGCACTGACTTCTACCATCTCATTGACTCCAAATGGAGATAAAAACTGAACTCCCTACTGGGCTGTATTGTCACCAGGGAGGGAGGAAGTGAAGGACTGACACACACAGCTTGTTGCTCAGGGTAGAGGCATAAGGTCAGCTCCGCACTGCACCCTGCTGAAACCAGGAGAGAGGATGGAAGGAAGGAGAGGACCAACCAGAATCCACATCCCACTCCCTTGTTTTGCCTGGTTGATCCTGGGTGACAACAGGAGGGAGGACCAGAGTGCTGATCAGCCCTATTTTGTACACCTTTGTTCAGACTCATTGCTGCTAGGTGGATGTGCAGTTACTCCCCATAAGGTCCCACTAACACCAACGGTAGGGTAAAAGTGGAGTGCAGACTAGCCCTAACCTACATAGCCTTGTTCAGTCTTTTGATGCCAGGTGGGGGCTGGAGGTTCAGCTTGCTGCTGGACTCTGCTGACACTACCTCGATAGCAGACTAGGAGCACTTCCCAATTAAACCAGACAGGAATAAAAGATCAGCTCCCCAGTCAGTCCCGCCAACAGCACTGGACAGGGGAATTGGAGTACCACCACCTGCTTCTGCAGGGACAGGGCTTAGGGGGAAGATTAGCTCTCCATTTGCCCCACTGAAACTGTGGGGGAGGGGGATACAGTTTTCCCCTTAGTGTTTGGTAAGAGTAGGGCAAGTATTGCCACAAAGGCTTTCCACTGTGAGGCCACCCTTTTTTTGGCCCTTTGATTAGGAGGAACAGACTTTTCTTAGGGTTAATTTTGTTTGTTCCCACTGGGAGTTCCACACTGGAGGCTTCTGCAGCACCCTGTCTGGGATATATGGGGGGCAATAAGGAAACCTGTAGAACTCACTGCCATGATGTTTATCAAGGCCTAATGTCCCTAGCCAGTCCATCTTCTTTTCTCCTTTGAGTCCTCTGATACTCATATTTGTTTGTTGTGTTATGTCCACAGAAGTAAGAGGATGGACTTTGGAGCAATACGATGCTCCATCTTGGCCAGAACCAGAATTCTGATCTATACTTGATTTTAAGAGAAATAAATAGATAACAGGTATATTGATACCAACAATTCATTCATATAAGCAACTTAATTTTAGTTTAGCCTAATATTCTACATTTTTTATAAATATTATACCAATGCCATAGTATGTGACAAGAATTAGTTTTCAAAAACTAATTGAGAATATTCTGGAAATAACTTCTGAAGTATCAAAGGAAATAAATGATCTCTGTAGTTTTGTGTGGGGTGTGTCTAGATGAGCTTAATTCTCTGAATAATGGTAATTTTCAACTTGACCAGAAGCCCAGTCTCTAGCCAATTTGGCTAAAAGACATGTTATTGCACATGAAAAACTTGGAGCAGAGTTAGATTATAGATCAAATCTGAAGACAGTTTCAAAAATAGCAACACTGGTGAAAAAGATCCTAAACAACACTCAGAGATACAAAGTATGTGGAGGTTATTATATGGAAATCTCCACTGGGCAAACAGGACGAAAGGATGCTTGACTTTCAGCAAGAGGATGTTAAATTAGATTGCTTTCTCCCTTTCTTAAATTTATAAAATTCATGCATGCTTCTGGAAAAATATTCAAATAATGCATAAGTATAAAATGGAAAATGTAATAATCCCTTCCTCACTTGCCCTTCAGTACACTCTGCACTGTTAACACGTGTGTTTGTTAGATTTTAGAAACAGCTTTCATCAGTCAAAGGTTCCTACACACAGGTGAATGTAAAGTCATTCACTCCCTGCAGATTTTCAACATCAGTCAGGGCTGATGACTTGGGGTAAGTAGGGAAGATCTCTCTCTCGGGTCTGTCCCAGCTTTTAATTCATGAAGAATAAGACATGGCTACCCTTTAAAACACACACAAACACACATGTGCGCACACATTTCACACACTCCACTTGAAAAGAACATTTCGGTGGTACCTTCAGCAGTGTGGCAGTGTGCTTATTGCTGACTTTTCAAGGGGCCTTGAAGTTGTCTTCTCAGAAGTACAGTGTGTGGCATAGTGGGCATCCAGTCAGTATCTGTAGAACATACTGTAATTATTTGCTGTGGTTTGAATGTGTCCCCCAGAATTCATGTGTTGGAAAGTTGGTTACCATTGTGGTGGTGTTGAGAGTTGGGGCCTTTGGGAGGTGATTGGGTCATGAGGGCTTTGTCCTCATGAATGGATTAATGCCATTAACACGATAGTGGCTTTGTCATAAAAGTGAGCTCTCTCTAGCATGCACTTTCTTGCCCTTCTTTTCTGCGGTGGGATGACCCTCACAAGATGCCAGCACCATGCTCTTGAACTTCCCAGTCTCCAGAACCATCAGCAGAATAAACTTTTATTGTTTATAATTTGCCCAGTCTGTAGTAGTGTGTTATAGTGACAGAAAGTAAAGTAAGACATTATTCTAAGAGGAAACAACACATCTGGTTTTGTTTACCTGATTAAAAAAAAAAAACATGATTAGGACAGAAAATAATTTTATAAATATAGCATAATATACTAAAGCTTACTAACTATTTCTCCAAGTACTTTCTTAAAATCTTTGAAGCCCCTCTGGCCTTCAGCAGTCCTGTCCTGTTCTCCAAATCATTTGCAAAATTATGTCAAATTGGTGCAAGTTGAGGATAGAAGGAAGCTATTAATCAATTAGCCCTTGTAGGCTGAGTTCAAAATCCTTAGACTATGAAGCCTTGTCCAAGTGCTCTAATGAGAAGGATTTACTCCCTTTTCCAATCCCCTAGCCCTTGTTTAGTACCTCCTTTATGCTGCTTACCATAGATCTTTGTGGTGGATGGTCAGGTTTGTATACTATCTAGTACGGTGAAAACATTCTCTTGGCATGCACACGCTCATTCATTCTAATATTCCCTGCTGTACTTGGTACAGTGCTTGCCCAGAGAAGGTATTCAATAAATATTGATTGGATCAAAAAGTTGAGTAAGTTCCACATCCTGATTTCAGGGGAACCCCATTTAGCCATAAAGTTGGATTTTTCCTCTCGTTCATGCGAGAGGAAATGTATGCAAAATGCATACATTTACATTATAAGCATCACTATTTTTATTCTATTAGAAAGAATGCTTTTTCAAATCAAAGCATTTATTCATCTGAAATAGTTTGCTAAGTTGTTTGCAAAATGAGAGACTCAAGACATGTTTGAGGTTCTACATAAGTGAAAGCAGGCCTTGAATCTCTTCGAGAAACTGTTTGAAGACTTTTGTTCAAAAGTAGTCAGAGAACTGGATGTCTTCTTGGTTGATGCTGAGTATTGAAATAATGTTCAGATTGAGCAGAAGGGTAATTGATACTTTATTGGAAATGATGATACATGCTCTAACAATAGGGTATGATATTTGTCTAGTATGCCATGTTTCTTTGTAAAAGATATATTTGTTTCACAGTCTTCAGTGTGGTGATTATGAAATGTTACCAGGACCTTCTAACACCCACAAATATCTGAGAAAATAGTGAACATCTGTTCATTCTTAGCTGCTGCCCAACACCAGCCTTCAAGTTTTTTAAGCTCTTTCTATTGTGACTGAATTAGATGTTTTGAAAAGATGTACTTGATCTATCCTTGTAATATTGTGATGGAATACAGAAAATAGAAGCAATAGACCTTTTACTCATGATTGATTCTCTGATTCTTTCAGATTCACACAGATATGTTCCAGGTGAGAAAGTAGGCAAATTTAACATTTAACCTTTCATGTTTAGTCAAAATAAGGTTAGTTTCCAGATAGATCAAAAGAAAATCTGACTGCATAAAGATGTAAGCTACAGAACAGTATTTAGGTCTGAGGTGTGGGCACTTCTAGAAGGAACCAGAACATTGGTGCTGTTCTAATGCATAAGGGTTTCTGCATATGAGATCAGTTTTGCCTTTTCCATGACCATTTTGGGGGCCCATATCCCTGAGTTGGGCAAAATGAGTATAGTTTAAGGTTTTCCACTGCCAGATGTGGAAGCAAAGCCTCCGTCCATTGTGCCAGCCTCTCTATCTGTGCTTCTGATTAAGCATTTTCAGTTTTCTATCCCGACAGAAATGGGTGTGAAGGGTGGAGGGGGTGGTAGTTTCCTCCCCCATCACTCTCTCCCTAACTTCACCCCCTCTCTCCTCGCCCCCACCCACCCCCTTGAGTCAGCAGCTTAGTCATGCAACCCTTGGGGGAACACCAGAAATGACCTATCACACCAGTCTCAGAGATGAGTTAAGGCTTCAGTGCTCTCCCTCTGCACCCTCAGGAGGGGGGCTCTGGACTCTCTTGTCATTAGACAGAGAACACACAAAGAAGACAGCTATGCCCACTGGCGGAGAGATGAGCCCAGTGTGAATCTTTTGTGGCAGATGTAAACAATTGTACTATAATATTAAACAATAACTAGAATCTCTCCCTGGAAATTGCATATTTAAGTCAAGTTTGCAAAAGGGGTACTGAGAACACTCTTCTTGTTTATCCATAAAGAATGTGCTAACCTTAGGCCTGTCCAGTCATCCCATCATATTTCTTTGATGGTGTAATATTTTACTCCATTCCATCCTTTTGGTCATGCTCAAGGTTGTTCTGATCATTTTACAATGCCACATCATGGTTTGATGGCTGATTCTTTTCTTGGTCTTCAGAGGCTGGCTCTTCTCTCTTGAAACACCATAAGCCCCAGGCCTACTTATTTGTATGTGTGCCAGCATTCACACTCAAGTAACGGCTTGAGAAGGCCATTCAAGTTTTTATTTTGGAATATAGTCTCTGCTTCTTTTCCTTGGTTAACAGAGAGCACTGGCTTTAGGCAAAGCCTTTGTTAACATATATTTATATATGTTTTTAATTTATGACATTAAATTAGAGGCTATGATGGTTAGATGAAATGGTTACATGTAGTCCTAACCGAGAGGAGTTTGGAAATATTGATCATAAAATAGCTGTAAAGATCTTCCCTAAAACAACTGCTTTCAGACTCCCCCCATAAAGACAAAGCCTTCAGCAATTATTCATATGGTTTAGTTTATGTTTGTGATAGATCCCTGTTTGTAGTCTACAATTTAGAAGGAGTTCAACAGCTGAGTTGGAAATTGGAATCCGCCCTTTAAAATATATGTGAGATTTGGATGGTATAATCCCAAGGGCAGAGCCTGCTTCCCATTTGGTTCCACCTGTTGACTACAGATAATTTGGGTTATATTAGTAGCACCAAGAAATGCTTTTAATACAAATTCCTTGCATTGCATATCTCTCATTGAAGAACAAATGGACATTCTTGCAAACTACCAGAATAGGAGGCTATTTGTCTTTTCTCAGCCAGTGGCTGTAAGTAGATATAGAAGCCATGACCTTATGAATTTTATGTCACATTTAGTTTTATTTGAGGGAGGTTATAATCAAAAGCATTACCAACTTGCCCAGACATGTTTTCTTTGTATTTTTTGTTCAGTGTTTCCTAGTTTACCACAATAAGCACATATTATTTCTATAAGGGGTGAAATATTATTTTAGATTGCCAGTTATACCTACCATGTTAAGAGAAAAGCCAAAATGATATTGTACTTTATAAGCAATGGGTGTCTTTATTAAGCATTACATGCTTTCATTGGGATGGAAGAAACCTACAGACATACACAAGTTATCAGGGACTCTTGGTTACGTGTAAAATGATCATCCCAATTCCAACTTCAAATATGCTTTCCATTATTCCCTTGAGTTCATTCTTATCCATCTAGCCACTCATCCTTTGTTTTGTCCCACAAAAGATTTACGGCAGCTTACAAAGATAGAGAAATGAAAGTTAAAAGTGGGGGAAAAAATGAAAAAGAGCAGCGGGTATGTAAAATAGATCATAATGACCTGCCATCATGTTGACAACGGGTCCACATATGATGGTTTTCTTAGCCACAACCAAAAGAGAAGCCTGGCTGGTCACTAGATTCAGGAACCGCAGAATCAGAACAAACTAGTTGGTCCATAGAAGTGCTCCTGTTCTTGGTACTCGGGTTAGACAGGAAATTCTCCCGAGAGGCTCATACAGAAGGTCGTGTCCTGTGATGAACATCCATGACAATGTCCTTACAATAGAGGTGGTGACTTATTTCTTACACAGCTTCTCAGTATAGGCCGCTGACATCATATCAAAGAGCATTTCAGTAGAAATGGATTTTGCAGCCAGCAGTGTGTCCAGCTTCACCTAGAAGTTGACCATGTTGACCATATACACATAGAAAGTCTCAGGATGGCGCTGGCCCCTAGGGAGTGTTAGATAAATATAAATTATGAGTATTTCTGTTACCATTATTGTGCATAAGTTGTGTGCCTGGTCTGCGATGGGGACAGATGGGCTCCTCAGTATGCAGGTGAGTGAAAGTGGCCTTCAGGAGTTTCTGAGCTAACAACTCTCCTGCTGATGCATGCCCACTAGCACTTCTGCTAGCAGGAAACTCGGTCAAGCTTAGGTTGGACATTACCACATTTGGGCTCTCTAGGAAAGGCAACCTTGCTCCAGGTAACACTTGAAAAACTGGAACTGCATAAATAGAATTACTGCCAGGGGAGCAAGCCAAATCTGGGATAAGAGGAATATCTCCTAAGCCAAAACCTATGAGCATGGACATTTCATTCTTGAAGGACAAACTTCTTTTAAGTAATTAAAAAGGCTATCTAGAAATCCTTTCTGATTTCCCTGATTTACACCAGGATAGAGGAGAGTAAAAATGTGCCCTTTAGATAATTAGGACCATGGGGTTCCAGAGTCCAGAAGCAAATCCCTTCTATGTTACCTCTCCCCCTACCTTCCTCCTTTTCTGAATCTTATTAAATGGCTTATTACAGGCCGGCCCCGTGGCGCACTCAGTAGAGTTCGGCGCTGGGAGCGCAGCGGTGCTGCCACCGCAGGTTCGGATCCTATATAGGAATGGCCGGTGCGCTCACTGGCTGAGCAGCGGTGCGGACGACACCAAGCCAAGGGTTGCAATCCCCTTACCGGTCACAGAAAGACAAAAAAAAAAAAAAAAAAAAAAAATACCCTTCCCAGTTTTAATCTTTTCAGTGGTTCCATGTAAAACATGGGGAAATATGCGGCAAAGATGAGCCATGCCTTGATGTGGGCTTCTGAGCACCAGGGTGTGTGCGTGAGGACCTGAATCCCTCACAGTAACGTCACTTTCTTCTTTTAATGAAAACTGAAACCCAGCTCCAGCCCGAGGGCAGTGGGGGTGAACAAATGTGTAGGAAAAGAAAATAGAAATGTTTAGGAAGGCTGGCTCCCCCCACTGCTGGTCTGATCTAGAAAGAGCCTGTCCTTGCCTCCTGGCGCATGGAATGCAGGAGGGGCAGGAGGGGATAGGGAGGGCTCACAGGGAGGAATTTGGTGTGGCTCGGTCTGTTTCTGGCTTCTCTGTAAATACTGCAACACCTCCGAATGGAAGAACAGCTGAGATAAGTGACTGCTAATCCCCCAGTGCCGGGGAGGAGGCTGGGCTGCTCCCTTCCAGATCCCAGCAGATGGTGGATGAAACAGGCTTCCCCCAAGGCAAGGGCAGCAGGAACTGTCCCACCTTCTGTTCCTTCAGCTTGCCCTGCACGTCTCCCTCATGGCCTGTCCATGCTGAGAAGGGCCTTGCTGGCCCTCGAAAACCCTGGGGACCTGCCCAGCATTGCCGTCTCCCTGGGATGTGCAAGGTCAGCCAAACTGGACTCCGGCTAGTACTGGCAACTGGACAGCAGCCAGCCAAGTTCCGTGGGCGTGGGGAAAAACCGTCAGGCTGAACCGCCAACTTTCTCACTCTGCGGAAAATCTTACCTGAGGTGGAGGCGTGAGGGCGCATCTAAAACAAAAATTCAATCCTCTAGGGTAGAACTTGGGAATTTGAATTTCTATTAAGCAGCCCTGTAATTGGGCTGCAGGTGGTTTTAGCACCGCATTCTGAGAAATAGCAGTTCGAGTAGACAAGGAGGCACTTGGGGTGGTGGAACAGGGCTTCAAGTCAGGTGCCTGGGTTTGAATTCGCACTTTACCAGGTGCTCATCTGTGTGACCTCAGGCAAAACAGGCTCAGTGGTCCGCCTCATAGCACATAAACCAGTCTTTTTCAGACTGCAGGATGCAGCCATTCCTGGGTCTGGAAATAAATTAGTCACAATTAACATAGAAAATAACATTGGGAGATTGTACAGCAACACGAATGCCCTTAACACTATTGAACTGTACACTTTCAAATGGCTAAGATAGCAGCTTTGATGTTATGTATGAGGGTACTTCAAAAGTTTGTGGAAAAACAGTATTAAAAGATAGTACAAATCTTTCCAAGAACTTTTTGAAGTACCCTCATATATTTTACCACAATTAAAATATATATATATACATATATATATATCTAGGATGCACCAACAGAGAGGATAAGTCATTTCTATGTGCTTGGGTAGATAGGATAGAAGCCAATTTCAATTTTCAAATTAAATGGATCCCTGAAAAGTTGTGTTAAATGAAAAGCAGTCCTGGAATCTTACTTTCCTTTGGACTTATGCTGTAAAATATTTAAAATAGGGTTCAAAGTTTTTAAAATGTGGAAATCGAGCAGTAATACAAATAGTAAATATCAAACAATTGTAAATATTTAAGGAAAAAAGTGTTCTTTCTTGCTACAAACATAATGTATATGAAAATATACTTTGTTTTGAGTGTTAAGAATGAAATTGAATGGGATAGAAAACATATTTTTAAAATGTTTTAAGGGTGAATATTGCTTCACAAAACTGGTGTCAGTCCTCCACTGACCCACCAGCCCCTCAATGGGGCTGATGATCCTGGGATGGATGCGCTGGAATTGACCCCTGAACCCTGAAAGTATTTGCAGAGGATTCAGGTCAATAATCATGGTGTTCAGTTCCTGGGAGCCTTTGCACGTATGGCAGTGAATGTGGGAGCCTCTCATCAGCCACTCCCAAGTAGAAACTGCCTTCTCTCGCACAAATGTTCATGAACTTCAGTTCTGCTCTACTTCAAAAACACTTAAATGACACTTCCTCAGGGAGGTTTTCTCTGAACCCTTGTTCCGACCCCCTCACCTTTTTGTGGCTATCCCATTAATACCACCTTCTCCTTCCTAGCATGTACCATAAATGTCTCTTTGACTTTTCTGTAATTGCCACAGAGGATAAGTCCTTCTCTGCTTTATTTATCACTGAATTCCTATGACTAGCACAATTCTTATCCCATAAATACTTGCTGAATCAATGAATGAATGAAATTGACCAGATTCTTCAAAAGAGAAAGCTACTATTGCCTCCAAAAGCATCATTATAGCTGAATAGTAAGAAGTGCAATTTGCTTTGTGTCTTCTACGTGGCATATATATTTTCCTCTAAGTATTACAACACTCAATAACCCCTGCAAGAAGAGTTATCGTGTCCCTTTTCAAAGGGGAAAATTGGGGCTCTGGAAAGTTGTGTCTTGCCAAGACCAAGGGGATAGTAAGTAGTAAGTGATAGAAACAGGATTTGAAACTAGGGCTGTCTGGCTCTCACACCAGTCCCGTTTCTCTATCTCCATTTTTCTGCATCTTTATGAGCCAAGGCAGCTCTGCTCTTTGCACCTTGTTCATAGGCATTTTCACTGTAAAATGCCTGCTGGGCAGCATGGCGTTCTCCCAGCGAGGCCTCTCACCTGGCTCCATCACCGGGCTGCCCTTGCAGTTTTTTCTCCAGACCAATCCAAACATGGTTCGGGGAGCTCAGAGAGGAGGTCTCAGCATTCCCCAGTCTGGACAAGTATCTAATCAGCAGGCCTCGTCAGCATATCAGTCCAAGACCACTCTACAGAGGGATGCCTATGCCCAGTTTTCTATTTTTAACTGGTGTGAACTAGAGGGAAAACACAAGCATTAAAAATCAAAGCCCCAGTCAAGAACTGAGAATACAGGGCACCCCAGGGCAAACTAGTGATCTGTGTCCTTCTTATGTCTCCCTGTTCCTCCCCCTTTCCCCAATTCATGTCATCTTTCTTTGTCCTCCTCAAAAGTCCCAAGATCCTTCAAAATCTGTTTTTCAGGAAGGAGATGACATCGATCGTTTATACCAGTGCTTTTGACACTTCAATGTACATACCAATCAAATGTGGATCTTGCTGAAAAGCAGTCTCTGATGCAGTCTGTGTGTGGGGGCTGGTGGGTTGTGGCTGAGACTCTGAATTTCTAACCCATTCCTGGGTTATGATGACAGTGCCTGTCCCCAGATTGCACTTTGCATGGTGAGGGTTGATATATGTTCGTATGGTTTGAGTTGCTGTTACCGTCTCAACAAGAGTATTTGCCTTTTCAGTCTTGTCTTCCCCTGGAATGAAGGCCTTTGTTCCCAGCTTAAAGATGTTCCTCTATCCAACAGCAAGTGGGCAAGCTATTTATGGCATTCATCAGGGGGTCCTTTTCTGGCCTACAGACTGGAGTCTGAGTTTGAGCAAAACAACCCGCAGCATGGACGAGGGTTACCTGATATCTGGACTGCGGTAAACCTGGTCCCTTCTCCAGCAAGACTTGGCCAAGTTCTCACAGCAACCCTTCTCAGCTTCTTCCCTGGTCAGGCCCTGACCCACCCGTGGGCTGGGACCAAGGTGGCCTTGGATAATCTTGGCTTTCTGACCTCAGTGAGCACAACCCCCGCTCCCTGAGTAAAGCCATCCATGCTGGTGGGGACTAGACCAGAAGGGTGCCCTGTCCCAGGTGCCCCTTTTCCAACCACTCAAATGCGCTGCTGTGGTGCCCTTTGTGCCCATGAGCACTGCCAGGGCTCCGCTCCCCCAGCTCCCGGTCCTGGAAGAGGAGAGGCTGCTGTCGCTCCCCTGCTGCCCTGGTCCAGCTGTCAGGACCCCACAGCAGAGGGCAGGGCGCCAAGCCTTCCCACTTGCATGTGGCTTATTGTCCCTTAGGCTGGCGGGGCTGCGGAGGAAGAAATCCACGGCGGATCCAGGGAGCACCCCCACCCCGGGAAGGGGGCGGGGAGGGCTGGCGTCACTCCGTCTTCCCCTACCCCCTACCCTTCACCGCCTACCCCTCCCTAGCTCCCTATTTGGCCATCCCCCTGGCTGCCCCCTCCCCTTCCTTACATGGTCTGGGGGCCCCCCAGCTGATCCTCTCCCCTGTCCTTGCCTCCATGAATGGCCTCGGCGGTCCTAGATGGTGCGAAGGCGACCAAATAAGGCAAGGTGGCAGACCGGGCCCCCCACCCCTGCCCCCGGCGGCTCCAACTGACCCCGTCCATCAGCGCGCTATAAAGCGGCGCTGCGGCTCCCGGCACCCAGCCCGCCGCCAGCCGAGCCCGCCCAGCCCAGCCGCCGACGGTGAGTCAGCGCCGCCCCTGCGCCCGCCCGCGCCGCCGCCACCCAGCCCCGCGCCGCCGCCACCCAGGCCCGCCCGCCGGCAGCCGACGCCCGCGCTCCTCCGCTCCGCCGCTTGCATTTTAAGCCCAAACTTTGTGATTTGCTTCTGACTTGTTTTGTCCTGGGTCTCGACCCTCGCAGGAGCGGGCAGAGCGGAAGGGCGGTCCTGCGGCGTCCCCAAAGGCCATTTGGCGTTGCTGCTTCCGTGCGCTTTTCCCTCCGTCTGGGGCACAGCATCGGGGTGTGGATAGGGCAGGACACTGGGTTCCCGACTGGTGAAAAGGCGAAACGTTAAAGGGCTGGGGAGGACCTGCCAAGGGGCCGAGTCTCCTGGGTCGCCTGGACTTTCTCCCCTTGCCCCTGGGGCAGAGGGTGGCACGCCTGGCCGGGGAGCCTGGGTGGGTTCCTCGCCCTTCTCTACGAACTGCCCCGCCCCCCATCTTCTTTCTGTCCTTCTCCTTATGCCTGGAGGGGAAGGGAGATGACAGGCTTCTCCCCTCCCACGCCCCAATCCCCCTCCGCTCTGTCCCCTCCTCTGGGCGCGGACTGAGCGAGACCTGCCCTCGCCCCCTTCAACCTGCAGACCCCACTGAAGCTGTGCCAAGATGTGCGACGACGAGGAGACCACCGCCCTGGTGTGCGACAACGGCTCTGGCCTGGTGAAGGCCGGCTTCGCGGGAGATGACGCGCCCCGCGCGGTCTTCCCTTCTATCGTGGGCCGCCCGCGCCACCAGGTAAATGTCGTGCCCCGCTTGGTCTGCTCCTACGTGGGGCAGTCCCCAGTCTCACTCGGGACCTTTTCCTGTCACCTCCTCCGTCCAGTGATCTTGGGAAGGTCTCACCTGACCCAACTGCTCCGTGAACTCTTTCAAAGGTCAAATTAGGGAAAGATGGATTAGCTTCAAATCCAAACCAAGACAATCAGTATTCCCACCAAACCCCAACATACCAAGAAATGCACCCTTTTCCCTAGTGCCCTCCCCGAGCACACCTCTCCGCTGGTCCAACTCCCTAGTGTGAAAAGCCACCAGCTGCCCTGCACTCCTGACGGCCTGGATGTTCAGTCCTCAGTGTCTTCTCCCTTACCTCGTGTACACTGAGCCTTCTTCCTTGCCCTCTCTTTTCAGTCCTGTCCAATACTTATAACAATATAGCCTCTCTCAGCCGAGCAGGACTCAACCCACATTCCTCCCTCTTGTTCACAGCCAGTTCACAAGGCTCCCAAAGATGTAATCCATCTCCTTCCTGGCTGTTGCATTTTTAGAAGCCAAGCGTGACAGAGGCAGTAAGTGCCATGGTGATAGCGACATACCACCTGGTTTATTAAAAGAAATGCCATGCTCTCTGGGTTTGTCACATGCCTGGCCAGACAGACTGCCAAGGAGGAGAGCTGTAGTCCTCCTGTGGGTGAACGATGGGTACTCCAGCACGGTGCTGGACAGGCTGAATTGCACTGTCAGGGTGACAATGGCGAATCAGCCCGTCTTTTCATGTTCACTGGATGAATGTCAAAATCTTTTCTTAGGAGAAATACAATGTGTCTTTAATTCAGTCATTCCAAAATGTTGTCATCTAGATTCCAGTTGACATGGGTGATGAGCTTAGTAATTTAATGAAGGCATTATGATATTTTTTAAATGATGTGAGGCTCTGCTTCTTCAGTGAAATAAATGCATTTTTTCCCTACAGTTATATTCTAAACAATAGAATTACACATCTTTGGGGGGCAGGGAAGGTATAAGATTGATTTTAAATGATTCTTCTAAATTAGGGTGAAATAGTATTGTTCATTATTTCTGGTATTCTTAAGACGTCCCTTGACTTGGGCAGTTAGATAGAAATTGACAAGGCATCCATTGTATTCCTGACATGGTGGAAGCATGATTTTCCCATCGTTTTCTTCTCATAGGGAGTCATGGTGGGTATGGGTCAGAAGGATTCCTACGTAGGTGATGAAGCCCAGAGCAAGCGAGGTATCCTGACTCTGAAGTATCCCATTGAGCATGGCATCATCACCAACTGGGACGACATGGAGAAGATCTGGCACCACACCTTCTACAACGAGCTCCGAGTGGCTCCAGAGGAGCACCCCACCCTGCTCACTGAGGCCCCACTGAACCCCAAAGCCAACCGCGAGAAGATGACTCAGATCATGTTTGAGACCTTCAATGTCCCTGCCATGTATGTGGCCATCCAGGCAGTGCTGTCCCTCTACGCTTCTGGTCGTACCACAGGTATGCTTGGGCTATGGGGGCAGTCACTGATTAATAACATTCCCAAGTCTTTGACCTTGCTGTGAATCAGATTCCCCAAATGAAAAAAAAAACGACCCCTTCCTTCACACTCCCTAACAAGGTGTTTGTGCTAAGAAAGGGAGGAAACAATAGTCCCCTGAGGTTATCTTCAGAGGACACTTATTCTAAGAGCTGAGAGCTTGTGCAGTTAGATCCTTCCCTTATTTAAAGTGTGGGATGGCACATATTGAGGGTCTGCACAATGTAGCAGCCTGGAATGCAGCAGTCATTGGTATGTGTTTATATCATCACCGCCCCTGGGCAAGCATCCCCAAGGAGAATACACATTCCCTACAGGATTTGAATCAAAAGAGAAATGTGTAAGTTAGATGAGCAAAGAAAAGCATGCCTGGATGCTTACATAATGTGTTAATGGCTGATAAGAGGGATGGTCATTTGAAAGTGTCCCTGGGAAATTTTTCTACTACAATATTTAAAAGGATGAGCTGCTGCTGGCTTCAAATTTAGTATCCATTATACTCATTTTTATTCTTTGCGTGTAAGGGATCTAATTTTATCTGGATCAGTGCCCAGTGCTACTATCTCTTAGCCAAGATCGGAAGCAGACTTTGCTGTGACTAAAGCAGTGGTCAACACTAAAGCAGTGGTGTTGTCCTCAGGGTTTTACCTCGTTCCTGTCTATTTCTTCTGACAGGCATTGTTCTGGACTCTGGGGATGGTGTAACTCACAATGTCCCCATCTATGAGGGCTATGCTTTGCCCCATGCCATCATGCGTCTGGATCTTGCTGGTCGGGATCTCACTGACTACCTCATGAAGATCCTCACTGAGCGTGGCTACTCCTTTGTCACCACCGGTGAGTGTGTGTGTGTCTCATCTGCCATAGCATGTGTCTGCTTTTTCCCTCCCTCAGAGAATCCACCCACCTCCCCACAATTGGCTTCTTTCTTCAGAGCTTGACTGTGATACTCTTTATTCCTGCAGCTGAACGTGAAATTGTCCGTGACATTAAAGAGAAGCTGTGCTACGTCGCCCTGGATTTTGAGAATGAGATGGCCACAGCTGCCTCTTCCTCCTCCCTGGAGAAGAGCTATGAACTGCCTGACGGCCAAGTCATCACTATTGGCAATGAGCGCTTCCGCTGCCCTGAGACACTCTTTCAGCCATCCTTCATTGGTGAGTTGGAGGCTCTGATGCAGAGTTCAGCTCTTCCCTAGAAATCATGGGGTCTCCCAGAGTAAAATGTATTATGATTAGGAAGGATTAAGGGGCCCTTGAGTTAAATCAAGTTACAGCTTGGAGTCCCACACAGTTCAGCCTCTAGTCCTGATGGCCCATAAAAGGGAAAGTCTGTGTTCTGCTCTAGTGGTATGATAAAGGATGACACACTGAGCTCATCTCAAAGCAAAGGATGAGGAGTGGTAACTACATATCGTGGATCTGCAGGAAAGGACAATTACTCAAGAGAGTTTATTCCAGTAGGTTCCATTACTGAGTAGCTGGGCTTTTCTTTTCAGTTACTTATCATTAAATGCAACGATCCTACTCATACTAATAACTGGACACTTGTATGTCACCAAGTATCTTTCCTAAGCAATGATTTCTAAGAGGAAGCTTGTCAGGATCTGGTTTTAGTCCACGAATTAAAATTGCATTAATTTTAACTTAAGTATGTGTCTTGTACTTTTCCAATGCATCTGATGGTTTACAGGAGGTGTTCACTGCAACAGGTGCTAAAAACAGTTGTTTGTTTCTTGGCAGTCTATAGAGGATTAGCTGTCAGCACATTTAAGAGACACCTGTTCTACAAATGCCCTGCAGTGTATCTTATAGGAGAACATGTTTCAGAGACAAGGGTGACAGCTCACCAACACAGAAGAGTCCTGTTCTCTTCTCTCCACCCTGGACTGAATGCACTGAGATTCCTTTTTTTTTTTTAACTTGTTCCTAGGTATGGAATCTGCTGGCATCCATGAAACTACTTACAATAGCATCATGAAGTGTGACATTGATATACGCAAGGACCTGTACGCCAACAATGTCTTATCTGGAGGCACCACCATGTACCCTGGTATTGCCGATCGTATGCAAAAGGAGATCACTGCCCTGGCTCCTAGCACCATGAAGATTAAGGTAAAGAACTTCTGTGGGTGGGAGAGCCAGGGCAGGTTTTGGTATTCCAAGCAGAACTGCCTTCCTAACTCCTTTCCCCTCACACTTAGCTTTCTGTCTCCTATAAACTTTATAGTTTATCTCTTCTAGCACTTTTTCTAGAACTTTCTATGATTCTTTCCAAGCACTTTTCCCAAAATAGGAAACTTTCAAGCAGTAAATAAAAGTAAATCTTTGAAAAAAATAACAACTAAATTTCTGAACACATTTTAAAAGCCTCCAACTCTTGGGCTAACCTCTTGTTGTCACATTGTACTCTAGTTCAGAGAAGTAGGGAGATTCTGTTTTGTTGAGTCTCTAATAAGAGAAATGATAAAATAGAAGCAAGTTCATAAAACTTTGTTGGCCATACTATTTTGTGATGTAAAGTATCCATATTACAGTGAATTATCGTCTTATATTTTTCCTGTGAATCTTCCTAGCATGCTGCTTCCTCCATTGCTTGGAACTTCAGAGCTCACTGGAAGTTTTTGTTTTCTCTCTGCAGATTATTGCTCCCCCTGAGCGTAAATACTCCGTCTGGATCGGGGGCTCCATCCTGGCCTCGCTGTCCACCTTCCAGCAGATGTGGATTAGCAAGCAGGAGTATGACGAGGCAGGCCCATCCATTGTCCACCGCAAGTGCTTCTAAGGTGCTGCTCTCCTAGTCCACCTACGTTCAGGATGACAGTATTATGCTTCTTGGAGTCTTCTGAACTACCCCCCCCATCTCTCATCAGTCATTGTACAGTTTGTTTACACACGTGCAATTTGTTTGTGCTTCTAATATTTATTGCTTTATAAATAAACCAGACCAGGACTTGCAACCTACAAAAGCCTCTCATTTCTTTTTGGGGTAGGTATGGGGTAGGGCAGGTGTTTTCTTTGATACCCTGAGCATTGCAATATTACAGTACCTAAAGTTCATCAGATGAATTAATGTGACATGTAACCAGGAGTTATAATACTAAATTCTGATTTTTTGTTTTGAGACAGAATCATGAATATATCTTTCATACCTGAAAAGTAGATTAGATTTAGCTCCATATAAGCAAGAAATAGAATTGGATAAGGCAATTCTTTAAGATTAGTTGCAATGGATGACACTGAAATTGTTTTAGCATATGTGCCGGTTGTTTTTGTAACTTTGCATAAAACGCACATATATTGATAATGAGAAAGTCAAAGATTATTTTAAATAAATTAGCTGAATTTCTCAATTCTTTCAGACTCTTCAGTTGTCTTCCTGAGGGCTATGCATGAAACACAGAGGCTGGCTGACAGGCCCAGCCACATCCTGTTGCAAATACCCCCAAACAAATCAGGACCATCATGCATGTTCAAAACAAGTGTGAGGAAACAGCAGCCAAATACTTTTGCCTAATCAGTGACTAACTTGGGAGACAGAGGTCTTCAACCTCTTTGTTTCTTTGAAACCTGGGATCTTGAGTTGAGTGGAGTGAAGGTTATAAAGTCGTAAGGGAGCAAGGGAGGGGGGAGCCACCATATTCATTTGGCTCCATGCTGGACTCTCTGCAAAGTATGGTGGGAGGAGTGCTGGGGGCAGCATGCAAAAGTATCAGGTATGCTCCACCCTTGGGCTCACATGCACTGTATGTACACCCTGGTGCATGTGGTCTGGGAGGCTTCAAGGAGATGGGAAAGGGTCTGGATCTTAAGGAATGCTTAGGAATTAGAGAAGTGAGAGGAGTCGGGGGGAAATCTCAGCAGAAGGAAATGTGGCAGAAGCCAGGATACCAGGCATGGATAGGCTGGTGGGAGCTGATGAATTTTAGGAATCTGTTGGTAAAGGTAGATTTCAACCCAATTGCAGAAGTTTCAACACTTTTCATTTTCAAATTAATTGTTCATGAACTATTAGAGTTCACAGTGATGTCTAAATGGACTTAATTAAACTTTACCTATTGATGAAAGTATTGAGACACAGACAGATTAAGTATCTGGTGCAATGTTATACAGCTTGTTTGTGAAATACCAAGACAGGAACCCAGATTTTCTGACATCTGATCTGACAGTGCTTCTAAAACCATCTTTTCTAACTTTAGTCACAGTCTATCAAGGGTAACTCCATTCTATCATATGCTCTTTGGGGAAGCTGGGTTCAAAATTTGGGCTCATAAGACATCTTTAATAAATTGCCACTGTCATTATCCTTCAAGGTTGTAATTGTGGCTTTATGTCCATTCATTCAAAACATATTTCTTGATCCTTGACTCTGGGCCAGCCACAGCAGTAGGGGAAGGCGACACAGGATGGATCAGAGCACATTTTCTGTGGTTAAGGAGCTCAAAGTTTAGAATTTTGTATTTAGCATAGCAAAATGGAGGTCCTTCTTTGCAATAAAGTCTAAATAATAAATTGATTTGGTGGCATTTTCTTTAGTTAAAGTATAAACATCATTGTAGATTTTCCTTTTTTTCCCCAATTGTACCCTGTAGCATGGATAAATTGGTCTAAAAGCTAAGTGTCGGCCAGGGAGACTGATGTGGGGCATACACAGAAGGTATGATTCAGCGAGCTTGTGTCTCTTGTTTTCTCATCTCTCAAATTGAGTGTATAAATACCATGAATTTTATCCTTTGAAAACAGTACTAATGCTTTAAGTTAGACAACTGGCTGGATATCACCTGTAGTTCTTTGCATTTATGAATGGAAAGGAAATGGATATTGTTATTTTTACTCAAAAGTAGAAGCTTTAGGAACCAGCTTCTGATGTTTGTATCAGAAGTGGTAAGCACACAGATTCTTTTTGAATTCTGAGGTTCTCTCATCTCTGCTTGATCATATTAAAACAGCTGACTCTTCTAAAAATTGTGCTTAAGGAAGGTATTAAGGCAATAGCGTTTTTTAAGGCCACCTTGACATGTATAAAATAATTGAGATGTCTACTCTTAATATATCTTTGGTTAAAATGCAATGTAAAAAACCTTATATAGATTATAATAGTTCTTCTTAATTTATAATGAAAAGAGTAATGTTGATAGTTTCTAATATCCAAAACACTATTTCTTTTTTTAACCAAGCAATGGTTATTACGTGGCTATGTTTAAATATTCAAGAGAGTAGAGTAGAAAGAAAAGGAAAATTACTGCAGAAAATGGAATATTCAGAGGGATAGGGCTGATTTACTTTATCTAGTGCCTAAAACAATGTCACTGGGGCTCCACCTTTCTCTCCATTTCTTCTGTGGGATCTGTTATGGTCTAAATTGTGTCTCCCAAAACTCATATGTTGAAGCCCTAACCCCCAATGT
The DNA here is from genome assembly GCF_027409185.1 of Cynocephalus volans. Classification (NCBI taxonomy): domain Eukaryota; kingdom Metazoa; phylum Chordata; class Mammalia; order Dermoptera; family Cynocephalidae; genus Cynocephalus; species Cynocephalus volans. Next base: position 101,975,898 of record NC_084462.1, read on the forward strand.
GACTGTATTTGGAGACAGGACCTTTAAGGAGGTAATTAAGGTTAAATGAGGTCATAGGGTGGTGTCCTAGTTCAATAAGGCTGGTGTCCTTATAAGAGGAGGAAGAGAACCCAGGAGCATGCACACAGAAAAAAGGACATAGCAAGAAGGCAGCTATCTGCACACCAGGGAGAGAGGCCTCACTAGAAACAACACTGCCAGTACCACGATCTCAGACTTCCAGCCTCCAGAGCTGTGAGAAAATATATTTCAATTGTTTGAACCACCCTTTGGTATTTTGTTATGGCAGCTTTGGCAGACTAATACAGAATTTCTCCACACGTTGGACATGATGGCCAAAGGTTCATGGTCTATCTACTTTCCAGCTTGTAGGGCAAAAGAGTGCCTTCCCATATAGTACTGGCAAAAGTTCCAGGGAAGTCTCTGAGTCTGGCCGTGCTTGTGGACTGAGTCATACCATCCCTACCACACCAGGGTTGATCAATATTATTTGGTAAGTCATGGGTGAATCTCCAAAGGAAGAGAACAAAACGGTGTGAATATCATACCCAGTGAGCAAGACAGGAGAAAATTACGGTGGTTTGTAAGGGAGGCACCAACTGCTGGAAGTCTCCAAACTTCCATTTTAGGGGGTTTATTCGATCTGGCAAGTGCTGAGAAGGACTTGAGAAGAGCAATGGCTTTACTCAAATAAAACTGGGAGACAAGACTGAAAACCTTTTGATGGTGCTATGCGTGACTGACCAGATTTTTTCCATAGCTCAGTGTGGCCTGGGGACCCAGGAACCCAGTGATCTCTATTTCACCAGATTAGCCATCTTTTTAAAAGGAAATTGTAAGTCAGATTCACTTCTGGTTAACATGATATAAATGCCATAACTATTTCTTAGCAACCTAATAGGGAGGGAAGAAATTGTGAGCCTCTTAGGCCTAAAACAGCAAAGGTTATCCATGTTCACCTTAAGGTTTTTGAGGCTCATTATAGGAGGAATCTCTCCTCCAGGCAGAGATTGGCTGTTGCTATGGCAACCAAGCTCACATTAGGAAGACTCTCAGGAAAACAGGCTTCTATGGAGGTTGCAAAAGTACACCTCTAGTCACTGGTGAGCCTGATGCTACAGCTATCTTCTGCAGTTCACTCGTCAGTCCTGGGCGCAACAGATGCAAGCAAGGTCGACTTGCAGGATGGAAAATTTCAGTTCAACTTCATCTCTCTAGTAAAGCTAGAGGGGAAGGGGAGCTGAGGCAGGTGAGAATTAAGCAGGGGTTGGCCTGCACCTCTCTCAGCATCATTGCTTATTCCATGCAGCTCCATGGAAATCTCAGAGAAGGAAGACAGAAAGAAGAAAGACTCAAGAGAAGGTTGAAGTAAAGCTGAATTAAAATGTGGTATTAATAGTAAATGAGAAGTAGACTCCAGAGTCCAGTGCAAACAAGGAATTGGGTCAACAGGTTTAGTACTTAACACAGAAAGATGACTTGGGGAACTTTGGAAATACTATTGTATAGTGACAGGGTAGGCATCATTATGTAGAACATGATAGAGCAGGTGGCATGTAGGAAATTTAAAAGCAAACCTGCCTTAGGCAAAGTAGTTAAAGTTTCCCAAGGCCTTTTGAACTCTAGGATCTACCCTTTGGTCTTCTTTTCCAGTATCTTCCATCCAGTGCTGGCTATCTGAAACATTCTCCCTACTACTCCTACCACATTGACTCTTACCTGTCCTCTGCTTGCATCCCTCAAAGAGCAGACTATGCTAATTAGGCATCAGTTACCTAATCTATGTTCCCAAGGAAAAGCTAGAACAGTTCTCTCTGCCAGAGAACACATGCCTTATTAAACAACAATTTTCTGCATGTAGCTTTTATTAGATTCATCTGAAAAATTGATGTTGCATGGCCTTTGGGTCAAAAAGATTTGAGTTCAAATCATAGTCCTTCCACTGACTAGTTGAGTGGCCTTTAAGTAAATTGCTTAGTTTCTCTGAATTTCAGGAAAGAGGTGCTAACTAAAATCATGCTTCCAGAGTTGTCAGGAGATGTAATGAGATCATGCACTTAAAACTCTAAGCACAGTGCCCAGCACAAGGCAATTATTCATCAAAGTTTGCTTCTCTTCTCTCCTCCTTCCCTACTTTCTAGCATGGACATAAGAGGCTGGGTTGGTAGGGCTTGGGGAGGGGAGAAGTGGGCTGTAAAATTCCCTTCAATTCATATTGTAATGGTTTCTCTACAGGTCCTGAGTTTTTCTTAAGCCAAAGACCGAGGACAGGAAAAATGAAGGGATAGAAAGTTCAGGAGGGAGAACACAGTTAAAGGGGATTTATATGAGGAAGAGAAGGAAAGTAAAGAGCAGCTCAAAGTCCCTTCCTTGGAGACACGGAAGACAGATTAAAGACAGTTGTGGCGGGGACAGGAGGTGCCGAAGCTGTGTGTGTATGCGCGTGTGCATGCATGTGAGTGCGTGTGTGTACGTGCACATTGTGTGTGTGTGTGTGTGTGTGTGTACACAAGCGACCACCAGACAGCAGAGATGATGGCCAGGCTAATAAGATTTACTCACAACCCCCACCATCCTCCCGCCCCTCTTCTCATCCTCATTCAAGAGCCTGGGCTTCCTCTCTTCACTTTGTATCTATAGAATCAGAATAGATGGACAAACAGATTCATGATCGCTCCAGGTAAAGTCGACAAGAGAGAATTTGATTCCGCAAGCCAAGCTTTCCAGCCAACTCCTTTTCCTACCAACTGGATCCATGCAGGAGTGGCCACTTAGGGAGAAACACTGCCCGCATCCCTACTCCCATTCAATCCCTGGCTCTGTGCCAGCCTCACCAGATTTCTCTTGTTTTCTTTTTTTTTGGGGGGGGGGGTCAGGTAGCCAGACTTGGGCCAAGTAACAGTCTCACTAATGATTTTTTAAAATTAATTAATTGATTATACTATTATTATTTTACATTCTAAGATGTTGTAGAGCAGCTGGGGGGAGGAAGAAAGGGGAAAGCAGAGGGGGATAGGGTGGGATATGGAGGAAGAAGGGAGGGGCATGGTCAAGGCCTGTGGCACCCCCTCATTCTGTCAGGGGAGCCTAGGGGGCTTCCGGTGGTGGCCTGGTGGTCATCACTGGGCTGGATGCAAATGTCGGGGGGAGCACAGCTGAGGCACTTGGCCCCCCATCCTGACGTGGGAGCCCAGGGCACTTCTAGAGGTGGCTCAGTAGTCATCACTGGGCTGGATGTGGACATCAGGGGGTCATGGCTGTGACTCTAGGCCTGCTCTCCACCCCGGCTTAGGATCCTGGGGGCCTTCCAGCCCTTCTAGGTTTTATAGGTGTTCTTTGGTGGTATTAAACCTTTACTGGTTAATATCAGAACTTTGTCTCTGATCTGTGGGTTTTTTGTTTTTTCTTTCAGTTCTATGTTGGATTATTCACTGTGCCCACCACTTAAACTCTGTGCTGGAACTAATTTGTTGTCCTTTTCTTACTTCTAAAATGGAGGAACTTCCTGTGGGAACCAGCACTTGAGCCCTGTGGTTGAGCTAAATTGCTTCATTGCTGCTGATTCCCTGGAGAAGGCTTTTGTGCAGTTCAGCTTTTAATTGTTGACATTGTATGTACTTCTGGGTCTCGTGAGGTCTGGTACACCTGGGTTGTGTGGAGACTCTGGTCTGGGCTTGAGTCTTTTCAGCAAACTGCACCCCCTGCAGTTCTATACTCCTGACCAGTCTCCACTGAGTAGTCCTGTGCTAACTGGGGGGCAGATCAGCTGTCCTTACTGTGCCCCAATGTTCCCTGGTGGACTCATCTCCCCGCCCCCGCCCCCTCCAAACACTTCCCATAGGACAGGCCATTTGCCAGTCCCTTGCAATGACTCACTGGCCTCTAAGTGGCTCCTTTTTTCAGTTATCGTGGCCCCTGCTTGTATGTGGGACCACAGGAACCCTGTTAATGGTCTTGTTGGCCTGGGGGCCACCAGGGCCCTCTTCTCCCCTGCTGACTCCAAGCAACTTCAGCTCTTGCTCTGTGCACTCACCAGGGCCAGGCTTGAAGCGGCCAGGGCTCGAAATGGTCAGAGTAGACCTTTCTTTCTCTCATCATGGCTTCTCCCACCTCATGCACTCCATAGGTATCTCCTCCTCTTCCCCTGAGCTCTAGTGGCCCCAGCTTAGCAGCTGTTGCTTTTTAATAGTTGTAAACTGGTTGATTGAGGGAGAGGGTGATGCTGGGGACCATTTATTCCACCATCTTGATTGGAAGTCCTCTTCTCCTGTTTTCTTTAGGGATTTGGGTACTTTGTTCTTTGGCCTCAGATTCTGGTCAATCTTCTTTTAGTCTTAAGAAACAGAACCCCCCTGAAACTAGCCCAAGTTAAGAGTTTATTAAACATATATAGAGGAACTCCTTGAACCTGAGGATATAATGTAGGGCAAAACCTCCTAGGAAATGGAACTTAGAACTGGAAAGCCATCAGGAACCGAAGGCATTCTCTATCCCTTCAGTGCCCCTTATAAATGAACTATACCTGCCTCTCACACACTTACTCATATAGCCCCTCCTTAAGGAAGAGCCCTAGGCAGACAAGTTTGCTTCATGCATGGATCCAAGACTAATGAGACCAGAGGGGGTTATATCTGACATAAGGACACATGCATCTGAGGACGAGAAGTCACACAGACATTTTTACTCTCTCTGGTTTGAACAATGAGGCACAGGAGGTGCTGTTGGCTGTCTGCGGTCTCTGGAACTGACACGTAGCAGATGGTGGTCAAGATGGGTTGAGAAAGCAAAGAAAGCTAAAACCTGCAGGGAGAGAAAGAACATGGAGCTGTCACAACTCAGGGAACAAGCACACTGCTTAATCACATCTGTCAGGTAGGGGTGTGTGAATCTGGATAGGGCAGTTTCTTTGTTATGAGCGAGTTTGGGTGGAAGGAACACTGCCCACATGCCTTAAATCCTTGTCAGAAATTTAACTCAAGGAAGTACCAGAAACACATTCAAACTGAAGTTTGAATGAGAACAGCTCTTGCTATCACCCCTCCTGGAGGATTTGCATCTAATTAAAAATGAATAAAATAACTATGGTGAGATTTCGGGCATCTTTAAGCAAGTGGAGAGGACTGGGTACAGAAGTAAAAATGTCAGGGTTTCTAAAAAATTGTTCTATCTCTCAGCAAGTCTGATTCAATATTTTAACTCTGTAACTTAGATCTTTTCTTTATTTTTTTCTCCCCATATTAGCTTCTGGACCTCTGAAACTCAGACTTCGAGTTGCTCAGATGCTCATTTATCCCTTTTTGGAAATGCATCATCAGTCATAAAGAAAACATGGATATTGGCAGTCTCTCCTCTGTGTTCTCATAGTGCCCAGGTTTGACACTGCTGAGCACTGACCACATTCAATTGTAACTGTTGGTGTGTTTGTGAACCCCCAGACTGTGAGCTCTGTGAGGGCAGGGGTCTCATCCAAGCATCCAGTACTACGTGCTCAGTGAGGGGTTCCTGATGATGAAGACATCAATGTTATCTTTATTACTTTAGAGATGTTCACAGGTATATTTACATATTATGCTGGGCTGCTCAGCTTAATTAACCAAAAAAGCAAAGATATTTTCTTTTTTAGGAAGCCATAAATTTGGCTCTGTGCCTTCATCCATGCCCCATGGGATCAGTGCTCTGGCCACCTCTCCAGAACACTCAGTCCACCCCGCTCAGCCCCCATCACTTCCCAGCCACTGGTCTCCTCTCACTTCTTTGCACGTAATAGACTCCTTGTGTTTCAAGGAAATTCAAGTTTTAAGGTAATTCAAATACAGCTTCAGTCTCATATAAAAGAGAGGACGTCACCCAAAGATGGGTCTTGAAAAATGGCTACAGGTTTGCTGGGAGAAAGGGGAAAATATTGAATGAGCAGAGATGGTGCTTTTGGGGACAGGAAGGTGGTGGGGAGACCTGACTAGAGCTCAGGGTGTGTATTAGGATGCAGCCATCAAGAGGATTGGGACTAGGTAGGGTAAGCATAGATCTTCAGTTTTTTGTTTTTGTTTTTTTTTGACCAGTAAGGGGATTGCAATCCTCAGCATAATGTGGTCAGCACCACACTCAGCCAGCGAGTGCACTGGCCATCCCTATATAGGATCCGAACCCGCAGCCTCGGCGCTACCAGTGCCACACTCTCCTGAGTGAGCCACGGGGCCAGCCCAGATCTTCAGTTTTGAAGACACAGAGGTGAGCTATATTCTTATCTAGAAGATGCAAATAATTGTAGTACCCACCCTTCAAGGTTGCTGTGAGGATCAAATGGGATAAAGTCAATACTATTGCTCAAACCTTGGCACATAGTAGGACCTTAATTAATGCTCTGTAATCACTATTATTGATATTATTATATTTACATATATTTACATATTACATAGAATATATATATTATACGTTAGACACACAGATGTGTGTTTGCATGTGTTGTACAAGCAGCTCTATTTACAATAGCTAAGAGTTGGAACCAATCTAAGTGTCTATCGATGGACAACTGGATAAGAAAAATGTGGTATATCTACACAGTGGAATATTACTCTGCCATAGAAAGGAATGAAATTCTGCCATTTGCAGCAACATGAATGAACTTAGAGAAAATTAGGTGACATAAGCCAGGCACAGAAGGAGAAATACTGCATGTCCTCACTAATAAGTGGGAGCTAAAAAAAAAAAAAAAAAAAAAAACAACGAAACACACAACAAAAACAAACAAACAGAAAAAGAAAGAAAGACACAACCACAATAATTCATTGAACTTTCAAAAGGAGAGAATGGAACTGGCCACCGGAGGATCGGAAAGGAGGGGGTAGGTAGAAAGAAACTGGTAAAGGGCCACAGAAAATGATTACATTGTGTAATGATAAATACAGTAAAAATAAATGACGAACATTTTTAAAAATAGAAAAATTCGTAAAAAGACAATTGGTTTATCTAAAAAGAAAGAAAGAAAAAGAACTTGAAAGACAAATGTGGAAATTTGGATTTGATCTGAGAGAGTATATGTTTTTTGCTGATGACATTTCCTGAGAAGAGAAGTGGCCCAGTGAAATGACGTGTAAAGAAGGGGAATTCTGGCATTTGGGTCCAGAATGGTTCAGTGAGCAGAGATCCTTATCAAAGAACAACTTAGTCTGAGAGCGACTAGAAAACTTAGGAAACACATGCTTCAAAGGCCAAGAATACAGAACTAGATTCTCCTTCTTCCAAAGGAGAGACTGACCTAAAAAGCTTCATGAAGTAAGGAAGACTGTACCTTCATGACAAAGGGTTTTAAAAGTTCAATCAATAATTCTCGTGGCCTTATGTTACATGGGCTTTTTAAAAAATCTAAATTGGCTTTCTGATTTCTCAGTGGAGGAAGCAATTTTCACACCACTTTGAGTCTCCTCTCAAGCTGAAGAAACTTATTTTAAAACTGTTTAAATCTCACAGTAGAGGGTAGCCATATTCACTTTTATATCCATTGCCCTGGAGTGTCAATTCCATTGTGTTATAATAACTGGTTTGATTTTAATACATAAAAGGGAGCTCCATCACTGAAATATAGTATAAGGATTCCAGTTTTTAAAAAGAAATCCGTAGGTTGGTAGGGATGAGGGATTCAGCAGGAAGAACTGGATGAGTTCTCCAAATATAAATCTCAATAGGGAGGATAGTAAAAATAAAATATATATCCAAAGTCTAAGAGAATGAAGCATGATGTGAGGAATCAAAAACCTACTGCAATACTCACATGCGGACTCGAAGCCTCCATCAGCCTGGGTCCCCACAGGATTGGAGTGACTAGAGGCCCCTGCAGATGTGAAGTATGAATGAGAGTTAATCATTGCTGTATTAACTGCCAAGATTGTGCTTGTCACACGGCATAACCTAGCCTATCCCCACTGTTATCCTCACCTCCCCAGGATCTCACTTTGCTTTAGGGTTCTGAGGTGATTTTATGCCAGCTGAATAGTACATTTAAAATTACAAACGTTATCCAGACTTTTTACATCACTTGGGAGGGTTGTTCAGGGTATCCAAAGTGACATGCTGTCAGAAATGGGAGTATAGTACTGGGTAATTTTATTCCATTTGGGGGGTGGGAGGAGTTTTGTTTTCCTTTGGCATATGAATGAAATAGGAAATCTATTTGAAGTTACTCTAGTTACATCTTGTTTGTTCAACTAAAACAAAAAAAGGAGGGTTTCATCCAGTTTACTTTGCTTAAGTCCATGGCCAAGTTTGCATCCCAACATGACACATCATAGAATTATATTACCTTTAAAAAATCTTTATTGAGATATAAGTTATATATCAAACAATTCACCCCCTTACAGTGTACAATTCAATAATTTTTGGTCTACTTACAGATGAGTGCAATTTATTACCACAGCCAATTTTAGAACATGTTTATCACTTCAAAAACAAACCTTGCATTCTCTGGCTAATATTCCCCTGTACCCCTGTATGCACATCCAGAGGACTTTGGTGGGATGATTTGGTTGCATATACCTTCTTTCTAGGGAAGAGTAAAATTATGACTTTTGTCTTAATAAAAAATGATGACTTTTCCTTTTTTGCAAGAAAGGTAAAAAAACCCACCAGGGCCCTTTGCCTGTGTGCCTAATTGGACCTCTTTCCTGATATCAAAAAACAAAGTTTCAACAAATTGAATTTAATGATCTAATTGGCTTTTACTAGTATTCATGAATCAGGCAGTATCCCATCCGTGAATAAGAAGGCTCTCTGATGAGCTGAGCAGAGGGGTTGGGCTTCATAGGCAGAAAAGGCTGAAGAAAGCAGAAACAAGGAACAAAAGGCAGATTGGTTATTTTAAAGTTATTTTCCTTACAGAGTTAAAGCAGAGGAGACTTCCTTATTATGCTGGCTCAGGTTGACTGGGCCCCTTTGGATTGGTTGCTGTGAGTCTCCAGTTTTATGGAAAACTGGCCCGTTTCTAATTTCAGTGATTTTGCTGCATGTAGCATCAATGACTCCATTCTGGTTTGTTTGAGCCTTTTGGGGCCTAGGGCAGGAGCTCAATCCAAGACAACAGCCTCCCATAAATCCTATGTCACACTGCTCATTGCACAGAGAATTTCTCATTTGTACAGAGAAGCCTTCCTGACACACCCCATCTAAGTGAAACTCATACCTCATCTCCACCCCTACCACCTTGTTATCTTGGTTTTTTTCCTTCATAGCATGCATCACGTCATTTTTGTTTTAGCTTAACTTCACTGAGGTTTAATTTATACACAATAAAATGTGTCCATTTTAAGCATGCAATTTGACAAACATATATCACTGCCACCCCAATTGAAATATAGCACATTCCATCACCCTCCAAATTTCCTCTTGCTTCTCCAAATTCAATCCTCTCCACTTCAACCCCAGGCTACCCTTCTGTCACTATAGATTAGTCTTGTCTGTTCTGGAATTTCATACTAATCACAATTTAAATTATTTGTTTGCTTATCTATTTCTTTTTTTGTCTCTACCACTAGACTCTTTTTTTTAAAACCATTGTTTTGTAGCACAGAATGTCTGATACAAAGTCAGACAGTGCCAGAATGAATCCCAAATATTTCTATTGAACAGCTTTGATTTTAAAAAACGGAAGCATCGAAATATTTGAAGGTAATGGTGAGGACTTTACTGGGAGGCTTAACAAGCAGGAGTCCCTTATTCATCTCATCTGCCTTTTTGCCTTCCTTGCCCTCACCTTTTTCACAACAATGTCCAAGGCAGCCTTGAATGGGGAAGAAGGTCCTAAGGGTCACATTCCTTTGCCATTGGGCAAAATGTGTTACTTTAAATAAACGGGTTGGAATAGTCTCATTTAATCGTGATGTTCTGAAACATTGAACATTGAACTTTCAACTTTGTAGATGAAGACATTTCTAATGGCATCTTGCAATTCCATACCCCTGATTAGCAGGACATGAGATCAATTCAAACCACACCCCTACTTCTGAAAATACTCCCAAGACCCATGTGTCCTACCAGCAATGTCATAGCAGCTCTGCTAATTTTTGATAAAATATTTCTCTTACTATACTAGGAGGGTAATTCAAAAGGTTTGTGGAAAAATAGAATTAAAAGATAATACGAATCAAATATATATATAAAATGAAACCTTGAATTATATAAATGCTTTTCTCCATAAGTGTTTAAAGTCTGTGAACTGGCATCTCCCATTCACACACAGGGCTGGAAGGCTCACTCTGGGCACCTCTGCTTCACAGGTGGGGAAGCTGAGACCCTTATGCTGAGCCTGTTCCCGGCTTCCTCTGCAGGCGCTTATTTCCGGTTTGGCAGTGTGCACACCCCCTTCAGCTGAAGTTCTAAATCTCTTCCTCTCTCAACTATCTAGGACACATGAGAATTAACCTACTCATGTAGATTACAGGGCCCCAGCCCTCATTAACCTTAATATTGAAAGAAATACAGCTTTTGCAGTTGCAGAAAAGGAAATGCCCTTCCTCTCAGCACAAATAGTAACATTTTCTTGAGCTTTGGAGATGGGCTTCTTAGGAAGGAATTCATCCAGTGTAAACACTTGTTTCCAGTCAGTGAAAATTTCACATCTATAATACCCCTGGGTTTGTGGGCTCCTTTATAAAGCATTTAAAAATTAGATCCCTGAGGTCATTTTATAGTAGAGCAAGGTGCTATATCTTCTGTATTTTCTTGATGTCTTTTGAATTAATGACTGGGTCTTGAAATTCTCACCTTCCTCCCTGGCGGGTACTTGATTGTTATTTGTTGAAGGGCTGAATATCTGACACTTCCTTCTTAAGTACTGAGGTCAAATGCACCCTAGGCCTCTTTTCAGACATCAGGCTCTCTGTCTTTACCCTGCTTGCCTAATCTGACCTTTGCTTTAATGGGATTTAAGTGCCGAGCAAATCTCAGCCATGTCCTTATCCCTCCTCTTTGATAGGTGTTGCTTTTGTTGATGACACTGGGTTTTGGGGGACAGTCAGCATATGGGGGGATGGGGAAAGGAGAGAGAGTTCAGGATATAAATTCTTAACCTTGGTAAATTGGAGAAATGCCTGAGGACAATGAACCTCAGAGAGGACAAAAAGAGGAAGAGCAGCTGGGGAAGAAAATCTGCTCAGAAGCAGGCCAGGCTATAACTTCTAGCTGGCAGTACAGTTTCTAGAGGCAATAAACCTATGTAAGAAAATTTGAAGAACTGGGCTTCATACACAGAAGGAGTAGCTTGAGAAGCTCTGTATTTTGCTAAGCTTCGATGACATCCCCCCCCACCCCCCGCTGCCAGATGAAGGCCAGACCTTTCCAAGAAGGCTGGTGAAATTTCCATGACTGTTCATTTTCTTCCAGCCCTTCCCCAAATAGTCATTTCTCTTCTCTTGACCCAGGCTGTCAAGCAAATGTTTAATTGTCCTCTAGAATGATCTGATACTGTTTAGATCCAGGTTTGCCACATTGGGGGTCACATGAGTCTTGAAATGTTGAGCATTTAAACAAACAACCAAGCAGGGCAGAGAGTAGAAAATATCAGAATACATCGTACATAGTGAGGGCAAATGCTTTGTGGAACTCTGTTTTTGTCTATATGTATACGCATGAGGTTGCAAAATAAAATGTCTCTTTGTGGATTATGGTGAAAAAAAGTTTGAAAGTCACTCGCTAAAAATACTCAACTTTTGTGCCAGCACCTCAGGGCCTTTCCAGAGTCCTGAGGCATGGAGCAGGGGAGTGGACCCCCCTCCCCAAAACAGGCACTGTGCCAGCACCTTGGGGCCCATCCAGGGACCTGAGGCACGAATATGGAGACTGGACCCTCCTCCCACAACCAGGCACACCGTGCCAGTGCCCCAGGGCCCACCCAGGGTCCTGAGGTATGGAACCAGGACTGGACACTCCCACAACCAGGCACACTGCGAGCACAAAGGAGCATGCAAAAAACATCACCTCCATGTGGGTGGCCCACCACAGGCACCACTATAATCATGGATGCCACAAAAGTGGCTAGATGCCACAACCACCATGCAAATGGCCTGCCAGCCACTGGAGTGCATTGACACAAGGAGAGTCACCAGCAGAGATAAAGAAAAGAAGAGGACGTCTCTCTCCACAAAGTCCATTTCAGAGTGACAGAAGAAGCATCTGCTCTATGACAATACTGGGGGACCTGATCACACCTCTCAGCATTGGACAGATATCTAGGCAACAAATCAACAGAGTAACCATTATTCTTTCAGAAGGAGAGAAGAAATCTAGGGTAATTAGAGGGGGGAAGAGAGAGAGAGAAAGGGATGGGGAGAGACTGGACAAGGGGCTTAAAGAATAATTATGACTTGTAACAATATATATGCTAATAATATTGATTTGATCAACATATCTCAATGTTGAACAACAAAAATTTGTATAATCAGCTTTGATTCAATAAATTTTTTTTTAAAAAAGTCAACTTTCGGATATTACTTAAAAAAAACTTTTTATTAGGAAAATGTCCCAACATACATAAAAGTGGTGACTAATAAAATGCACCCTGTTGTGATCCTCATCCAGTTTCCAACATACCTTTTGTAGATCCTACTCATTTCCTTCAGTAATTTATTTTTATTACTTCTTTGCTCCATCCTACCAATTTCAGGGAAGATTTCCAGCAGAACCATCCTTCCTGATGGTTCAAGTTTTAAATATCTAAGGCCAGTTGGGAGCCTTCCTGAAAGACCTCAGTAAACCACTGAGAAAAACAAGCTCAGAAGTAGTGAGGCCAACCTCATGGATGCTGGTTACACCAGTTCTGTGGCTTTTGTGGAAAAGACAGTCAGATCATTTGGTTTAGTTCAAAAGTTCCCTCCCCTGTTTCCCTTTACCTCATCCCATTTGGAAGCAACCGAATTAGTCAATAGAGAAAGGTAGAGCTGCAAATATCTAGTCCATCCCTTTTGTTTTTACAGATGAAGAAACTAAATTCTAGGGGTGAGAACTGAGTTATACAAGAGAGCTTCTCATTTAGTGCTGTCTCTAACAGCTCCCACTTGGTGCCAGGAGTGCTGGCATTGGGATCACCCTTTCACAGACAGAAAACCAGGATATAAGACAGTCACGTACCTCACCCATAGCCTCTGACCATATCATTAGTGAACCAGAAATAACATGAAGGCTCCTCCTTCTCTCGCAGTTGTTTGCTTCTTAGGATTGGCCAAGTGAGTATGTGTGTGAAAGGAGGGAGAGATGGAGCAGGAGGAGGGTGTCACCAATATCTCTGTGGTCCTGTCTTTTCCTCCAAGGCCACATCAACCAGCAGTGGCCCAACTGCATTATCAATATCATTTCATCCACTGATGCACACTCAGGTCTTTTTTGCTCCACTAGACAAGACAGCCCAGCATGTTCCCAAGAATGGTTTTAGAAGTTACATACAGGACTTGGTCATCATTTCATAATGCCAGCTCCCTGTGCAGTATAAAATTTGAACTAGAGAGTGGTTTCCTACAGAGAAAAAACTAAATTGAATTAAATAAAGACTTCATAACCTCTCTGTCAGGATTTTGAGCAATTATCCTCACTGGTCCCCTTCCTCCTCTTTGTCCTTCATGACTTCCCCCTCCAACTTCAAAAACAACACAGAGGTCACAGACTGACACTCCTTCGATTTCTCCCACCAAACATGCAGCTCCAAGGCTCTCCATTAGAACTACTCTGCCTACACTCCACACTCCATTCTAGCTACGTCTGCTCTTTCTTTCTCTCACAGTCAAACAGCTCAAAAGTTCTGCCTGTTTCCTCACCGCCCACTCGTTTCTCAGCCCACTCCAGTCGATCACTTCACTTCACTAACACAACTCTTTTGAGGGTCTCTGATGACCTCTGTGTTGTCTAATCCAGAGAGCTTTTTCCATTCCTCATTACATCTCACCATTGCTTCCTGCCGATATATCCTCTTTCCTAGCGATAATCTCAGTTTTCTCCAACACTCTTGGTTTCCCTCCAACCTCTAGCTTTTCTGTACCCTTTGCAGGTTCATCTTCCACCTACCAGCCATGATGGAACTTCTCAGGACCATGATATTGGCCATATTCCCATTCCATAGTCTCTCTCTAACTTAGTTTCCCAGTGTCTCTGGTTCCAATTTCCACCTTTATGTTTAAACTTTTATATTCAACTGCCTCCTTAAATCTCCACTTACCTATTTTAAAAGCACTTTAAATTCAAGTTCCCTAAAACTAAACTTGTAATCTTCTCCCCAAACCTGGTCTTCTTCCAGGGTGCCTCCTCTTTCTGAAATGGCAACTCTCCATACAGCTACGCAAGGGATTCATATTCGCCCCCCTCTTTCTCCCTCACTTCTCGTGGCAAATCTATGGGCTAGTCCTTTTGAATGTACTTCTAAAAGCTGTACATTCTGCAAATGGGTTTCGTCTCCTCTTCTTCTTTCTCCTTCACCTCCCTAGTCCTAGTCTCACCCAGACTGCTGCAATATCTCCCACATATCTTCTCTTGCCCCTTCAGCCCCTGCAGTCCTCTCTCTCATACAATATCAAGAGGGATCTAAAACTGCAACTGTGATTAGTTTGCCCCTATCAAAATTCCTCAATGGTTTTTCTGCTGCTCTGAAGATAAAGACCGAGGGCGGACCAGTTAGCTCAGATGGTCAGAGCATAGTGACCAAAGTCCAGTGTTTGATCCTTGTACTGGCCAGCTGCCAAAAACAAAAATGAAAATAAAAAAGTAAAGGTAAAGGCCAAGCTCTTCATGTGGTCTGCAAGACCTAGATGGCCTGGCCTGCCTCCCTTTCCAGTCCCACCTCTCTCCGCCTCTCTGCAGCCCAGCCCCAATGACTTCTCCTCCATGCCCACTCCTACCACCAGCTGGTTTCACGTGCTGGTCTCCATCCAGAGTGCTACCTCTCTCCTGACTCCTGCGCTCTCCCCCCGCCCTACCCTTCTTGAGCTTATCACAGTAATCATTGATGTTTTTGTGAATGATTATTTAATTAATATCTTACTTCCCTTCAGCTTGTTAGTTCCATGAAGACAGAAACATTGTCTGTTTCTACTCATGGTGTTATCTTCAACACTTGATGCTGGGCCTGCCAAACTATAGGTGTTCAAAAAACAATTAGGTACAATGAAAGTTTCTTTGTTCTCCTTGTTAAGAGCCTTCTCCTTCTTTCTTTCACTACCCTGAAATTGGTACCTGTTCCTCAAATCTGTAAGTCCATGTTTTTTATGTTTACTGAATCTCCATATATCTATTATTCAATACCCATGTATAAAACATATTGTTCTCGTGTTTAGTATTTATACAAATGGAGTCATACTCTACCTATCATCCGGCATCTTGTTCCATTCAGCACATAGTTTTTCAGATTGATGATATAGACCAATTCATTTATTTTGACTACTAAATAATATACCATTATAAAAATAAATCACAATATTTTAATACTTTTATCATTGAATTTTGTTTTTTATTTATTATTATTTTGGTTTTGTTGCCTTTTCTCCTTTACTGAATGTTATGGACTGAATGTTTGTGTTGTCCCCTCTACCCCCAATTCAAATGTCGAAGCCCTAAACTACAATGTGACAGTATTTGAAGATGGTCCTTTTGGAGGTAATTGGGATTAGATGAACTTGTAGGGTGGGCCCTCATGATGGGATTAGTGCCCTTATAAGAACAGACACCAGTGAGTTCTCTCTCTCTCTTTCCTCCATGTGAGAACACAGTGTGAAGGGAGCTGTCTACAAGCCAGGAAGAGAGCCCTCACCAGAAACTGAATTGGCAGGCAACTTGGTCTTGGAATTCCCAACCTCAAGAACTGTGAAAAATAAATGTCTGCTGTTTAAGCACCCAAGTCTACGGTATTTTTGTTATGACAGCTAAAGCAGACTAAGACACTGACTTCTACTGAACTGATGTTTTTTTTATCCCCCCTCTTTTTTTTCCTACTGGTCTGCAAGTCTTACAGTTCATTTTTATTCTTTTACTGTTCGCTGTTAAGCATTTAATGCATATTTAACAGCACAACCTAAAGTTAACTTCTATGTCCCTACTATTATGACTGCCTTGTTTTATCCCCACTCCACCCATGTTAAATACTTACAGTAGATACTTACTTTTTAAAACACTTGTTTTTTTTCAATAATTTTTTCTCACATCCCACTCTGGGTTTGATTTAGTTATTTGTAATTCTTTCAGTGAAGGTCTATAAGTAGAAAACCCTTTCATTCTTTGTCACACACAAAAAGTCTTTATCTTGCCCTCCTTCTTGAATATAGCTGGGTATATAAGATTAGAAAAATAACTGCAAAGCAGTGATTACATCTGAGTGGAGAGACTACCAGTAGCTTTCTATATTCACTTGCATATTCTAACTTTTCTATGCTGAATATTATCTGTGCAATTTCTCAAAAGTTAGAAAGTAAACAACAAAACAATAAGAAATGAAATACTTTGGTATCTGGATCATCAAATCAATGCCAAATCCTCATGTATTCCGATCATGTTTCTGCAAGATTGTCTTCAAGAGGACCATTGAAGGTGATGCTGTTGCCATGGCACCATGCAAGTGGTCCTCTTAGATGTTAAAATGGAGGAGTCACATCATTCTAGGCTCAGATTTCAGCTGCTCTGGCCTGCATTTGTTTGCACAACTTTAATGCAAATATACCTTTAATCCTGCTTTCTACTTGACATCAGAAATTCTCTTTCCCAGTGGTGGAATGTAATGTCTGTTTTCATGTAAGACTTGAAGCTGGCATGTGAACGAATCATAGCTGACACCTGCTGTACCTGAGAAATATGACTACATCCCCTCTCTGCTTTCAAAGCAGATTTCTTTTTACGTGAGTGATGCTTCAGTTGGCATTACAAGCAGCATCTGCTCATGGGATGGAAATCCAGAGTGCAATCCAGATCTCCTCCAGAATCACCAGCTTTCAAAGGGCCATAGTGAAAATCAGATTTCTAAGGAGAGATCACAACCAGTGACATTGAGCTAAAGTCATTTTTCCAGCTGCCTGGAAAGCTGGTCAGCTGGAGAAATCTGAATTCTATTCACACAGAACTTCAGCGAGCCAATTAGTCCACATTGCTATTTTATTTTTAGCAGATTGTGTTTGGATTTTTGTTTTCTCTTGGGTTTTGGTTTAAACAAATTTTTTTCTGCTCCTATCACTTTGAATCCTGCAGATTATATAGGATGAAAAGTAGCTTCTCCTGATGTTTATAGTCAGTACATTTCTTTAAGAGAAAAAAAAAACAACCAAACCAAACCAATCCTGACATCAAAACCCATCTGGTAACATGTACTTCCAAACTGACCATAAGAGATTCAATGGAATGCAGACATTTTACCTTGTATGGAGCAGGTACTCAGCACTGTTTCCATTTGAGAATGGGTTTGCTGTATTTAGGATTCCCTTAATGGAGAATGCCAGGGAATGGTTCAACATGGAAAAATAAAATTGTGGGACATCCACATAACAGATGGAGGAGAAAGCACATGCATATTCTCATTTCCTTCAGAAACCTCACTACTACAATAGGAAAGACATTTTTAAAAAAGCACATATGCATAAGAGGAAAGAGAATAGAAGGCTGGAAAGCAGATAAACAAGCAATGACTTAGCAGTCAGCTGTAGAAAAGCTGAGGAGCATGAAAAAATGCTCAACATCACTCAGCATTCAGGAAATGCAAATCAAAACCACACTGAGATACCATCTCACTCCAGTTAGGATGGCTAATATCCAAAAGACTGAGAATGATAAATGCTGGTGAGGTTGCGGAGAAACCTCTCATACATTGCTGGTGGGACTGCAAAATGGTGCAGCCTCTATGGAAAATGGTATGGAGGTTCCTCAAACAATTGCAGATAGATCTACCATACGACCCAGCTATCCCACTGCTGGGAATATACCCAGAGGAATGGAAATCATCAAGTTGAAGGTATACCTGTTCCCCAATGTTCATCGCAGCACTCTTTACAATAGCCAAGAGCTGGAACCAGCCCAAATGTCCATCATCAGATGAGTGGATACGGAAAATGTGGTACATCTACACAATGGAATACTACTCAGCTATAAAAACGAATGAAATACTGCTATTTGCAATGACATGGATGGACCTAGAGAGAATTATATTAAGTGAAACTAGTCAGGCACAGAAAGAGAAATATCACATGTTCTCACTTATTGGTGGGAGCTAAAAATAAATAACTAAATACACAAACAACCTGGGGGGGGGAGGGAAGAAGATGTAATGTGGGGGACATAAAAAAATTGTAGTAGAATTGTAGAGAAATATACCTTTAATGTACGCAGTTTAATAACAAATGCTTGCTAAACACATTTTAAGTAAAGCAGCTCCCGAGAAGCCGAATAAAGGTCAGGCAGGCCCGAGCACACTAAACATTCCAAGGAAGGGAATGACCCCACCCGGTTCCAGGAACTAACTAGTTCCTTATCAAAAGGCCACCTGGCCAGACTCCAGGGAAGATAAACGATTGAGAAATGTGCTGTTCTTTATTGGGGTGCCAGCCAGCCTCCTAAAGCCTACCTGTAAATCTAAAGGCACCACAGATAACCAACAACTCATCCTGTCACAAAGACCTGTTCAGAAAAACTGTATAAAAAGTGCTTGTATTGTAAATTCAGGGTCGCTTTTGTCTTGAATGCTGAGTGACCCCAGCATGCTGGAAATAAACTCCTCTTGCTTGATTGCATCGGACTCTGTCTCATGGTCTTTGTGAGGTGAGCCATCCCAATATGTGGGGTTGTGCATGGTGCACAGATCTTACAGTAACAATTACAATTCCTTGAAGTTGATACGACAAGTGAACAGAAAGGACATTGTTGGGTGGAAGGGGGGAGACGGAGGAGGGAGGGAGGTTTCGGTGATGGGCCACGATAATCAATCACATTGTATATTGACAAAATAAAATAAAACTGAAAAAAAAAAGAATAATTACAGTTTGTAACAATATATATGCTAGTAATATTGATTTAATCAACATATCTTAATGTTGAACCCCAAAATATGTATAATCAATTTTGATTCAATAAAAATTAAAATAAATTAAATAAATAAATAAATAAACAACAACAGAAAAAGAAAAGCTGAGGAGCAATCTGTTTTATACAGCAGAAGCCCACCACCCCCAAAGTTTCAGGAACTGTGGGTGAAGAGGTGGTAAGAATGCAGCTAAGAAGAGGTGAATTGTTTGAAAGTCTGTTTACGAAGAAATTAAACTTCTCAATCTTCTTTCCCACTCCAGATAGCCTCTAGAAAGGGTCTCTGGACTGGAAGAACATAGGCCATAGTTGACAGCGGAGAGACAGTATCATCAGGAGAGTGATTAAGTGACCCTTGCTTCTTGCAGAATGTTGGCAGTCAAGGCTGTACCCTCCAGGAAGGAGACTAGTGGATTTTTGTCTGCAGAATCTGACCTGCTCAAGAGAAAGTTAAAAAACACTTGTATCAGGGGGTTACTAACTTAATGGCCCAGTGAGATACTCTAAACCAGGGTTTCTCAAACAAACTAGTGACATGATGGGCAGGAAAATTCTTTGTTGTGTGGGGCTGTCCTGTGCACTGTAGGATGCTGAGCAGCATGCCTGGCCTCTGCTCATTATATGCCAGTAGCGTCTCCCCGAGTCATAACAATCACCAGTGTCTTGCCCCCTGGTGAGAACTACAGCTCTACGCTGAAGCCCATGAACAACAAGTTCCACTTGTGCACTCAGAGTTGCCAATCAGTTTCTTAGTTCTTCATTTGTTCTTGATCGTGAGTTGGCAACCAAAAGTCAGCAGACACCCGAGGAGGAAAGCCTCCAATGTGTAATATGGAGATGAAAATAAATTTTTTAAAAAAGTTTAGAGGAACAGACTATACAGGAAGAACTTCAAAAATTATAATTATTATCCTGAGAGAGAAAGGACAATGCAAAAGCACTCTTGGAAATTAAAAATATGACTACAAAAATTTATAAATACAATAAAAGGAATGCAAGAGAAAGTTGAGGAAATCTTCCAGAAAGCAGAGCAAAGAGATAGAGAATTGAAGAGGAAAGATAAAAATTAGAAGATGAGACCAGGAGGATCAAAACGTAAGTGACAAATTCTAGGAGGAAAAAAGAGCGCAAATGGAAGTGATTGTTAGAAGGAAATCATCAACAAAATAATTCAGGAGCTTTTCCCAGAACTGAGGCGCATGAGTTGTTTTAAATTGAATGGGCCCCTCAAGTATCTAGCACAGTAGATCAAACAAAGATCCACACCAAGGCATACTGTTGTGAGATTTCAGAATACTGAAGGTGAAAGAGATAGATGCTCTGAAAAGCTTTTAAAGAAAAAGTTGCATGTACTATTTCTAGAATCAGAATGGCTTTGTAATTCTCAGATGTATCACTGGAAGCTGGAAGACAACGGAAGAATGCCTTCAAAATTCTGACGGAAATAATTACACAACAGTAGATTGAAGTCCCCGCAGATGTGAGAGGTCTTTAATTTTCCTCCCATGGACTCCTTCTCAGAAAGCTATTAGAGGAAGTGTTTTACCAAAATACGGGAGAATACCAAGAAAGAAGAAGTCATGAGGCAAACAATTTCCCACAGGACGATGGAAAAGGTATAGTCCAGCATATCCATTGTTCATTTCTCCAGTCATGACAGATTGGGGAAGTAAGAATGTTGTGAAAGATATTCTTCCATGAAGATGTAATTGAGAGGACATGATGTATTCAAATATTCTGAGAGTTGACTAAGACAACAGCAGAGAATTTGGGGTTGAAGTAGTGATAAATTTTTAGAAAACAAAGTATACAAACAAATGAAAATTTTTACACTAGGGAAAATAGAATTTTGTGCAGGAAAGAAAAAATCATGGAATACTACATGACTAAGTTGTGAATAGTGTTTACATAGCCATCACAATACAAACTCTATCTGCTCAACAAAATTATCCTACGGTTACTTCAGGAAGATGGTAGAAGAAGGGCAAGGTATGTGGTGGGTCAGGGGGCTGCTGGAGACAGACACCGAATCTCTTCCCACTGTCAGAGGAAGTTAGTTCATGCCTAGTACTTGATCAGCCCTGTGGGGCCGTGCCTGTTTCACAGATATATGTATTTCACAGATATATCCTATTTCACAGATATACGTATACATTCATCTCATGGTTTTATGGAATTGGACCAAACAAGTATTGTCTTAAGCATTAGATTTGTGTTGTGGTTCTTGGCTTAGCCATTCCTAGCTGTATGATTTAAGTAGGTCATTTAATCTCTCTAAGCCTCAGGATGATAACCAGGAACATGAGGAATTTTATTCAATCAACAAACAATTATTGAGCCTTTCCCATGGGCCATGTGGATACAGAGATGAAAGATAACAATCTTTGGCTTCAAGTTCAAGGAGGGAAGCAGATCAGGAAGTTGATGGGATGTGTACAGGGTACTGAGGGGGCACAAGAAGGAAGAGAAACTAACATTTATTGAGCGCTTACTATGTCCATGTAATACATCACACTGTGCTGCCAGCAACCCAGTGATACTATCGGAAATCAAGGCTCAGAAAATCTACATAACTTAACTTCAGTTATACAGCTAGAAACTAGATGCAGAGCAGGATCTAGGCCCAAATCTTTCATGCTCTCATGTCATTCTTTTTTCAAACACATGTGCCCCCTAAGAGGCACCACACCCAGACAAGGAAGAGATTAAGGTCAGAAAGGATTCAGAAGGTGGTGACAGAGAAGAGGGTTGATGAATGGATTCTGCTGGCCATGGAAAAACTTGGGCACTAACTCTCTCACTCCTGTGCCCATATCCTATGTTTGCTTTGTTTTTGAAGCTCCACTTAGCAAATATTTGATGCCTATTACATGCCAGGGACTGTGCTAGGCACTGAAGGACATAAAAGCAAAAACAAAACAGAAGAAAATAAAAAATAGTACAATTCCTGCTCTGGATAAGCTTACAGTTAGTGGGTCAGAACAATTATTACACAGCATGGAAAATCATACGCTGGGAAGAGCACCTAACACAAATATGTGGGGGGGAGGCGGGAGTGGTGGCGGGGGAGCATGGGAGTCTTGCTAGAGGGCATAGCCAGACTGAGTCTGCAGGAACAGGAGGAGTTAGGAGAAGGCTGTAGGATAGGCTTTCCAGGCAGAGGGCGCACCGTGTACCACGCATGCCCTGAGGCATGAGTGCCATGGTGAATTTGGAGAACTGCAACTGGTTCAGTCTGGCTGGACCTTAGAATTTAAGGAGGAGCTGTAAAAAATGAAAGTAAAGCAGTAAACAAGAGCCAGTTTATGTAAAGCCTCACATATCATGCTGAAGAGTTTGAACTTTTAAATTTTGTATTAATGGTGAATCATAGATGGGAGAGAAAGAATTGGACTTGCGACGTAGGAAGATCACTCTGCAGCACGAAGGGTGCATTGGAGGGGAGGAAGACTGGGAGCAGGGAGGCCAGTGAGGAGGCAAATGAATTATTCAGGGCAGAAGTGGTAAGTGGCCAGAACTAGGGCAGTGACAGAGCTGAAGACAGGCAGATGGATCTAGAGCCGTACAGAGGTGCTTAGTTCCCCGGGATGCTCACTCTTCTGCTAAGATTTCTGCCCAAATTCCCCTCACAAAAGCTGGTCTGGAACTTGTGACAGCAGGGAGGACCTAGCTGCAGCACCGTTTTGCCCACCATGTGCCCTCAGTCATGCCACAGCTCCCCTCTGAGGTCACAACCAGAAAGCAGGTTTGGGGCCAGTGAGTTGGAGCAGCCAGAGGGAAGGGGAGGGTTGGATCTTCTCGGCAGAGAGAACAGCATGGGTAAAAGTGTGGAAATGTGGGAGAGGACGTTGCACTGGGGAACTGCGTGAACAGCTGTATGGCTGGTGTGTAGAGAACGTGTGAGAAAGGGTCAGGAACTAGGCTAGAGAGGCAGTTATGGACCAGATTCTAAGAAACTCTCCTCAGGAGTTTGCTAACGAGTCTGATGGGCCCAGAAGGCTATAGGAACCACTGAAGAATTGTAACTAGGTTGGCCAGATCTCACTGTAGAAAGAACAGTCCATCGGCAGTAGGAAGGATGGTTTAGAAGGTAAACAGGGATGCTCTTTTGGAGGACCGGACCAAGTAAGTTCTGAAGGGAAGACAGAAATGAGTGTTTTACAAGACATTTAGTGGATCAACAGGTCATAACCACTTGATGTGTGGGTGAGGAAGCAGGAGTGGACTACTAGATTTCTAGCTTCAGCAACTAGGTTATATTTTGTGCAATCAGACTGGCGTAAAAATAAATTAATAAGAGTGCATGACGTATCAGTCAGAGTCCCAGCAAAGAACACATGACTCACTCAGCTGGAATTTTTGAAGAAACTTTTCAATGAAGGGACTTTTTATGGATGTGTGGGCAGGTACAAGGGAACTGACAAGAGATACTGAGACACCCAAGGTCTAGCAACAGTAGGAAGATTTACTGTCTGAAGGGCTGAAAGGAAAAGGTAAATAAATAAAATTACCAAAATGCTGTGAGATCTGGAAGCTGCGAAGAAACTGTATCCTCACAAAGGAGGAAGTAGTAAATGCCTGACATCACACCTCTCCTACTCTTCAATCTTCTGCTAGGACTTCCCATTGACGAAACTCAAACACAAACCCAAAGTTGGCAGTCCATAAAGGTCATCCACCCAGGACACAGAAGAGGGCGAGAATGGCAGAGAATGGATCTGGGGGACACACAGAATAGGAGAGAATTTTGGAATAAAATAATGCAGCCAATTATCAATATTTTGACTTCTAGGTGTCTGTAGCACAATCACGTAGAACTCAGCAGAGAGTTCTGGGCTGCAGATAGATCTTTGGGCATTATTGTCCAGTTTAGGGAAGACCTAGTCTTCGTGCTCAAGGAGTATGAAGGAGATTAGATGTGATATTGGTGCTTTTAAAAGTGCTCTGCATTAATATGCATTTAGTGACCCTCTAAGAGATTTCAGCAGTTCTTGCAGTTTATGCATTTAACTAACAGTACCTTGAAAGTTTCTTCAGTAGTTGGTAAGATGCATAAAATTATATAAAAGAAGGGGACGAACAAGCAAACATAACCTGTCTTCTCAACATAGACTAAGCCTGTTAAATTTCTCTGTCATATCTAGCACATATGTATGTAAAATTTTTGCTTCGGGTAACCTATTTTTTTCATACATGTTTTTTGAAGTTTTAAAGGCAGTGCTAAATGACAAATAAAAATATGTATAATAATACGTTAAATATAGTTCTAATATCTTCTAAATCAAATCATCCACATATTTTTATACAGGGAGGCCATGTGCATATCACAGTGGCTGCTACTTCGTGCAATATTTTAGGAATTCACCTGCTGCTTGTGATTTGCTCTGGAGCTGGTGAACATGTTTATAAATATCCTCAGTAATGGTAAACGCATTCTTTGAAGGGCAATTTGATTTTGTAGATGGCCAATAATCATTAGATATTAATGAACAGCACAAGAAAACCATCCAATCTGCAGGTTGGAGAAGCAGAAAGAACCTGAATCCTGGCTCACAGTTGCCACAAAACATGATGCAGGTGCAGATCATTTTTTCATCCCTCTTGTAAATTCAGACTCATTAACATATGTATTTTCAGAAGCTACTAATGAAAATAAATTGGGTAATTAAGCTGGCTCATACAACTTGAAGTAAAAAAAAAAAGTGATTTTTCAAGTAATGAGGATTTTCTTACACTGAACTCTGAAGACAATTTCAAAAAAAAGCCTCAGAAATAGTTTGAGTTATGACACCAAATTTGGAGTAAATTTTTATTTTCTTAAGGAGACAACTTTCATTTTGTTTTGTTCAGGATTTGTTAATATTAATGTTGATCTCCTTAGTCCTGCTTGACAGTTGCACCATCTTTAAATAATGTTATTCACAATGAATGGCCAAAGTCTCAGAAAATTGCCAAAATTAAAGTCTCAACATGCTTTTTCTCCTGCAAAGAACTCCACCCTGCACCTGGACTTTGCTTTGGCCTCTGCTGAACTGTAGAACTCAGGCAAAACCCAACTTTCTAAGGCAAAAAAAAAAAAAAAAAAAAAAAAAGGTGGTCAGGGGGACTACATAGGAGCTCTGGCCCCCCTAATTGGGGGCCCACTCTTACCACTTCTTTGAAATTGCTAGATGCCAGGGGGCTGCCTTCCACAATTTTTTCACTGCACCCAGAGACAAACATGTTTGAAAGAGGCATCACACTTAGTAATTGACACTTAAGATTAACCTAATCATGGAGGTGTTAATGTTGACCATTATAATCAGGGCCTATTTATTTCCTACATAATTAAAGAGAGTTACATGTTTGGGACGGTTCCTGAGAAGTCATCTAACTCATTTACCTGGCACCAGGCAGGGTTAAATACCAGAGGTGTTTCTTTGGTGTAGACACATAGTCCTCCGGGGAAGATTGGTAACTGCATATGGGTGGTCTTGGAGTGGTGGTAGTGTCATCACTAGTTTCCTTGCATTCACTCTTGCCAACACCCTCCAATCTATTCTTTCTGTAATGCAAATAGATTGAGAACTAAGAAACAAACCTAATCATGTCACTCCCCTCTTACATGCCTTCAAACATTGTGCATCACAGTTAAGAAAAATGCTAATGTCTTTCCCCTAGCCTATAAGGCTCCGTTTGATCCAACCCTTGCTTACCGCTCCCACTTCGCAGTGAACCATCCATAGAGACCTTGCAGTTCTCTGAATGTGCTACACTCTACTACCCCAGGCCCATTCACTGCTGTTCCTCCAGGTCAGAATGCTTCTTCTACCCCTTTCACTTGGTTTACCCTCCTTTTAGATCTCAACGGAAGAATGCCTTTCACCGCAAAGTGCTTCCCCACAAAATAGGTCAGTGCTCCCCTCCTGCCACCATTATATTCTCAGGGCTATATATCTCAGAGCTATACATTAGTAGTTACTTATCACAGTTTTAAAATTACACTTTAGCATCTGAGATTACTTGATTAAATAGTATATGTCTCTCTCCAACTACATTTTTAAACTCCATGAGGTCAGGGACCATATTATTTTGCTCACAACTATATCTCCCTGGCACATAACATGCAATGAATAAACCTTCATTGAACAAATAAATGAATGAGCCAGCCAACAATCTACATGTGCAAAGATCAAACATGAATGGGTTGAGAGAATTTGGTTGTAGCAATGCATGTATACACAGAGTAGATATCCACACACATCTATTGATTTTTTAATATATACTCCATGAAGGGTGAGGGGTAGGAGAGGATGTGACTAGTTGATAAAGAGCAAATATCCATTCATCCATTCAACCTCCCTTCATTCACTTCTGTTTATTCAGAGTTCACGAGACACAAAACTCTTTCTTATTTGAACAGCTGGTACTATAATTTTCCTTCGGAGAATTGTTTCCTTGCAAAAACAACACGAAAAACTGTGGTAAGTATTTGGATTAAGAAGTGAGTCCTCTTCTCTCATACCTTCCCCTACTCTGCCAAACAACAACAGAGTAACATGAGAGGTCTTCAAAAAGTTCATGGAAAGATTTGTATTATATTTTAACTCTATTTTTCCATGAACTTTTTAAAGTACCCTCGTATAGTCTAGGCATTTGGCTTTCTCATCATCTGACCTGTTGCAGAGACAAAAAGAAATCAGAGAAAAAAGTGACTAGCTCAGCTTTTAGGTGATTCCACTTGTATACCGCTTGTCACACTTTGGTCATTAATATCAACTATATGAAAGACATTTTAAAATGGAGGCCACTAACATGTATCCGCCATAAAAAATTTCATGCTTTTGCCTGAAATATCTATCCTATAGATACCAGGCAGCAAAACTGAAATTTTATTGTAAGCAATAACACATTTGGTCTATACTCTTACCTTAGTGGAAGACCATCCTACCTCTTCATGAAACAGAATAACTTAATTATTGATATCATGACAGAAACAGTGATGCTGGGGAACAAAATACATGGACTGTTCCTCTTGTACTCTGAATAAAAGATGTAATCGGATGCAATCATTTCATTAATACACACATGGCCCGGTAATGGGAATACAGAGGACCAGATGGCCAGCAGTAGACTGAGATGAAATGAGATGGATGTTTGCAGTTTATCAACTAACTACTTAGCCTGTATGGATTATATTAAGTACTTACAGAACCACATGAACACATTTTCAGAATGAAATTCTGGCTTTGTGACCAGAAGCACCATTCCCAGCATGAAGAAAAATCCTGTTTCACTGGAATCCTGCAGGGCTGTTGTGCCTAAGTAGTTGGTAGCGTGTATTATTGCACTAGTGCTCAGACCTGACTGCATATTGGAATCACCAGGAGAGTTAAAAAAAAAAACAACAACAAAACAAAACAAGACAAAAAAAAAAAAAAAAAAAAAAAACTAATGCACAGATCTCACCTCTAGAAATGCTACTTTAATTGGTCTGGGGTACAGCTTTGGCACTGGGATTTTTCAGAGCTCCCCACATGACTCTAAGGTGCAGTAAAGAAGCATTGTGTTTATGTAATTCCTGTATTTCCACAAGTAGGATCACTTTATAGATCAATAAAAGAAGCAACTGCTTATGTGGTGTCATTTGGGAGGGCTCAGAACATGTCTTACTCCCAAATAGCTATACTCTCCTTATGTGCAGTGTTTGGAAAACGACCGAGAAATTTTCATTTCTTTGGATGAAGGCTTTGCAACTTAAATGAGGATAATTCCTCTGAGAAGGATAATACATTAAGTAGTTATCAGTTATTAACACCCTGGTGTGCGCTCATTTATCGGATTACTTTCCTTTATGGTGGTGGAGTGAGGGGCAGGGAGTGGGTGAAGCACAGTGGTGGGAGGCTCAAAGGTCAATAAGACATGCATTCAAGGCAGTTCCAGCTATGGGAGATTTGACCAAGGGCAGTCTACAGTCAAGGTGGAATGACGAGAGTATCCAAAATCAGAAACTTGGTGTGAGGTTCTGAAGGTCAGAGAAGTCTGAACCAGATCAAATGAGCAAGTTGGGGTCTATGCTCCTGACAAACCCTTGACTGAGCATGTGGTGAGTGACAGTGAGTGGTAGTCCCCTTCCAGTCTCACCCCAGCTGCAGAAACAAGAGGCTGTCCATACCAGATTTGGATGTTGGCGCCTAAAAGTGATTAGAAGGCAGGCAGATTGACAAGAACTGGAAAAACACAAAAGCCTCTGGACTGAGTAATGCCTGAGCCCCAAGAGTCCTGGCAAAAACAGAAATTGGATGAATTTCAGGAGGTCTGGATACCAGGTAACCAGGAGAATCCACATATGATTATGAGAGTAAGGGAGGGCCTTGAAAAATAAGGTACAGATCTTAGAGCAGTGTCCTTTGGAGACAAAAACCAATTCCACATAATAATCTAGGCTGTTGATATGGAGCAACAGGATGAATTCAACTTTAAGCAGCACACTCTGGTGTGAAATCTGCAGGAAGGCCACATGTGGGAACTAACGTATATTCTCCCAGCTTAACAATTCTGTCAAGTGCAGGTCCTACCCACGTGCATTTCCTCAGCAACTTCCTCACCACTTTTATACACACTGGAAATGCACTCAGCAGGGAGCCCAGTTACATCCTGCATGGATGGGACTCTAGCTGGACAGTGACAATGAGTGTGTGCAGAGGCAGGGCCCAGACTCCAGGCAGGTTTTTCTGCACAGTAGCTGAATGGCTTTTGAGTAGCATTGACTTAAAAGAAATCACTTCATGCAGGTTTAATGAACCCCCCTGGGAAGCTTCCGATGTGAATGGGAATCACGACTTGACATAAACGTGAAAGATTATGTGTCAGCAGGGTTGATTTGATTCTTAATGGAGTGTTAATTTATTTGCTGTGATTTCACACATCTGCTCTGGCCACAATACCATATTACATTAATCCCTGAGATATTACTACACATAGGTATATTCTCTACATACAAGGTGGTGAGAAATGGGAAATTCGTACATGTGATTTTTTAAAAAGGGCTACAACATATCCTTTTATTCAAAGGATTAGCAGGCAGAAGATGTTGGAATTCATCACCATTTGGATACACAGTTTCTTGGGGCTAAGACACAACTGGACATTTGGGTTCATAAAATTGCAGAACAGTTTAGAAGGTAACAGGCTTTAGAGAGTCCTAGACCACAAAGCAAGGCACCATATTTAGGGCTATTTAAGATAGCTTTACTCCCTTTGGAAATATTACTTTAAAAATTTTGTCTGAACAGCGAAAACAAAAGTATTTCCCAGAACATTTGAGCTGAGGTTTAAACATGGGAAAAGAGACACAAAAGAAAAAAAGAGAAAAATGACTTTGCAGCAAAGAGGAGTAGATTTCATCTGCCACTTATGTTCTTTTAAGTCTCACAGAACAGGTTAAGTTTGCCCCTACAGAAGACAATTTGAGTTTCATTAGGAAACAGATGTATGTAGGCCACTGGGAGAGATAAAGCTCAGTTAATCCTAGCTGTTTGTGAATGAAATGTAGAGGACTTTAACACAGAGACCAATCCCAAATTGAATGCATCCCTCCCAAGCAACACAAATCTCAGGAGGCTACAGATGCTGGCGCTTCCCAAGGCAGATGTATCCAGGGCTGTGATCAGCTTTCCAAGGCTGCCTCTCTGATGCTCCAGCCCCAGGCTTGCAGGCTGGGCAGCTTTCCCAGGGTTAGTTCTGTGGGCATTGGGACCATAGTGAGCAAAAGAAGAATGGAAGAGAGAGCAGGGAGCTGGTAGTTAGCAAGAAGGCTTTCTACTGAGGGGTCCAGGCTCCCCCAAGTACGCAGGGACTTTTACTTGGCAGAGGGAGACCCTCTCTCCTCTCTGGATTGAATGATACTTACGATTGTAGAGAAGAGCCAGGACCACCTCTGCTCAGGGAACGTGCAGCTCTCCCAGGTTGAGGAGAATAGACAGCTGGAATAGCTACCCTACTCCTTCAACAAATGTTTCAGTTTACACAATGCTAAAGATGTTTAGCATCTATGAAACAAATGCATGGGATTTTCTGATCTCTAAAATTCATTCCTGCCCTAAAATCATGAACTGAAAGCTCCCAAATTTTTATTGTTATCAGATCTTTTTTTTTTTAATTGTTATGAGAGATTTTTTAATAATGCAGCTACCTAAACCTCACCTCCACAGATTTTAACTTAGCAGGTTTGGAATGGGACCACAGCACTCATTTCTAATGACCATCCCCAGATGGGCTCATGTACACCAACATTTACTCTGTGAGTATTCTATGAGTTCCACTAATTTTCATTCAGAATCATTACTTTAATAGAGTAGGATAGGTTTTAAATAAGAGTTAATGGAAGGAACTGCCCAATTGACTTAAATGGGGATCTTCAATCAGAGGGGAATTAAAACAGTCAGAATCTAGCAAGATGAGATAATGCCCTGAGGAAACTCAGAGATGCCCAGCTCTACACAGAACCCTTTCATATTTAATGCAGCACTATCAGGGCAAATTACTAATTGAAAATGGAGTTGACTGGGCTCAAAAGGGGAAGCACAACTTAGTAAGTGTAAAACAATTAATGAATTACCTTAAAAACATAAAAATAGTTAATTATTCTTGAAGTGCGGTGGTGAGAATGAGGTTCTTATTTAAAAATCGGCTACCCAGTCTAATAGATGTCTTAAAATATGGGTTCTGTGTATAAGTGCTTTTGTGTGTTTATACACCAATGCTGTACATACATGTTCATATGTTGAATCTATATGACATATTACGGTATATTTCAAAGTAATAAACTAATGATAGACCATTCAATCACAGCCTGGTGCTTGAAAATTGCACTGTATTTCCTGTAATCTATGCATTTAGGATCACTATCTTTAAGGGTTTGGGAAAACCAAGGTATAGAACATGATGATTTTGATTTGTGCAGCCTATTCTGGGTTATTTAAAAAATCTTAAGCAGATTTTCCTTGGGACTTTCTCACTCATTCACTCCTTGGCTGAGATCCTTTACTCCAAAAGTGTCTGCAGGAAGAGTGAATATAGGAACCCAGGGCCTAAGGGAGCAAGAGGAAAGCTCACTGAGTTGGGGAATCACCATTCCATCTGGAAGCCACTTGGATAATAGGATAGCCATCCATCCCCACCTTTGCACCTTCTCTCTGCCCAGAAGGAAACTAAGAAATACCTGCCTAGCCCTTATGTTCCATTTACACCCTATATTTTCTCCCTTTTTAACAGACTCTCTTACTTCTTTGCAGAGAAAAGCTGCTTCCTTGGGGTAAAGATGTCAGCTCTGGTAGAGTATCTTAGTGATCCTTGCAGCACCAAAGCTTCGGTTGGTCTTTGAACATCATTTTTTGCATAAGTGCGTTGTGAGTGGACTCAAGCCCATGCCCTGCACCTTTCTTCCTAGTCCCTGGGCCACCAGCTACCTAGCCACCTCGATTGTTCTAGAACTGAAGGCTCATCACGGGGTGGCTTATGTAATACACATATGTGCCATGATCCCTGTGGATAACTAAGGCTGTATTATATGCCTAAAACGAGTTAACAACCCCTGTACAGTTATATTTTTTAAAGGATAACCATATGTACTCACTGTGCTTTTGGTACATTTATATGACGCACTCCCAACTATGGTGTCTCCTAATATCGACCCCTAAGCTAATTAGCAGCCTGGTGTGATTGTTTCAATTTTTCAGAGACCAATTAAGTAGTTGTTCTAGACAGAACTGACAACAAAATCTAAATTTAAAACACGAAACCAGGATCTGCTGGTTGGAAGGAGATAGCCAAGGCTGGATAAGGAAAGTGGGGGTGGGGTGAAGTTGTGAGCGGCTGTTTCTGCCAGCCGAACACTGGGTCTCCTCACATTCAAATTAGACCACCATTTACCTGAGGAGTACCCCTTCCTCCATTAGTAAAAAAGGATTAAAAACCACCCAACAAACAGCAGAGCATGTGGGGAAGCGAGACCTTTAACTGCGGCCACCCCGCCGCCTCACCGCTAGGCACCTGTGAGGTTCAAGCTTGAACCCAGCCCCATCCCCAGGGGCGGCTTCCCACCTGCACTTAGGCTTCAGCCTAGGTGGACCCACCGGGATCCACGGAGGCGCCCCACCTCAGCCTCACTCTCAGCCTCCCTGTCCTCTCCAAGAGAGATTTTAAAACGCCTTGTTGTCGTCCCCCCTCCCCCTCCCCCACCCAGCATCTCCATCTGGAGGAAGGAATCTCCGTTGTCACCCCGAAGGCAAGAAAGCGAAAGGTGAGGGGTGCCGGAGCAGAAGGTAAACTACCGATTCCCGCCGCTCCCCGCCCACCCACGCGTCTGCTCCCGGCTCCCCCTCCTCCTGCCAGGGCTGGCGGTCAGGTGAGGTTACCTGGGCGCCCCGAGAAGCCCCAAGGGGCGCTGCGGTGCTTCCTCTCGGAGTCGCCCCACTCCCTGCCGCGCCCCCCGGGCTCTTGCCCCTCTCCCTCCCCGCGCGCGTCCCCGGCCCCTCGGGCTGGGACGCGCAGCGACAGCCGCACGCCGCGCTCGGCTCCCCTCCGCCGACCTGGCGTGACGCAGGCGGAGACTACTTAAGGGCGGATTAGCGGCGGCGGCCGCGGATTCCCGAGCCCGGCAGCCAGCGCCGCGCGCTCCGCCCCGGCCTCGCGGGCTGCTGCGCGGGAACGCCAGGTGCCGGCTGAAGCGGCAGGCGCGGGGCTAGTGCCGGGACCCTGCCCCGGCCCCCAGCCTCCGGCAGACGCGGCGCGCAGAGACCTCTCCCGGGCGGGCGGGAGCTGGCGGACCTGCGCGCTGTCCCCCCGCCCCGCCCCTCGTCCCCGCAGCCGCGGGATCCAGCCCCGACCCCCGGACGGCGCGGAGGTTCGTGCCGGCTCTCCGGCCCGCACCACCTGCCCCATCCGTCGGGACGCGCTTGGATTTCTTTCCCCGTTTCCCTCTTTTAAGTACAATAAAAGGGAGGGGGGATTCGTGGATTTTTTTAAAAAATTGTTTGCTTCTTTAATTGGGGGGCAATTCGCTCCCAGTCGGGAGGTGCGGCCCGGGGAGGGGCCAGGAGCAGGAACGTGCCCGGTGCTGCCCAGTCTTTGTCTGCTGCCTCCGGATGCACAGCGATGGGGGAATGGACCATCTTGGAGAGGCTGCTGGAAGCCGCGGTGCAGCAGCACTCCACTATGATCGGGAGGTAAGGGCGCCAAGCCGGCCGTCAGCGGGCCCCGTCGGGCGGCCCCTGGGAGTCCCTTCTCACGTCGGGACTGAGCCCCCGCAGCCCCCAGCCCGTCCTCTGCCTCCTCCCCATCGTTCTCTGTCCGTGCGCCTGTGTTCGCGGCCTTGAGGGATTACCCGACGCCCAGTGGTGCCCCCTCCTCCAGTTCCTCCTGACCAGCTCCCCATCCTTTCCCTATGAAGGGTTCACTCTTTCCACATCAGAAAAGGAGTTGTTGGCTCAGCCTTAGTACCCCCACTCTCCAGAGTCAGAGCCAATCTCCATCCGGTTCCCTAAATAGATTCTACAAAGAAGGCAGAATTGCATGTGGACAGAGAAGGGCAAATAGGGAGATGGATTTGCTCTTCGGAGCAGATGCAGCTTTTCTCAACAGATATTTATTAAGCTAAAGTGATTTGGCTGTTAAAACTTACAGGGTCAGGAACACACACACCCAATTGACATTTTTGTGTGTCTATATCTATGTCTCTATCTTCGTATATATATTCATGTATGTATATGAATATATATAATTCGTAGCTCTCTGTTTATATAAAGCATTGAGTCCAATGTTCATATTGAGAATAAGCTAAATATACCTGTGAAGTAGTTATATACACATCCTGTGTGTAGACCTTGAAACATGCACCGTCTGTACAGGTATTCTGTGTGTATTTGCTATATCCAGAGTGAAAGTGTGTTTTGTGTCTCTGTACATTCCATATATAGAGATGAAATCTATCCGTTGCAAATAGACCATATTCAGTGTTTGAAGATGTGTATACCTGGGATTCCTGTCATATGAAGTGTTCCCAACCTACCAGCACCCAGCAGAAAAGGAAGAGACAAAAAGGTTTCCCAGATTCTCAGTTCAGTACCACTCGGTAGTGGACAGCTCTCCAGTCAAAGGACTGGTTAAACACCAGAACAGGGAAGGCAGGAGCAGGGGTTTCCTGTCAGTGATGCAGCCCTGAGAACCTCTCTCCCTCCCTCTCCCCCTGCTCAGGATCCTGTTGACTGTGGTGGTGATCTTCCGGATCCTCATTGTGGCCATTGTGGGAGAGACGGTGTACGATGATGAACAGACCATGTTTGTGTGCAACACCCTGCAGCCCGGCTGTAACCAGGCCTGCTATGACCGCGCCTTCCCTATCTCCCACATACGTTACTGGGTCTTCCAAATCATAATGGTGTGTACCCCGAGTCTCTGCTTCATTACCTACTCTGTGCACCAGTCTGCCAAGCAGCGAGAACGCCGATACTCTACTGTCTTCCTAGCCCTCGACAGAGACCCCTCTGAGTCCATGGGGGGTACTGGAGGATCTGGAGGTGGGGGCAGTGGTGGGGGCAAACGAGAAGATAAGAAGTTGCAAAATGCTATTGTCAATGGGGTGCTGCAGAACACAGAGAACACCAACAAGGAGACAGAGCCAGATTGTTTAGAGGTTAAGGAGCTGACCCCACACCCATCAGGGCTGCGCACTGCAGCGAAATCCAAGCTCCGAAGGCAGGAAGGCATCTCTCGCTTCTACATTATCCAAGTGGTGTTCCGAAATGCCCTGGAGATTGGGTTTCTGGTGGGCCAATACTTTCTCTATGGCTTCAGTGTCCCAGGGTTGTATGAGTGTAACCGGTACCCCTGCATCAAGGAGGTGGAATGTTATGTGTCCCGGCCCACTGAGAAGACCGTCTTTCTAGTGTTCATGTTCGCTGTCAGCGGCATCTGTGTTGTGCTGAACCTGGCTGAACTCAACCACCTGGGATGGCGCAAGATCAAGCTGGCTGTGCGAGGGGCCCAGGCCAAGAGGAAGTCAGTCTATGAGATCCGTAACAAGGACCTGCCCCGGGTCAGTGTTCCCAATTTTGGCAGGACTCAGTCCAGTGACTCTGCCTATGTGTGAAAGGACAGGTATTGGGAAGGCCTGGGGCATGACAAGCAGCCCCGACACAGATGACTGTTCAAGGGTGCCTGTATCTGCCCTCATTTATGAGATTCTCACCATTAAGATGTAGGATGAGGCTGGTTAAGAGATCTTGCATCAGCGGAGAAGAGTAAAAGTAGAACAATTACCACCTGTCACACCGTCAGTTCCACAGAGACAATTGGGTAGATTGATGAGATGGATGAGTTGGACTTCTTTGGGCCCTTTTCTTTTATGGCCCAGCCTGATCCCGATAACAGTGGACTTGCACAGCTACCAAGTAGGACTTAGCTCTGCTGAGCTCATAACCCAGTGAATGGCATGAGTAAAATACTTCACTGATACAAAATGTGTGACCTATCTCAACATATCCCTTTATCCTGGGCTGCAGGACAAACATTCTTGAGGCATCCTTTATATATTTCCTCGAACAGCATGCCCCTTTTCCTCAACCCAGGATAGCATGCCAGCTTTTTTCTGAATCTGGCCTTACATTAGACCTAATATGGTTTATCTGAAAGCTAGAGGGAATTGCATAGGGTGCTTTTTGGAGAATGGCCACAGCAGAGGTTTGCATTAGAGCTCCATCTGATTGGCTCCTTAGTCAATGTGAAAACCTTAGGAATGTCTCAATATTTCCAATTTTCTAACTCAAACTGCACTGGTGCTGTTTATTAGGGGTGGGGGATGGGGGGAGGGAGGGAATTGCAATATGCAACTACAACACTTCCGTGAGATGGTTGTTGCACTGTTAGGCATGTGGTTATGAGCTTTGGGATATTTCTGCCTTCCAGCTTGTGGACTTTGGATAGCATTAAAAAGATTTTTTGTTAATGTCAAGGGTGTCTACCCGAGCCACAGAATTTCCAACTGATGTATCTCACTCATTTTCTCACATAGTTTTGTTGTGCAACACAGCTGC
This sequence comes from Cynocephalus volans, assembly GCF_027409185.1. NCBI lineage: Eukaryota > Metazoa > Chordata > Mammalia > Dermoptera > Cynocephalidae > Cynocephalus > Cynocephalus volans. The sequence goes on from NC_084462.1 coordinate 102,011,990, forward strand.
ACATCATTTTGCCATGGTTTGAATTTACCTGTGTGCTCACACCAGAGACCTTAATCAGCCATGACAATCCCAATTTATTTTATCAGTTATTTTTGAAACAAACACACACACACAATCACTGGCTTAATAATCCTGGAACTAAACACTATTGGCTAACGTGTTTACGAATGCTTATTTGAGACACATACCAAAGGTTCAAAAAACTATTGCTTTGGACTGTGACTATGTTTCCTTCTCTTTGCTCTTATTTATTTAAGTGCCATACTGTACCTTTCACATCCACTGTGTATTTAGTTAAAGTACTGACCAAGAATAATATTTGGGTAATGTGCTTTTATGAAGCCCTCTGTTTCCTTTGAATTATCATTATCATTTTTGATTTAGATGTGGACATGGTGTAACACACAACTGAGGATTTGTTTAAAATAAAGTTCTTGCCTTTTTTTGTAAAATGGGAAGAGTTTGCATTTTTCTATTTTGATTGGGGTTATATTTATTTAAATACATGTTCAAAAATGTTACAACAGCAGAGCACTGGGGACAGGAAGTGAGCGATGGATGAATAATATTTGAGGGATGACCAGTAAAATCCAATCAGCCACGAACAGATGAAGAGAGGCTCGTACATTTTATAAATGTTTAGAGGAGAGTGGTGATGTAGTCAAATAATAGAATTTACTAACTCCTTTCCATTTTAGCTCACAATTTCTGCTTGTCTAAGTATATTTCTTGTAATACAAATGTCAATACTATGTCATATTAGCTTATTCCAGAAGTAGAAAAATTTCCCCTTTCCACCACATTTTTCTTGCCGTGGGTTGTTACATATGGCAGGCATACTTTTCTCCTCATGATGTTTTCAGGGCCTGGTGTTTAACCCAGTAGTCTAGACTAGTGCTGTCCAGTAGAACTTCCTATAATGATGAAAATTTCTTCTATCCATGATGTCCAATATGGCAACAACTAACTGCATGTAACTACTGAGCTCTTAAAAAGTTGCGAGTGTAACTGAAGAAATGAATATCTAATATTATTTAATTTTAATTAATTTAAACAGTCATGTATGGTTAGTTGCTACTGTATTACCCAGGACAGTTCTAGATGTTTAATGAATCATTTCTTATTGGGCTCTTCGAAGGGGACTGATCCTTTGGTTACATGTCATAAGACATTACTTTTTTTCTCCACAACATTTTACTATCACTTTTGGCATTTTTTGTCTACATGTGGTCCCATTAGTTCAGTAGGCTAAAGTTCTTCCTCAGTTCTTTAATACTATTCACCTTCTAATTTCAATAAGCCCTTGTGTAGAACATTGTGAAGCAACAGGGAATTTCCTGGATTATTGTTTTTGAAACACAATTGTTGCACCTTTTAGCTATGGCAGTGCAGATGCCAATTTTAGAATGAAATATGTTTATTTCAATCTATAGGTTTCCATCTGCAGTATAAATAAGCACTTGAAGATGATTATCCTTGCGAAAAGAAACAGATCCTCCTCTGTTTTGTGTTTGGTAAGCTAAAAATGTTTTAAGACACCTCCCAGAAATGGAGGAAGAGTGTTGCTTGAGAGCTCTTAACATATGTTTGGGTGTGAAAGAAATAGGGATCTGTGTGGAAAACAAGGTCTGTTGTATTCATGCCTTCATGTAGAATTAGAAGAACAGTAGTGTTTCCTGGTAGAAATGCACCCCATATCAGTGAGGCTGATCTATTTTAGTTCTTTGATGTTTCCAAACACCTGCAAATGGCAATATTATTAATTCACTTGTCATTAGTGGAGAAGGGAACACACCTCCTCTCAGTGTATAGTCATCCCTCAGAATGACTGACTTGTGCCTGTCTTTGATTCTTTAATTTTCTACCTAATGGAGGAAATACACTGATGATTTGATGGTTCACATAGCTATGTGATGGGTGTGACCTCAATCTGTATTTTGTGAGAGGACAACACCCATATATTCTCTTAAGTTTAAGAGACTTTTGGTGAACTGTGCATGCGCGTGTGCATGTGTGTGCATGTGTGTGTGTGTGCACGCGTGTACTCTCTGTACATTGGTGGAGTAGTGGTGGCAGCACAATAACTGAGTTTACAAATTTGGAAAATAGCTGGGAGGGACTGACGTTACTTAGCCTAAGGAAAGAAAAGCTGAAAGTGCAGAATTTGTAATGTGTAAGTCTTCAAATATTTAAAAATTATGAGGGATAGCAACTGTACTCCATGACCTCTGTGGACAAAGGAAAATGACTGAATTTGAAATCGAAGGTGGGGACAGTTAGAAAAGCACTAGAAAGAACATGGTTTCTTTTCACCTCTGCATTTGTCATTGCTTTTGTTTTCCACACTGTCTCTTCTGCAGTGAATACCCGTCTCACCACCTCCTTCCATTGGGCATGTTCCTCTTCACCCATTAAAAATCAGTTTGGCTGTCCCCTCACACAGGAACCTGTCTTAAACTCTCCCCCAGTCTGGCTTAATGCCCCTTCTCTAAGCCTTCATAAAAGTCACTTTGCCTGTCACTTGCTGCATGGAGATGAGACATTTCTAGAGCAGGATGTAGTTCCTTGAGGGCAGGAACTGTGCCTCACCCATCGTAACCATATACGACATTTATTGTCCCCAACTCATTTACTAACAGAGAGATGGGTGCCTCAGTCTTCCGTCATGGAACGGTCTTACAGATGCAGGATGTATAAGAGTTAAACACATCCTATGAAGACACTAAAGCAAGCCTTTTATTGAACAGTTGAGGAAACCAAAAGATGTAAGATGAAGACAGGGGATTCTTGAAAAACGGTGTAAGCATTCATTTTGGAGGACGGGAATACTTAGGTAACAATACTTAGATGGGTTTTGCTTTCTTTGTATTTTATTGTGTGTTAGTTTGGTAGGGCTGCCATAACAAAGTACCACAGACTGGGTGGCTTAAACAACAGAAATTTATTTTCTCACAGTTCTGGATGCTGGAAGTCCAAGATCAAGGTGCTGGCAGGTTTGGTTTCTTCTGAGAACCCTCTCCTTGATTTGCAGATAGTCACCTTCTCCCTGTGTCCTCACTTGGTCTTTCCTCTGTGCACACACATCTTCTTATAAGGATACCAGTCAGATTGGACTAGGGCCTCATTTTAATTTAATCACCTCTTTAAAGGCCCTATCTCCAAATATAGTCACATTCTGAGGTGCTAGGGGTTAGGAATTCAACATGTGAACTTTGAGTGGACAAAATTCAGCCCATAACACTAAGTATTTTCAAATCTAGAGGTACCCTTATGGTTAGGGGGACTATATAATTTATTGCACAAAGTGGGACACCTTTGAAAATGAAAGGGGCAGGGTAGCTAATTAAATGGAACACTGGAATAATGAGTACAAATTGGGTCTGTTCTGGGCAAACCAAGTTGTGTGGATACCTTGCTTAAGACAATAAACATCCACTGAACTATTGCTTCAGGGCCTGGAACCCTGGATCTACAAGGATAGTAACACCCAAGTCTCATCACTTGAGAAAAGCTGTGAAAAAGCAACTTTTCAGACAAAGAAATTGGAATTTATGTCAATAATTATGGGAAAATAGTATTTTAAAAATACTAATAATGCCTTTGCCCCACTGCAGACCATGTACATTAGAATCTCTGAAGCTGTAGGCTAAACATCAGTATTTTTTATTTTCTCACTCCTAAGATTGAGAAAAACTGATTCAGAAACATTAGCATAAGATTATGAGAATCACGTATTAGCAGGAGAAATTATAAAAGAAGGAAACAGAAGTGTGAGGCTCTCATGACAGGGACGTCCTTGTTTAAATTGTATCAAGGGTTAGTGATGAGAAGCTATAGATGGAAGACTAGCAGCAGTTTTCAGGGCTTTAGGCATGAGAGCAGCAGCCATGGCTAAGACTTCCATGGCAGCAAGAAAGGCTGACCAAGGATAGAGCCTGGAATGGACAGAGGAGGAGGAGACCAGGAGGAGGTTGAGAAGAGCCAGCAGGCAAGGGTACGTTGGAAAGTGGTGTCATAAGGTTAAGGGAGGTGGAATCCCAAGGAGGAAGGTCCATTATTATTATTCACATTTACTAAGTGTTTAGGTAGATAAACAAGCTAAATAAAAGCTAAGTAATGGACTCAAAGGCATCCACTAGATTTGGCAAGTGAGTGGGAAGTGAGAGAGCAGAAACAATGAGCACAGATTATCCTTTGCCTTAGATACTTTCAGGCCTACTGCAGGTTGTATGGAAACAATTAAAATAAGAGCAGGCAAAGGGTAAATTATCAATCTCATCGCAGTACGTGCTGTGAGAGTCCATCAGGCATGGGGAGTCAGCTTTGTGACTACCCAAAAGTTATGCTCATTTGGAAGATTGTTACACTCTGGGTAGGTTGTGTGTTAGCTAGAACAGACCTGGTTGAGCCAAACCTAAATGCATAGTTATGGCTAAAATGTATACGGTGGCTCTTGCCGGCTTTAGGTCCCAAGGGCAGCAGGCAAGGACAGCACACTAACATAGAGGCCTCTGAGAGGACAGCAGTGCCAAACACCAGCACACACCTTGCTGTTGTGAATCAGAGCCCCTGCTCACCCGGGCAGGGTTCAAAGTCTCCAGCAGTTTGGCAAATGGGGCTGTGAGGAGTGGGCCCCTTCTCTCTGACTCCAAAGACTGGGGAAATTCTCTAAAACATGATTAACTTCATAAATAAAGAACTTATCATCTATAAATATACCCCCACTTTCCCAAGGTCCAACCCCTTCTCTTGACAGGCCCAAATCTCCCAAAATATTAAACGATAGAAAGTGGTTCAACTCAGTTCAGTGGTTTCTTGAGCACTGATGGTGTACACGGCCCTGGGCTAGGTGTTACAGGAAATACACGGACAGGTATGATGCCCTCCTTCCCCTAACAGGGCCGATAGTCACCCTGAGGGGACTAAGACAGCCTCATAAGGCGGAATGTAATCTGTGCCATGTTCAAGACTCAAAATATTCTGAGTTCTACAGAGGGAGACATCACATCTGCTGCATATGTGTGTGAGTTGGGGACGGGGGAGGCAGGATGGAAAACCTTTGCCAACAAGGTAGTATCTTCTCAAGGCCTCCTTGAAGAAGAAAGGAGGATGTAGGGACCAACACAAACATTCACCTCCACTGAGAAGCCTAGGGCAGATGTGGAGAGCTGGGGAATTGTTTTTTGCCTGGAGTTCACAGAAGGAAGTGAGTTTGCAAAGTGAGTGGATCGTGTTGTGCATCAGGCAAAGGAAGCCGTGCTGAATTGGGTAGACAACGTGAAGAGCCGCCTTTCAACAAAGCTCCTTAATGCCGTTGTTGTGAGCACTGCAAGGTCCCCTGGCATGAGCCATGCTGTCACTGTTTGATCATGCAGAGGCTCCTTGGGCCCCTCTCAGCATTAGCTTTGATGTGGAAAACACATTTCAATTGCAACAGTAAGGGATTGAGCAAATATTCAGAGTGATGGTTGGGGATTTGGCAGCATGGCCCCATTAACATTAGTGGGAGTTAGTCTGCTAAATCCCAGACACGGAGCAGAATCCTTATGTGTATTCACCATGTTGACCTTTCTGCTGTAAATTGATACAATATTTCAGAATCTCTTAGAACCGATTAAGCTTTGCAGCATCTCCCTCTCCTAAAAGGAAAATCTTTCTAAAAATTGCTACTGTGTGCACTGAAATGTTTGTATTTGTGGGCAACTCTGGCCAATAGGAACATATGGGCACCTAAATATAGAATTGGTGAGTTTTGATACCTCTGAGACATTTCATCTGGGGAGCTCTGTTGTACCTGTCTCCAGGTGGGGGCCAAGATTTTTGCAGATGATTGCTTTCTCCAAAAAGTTTTTCCTTTTTTCATAATTTTATATTTTCTTCCCTCCTTATTTTTATTCTTTCAAGAACAATTTAAAAAAAGAAATCTCTGAAGCCTTTTTGTATGAAATCTGAATGGTCTAAAGATTCTTTTCATAATCTCAATAATAGCAAATATGTGCTAAATATTTACAGTGTTCCAGATCCCACGCGTTACATGAATTACCTCATTCGACTCTCATACCCAGCCCTGGGGGGAGAGCGCTAATTATTATTATACCCATTTTTCAGATGAGGAAACCAAAATGTCTAGATGTTATATCAACTCTGCAGGTCTGACAGCTAGCACAAGTCCGTGTCAAGATTCCAACCATGTCAAGATTCTTCAGTGTGATGTTGAAGTCAAGTTTTAACACTTCATGGCTCTGCCTTCAAGAAAACTGTTAGATGAAGTCTCGGGAACCCTGGCATACTGGTCTGCTAGCTCCCTCCACCCCATCCTTCACCGGAACTTTTCTCTTCTCCACCAAACATTCTTTTCTTGTGTGTCTCGGTACAGCACGAGACCATGAGGTTTTCCAAGGCAGTGCCGCACTGTAGTCACCTTTGTATCTGCAGTTCCTGGCACATAGCAAGGCTTCACAGTGTTTATTGATTGAATAAGTAACTACAAATATAAAATCACAGAACGTGGAGGTGGGTGGGAGAGGTCATCTCATTCACTCCCTTATTTTGCAGATACAAGTTAGATCTAACGAGTAAGTTCGAATAAAGAATTCCAGGTTAGATTGAAGTTGAGGAAGGTGGGATTAAGAGAATGGGCTTCTCAAATTGCCAGAAAAAGCTGGCCTGGGCTGGACAAAGACTATTAGCAGTGGCTGGCAAAGTCAGAGATCCCCTGACTCCTAGTCCAGATCTCCCCAAGCAGGAGTCATGAGAATCGTGAGTTAGCACAGCGTGGGAGAGAAGCAGATCACGTCTCAGGAAGCACATGGCCCATCGGCTCTGTGAAGCTATATTCCTGGGCTTAGTCCAGGTCAGAGGATTAATTTAAGGACCCAGACCTATGGCCTTGGCCCCAAATTGTGTGTGCATGTGGGTGTGTGTCTCTCTCTGGGAGCGCCCCTGCCTCCACCCTGAGAAACCATGTTCTTGGCTGCTTCTCCCAGAACCTCTGGCCAGCATGATGGTCCCAGATGGAGCTCCGTCAATCCCAGGCCATGAAGAGGACCCCTGAATCGCACCATTCCTGACTGCAGCTTCTTTGCAGGGTCGTCTGTCTCTCTTCCAGGAGCCCACAGTTACCCTGTGCTGCATACTCATTGGTCACTGTTTCCCAGTGAGGTTTAGAAGTTTCTCTCTTCCTCTGTTTTTTTTTTTTTTCCCTACCATTATGCTTTGCCTAAAAGGTGCTCTGCCAATTCATTTATTCTTTTAGCACATGTCCACTGAATACAGTACTTATACATGTTCAGCTCTGAGCTAGCACTAAGGGTACAGAAAATACGTAAGAGAAAAATCTAAGGAAATAGCTTGGGACTGCTCCTTCTTTTACAGGGAAAAGAGACAGGAGTGAGGGGTAGCCCATAGCTAGTGGGAAGAGCGTGTGAAAAAGAGTTCTAGGGTGTTCTTCCTGAGAAGCAAGCAGACTATATGGATCTGATGTCATAAAAGCAAGTCTTTCCTTTTGTTAAAATGTATAAAAATATAACCTTGATTGTTGTTGTAGGCCAAGGATAACTTGGTGACCTGGACTTCAGAAATACACTTTCTCCCTTTCCAAAAACTAAAGTCAAATTGCAATATCATCTACTAGTTTCTTCAGTTATGAGAGTCGAAATAGTAATAATAATGATGATGGCAGCAGTCATGATGGTAAACATTTGAATGGATGCCTTTTCTTACCTCCTTCCCATATAGTATCTTATTTAGTCTTTGCAGCCTTTCTAGAGAGTAGGCAGAGTAGACAGGATGGGTGGTATCATTTTTCCTTAGAGGAGCAGAACCATGCAGCTTCAGTTTTGGTGCCTTGTCTAAGACCACACGTTAGTTTTAACACAGGTGGGAACGAATCCAGTTTTCTGACTTATAGTCCAGTGCACTTTCCACTCTACATGGGCTTCTTGACTCGTCAAATGTTAAGCTTTGGATAGTCAAGAGAGAAATCTAGAAATGTTAGGAGGGAAATGCATGTATTCTCAAAGAGTAGTTTCTATACTTCTAAAGAGGTTGCAAGGAAATGTGGCAGGCTGATCTTTACAGAAGGATTTTGATCCCAGTCTCTTGGGCACTGCAATTTGTTAGGACAGAATGTTTTCACCTGGGCTGCAAACCACGCAGACGTTGATGTGAACATCCTGGAGGGGCAGCCGGGTCTAACCTGTGATCCTCTTCTTATCTAATTTCCAGGATTTCAGAAACAAGAGAGGAAATAAAAAGCAGCACATTTTCTTTTTTTTAAAAAAAAGCATTTATTTTCCCCTAATTACAAAAATAATACATTCAGGACAGAGAAAAGCATAATGAATACAATTCTGTCACCCAAAGAGAGCCATTGTGACCTTGTGTCTGTCTTTTGGTGTATACCTGTGTAGGACTTCAGTAGAGATGAGTGCACATAGGACTTTTGGTAAGGCTTTCCCAGAGAGAGAATTACAGTGTGCTTATTATTTTGTAGCCCATTTCCCACTTAGAAATAGAAAGCTAATATTTTCCACATCAGCAAATACCTTTACAACATGTTTTTGATTAATGGATAAATGTCCTATGATATGGTGGTACCACAATTTACTCAAGCAATTCCCTAGTTCTGGATATTTGGGTTGTTACCAGTTGTCACTATTATACCAATATGGAAGTGAATGTCTTTGCACACTTACTAGATTGCCTCTTTAAGATAGCTGGATTACACAGTAGGCACTGCTTAAAAGCTGTTGATACATTTTGCCAAATCTTCAAAAAGTCAATATGAGAATGTTAGTAGTTACTGAAAATGTTCAAGAAACAGGTAATTTCTGAGATTACGGCAAAACTAGCCTAAAAGACAGGAAGGCACAGAAAGTCTCTTCAAATTTGCTTTTGGGGAGAAGGATGGAGGGAAAAGTATTTTTTTAGGTTCATTTTTGTCTTTTATTGATAACTGTATGGGTGAGCTAACACGCAATGGGAGCTAACTCTCTAGGTACAAGATGTCAGCATAGAGACTCTGGGTGGCTTTAACTCCTGAGTTTGACACAAAAACCTCAGTGCAAGGGTTGAGGATGAACATGAGGCATAACCAGGCCATGGAAGGATGCTGAAGTATCCATAAAATGGTGCCATCATCGTGAGTGAGAAAAAAAAATGGGTAAAATTAAATTCTCATTTAATTAAATTAAACAACTCAAGCATTGGGTCATGAACTGGTCTCAGCTAAAGGAATCATATCATCAGAACCCTACAGAGTGATCAGAACTCAGCTGGTGAATCACCGGAAAGAGGTGAGGACCTAACTCCTGGTCGCAGAGGTGGCACTCAGCCTGAGCCCGAAAGCTTTTATTCTCTTCCTGTCAGGCCTATGCCTGGGCTAGAACCAAGAAGCAAGTGGCTGAGATGGAGATTTCCTAAGGGGATAAACGTAAGAACACACACAGGTGCCTTTCCAACGCCACATGTTGTAAGTCTGAGGAAAACAGCCAGGCTAGAAAGGGCACATAAGATAGCCAGTTCTTATTAGAAGGAACAAAAATTTCCAAAGGAATCCTTTTTCTGTCAAGTTTCTCTGAAATTTATTTAGTGAAGGTACATTTGATAAAAATAGCTGTTTCCTTCTCTGAGCCTGGGTGCTAATGAGCTCGGCGGGCGTTTATCCCTCACTCGGATATATCTGCTCTCCTTACCACACCTCTCTCTGGCACTCCTAGGGGTCCCAGGGTGTTGAAATGAGGGTGGCTGGTACTTAAAAAGACTCTCCTAGGTGAGAAAATTCAATGATGTCACAATTTCTTTTTTAAGGAATGAGGGGAGAAGGGTTAGTGGTGGGTAGAAAAAGTAATGTTTTAAGAAAAATAGAAGGCAAACTCTAACCTCACTTGTCTGCCTACTCTGTGAAGATAGATTTCACAAGTAGCATGTGTTTGGAGGGTCTCTGAGGTCAAAGGCATTAAATAAGGAAAATAGAAGAATACCAGGCAGCTTGCGAGTGATTACAATCACAGGTTTTAGAGTCAAAATGCTCTACAAAAAGAGTAGTGACTCATACTACGGTAGCATCCCAAGATCACCTCTCTCTGATGAGATTTTGATGCATTCATTCTATATGTATTACTGAGCTCCGACTGTAGGTCAGACACTAAATTAGCTTCTTGACTGTTTCATTTTCTAGCTGTGTGATCTGAGCAGTTACTCAACCTTGCTACATCTCAGTTTTCATACCTGTAAAATGGGAATAATAAAAACCATCTATTTCATTGGGTTGTTGGAAGTTTTAAATTTGATTTTGTTTGTAAAGAACTCTTCACAGTGCCTGATACATACTAAGTATTCAATAAATGTTATTTGTTTATTATAATAATGATGATCACTATTAATGAGACTACGTGATTGAATATGGCCATTGGCACATTGAGTTCACTAAAGCCCTCTGCAAGAGGATGTTGAAAGGGGAGAAGAAAACATAGAAAAAGTGGTCTTGGCAAGGAAGTCAGTTTTCTCCCCTCCCACAGTTTGTCTCAGGCCAGTGCCACGATTCCCAGGGTGAGAGAGCACATGATAAAGTCCAGCTTTGACACAAAAGAGGGTGGGATGGGTGGCCATGGCCTTAGGCTCCCTGCTGGAGAAGGAGTGGTCAGGAAAGAGATATGGAGGAGGTGGAAATCCCTTTGTACGTACTTAGACTTTGGCTCTGTTGCAAGACCAAAATAAACTACTTCCATTTGTGCAGACTTTTATATGTCCAACAAGATGATATTGATCCTCCCTCAACAACCTCGTAAGATAGAGAGGATGGAAACTAGGTCTATCTCACAGACAACAGGATGAGAGGTTTGGAGATATTTATTCTTCAATGTCAAACAGCCAGGCACAGAAACAGAGCTGAAACCAAAGGCTGCTCTAAACCCAGGTCTCTAGTTACTGGACTATTCTGCTACTCCTAAACTGATCCCTTTATGGCTCATGTGAACGCCTGTGCTCATCACAGTGCTTTGCTAGGCAGAGGGAAACTTATTTTAACCTCGGCCAGATAAGGACATGATTAAATAAACAAAAATTTTGGAGACATTGCAAAGCACATAGAACAAAATTTAAAAGCAAGGAGAAATTTGAAAAATATTGTTATTGTTATTTATTATCCATGACCCTGATCTTGGCTCTTGATGAGAATAAGCAGGAGCTGACAATAGTTTTATTTTATTCATGAGCTTTTCTGTCACTATCAATGGACTCATTTATTGAATTAATAGATGAGAAGCTCTTGTGGACAATGTCTGGCACATAGTATGTCCTCAATGGACTCATAAATTATTGAGTGAAAAATAGCTTGTATTTATTGAGTGCTAATTAAGAGTTTTACATGTAATAATGCATCTGGTAACCACAACAACCCCATGAGGACTATTTTAAAGAAGAGAAAACCAAGGCCCAGAGAGGTTACAGAGTGCTATGGGTGTTATGAGCTCGTTTTTGGCTCTGTGTGTTTTCATGTGTAAAAGTCCAGAAGAAACAAATGTGTCTGAGTGATAGGATTTAGGGAAATTTAAATTTAATTTTAACTTCTGTATTTTCTATGATTTTAATACTTTTAAATTATAATACTTAAATATGATATAATTATGATATATGATATATTCAATTTTTAGATCTTATGAGAATTTTAGCTTACTGCATTTAGCGGACAGTATGGGGCTTAAAACTGTCAGGGCTTCTGTGGCGTAACTCCACCCACAGATTTGTAAATTGTTCATTTATTAAAGTGTTCTCAAATATGCAGCTTAAATACACTATCCACTTCCAGACTGGGCCATGACTGATAGAAGCATCTACTGTATGCTATGCTAATTTCAGAGTTCTTGTGAGAAAGTATTTTTATACCCAATGTCTAAAACAAAACACAGGGAACTGGGTATTTTACAAAGAAAATGAAATTTATTGCTTATAGTTTCTGATGCTGGGAAGTCCAAAGTCCGGGGAACATATCCGGTGAGAGCCATGCTGGTGGCGGTAGTGATGACAGAGTATCACGTCGCGAAAATGGCAGAGCAGAGAGAGACAGACTCTCCTCTTCTTTTAAAGCCCTCGGAACCATGCCCCTGACCACCATTTTTAACCCATTCACTATGGCCTGGTCCTACAATTTAACCACCTCTTCAAGGCTCCACCTTTCAATGACCATAATAGGATGTCCCACCCTCAACAGTTACAGTGGGAATTTAAGCTTCAGTGAGGTTGGGGGGCATCCAGTCTACAGCACCCAGTTTACAGGTGGAAAAACAGAGACTGGGTGGCTAGCTTGCCCAAGGCTACAAGGAGAGGGTCATGTATATCTAACGGCAAAGCCTCTCCCTCGTTTTGTCTTCCCCAGAGTCTTATCATAGGTTTAAGGGAGCAGAGAAGGTGGAAGGGCAGAAATAAGAGCTCAAGTCACTGGCTTGACTTAAAGAGAGGGAAGACTATTAGGTGAATTTCCCTCCCCACTGACAATCCTAGAATTCTATAACCTTGTGTGGGAAAGAGTTGGTTGGAGTGAAGAGTACAGATTAGGGAGGCAGAGGGTAACTGTGAAGGTAGAATGTATACTGAGACTGGCCAGCTAGACTTCTAAGAAGATTAGGATACAGGGGAGGAAAAATTTGTAAGACAATTCCCACAAATATTTGAGAAATTTCAAAGATGCCTCGGCCCTTGTCAGACCTGGTCTCAAATAACTGTGGGGTGGGCAAAAGTTTTCATGGTCCTGCCTGCCTGTCTTCCTTCCTTCCCTCTCTCCCTTCATCCTTTCTTCTTTCCTTCCCATTCAATGATTTTAAGGGGAGTGCCTCTTTCCTCTCAGGAGAGGGGGAAAAAATGTCTTTGTAAGTTCTTTCACTCCAAGGATGAAGTTTTAAAATTACTACACTTTTCAAAAAATTAAAGACCTTGGGAAAAGAGAAATGTGAAATGCTTGACCTGAAGAAAGCAATTGCTGATGGCAAAATTTCTGGTGTCAACCAAGAAGAAATTTTAAAGCAGGATCTTTCCAATTCATTCAGACAGTACCACCGAGGGGACCTCCTATTTTCTGTTATGAAATTGTTCAGCTCTCTTGTAGATTCACAGGGTTCTGGGGTTGGCAGGGGAATTTTGTACATCTAGTCCAGCCTCTTGTACATTTGAATTCCCTGTACGGAATCCTTTCCAAGTGGCTTCCACACCCAACTGGTGAGGAACTGGTACTGTCTGAGAGAGTCTACTCTATCTTTTGGCTGCAGATTGCTTGAAAGTTCTTCCTTACATTGAGCTGAAATCTGCCTCCCCAGAGCTGAGGCACCTTTCAGACAAGAGCCCAACAGGAAAGGTGTTTTTGTTCTCTGGCTTCTTTCTGTTCAGACTCACCCACGGGGTTCACTGCCTGAGGCAGAGTTCATGGTCACAGGCCTTCTCCTGGACAAAATTGTTACTGCTGTGATGCCTGATACAATGTGCACAGTAGGGAGGGAAGAATCTTGAAGTTCAACCATTTTGAATAGGAACAGGCAGGGCAGAAGTGCTCCGAAATGTCAGAGGACATCCATATTAGATTCAACAGTTCTATTTGTCAAGAATAAAGATTTCATTCTGAAAGAATAGAAATAACTAATAAAATACAAGTAGCAAAAGTATTATTTTCCCCCACTCACAGGCAGTAATAATTATATTAGGTTCACATTCAGAAAAATGGGTAAATTCGTTCATTCTGATGAAATTGGTATCAAATAACCACAAATTCCATATGTTCCATTTTTTGTTTTGGTTGCTAGGCACAAGGAATTCATGAGGAGCTTGTTAAATATATTTGACACATTTCTGCTTGTGAATTATAAATATTGGTGGATTCTTTTCAAGAGTGGCTGTCATTCAGAAATAGATCCTGAATGAAGCTTTCCTCCTTGGGAAAAAGACCTGGATTTCAGGCCAAAAGGAGGTGTGACTGGGTGTGGGAGGCAGGTCTCCAGCTACGATGAGAAGAATAGTAGAAATGACAGTCCTTTATGATTGTGTGGCATTTTGCAGTTAACAAAACGCCTCCCCATTCACAGCCACATTTGATCCTCATAGCTCCCTGGTGAGACAGGTATTAGGGCTGGCAGCTGCCTCCATCCACGCAATAAACTTGAGGGCCCCAAAGAGCCGTGATGGGAGGAGAATCCCCTGCGACGGGAATCTCCTGAGAATGACTCTAGATCATCTTGGCAGTTCTGGGGCTGTGCTTACTCGGTGTGGGGAAGTGTACTCCACCACCCTGCTGAGTCCAGCCATTTCATTTCTTATCCTGGTTTATTCAGTCCTGAGCCAGTGGTGCTTATATAAATGTCCTTCTGGCATGAGGCGGAGAGAGAGAGAGAAAGGAAACAGCAGCTGTCAGCAGAGTGTCAGGCTGGGGACCTGCCATCTCATTGAACAAAGCTCTAGTCAGCTCCAACGGTGTCCTGGGCGCAGCTCTGATAAGGGGTGATGCGGTTGTCCCTGGGCTCAGGATTACTTCCTGCCCTTAAAGAAAACAGGGAGAGAGGTCCCTGAGCTGTTACCAAGGTGTCACTTGTGAATCATTAACCAGGAGCAGGGAGGACAAGAGAGAGAGAGAGAGAGAGAGGTCAAAACAAATGAATCCTGATACTGAGGCCTCTCGAAATCGTTTATCAGGTGGTAACATCTGAGCATTAATCTTACCTGGTTATCACAAACATGCAATTTTTTAGTGGGGGGGGACACTGTGCTTTACATTCCTTTTAACTCTATAGAGGCCTCCAACATTTAGCATTTTCCACTGGGGCTGGAAAAGCCCTCTCCCCTTCTCTGTCTCTGTCTCTGTGTCTCATGATCTAACCCACCCTGCTGCCTCTGATGGCACTGTAGAATGCATGGCTCAAGGCAACCGAGCCCCTGAGCTCAATGTCTCTTCTTTTTCTGCAAAGTTCAGTGTTGGCTCATTGCACAAGCATGCTACAACCCTCATTCCGATGCCCAAAGTCCTACAGAATCTGTTTTTAATTTTTGAGGGTATACTGCTTAAAAGGCCATCAAGACACAAGATTGGTGAATGTGGATGATGGTTGAAGCTGGTCAATAGGTACATGGGGAATCATTGTACTATTCTCTCTACTTTGTGTGCTAAAATCTTCATGAATTTTTTTTTTTAAAGACAAAGCATCAAGACCGTTGGACTTGAATGAGTCACAGAATGGAAGTCCATACACCCTGTGGAGTCAGGCTGGCCTGACACTTCTCAGCTCTGCCTCTTTCCACCGCTAACTGGACAAGGCATATAACCTTCCCGAGACTTCCTTATCTGTAAAATCAGAGAAAGATTAGCTACCTTATCACATTTTTGTCAGGATTAAATGAGATAATAAAGCTTTCTTAACAAGTGATAGAAAACCATTTTTAATTATTTTCAGAACAAAAGGGAGAACATAGCATAGGTATATAAGGTATTTATAAACTCACGGACAGGAGTACGGCTGACTCTCATGAGTGAATCGAAATCAGGGACTCACGTGGTCGCTCCACACTTCTCTCTGCCGCAGACCAGCTTTCCCTGTTTGCCAGTCTGCACAAATGAAAACACAGCCTCCCCACAGCAGCTCTCAGGTTTACATTTTCTTAATTCAGTAGAATGACCAGGCTGATTTTGGATCCCCTGGTCTGGATTCCAAGTTGGCTGAAGCAGGGCCTTTCCTCCTGCACCAGCAACGAAGACCGGGAGCTGGAGACACACTGTGTTAACGTGGTGGCTCCTGTGGTGTTCGGATGGATGGAGTCGGCAAGAGGTTCTCAGGAGAAGGGAGAGCAGTCTCAAAAAATGGTCAGAGTGGTGGTGCTGGACAGACAAAATGATGAGTCAAAAGGCTTAAAACACTTGAGGATACTTCAACAAGTTTGTGAGAAAATAGAATTAAAAGATAATACGAATCTCTCCATAAACTTTTTGAAGTTCCCCATAGTAGTTGATAGGTAAGTATTGGCTCCTCCCCAATCTGACCCATCTTCCTGCCTTTGGGGCAATGTCTTAGGTTAGTTCCTTCACCAGGAAGGGGAGGAGAAGTGGAATTACAGCAATTGATTTCTTCCTTCATCCCAGAGTGCCTACTGTCTGCCAGACAAATGCCCTCAAGGAACTTTTAATGGGGTGATAGAACAACAAAAATTAAAACATACAAGGTGAGGCATCTTAAAGGAAAATTAAGCAGGCAAGTGGGTTGGAAAGTGCTCGGGATTGTCATTTTAAAAAGGGTGGCCAATAAGAAAGTGACCTTTGAGTAATGACCTGAAGAAAGTGAAGGAGTGAGCCTGTGGCTCTTTGGAAAGAGCATTGCAGGTAGAGGAAACAGCAGGCAATAGCCTTGATAGAAGGACTAGCAAGAAGTCCAGTGCAGCTGCAGTGGAGTGGGAGAAAGGAAGCCTAATAGGAGATGTATCAGGGGCGAAGACCTTCACCCTGGGCATCAGGAGTTCTCTACCTGAGGAAGAGGAGAGGTGTGCTAAAGCACCAACACTGGTGGCCAGAGCACCAGTCTCATCTGTTCTCTAGTAATCTCTAAATAAACTGTTCCTAATGGTAGACAGCTGTGGTGAATCAGTTTCTTAAACTGTAAGAATAACAGGAAACTTTAGAATGAATGACAAACTGGAGGCGCAGCCGCGTGGATATGCCGGTACTAGTACAACCCTCATCTCTAGGGGCCTGTTCTTTATCAAGCAACTGAGGGAGTTGAACAGTGCTGGTAGGAGACCCAATTTCATTAAGGGTGAATGTCCTTTTGCACACAGATGGGCCACTGAAGGAAGAAAATGGAAGGCCAGAATTTCTTGTAAAAAAGAAATCTAAAACATTTCAAAAAGATGCCTATATAATAATTTTTCAGTGCCTTTAATTCTGTGTATTAATCAAGAGAGGAGAAAGCCCCTGTTACATGGTGTGTCCCACAGCCCTTTTTGTAATGATCACTGCTGAGTATTTTGAATGAGGATCAGGAGAAAATGGAAAGAGAGCCAGAGCTCATGAAAGAGAGGCCCTTTCCTCTTTCCAGGAAATCAGCACCAACACAAAGGCCCTATTGATGCACTCTTCTCTTGAAGCTATGATTTGTGCAAAAAAGCAGTTTGCTTCTGAGCTTCGGACAACTATGTACAAGAAAAAACATGTGGCTATGGGGTGAGGGAGTTCAGAAGTTAAGCACCTGTCCAACATCTGGGCAGAATGAAAGAGGGAAATGTAATTTAGACAGAGGAAATGAATTACAAACAAGAAACATAGCAAACCCACTCCTCCTATAGCAGGTGGACCAGGAAGGGGGGAGGGGTGCAGAATAAGCCTCTTATCTGACCTAGATTAGTAACAATATTCTACCCCCTTTAATAACTGATCCTGATGATTAGAACTGGGAACTTTTTCTGTAGTTTGGAATAGGTGGTGTCTCAAAGAAGAACCATTTATAGCAGGTAATTTGCATCTGTCTTTAAACTCATGTGACAAGATGTGCAGACATACACAAAATATTGGTTACATTGAGAACAAAATGAGGCAGTGCAGAGGAAGTAGCACCTTTTTTCCATGTCTTTCGCATATGTGTACATTCTAGTACATTAACCCAATTTGTGAATTTAGTTTTCTGATTATAATACAGATTATGATAACGAACATTTCTTTCTCCTGCGCATCCTGATACCAAAAGCAGAGAATTTGGGGGTAAATATGCCAGATTATACTATATCTCAGGGCATATCATTGTTAAAATATGGGTCTATCTATCTATCTATGTATCTATTTATCTATCCCTATCTATCTATCTATCTAATAAGCAGCACAAACACATGGCACAAAATTCAAAGATTATATGTTCTTCCTCCTACCTGATCCCCAGTCACCTTCCCCAGAAGCAAAAGACATTATATGCATTTATGTGTATATACATGCGTTTAACGATACCATATACACTGTTCTCACACTGCCCTTTTCACTTAAAATAACTTTGAGATGGCTACATAATCAGTGCTGTGCCTCATTTTTTCCCAAAGGTTGCATAGTATTCCATTGCATGTTTGTTCCGTAATTTATTTAACCACTCTCCTAATGATGGATATTTTGCTGGTTTCCAAACTTTGTCACTGCAAACAATACTCTACTTCTAGATGTTAGGCACTATGTAAAGACAGCCGATTTAGAAACTGCTCAATTTGTTGATAGATAATGCTTTACAATTGAAATGAAAATGTGGAATGACAGTCTTGCGACTCAGCCTGAAGCTCCGGGGAGCAACGAAGTGCTGTCTTTTTCTACCATGGATTAGCATGAAGTAAATGAGCAGTGTCAGGAGGGAAAAAGTAAAATGGTCTTGATTTTTTTAAAAATCAATTTTCAATCTTTTATTCACCCGAACAGAGCAAGAATAGGATGGGTAAGAGCTTTCTCTATTCAGATTTAAGGAACATTTTCAGTTTATTTAAGCTTACATCTATACAGTCATGCAAGACACAGAAAGGTGATACAATATGCCACATGACGCTGTTTCAGCTTTGTGCTGGTAACCACATGCTTCAATGTTAGAGTTCGTCAAAGGGGAAACTTGTGTGAGGTTTGGAAGACGGAAGCAAAGCAGCAGCTGTTATCACGGAAGGCAGTGTAGTCATAATGGTGATAACAGAAGCAGAGGTGTCTGGAGGGCCCCAGCTGCTCTTTGCACGGCTCTGCTTCTGGGTCATCTTCTCCAGCTCTGGCCCTGCTGACCAGCAGTGACACCAGGCCCTCCGTGGTGCTTGGCTGTGACCCACGTAGCTGCATGGAGGCACGACCTGCCTTAGACCTCTCCAGGAGTTCCTCCTTCCTGGCTCTCCTCCATCAGCTGATGTGTTTGGCTTCTTGGATTTCTCAGAAAAATCCAACATGTCCATCCATGTCAGTGCTTCAACTGGATGAGTTGGTGCCACTTTCTCAGATCCTCTGACTCTTTTTTTCCAGAACTTGCCTAGCTCCTTCCACACTGTGTATGGTCCCATCCCGTATTAAGTCCTTTATTCCCGTAACAATCATCTTGGCTCCACTTTCCTGCCTGAAGCCTGACGGCTGGCTATAGGAAACGCAAGGCACTTCCTGCAGTGCCTTCGCCATTTCTAGGCTCTGGGCTGTGAAAGACAGATGAGAAATTTAAGAGGTTAACACCAGGATGACAGTGGCTTCCTGTCTAATTCTAAGTAGGCAGGAAAAAGGGAGCAGTTTAAATTCCCATCCAGGAGATGTGGATTAGACATCCAGGGGACCACGTGGGAGGTCTTCAGAGAAAGTGTAATTTTTCAGTTTGGGATGGCTTAAGTGTGGAAAAATAACCCTGCGGGTCCTTTCTAGCACTATCATACCACGGCCACAAACTACTCGATAAATGCCACGTTAAGTCAGTTCACTGGTTCCAGCCCATCATTCTTTTTCTGCCGGTGGCCCCACAAGATGTTTGTGGGAGAATACAGTTGTGCTCCAGTGTATCACCTAAAGGTGAAGGGTGCCCTCCAGCAGCCTTGCTCAAACCCTGTTACCATCCTTTCCTCTGCCTCCAATTTAATGCCATTGGTTATTACTTGATTGCAGTTGTTTGGAGACAACCTTGTTTGCATGAATAGGATAGAGGTTACTTGTTTAAATCGAAATCCTGAAGTTAGATGTTTTCAGTATGACTTTGTTGGGCCAAATACTTGAGGTTAAACTTGGCTGTTGGCTCTCCCAAAGAGTGTTATTCTTCAGGGTTACCAATTCTTTGTGTGTGTGTGTTAGAATATATATAACATAAAATTTGCCACTTTAACCATTTTTAAGTGTATAGTTCACTAGCATTAATTACACTCACAATGTTGTGCAACCATCACCTTTATCTATTTCCAAAATTTTTCTATCACCCCAAATGGAAACTCTGTACTCATTATGCGGCAACCTCCCCCTCCTGCCTCTCTCCCAGCCCCCAGTAATCTCCACTCTACTTTCTGTCTCTGTGAATTTGCCTATTCAAGGTACTTCATATAAGTGAAATTATACAATATTTGTCCTTTTGTGTCTGGTTTATTTCACTTAGCATAATTTTGGATGTTACCCTATTCTTAAGATCCCAGGAATCTTCTGTTTAGTTTGAATATAACATTCCCCCTCTCCATGTTCTTAGGAATATTCTTATGACTTCATTTTGTCTTGGCTTCTTAACTGCCACCCTAGGAAGAGAAAATAAATCCCCAAAGATAGGATCTTGTCCAAATATGATGTTTTAAAACAATAAAATGATGAAGAAATAATTTAATAATATGAAGGTATTCTTTTAAAAGACTCAATATTCTTAGAAAACAAATAGCATTCTGATGAACTATCAATGAGATACATATTTCTGTCTTTGTACTGAGAGAGGTGAGGTCATAAAGCTACTGATATAAACATTTTTCCAAGGCTGCCAAGCACTTGACCATCTCACAATGGTCTACAAGTATTTAAACACATCCCATTCTTTCGATATATGGGAAGGATAATATGTCTATGCATCTGTAATGCATGATTAATCTTTTTTGACATTTCTCTTCAGTGTTGAGGAAAATGGTTGAATTTGCTTGTGGCTGCATTGACAATAACTTATCTCTTCCTCTTTCATTCCTGAAGGGAAATGTCATAACAAGAACCCACCATGAAATAAAACATGTACATTACAGTTTTTTTATTTCTGAAAAACAAAAGAGGCTGACCTCAGAGTCAGAATGAATTTATACTGAACAAATAAACAGTGAGACCTAAATATAGAATCGCGTTTATTTGTTTTGGCACTTGCTATTTTTTTCCCATGGCCAAAAAACTCTTCTAGAATATACAGCAACAGGACAGTGGCTAGCCTACCTAGGTAAGTAGATTATAAAATTACCTACTTGTAAAAATGGCAATACTATAACTGTATAATTTATAGTTTGGTTCATCTAATTGTTTATTCATCCATTCAGTCGATATCTACAACTGAGCAGCTACTTGGTGCAAGGTACTATGGCAGACACTGTCTGCTCTGTCCAATATGGAAGCCACTAGCCACATAGGACTTTGCAATGTAAATTAAATAAATTCAGTGAAATTAACAAATCAGTGTCTAACTTGAGCTAGCTATGCTTCAAGTACTAAATAATCACATGTAGTTAGTTGTTACCATATTGGACAGCACAGACGGTGGGCCACTTCTATCACTGCAGAAAGTTCCATTGGGAAGCACTGGTAGAGAGGTATAAAAAAATATAAGAAAAAGTTTTTTCCTTAAAGGAGCTTGCAATCTAGTTGAGTGGACTGCATATATATATATATATATATATATATATATATATATAAATAATTCTTATTTCATTCTGCAATACATGATAGCAGTGACATAGTAGCTGCCCTTCTGGGGGCATGGACTATGTGACAGGTACTGCTAAATTCTTTACACATGTGGCAGAACAAAAATATCTGAATGTCTGGTCCTTCTCTCTGCTTGTTAGCCTTTTGCCTTTCTCACCTTCTTCTGAGTGTGTGTAGGAGGGTATTGGCCTTTGCTGGTCCTGACTATATCGTTATACAGATTTGCAGGAATGAAGAGAGAGGATACAGAATTGGAGAGGGGAAGAGAAAGAGGTTGGGGAAAGAAGGCAAGATTCTTGCAGTCTAGGGCTGGGAGAGGATTTAGTTGGAAGGCTTGAAAGGAAAGATTCTGAGCAACTAGTTGTAGGGTGTAAGGGAAGCATATGGGAAAAGAAAGGGTTTTGTTGTGGACTATATATTCCTTCCAAGTATAGAGAAATGTGAGTAGAAAACTTGAGTTATTTTGAGATTAATTTTTTTTCATCAGACTGTGTTCTTTGACCATCACACTACTCTGAAATAGGACCACGTGAGTCACAGATAAAATAAGGTTATACTGTCATTATTCTCATTCATTTAACCTTTCCTACTTCTCTGCGAAGTAGGATACTCTTCTTCCATTTTTTTTTTTTTTTTTTTACCCTTTGACCAACATCTGCCCATTTTTCCTACCCCCAGCCCTTGGCAGCCATCTTTCTACTCTCTGCTTCTATGAGTTTAACTTGTGCATTATCATTCTTATTTTACTAATGGGCAGCTTGAAAGTCAGAGAAGTTAAATTCCTGCCCAGAGCTATACATCTAATAAGTAGCAGAGTCAGATTTGAACCTAGGTATATATGACTCCAATGTCTCTGCTTCTACTTGTTCTGACTTGTGGTCTCGATTCAAGAAAGATCAGATAGTATGGGATGAAGTGCAAAGAAAGCCTTCTGAACCGTAATAGGGCAACGAAACCTGAAGAGAGATTACAGTGAGCTGGAGTGACTAGTACATGTTTCATGACAGAGGTGAAATATCAGCTGGCTTTGAAGGACTGGTAGGATTTAGATGGGGAGTGGGAAGAGGTACGTGAAGAAATACACAGGTCATGAACAACAGTCAGGGATTCGGGATTCTGGCTAATGGTTTGATAATGACATTCTAGAAGTCTGTCTAAGTTGGGGGAAGGAGGGAAATACACACACACACACACACACACACACACACACACACACACACACACACCAACACACACAAGCAGGCATATGTGCTAAAGATAGTGCTTAAGATAATACTTAAATTTTAGCCTTGCTGCAAATTGCTCAGTCTTACCTGGCAACCTCTCTCAGGGGATATAGTAAGTAGTGGAGCTGCCTCCAAATCCTTTTTCCATGAGATCCTATGGTGTGATGGTTAATTTTCTGTGTCATCTTCACTGAGCCATGGGGTGCCCAGGAATTTGGTTAAACATTATTCTAGGTGTGTCTGTGAAGGTGTTTCTGGATGAGATTCACATTTAAATTCGCGCACTGGGTAAAGCAGATTGCCCTCATCCAATCTGTTGGAGGCCCGAATACAACAAAAAGGCAGAATAAGGGAGAATTTGAGAGCTCTCGCTCTGATTGTTTTTGAGATGAAACATCAATTTGCTCCTGCCTGCGGACTCAGACTCAGACTGGAATTTACACCATTAGCTCTCGTGGTTCTCAGACCTTCAGGCTGGGATTAGAGCTATACCACTGGCTTTCCTGGGGCTTCAGCTTGCTGACTGCTGATCTTGGGACTTCTCAGGCTCCATAATGGCACGAGCCAATTTCTTATAATAAATCATATATATGAGGATATATATAAATATATATATGTAATATGTCTTATTGGCTCAATTTCTCTGGAGAACTCTAATACATGTGGCTTATGTGAATTGATCATGATCAAACAATGAGCCAGAAAGTTCAACTCTTTCCACACTACATCTCCTGCAGCTCTTCAGGGTATGAGTTCAGAGCAAGGAATAGGCACTTCTGCCCTCTCAGATCTTTAGGTCTCATCTGGAACTGGAGGGATGCCTCTCAATCCAGATTAATAAGAAAATCTGGAGGCCAAGGATTGGATCTAAGTGGTCTTCCTACAACCAAAGACTTAATTGTCTCCCCAGACTTTTAGGAGCTTGTCTTATAGGAGCAAATTTATCTAAATAGTGTGACTCTGGGTAACAGATAAAATGGGAAAGGGAAAAACAGAATAGCCAAGAGAGACAAGGAAGGTTTGTGACCAGACTTGGGCTGAGAATTTTCTACTCATGAGTCTACCCGGTATGACTCTGAAAATCATGTGCAAATAGAATCCAGCAACCCCAAAATAGGAAAATGAGCAAGCTTCAGTTCATCAGCTAAGTGGGGCAATTTGTTGCATTGAATCAGACTGGGAGGTAGCACTGTCCCAGTCAGAGTATGGCTCATCTATGGACTGCTTTAATTCAAGCTTTTGTTTTGCTGAATACCCTATGCCACATGGAACAGTTAGACCAAGGCTTCTCCACGTGGAGCGATTATAACAAAAAACCAAACTTGGATCCAGGGCCTCACCTCTAGGTATTAAGATTTAATTCTTTGGGTGGAAACATAGCATGAGTAGATTTTTAACACTGTAGTGATTATAAAATGTAGGGGGTTAGAAGCACTCATCTAGATCATTCCAAGACAATAACCCACACAGGAACAGATATCCTTGGATTAGCCCACAAATTCTAAGGAGAATTAGATTCTTGCAATTCTCTTAGACATGGTTTTGCCAGAATAAGGCAGAGCCCACACCCTCCCATCTCCTACCCGCTCTGTTTTGTAGTAACTCAGGAATGCTGTTTTAGGAGGCTTTACTTCTCTCTCTTTCTCTGCCATGTTCCTCTGGTTCCTATCTTCTTTTCCTTATTTTAGTCCTTTACTACTCAAAGTATGGCCCTCAGACCAGCTCCTGTGAAACTACCTGTATGCTTGCTAGAAATGCAGAATTCCAGATTCCACCTAATGAGTCAAACTCTGCATTATAATAAAATCTGCAGGTGATTTTTATGCACTTCCAAATTTGTGACTCACTGATCTGTACTAGCTCTAAATGGATCTTACTGGAATAAATGCCCTGACATAGGATATTTAGGTGCAGAGAGGATGGTGTAATCTGTTTGTTTTTGCATCTCCTAGGAAATGAGGTCATTTGTTCTCTACTATGAGAACAAATATAAGCCCGCTCTACCATGTTATTTAAGTAAAATTATATATGTGTACTCAAAATCATATATGTGTGTATGTGTATGTGTGTATGTATATGAGAGAGAGAAAACAAGAACAAGAGAGAAAGTGACAGAGAGCAAGGGAGAGCAAGAGAGAGTGAGAGAGAAAGACCAGCCAGTTGTCTCTGCAGTTGGCCAGACAAGTGTTTGATGGGGTCGGTGTGGGGAGGGCAGGAGACACATGGGAATGCCAAAGCTCAGCACTCAATTATGTACTCAATGCACAACAGCTGAATGTATGAGCTATTCACATGCCATTCTTATTTCTTGAGTCGCTTGTTCTGTACTTGATATGGTTTGGGTCTCTCCTAGCTCTAGTTGGCTGGGACCTTTCTCCTTTACAGCTTAGTAGCTCAAGGGCAGGTACTAGCAGCTGGGTCTGAGCAATGCCTTAGGTATTTAACTATTTTCAACAGGATGTGTTAAGGGACTGACTGATCCAAAATAAATCTCTCGAACTCATACTGCTCTTCATTTCATCATTACTAGTTGAGAAAGGAATCTCTTGGCATTGAGATTAGAAGCCCAGAGGAGCTTAAGTCAAGATTAGGTTCTTGTCCCCTCATACTCTCTCACCTTGGTCATTTCCAACAGAGATAATAACAGTATATAGCATTAAGATAAGAAGATCGGTTTTGGAGTCCAATGAGTTTTGTCTGAATCCCACTTCTGCCACATTTAATCTTTGACTTTGGATGTGTTCCTTCTTGAACTTTAACATCAGGGTTCTCTTTTGTGGAATAAGGATAGCGAGAGAACTACCTTAAATGAATGTTGTGAAGATTAAATGCGCACTACATAGCACTGCATCTGGTACATAGAAGTGCTCCATAAATACTATTATTGTGATCATTGTTATTATCGTAGTCCTCATTATACACATTAGCAACTACTATTGTTCCAGGGTGATTCTGAGATCCCCTTAGGGACCACAATTTAGCCTCACTTAAGTATACACAGTGTTCTGTGTAAACCACATTGAAGTACTTTAAGCGTGAAGAACATAGGCACTCTTCTCTTAAAAGTGGCAATCACATTTACTTATACATAGGCATCTAGACTCCTGAGGAAACACTCTTTCTGAAGAAACGGTGCAAGCTGGAGCCATCTTGAGTGATTCTTAGGAATCCAAGACTGTACAGCAACAAAATACAAAATTCAAGTCTTAATGCAAATGGACTTAGCACTGTGTATACACTTGTTTAAAGAAAGCTGCTAGCTAGGTTTATTCATTGCGACAATTTTTGAGCCATGCTCCCATTCCAACCAAGTGCTAGACTGCATTTACTGTCCCCAGCTTGCTGAATTCCCCTGTGACAGTTCCAATTCAGACCTTACTGGAATGACAGAGCTTGGAGGCAAAGAGTTTAAATCCCCTGATGCCAGATTATTCTTGGCAATAACCCACCTTGGCCCAGATGGAGTCATGAGGCTCTGTCCTCTTTATTCAAGGCTGGGCCAGGAGAGATCGTTTCTGTATAGAGTAATGTAGGCATGAAAATCTCACCTGGGCACACCCAGCAGTCCCCTTGTGGATAATGAAGGGGTAGGATAGGATCACTGTGATTTTCAAACCACTTCCTTTAAATAATAGAATCCTTTCATCAAACAATGAAGTACCCGAACACATAAAACAGATAATAGTCTAATAGTCTTTTATTCTGGTTGATAAGTATGTTTGTGAGCAAACGGGACTTTTGGAGCCTCTGCTTTTCCAGATACTCACTGCCCTGAGCACTCACACACACACACACACACACACACACACACACACACACACGTACGCACACGCATGCGCGCGCACTCACTGGCCTCTTTTGCTTGCCACCAAGAGATCCCAACGCTCCATTAATCATTGTTTTAAAATCACTGTACTACATGATTTCTAAGGCATAATTGGCTTCTGTTTTCCATGATACTGATGACCAACTATGGCTTCACAAAGATAAAAAGGGGTTCCGTGTCTTGGAATGAGAGTAAAATAGACTCTATAACAGAAGCCCAGGCTCAGAGAGGTAGCCTGGGTTGAAAGACAGAAAAAGCCAAAGGCCAAGGGAAGGCAGAGTATTAATAATGGTAGAGGTGAGAGACTCTGTAAGCACAGACAAGGCAGAAGGGGATTGTTTCTGAGTTCTCAGTCACAAAACAAGGTCCATTAGCTCACCCCAGGCACTGTCTGACTGTCTCCATTCCTGATCTGGATTGTTCACACACCTTCAAAGTACTAAACATGCTTCCATACCCAGCTTGGCAAGACATTCATTCTGTGTGGTTTGTTTCCTGTATTGGCCCAGAAAGGATGCCCCAGGGGTTAAAAGAGGGCAGAGGGCAGCAAGATAAGCCCAAATTTCTATCCACAGAAGTCCAAGTAGGACCCAAG
This sequence comes from Cynocephalus volans, assembly GCF_027409185.1. Lineage (NCBI taxonomy): Eukaryota > Metazoa > Chordata > Mammalia > Dermoptera > Cynocephalidae > Cynocephalus > Cynocephalus volans. The sequence goes on from NC_084462.1 coordinate 102,039,010, forward strand.
AGCTCTGGGTCTTATGAAGCATCATTTACATCTATGAAGTGTATGCTTGAGAGCATTTTAGAAGCTTTTAGTACTTACTCCCTACCCTGAGATCTATGAGATAGGTCTGATGCTTGGCCAATCGAAGTTCCTCATTAACTGATCTTTATAAAGACTAAGTCTTACAGAAAAGGGTGGTATAAATAGAAATGAAGGAAAACATTAACTAGAAATTGGGTTAGGCAGATACACTGATAGGATTCCAAAATTTAGGGGGAGATAATAGCAACCACTTTTAAAACCCAGCCAAGAATATCCACAAAAACAGTGACAACCCTTTACCCCTCTAAATTTTGTCCTATCATCCATCTGAGTTATATTCGAAGCTTTAGATTTGTAAAACTTTCTCACAGAGTAATATCACCTGCAAAATGCTCTTTTCCATGATCCTAAATATGCTTCTCTATGCCTGGGAGGGACTGATAATTCCAAAGAAGTCATTAAGACAAGTCTGATTTTAAAACGCAATTATACTTCAAAATTGGGTTTTCTAACCCAAAGTATCTGATTACTGTCTTTTCTTCTTTTTCCGCTCCTCCCTGGCCTATCTCGGGACTGCAACTGAAGGAGTCACAGGGCTACTCTGTCCCAGTCCAACTTGAGCAGGAGATCAGATGGTCAAAAGGCTATGGGGGCGTGGAGGGGGGCAGGCGAAGGCATAATCTCTATAGGGGCCCAGCAGTTATGCTTCATATCCAAACATTAGGCCTTCCGGCCACTGAAACTCCCTGAGAAGGGCCCATATTTGGGGACAGTAGCAGTGAGTTGATTTCCTTTTCCTAATTTAGAGGCTGGGGTGGTAATTTGCATCCAGTCCCCAATGCCATCCTGGAGTCTGGACTGGGGCAGGCTCCTGCGGTGGAGTTAGGAGAAAACTCCACTGCCATTAGGGAGCAAGCGGATGGCAGGGCGGCTGGAGGGTGGAGTGGGTTGGATTTGGAGGAAAGTGAGACGAATGAAGTGGCTTTTCGAGATTCTAAACATAGCCCAAGGAAGAAAATCGGGTTTCTCAGAAGGGCCCACCTAAGAAATTCCATCGGCGCCAGCAAGTCTAGTTTTGCTCTGCTAAGGGCCAGCGGGGACCCGCCTGCGCCTGTCTCTCCTCCTCCTCGTCAGGCAGCAGAGGGGAGCGCGTGGCGGGTGCGAGCGGCCCGGGTGGCGCGCACAGGGCGGGCGCTGCGCAGGCACCCGGCATCTGCTCGCGCCGCCTGCCCGAAATAGAACGTCTCATTGTGATGGATTAATCCTTTGGCTCGGATCCCGCCCGGGTCACCAGCTCAGCCTGCGCCAAGTGCGGAGGGGAGGGACGGGGCCAAGGGACTTAACTCATTCAGCACATTCCCGCTTCCCTCCTGCAGGAGTGCCTTGTGCAGTTGTTCAGCGCTATGTAGAAGCCGGGATGAGACTGGCAGGTGGCCGGGCGGCGGGCCTCCAACAAGGGGAGCCATCGTTTCCTTCTGAGTGGCTCATGGACTCCTGGCGGCAGAGAACCAAATTAGGAAGATCTGTCCTTTTTCCGGTGCTCTTAACATTGCATTTCAACTTCTCACTTAACCTCTCTGTATTTCAATCTCCTCATCTGTAAAATGGGAATAATAGTTTTATTTACCTCATTAGACTATTGTTATGACTGAATGAGTTAGAACACACAAAGTGCTTAAAACTTCAGGCAAAGACAAGTATTATGTAAGTCCACTTACACGAGGTACCTAAAGTAGTCAAATTCATAGAGACAGAAAGTAGAATGGTGGTTGCCAGGGGCTGGGGGTAGGGGAGAATGGGGATTATTGTTTAATGGGTACAGAGTTTCAGTTTGGGAAGATGTAAAATTTCTGGGGATGGATGTTGGTGATGGCTGCACAACAGTGTTAATGTACTTAATGCCACTGAACTGTACACTTAAAAATGGTAAAGATGGTAAATTTCATGTTATGTATATTATATCCCAGTAACACACACACAACCTGTGCCAGGTGTACACTAGGTGCCATGTAAATGTTGGCTATTGTTATATTATTCACTTACAATGCATATTATTTCCCACTTCATTTTATAAATGTGTACATAGGTTTTCTCCCAAAGAAAAGCCTCTTGTTCATACTGAGTATTCCTGACACTTCACTTAACATAGCACTTCACTCATAGGCAGATCCAATTTCCCTACATAAAATGAATGAATGAATGAATGGATGGATGGATGGATGCATGGATGGATGGATGGATGGATGGATGAACAGATGTGTTGGACCAGAAAATAGAATATCCCAAAGTAAATTCTGCTGCTCTTAACCTCCTGATCTACAGAGGAAGTAATATTCCCCACCAGTGGATAATTCTGAAGATAGTGCAAACAGGACACTTGGAAAGGCTACAACAGAGTGATGAGTCCTCCTGGCTTGTAATTTTCTTTTGGTTGGGTTGGTTCTGAAGCTTACCCACCTTGGGGTCATCCTGTGCTTGGAGGACTGTATGGAGTCAGAGTAGCAGTTACCCCAAGGATTTGGGCTCACCCTAGGGTAGCCTTGAGGTTCCATCCAGCATTCATTGATGCCAGCCTCCTGGGACTGCTTGGGAGGAAGAAGCAAGATATTGTTGTCCGATCATTCACTGTAACATCCACCCTTTTAGTGGTGCCCTCCCTCCTGTCCTTAACATCTTGTACCACCCCCTCCAACATGAGCAAGGAGGAGACAGCCAGTCTGTATTTTCTAGTGAAAGTTACAAGCCCAACTGTTGTGAATCTTGAGAGACATTGTAAACACACACTAGGAGTCACCTGAAAGAATTCTTTGGAAAGATCCAGAAATGAGTGGCTGCATCTTGTAAGCAAGGAGAAACACCAGAGGGAGCAATGTGGGGCTGAGGGCACCAAAACTCTTGAGTCTCACACAGTAAGCATGAGGCTATTTTTGTGTGGAATATTTTCACAAGCTCATTGCGGGTGTGAGGCTTCATCAGAAAGCAACAGTTCACCTTGTGGGAGACTGAAGTTAATTTAGGGGGACCTTAAACAACCTTTGGTCCTGGCACAGGAAACTGGGGAAAGAGGGGAGCTGAGTGACACCGAGTAGCAGAAATGAAAAGCCACAGGCAGATGATTAAAATGGTGGCTGAAAAGGGCAGTAGAAAAGAGATGAGCCAAAGGCTTGAAGATTGTGAGAGGGCATCTAACGCTGTTGGAAAAGTTTAAGGGGACAAAATGCACGTTTAGGCTCTGGCTCCAACCCTCCAACTGCCCTGAATAGTTTTTGCCCCAGACTGACCTCTCATTTCACACACTCTGCTCTTCTACAGTGGGTTTTGTTTAAATTCCCAGTTGCTAGAGACTACAGATGAGTCACTGTGTATAAAGGGTTGTACCCTTCATGCCACCTTGGGAAGGCACATTCTGCTGAGTGGACCCAAATGCAGTGGGTGACAAGTCGATTCGTGGTCAGCCAAAGGCTCCCTTTTGAAGGCTCCCCATGGAGCCTCTGTAGGGACCAGAGCAGGGCAGCATGTGAGAGCTAGGAATGTGACCCCGATCTGAACTGCCATGATGTTAACTCCCTGATTCCATGTAAAGATGCTGCCCTCACAGAGGTCCTGGACCCTCTGAAGATTATGTTTATGCACACACATACCACACACACACATACATGCACACACATACACACACGCACCACCTATCACCTGGGACTAGCTTACAAAGCCAGGCCTGGGGTCCAATGGGGCCTCGCTCCAAAGGAGGATAGAATTGCCTGCCAGAGATAGCAAGCTGCTGCTTTCAGCCATGGGGCTGAGGTACAGAGTCCACGTACACTTTGCATGCAGACAGAAACCTGAAATAAAAACTAATTCCAATAAAGGTATTTGGCATTCAAGCTAAAGTGAGGAGGATCAGACTGGCTCAGTGCCCAGAGAATCAAGAAGCAGTCATTTCTAAATCCAACTCTGCTGGTGGTGACCTTGAACAAATCATTTAACCTCTCCATTTCTCCATTTCGCTGACTATGAATCAGGAGCTATAATTCCATCCAGTTAATCAACTATGCAAAGTATAATTGACGGGGGGGAAGAGAGCAAGCGAAAATGTTAGTAGAATTCTTTGCCTGTATACAAAGTCCAAAATGTTAAGGAATGCAATAATGCCTTTGTGGTGATGTTTGGATATGCACATTGTAATTTCCTGTCTCTATTCCCTACCTTCGGGCTAAGGACTCTCACTAATTCAGGCTGAGATACACCCATCCTCAATGCTGAGTATCCTATAGATGCTGCTTGTCACAGTGGAAATGGTTTGATGAAATAGAGTACATAATCTCACATCCCCCACCGCCAGCTGATCAGGCAGGTCTTTAGTGTGTTATACCCTGTGGAGTAAGAGTCCTGAGTTAGGGGCCGACCCTGTGGTGCACTCGGGAGAGTACGACGCAGGGAGTGCAGCAGCACTCCCGCCGCAGGTTCGGATCCTATATAGGAATGGCCAGTGCGCTCACGGGCTGAGCGTGGTGCGGCCGGGCACAAAAAAGACAAAAAACAAACAAACAAAAAAGAGTCCTGAGTTATCACTCATCGACATCTATGCTTCAGGCTTCTTGTTTTGTTCAGGTTTCTTAGAGATTTTGCTCTCCCTGTACTCCCACAACCGCAGTCTCCACATAAAAATAAAAATTTCACCATTTCATTAATTCACACTTAATTTATCAAAGGGCAGAACATTTTGAAATGTGGATCTGGAAATATTCAATTATTATGCCATTGACAGCAGCAAAAATAATGTTTTCTCCTGAGGTTCATATTCTACTCAAAGGGATTGTGAATTAGGAACCAGCTTTCATTCATTCCAAGAATCTCATCTCTGCTATGCACCTCTTCTTAATGGCTTATATATTTGGATCATTGTGAGGTGGGATGAGAGAGATAGGCTGAAGGATACGCATAAGATCTGTAACATTCTCTCAAGGGGTGAGTGAGGGGTGTTGTTGATGCAAATTTTTCACCTATGTCTGATAGTTTATACAATGAGACCTTGGCTTTTTGTTCAGTCCTCTACAGAGATACTAATCTGATATATTTCTGGTTTACTTGGGGTCCGTGATCCAAAACTTAATGGCTGGATGTTTTGAAAAGAAATGAATTAATTTATCTCTAGCCAGTGCAATTATTCTCACTGACCTAAATGTTCTGCATGTGTGTTATTTTCTTTAGCATTTCAATATAAATGTCTAACAAGGTGACCAGAAATAATAAGCTCTTGACATTTACCTCCCTCTCTTGAACAGAACCTAATTATTCCTTGACAACAACTTTCCTTGTCAGGGAGTCCCACAGAGCCTAGAAGCAAGGACATTTTAGCCTTTACAGATTAGCAGAGCTGAGGAATTTGTACACGTAGCTTTAAAATAGCTGAGGTGTCAAACAAGGGTCAATTTTCATGTAGGACATTTATGGTGAAGAGTCTGGTAAGTTACTCACACTGCTTAGAGTATTTATTTATAGTAAATTAACTATTACAAAGCTTGGTTCCAATTTATTTCAGAGGCTGTAGGAAAGTCATCTTCACCTCAGAGGGAGCAGTTGCACAAAACTGCAAGTGTTTATGCACATGTGTGTATGTACGCACGCACATACATGGGACGTGGACATTGTCTAAGGATATTCTTCGAATTTATTCTACCTTCAATAATGATTTAGAGAAACTTAGAGGAGTTGTCAGAATCAAACACCCAAAGTCTGGATGTGAATACAAGGCTTTGTGCCTACAAAGGGGGCTTTCTTTAGTTACTTTTGCAGGTTCATGCCCAGTTTAGCATGGAGTTGCCATGCACGGAGTAGGGAAGGCAGTTTTTTCAAGCCTTCCCAATTCCCTTTCTTGGCCCTTTGTCCTCCTTTACTCACTTTTCCTCCCAAGTCATCCTATCCATGGCCCCCTTCCAGATACCCAGCGCTCTCTTGTGAAATTGAGGCTGGAAGCAAGCCGAAAAGATCATGACCCGTAAGATACTAGAAGTTAATGGGGGACGCCTTGGTGCAGTATTTACATGTTGAAAGAGAAGACTAGAAAAGGTGAAACTTATAAGAACTACCTCTCTAAGGCTGGAATTGTAGGGGTCTTGGCAGGATGGGAGTGGGGGAAGAGGCATGTGAGTGTTTGTGGGGAGCAGGCATCTTCTCCGTGCCCTTAAATACATAGTGTATATGTCATCTATTCTCCTCACTTGCAAAGTCCTGCTTGGCCATTCAAATGAAAGGCAACTTTGGTGTTCTAAAAAACTAGGTTCAATTTTATGTTGCTTGATTCTTTCCCAGAAGCTGTTCCTAAACCTAAAAACATGTTTATTGGTAAATGCTGGGCATGTTTTGGGCAACAAGCTGTCTGGTAAAACTTTCCAGAGTTTCTCACAGACTTGCTCTGTGCAATCCATTTCTGCTCTGTCTTTTAAAATTCTTTCCTAACAATTCTCCTCCAGGAAACCCACAGGTCCAGTCTATCACATTTCTGCCTCTCCTGGGCAATCTGGATCAGATGGGTAAACACGCCACGTGACAGGGGAAATGTCTAAGTCCACTCAGCACGATGATCTGCATGTGAGAACTTCCCACATGCTGGGGACTGTGAGGTCCCTGCCTGGGGAACAGCAAGGTCTTGTTCTGAAAGAGGAGGGACAGCATGGTCACCAGGGAGGGCTGAAGGGCAGGAAACATCATGTACTTTCCAGCCTCTGACCAAGCGGTCCTGGCAGCTGTTCAGGGAAGAGATGGCTGGAGGCAGAGAGGACACGTCTGCACACCAGCTCTGAGCCTCTTGAGCCATAGATAGTTCAGTCATGAGGAAACCTGTGTCAGTCCAAACACAGGTGGCTTTCCTCACCCATTTACAAAGAGCCCAGTCCTTGGAAAGGATTGCTAAGCATATCTGACTTTTCAAGTTATAGCTGCTTTTCATATTCAGTCAATTCAGGGGGAGGGTAGTAAGGTGCTGGACAACAAGGATTAAAGCACGAATTAATTCACATTGCTGATCATGTTTTACACACTGTTGGTATGAAAAATGATGGCCAATCCTCAGGCTCGTGTTAAGAGGTGTTTTGGTGGACACAGCCTTTTCCACCTTCTCTGCAGTTTAACTCAACTCTTTTACCCCAGAGTCCTCCTTTGAACGAGCTCAAACAATTTCTATGGATTATTTTGGATGGATTAACTCTGTCTGGTTAACTTGTTTGTCTTTCATGTTCCTTTCCACATAATTGATATTTCTCTAACGTCACAGAGATGGCAGAGCTTAAAGAACATTGATTGCTCTTACTGTCGTGTTTTGGTTGGAAATTATTTTCATGGGGTCCCATGTGATACAGCTCATGAGCCCAGAATTCAGGTTTGGCCTCTGTCCTTCTATGTGATTTGTGAAAGCCTCTTCCACCTTCCTCTGACTTGGTTCCCCCTCGTGAGATGAGTGTGTTATTTGTCTCCCTCTCTCGGGTAGGGATAGAAATAAGTGGGAAAATGCTGAGGCTGTGACACTAAGGTTCTCCAAGAAGGTGACATAAGCTTCAATGGGAAAGTCACTTGATTGGGGGAAATGGGCCATGGCTTTAATCCCATCTATACAGCCTCTTCTAAGTGTACCGCGAGGCTAATGTCGGAATCCTGCTGACATCAGCAACTGTTGGGCTCTTTTATCTGCCTGTAATCCTGCCAACTGGGCCAATTGTTGAGCTAAGGCTGGGTCTGGAGCTCACAGACCCCTCAAGCCCATTCACAGACTGGGTCATAAACCCTTCATACACCAGGCTGGGTCCCCAGACCCCTTACACACAGGTCTGTGAGCTAGGTAACTGGCAAACAGATCCTCGGAAGCCGTAGGTTGGAAAGCATGGCCACACCTGCAGAGGCCTCCAGAGGCAGTAAACTCCAGCAAAGGCGGTGGCGCAGCACAGGCGCACTAATTCCACCCACTCTCCACCTGCCACAAAGCAAGGGGAACTGATTAAATTATTCTATTTTCTGAACACTAAGGCAAGAGAGATTAAGCAGCTTGCACTTGGGAGTGCCCTTGTATTACACAAGCTATACTGCCAGGAGATTCTTCATGTGGCTGTCTTCATCATGGAGTCCCCAATGCCTGCACAGAGGAGGTGTTCAATAAATGCTTGCTGAATAATTGAACAACTGACAGATTGAAAATACTTTTCTGAACTTGTAGTGCAGTGCTCTATATGAAGTAAATACTCAGTAAATGTTTCCTTGATGATGTGCTGTTATATTCAACCCATCTTTGTGCAGCACAAGCCTCCTGTACATATTTAGAGTCTGCTATCAACTGCATTGGCATTGCCTTGTCCTTAAAGTGACTGAGGGGCTGCGCTCAGGACCAGTTATACCAGCACCCTATTAGCAGAGAGGGTACAGTTATCTATAAAGTGCAGTGAAAGTTAGTGGGATGCTGTGGCTTCACTCGGAAAGCCCAAGAGGTCCAGGAAGTTGCTAGGAAGTCATTGATGACTCTAAAGAACAAATGGACCCACTGTTTCAACTTACCACTGTACTCATAAGCCTAACATAACCGTATCTAGCTACATCAAGTCAAGACCTTCAGTGGGGTCCTACTCTTCAGTATTTACTCAGAAAATCCAGAACCACATTTACATTTGTTTCTAAGTCCTTCCCAGGTTGCTCAATGAAGGAACATATCCTATTTACTGTACAGCTCCTGCAGGACCTGCACAGGGCAGAGGCTGCAGGTCCACATACTGCTCACATGTTTTCCTGAGATTGCTGGCCCTTGGTCTCTCTTCTATAAAAGTTGTTACATGCATGTGACCAACATTGTTTCAAGGAAGTCCCTTTACATGGCCTATCTTATGTCCATGTTGGGTTGTAAGTGTAGCCATATTGTGTCCTGTTTTCATCTGACAAAAATTCATTGTATGGAAATTAGTATTGAAGGGGTAATTATTCTGGTTGCCAACAAACTCACCAACCTTGGTATCTGTTAAGCTGAGCAATAAATAATTACAGAAGTAGGAATTGGGTTGACAGAAAAGACTCCAAGTTTAAGGACTTTTTTAAGAAATAAAGGGTAAAAAATGACATCAAAATTATGATAGAAAGCAATGGCAAATAAGGGCTGAATTCACATAAAGTGATGGACACCCGAATGTGATGATTTCTGAAAAGCTTAAGAATTTTAGTTTTAACCACCAGCCCATTGGAATAAATATTTTATAAGCCTCTTAAGAAAGCTACACAAAGTCTGTGCCTCTTTCCAGCAAGGTGATTACAGCTTGTCTGCATCTCTGAGTTGTGATGGTTGTAAAGTCTAGCTTGTAAATGCTTCATAGGAACAATTAATATCAAATTACTGAAATAATAGTGCATTTTCCAAAAGTCCCTCCCGCCCCCTCTGCTCCATCTGCTAAATGTGCTCAGGGCATTGCATGGTTCAACATTTAGAACACTACAATCATTTGAGGGGAAAGTGACCTTCCCCCAGGTTGGAAAACCTTGTGCTGTGACCTAATGAGAACATTCTCTTCAGACCCGAGAGTCAGGAACCCTTTCTCCTGTGGGCTCTGATGTTCTCATGACATCTGTGGACCAGCTTGTCTCTCCCACTCCTGTAAGTGCCTTCACAGTTGTGGCCCATCAACAATCAAATTGTATCCACTTTTCTATATGTGCCTGGACAGTAAGGTGGGTAATTCTGTAAACATCTGAAAAGCAGCCTCATTACTATTATTACACATCATATGTTGATATTACGTTCACTTTTTCTTTCCTTTGAGCTTATGAGTAAGTGCCTTAGGGTAAAAGGAGTCCTTTCCTGGTATATAACACTCCCTACTCCTTTCTTTCCATTCCCTCAAGCACTGTGGAACTCAAGCCTCAGTCAACCTAAGTCTAGGTGCTTAGAGGAGCCTCCACATCTACCTCCCTTTCCCTCATCTCTGTCCCCTCCAAAGCCAGCCTGAGAACCTCTTATGTTAACCTCCTCAGTGCACTGTTTTCATCATATGCTCCCCTATTAGAGAAACTTCAACGACTCCACTGACTACTGATTCAAGTTCAAACACCAGAGTTTGGCATTTAAGAGTTCTCTCAATAAGTTCCCAGCTTCCCTTTCTAAGCTCATGTGCATTTACAGCCCACTTATATTCCACACTGCCATCAAACAGAAATACTCACAATTTCCAAATACAACATATACATTTCCTGCTCACATTCACCTAAGTTCCCATCTCCTTTCCCACCTTCTGAAGTCCTCTGAAGTCAAGGCTGAGCTCATATGCCCCTGCTTCACAAAGGCTTCCTGATTGCCCCAGCTGTAATAAAGCACTGCCCCACATTCTTTGTTTTTATTTGAGCTTTGAAACATAACTTATGCAAATATTATATACTTATGGTTATTATTCCTGGTTCTCATTACCATTTTGTGTTGCTATCACAGAATATCTGAGGCTGGATAATATATGAAGAGAGAGGCTTATTTGGCTCAAGATTCTAGTGGCTGGTGCCTTGGGTTGGATGTCCCCCCAAAACTTAATCCCCACTATAATTGTTGAGGGTGGGAAATCCTATTACGGTAATTGAAAGGTGGAGCCTTGAAGAGGTGATTAGATTCTGAGGACCATGCCTAGTAAATGGATTGAAAATGGCAGGGGTGTGTTTCTGAGGGCTTTAAAAGAAGAGCACATGAGAGGTTGGTCTCTTTGTGCTCAGTCATTTTCTGCCATGTGAGGCCCCTGCATTGCTGTAAAGCCACTACCAAAGAGGACCCTCCCAGATGTGTTCCCTGGACTTTGGACTTCCCAACCTCTGAAATGGTAAGCAACAAATTTCATTTTCTTACAAATTACCCAGTTCTGTGTATTTTATTGTAAGCAACAGAAATGGACTAATATGGCTGGAAGGTCTAAGAGCATGGTGCTAGCATCTGCTTGGCTTCTGGGGAGGGCCATGTACTAAATCTCAACATGGCAGAGAAGCAGAAAGGCGAGCAGGCATGTGCAGAGACAGGAATGAGAGCATGGGCTTGCTTTATAAGAACCTGCTCTCACAGGAACTAATCCATTCCCATGAGAACTAACCCATTCCTGCAAGAACAAACCTAGTCTCCTGAAAAAGAGATTAATCCATTTTAACAACTTAATCACCTTCTAAAGGCACCACCTCCCAACACTGTCACATTGGGGACCAAGCCTCAACATGAGTTTTGGACAAACCATATTCAAATCATAGCAATTGAGGAAAATAAAAAAATAAAACAAAAAGAAAAAAATTATTCACTTTCCCATTCCCCAAAGATAACCTCTTCTCAGTAGAACATGTTGTCATGCCCACTTCCAGACGTTTTTCACATATGTGTACACACACTGCATGCATTCCGTATCACCTAATTGGACATGCTTGGGTATGGTTTTGAATAGTAGTTATTACCTAATTGCAATGTAGCCCATACTGGACTGTAATTTCCCCACAGGCCACAATTCTTTTATCTCCCATTGCACTCAGTACAGAGCTGTACCCTTTTTTTCCTTAGCTTAGCTCTAAAGGAAATGTGAATATCTTGGTTTTCAATGGAAGCTAGTGTGGTTGCTGGGTGCTTATTCAGAAAACATCTTCACGGGAGTGGAATGGCTATTCAAGAGCTGAGCTGCCCAGTTTAATTTTTCAGATGACTCATGTGGTGAAAGCTGAACTGACCTGAGGGAGCCAGCAGCCGGGTGCAAGGCTGTTAGGTGAGGCGCTGCCCTGGCATTGGGTTGGACGGGTGAGTCAGTGCTGTCGCTTCCCTTCTTTGGATCTGTGGAAAAAAGAAAGAAACGTGGCTCTCAGAGCCACTCAGCATTTCTTAAGAAGGGGGAGAAAACTCCACAGTAGAATTGTTTGGAGTCTGGCAATGCAAATTGAAAAGAAAGGCCTGAGACTCATGAGCTATGAAAATGCTGATGGTGTTATTTTCCTTGCCATTGTTATTGTGTTTGCATGTTTGTTGTGGAAATAATACTTAAAAAAAAAAAAAAAAACAATTCGAAGTAAATTGCAGAGGAAAGAAGAGCAATTTTGATTTATTTCAAATATGTATTTATGGCAAGGAAGAGGGAGAATGCATTTATCACAAAGGGACGGTTATTGTTGCCTGTAGGTCTAGGATGTTTTATGTGTCTTTTAATGAATTTCCACTGACTGATATTTTTACTCAAAAATGAACTTGTGACAAATCAGAAAAAGAGTCTGTTTATGTTTGACAAGCTTATAGAAATCAAGCAGAGGTCTAGACATGCAAGGAGTTGCTTATAGGTCATTAAGGTCTGGTTCATCTGTAGCTCTTTATTGTAAATCACATCTTTATGGCATTTCTGGGGCTATAACCGGTTTTCAAAGTTAACATGAAACATCTCTTCAGTTATGTAAATTTGTGGTGTCTAAAGCTAGTGAGAAGATAAATTGAATAAGGAATTATCATACTTCCTTTCTTCTCTTGGATTAATCATTCTCCTTCTCCATTGGATTCCCAAGGCAGACGTGCCAAAATAACCTAGATTGTTATCTGGGTTATCTGGGTATTATCTGGGTATGAGGCCCCTACAAGATGCTACATAAGCTGATGTCAAAGCAGGTGGACTCCATGCCAACTTGTGAACACCCTCCTTTTGTTGAGGAAGGACTGAAGAAACAAATAATTCTGTGCCTATGTGAATTAATTTTTAAAATTCAATTTTGATTCATCTGAATGCTCTTCATTTACAATCTGGACTGCCTCCATGAACAACTAGGTCCTTCCTTAAAACCTTGTGGGTAGTGATGATAAAGATAAGTTAGTGGGGACCTGATCATGTTGTGCATCTTCATCTGTAAAATGGGAATATACAGACAGATGTATCTCAGATGAACAAAGTTTATTCTGTTGTGGGTCTCACGAAATTTGTCTTATTGCTTTATGGCCATAATTTATAGAGATATTATGATTTTTAAAAAATCCTGGTAGTGTTAAGCAAAGTGCAAATTAGCCAAATGGGAAACACTCACTTCTGCTTTGAGGAGACGCACTCTGGTAATGGTGATTTCTTGGACAAACTGAAATAGAACTAAATGAATCACAGCTATTGGGACTGGGACATTATTTTGTTGGGAGCAATTCTGCAAAGACTGGCCATATGCTGTGGGAATCTCAACTGATGCACTTGCCCAGGTGAGTCAGTACCTGTCAAGGAAGGTTATCTCTTTCTCTAGGAAAGACAGGTGAGAAGATACCTCCAGGATGAGAGTTTTCCTTCTCAGAGGCATTATAGGTAGGATGCTGTGTTTCGTGGAAACTAATTCACAAAATAAAGCTTTCTGTTCTTGTTCATCAGTCTCCCAATATAGTCATGCATCACTTAATGACAGGGATACATTCTGAAAAATGTGTCATTAGGCAATTTCATCGTTGTGAGAATATCATAGAGTGTACTTACTAGATGGTACAGCTTACTACACACCTAGGCTACACGGTATAGCTTACTGCTCTTAGGCTCCAGACCTGTACAACATGTTACTGTACTGAATACTGTAGGCAATTGTAACACAATGGTAAGTATTTGTGTATCTAAATATAGAAAAGGTACAGTAAAAATAAGGAAAGAGAAGCTTATGGACCACTGTTGGACATGGGGTCTACGCTGGTGGAAACATCATTATGCAGCACATTGATTGTATTTGTTTAGTAGCCGCTCTCTGCAAAACACTCTACTTAGCATTACTTTCTGTGTCTTGGTTGAAAACTATTTTCTATACATGGTCCTGTATGATGAAGCTCATGGAGTCCATAGTTTGACCTTTTACCTTCTATGTGATTTGAAAAAGACTCTTCTACTTTTCTTTGTCTCAGTTCCCCATGTCTGGGATGAAGTTAGTTTTCTTCCTCTCACAGGGATGCTGTCAGGTAAGGAGAGAAGAAAGTGGAGAAGTGCGAGGCTATGACACTTAGGTCCTCCAAGAAGGTGATGTGGGTTGCCAGAAGAAAGTCATTTTGAGTGGGAGACATAGGCCATAGCTTTAATCCCGTCTGTACAGCAACTTGTGAGGCAGGAGGGATCAAGCAGCCTGGACCTGGGTATAGCATGAAAGTACTCTTGCATTACAGAAGCTATACTGCTGGTGTGTTTACCCCATGTCATTTTCTTCATCACGGGGTCTCCAATGCCTGAAAGGTATTCAATAAATTCTTGTTCAATAACTGACCAACTGAATTAGTGAAAATACCATTTTCTGGGTGCAATGCCCTGTGTGTGATGAACACTGTATAAATGGTTGATGATGAGCTGTTCAATTTTAACCCACCTGACATATAGAATTCAGAGCCTACTTTCAACTATGTTGACATTGCATTGTCCTTAAGATAAATGAGGGATGCTGTGAGCTCTTCACACCAACACCCCATTAAGCAATGAGGATACAGATATCTATGCAGTGCAGTGACAGGTAGTGACATTCTGTAGTTTCACTTGGGAATGGTGAAAGGCATGGTTATGAGTCTTTCTTCCACTTCCCCTATGGTTTAAGTCTTGGGCTTTGCAATGAAGAGCTCTATTGAAAAGCTAGTAACCAGGAGACAGCCAGACTTAATCAGTCCTGTTGAAATCTGCTAGGATTCCGCATCATAATGACCATGTTCATGTGATGACAAAGAAGTCCCCTTAGATAGGAGCTAATAACTCTGAGCAAATGAGTTAATTACTGGTTAAGCAGCACAGTTGGAGGAGAGCTGGGAAAGTCTGACGCCTAGTGGTCATCAGGGAGGGCCTGCTACTAACCACACATGATTCTAAGGAGGAGAATGTTTGAAGATTAGTGCTGAATCTTAGGTCTGGAAGGAACTTGAAAAGAAGCATTTCCAGCTAAATAAAAAAATGTTTAAGACACCAGATCTGAGAGCTTGTCTGTACCTCAACTGTGGTCTACATGGTGGGGCTGGTTACATTTGGTGGGAAGGACTGATTACCAGGAAAATATAGACCCACTAAAGAAAATCTAGAGCTTATAGCATTGTATTGGCAACTTGGCTCCATGTCAAGTTGCAGACACTATCCTCCAATTCAAGGAAGGACTGAAGACAGAGACCCACGGGTTCAAGAATTCTATACATTCTTACCTCAATTTGTCTAGAAAAATGTAGATTTAGATTAAGTTATTCAGTGGGCCTCTCTAGCTCCAAAACATCTCAGTTAAGATTTTAACAGATGGATCTGTACGCACCTCAGTGAGTAATAGAATTGCCTTCAGCAAATTATCGAATGCCTTGGTCCTTGCAAAAGTGGAAAGTAATTCTATTCTTCCCAAACTTTTCTGGAAGATAATTTAGCTGTAGTTAACAAAACAGTTAAAAGTGTAAGAGCCTTTGATCCAGAGCCTTGGAATACTTCCTAAGAAAATAATTAAACAGCTGGTCAGAGATGTATAGATGAATTGTTCATTGTAAAAAAATTTGAAAACAATCAAAATGTCTATCAATAGGGAGATGGTTAAAGTCCCTCTATGTAACAGAATATGATGGAAAAAAATTTTAAAGATTAAAATAGGTCTATATGTTCTAACATTATAAGGTATTGAGAATATCTTGATTAAAAAGCAGGCTACAAAGACATGATATTTTGGAAATATGTGTTAAAATATATATTGAAATGTTTGAAAATTTCAACACTAAATGGTGGAATTATTTGTGTGATCTTTTACTCTTTATGTCTTTTTGTGTTGTCAGATTTATTTTTGGCAATGAGCATATGTAACTTCGCAACAAAAAAAAAATCAACGATAAAGTTGCTCAAAATTTTCATTCCTATCTTTATATCACTGAGAAAATGAAAAGGCAACAAGAGATAATAGATATGAAGACTGTTCAATTTTACTCTAAGGCACATGGTTCTGGTAAGGCACTTTTACTTATTTATGTTATTTACTCTTGCTAATGAAGTGCTTGTAAATTTCAAAAATATTTTACCTAGGCAAGATTTGTCTTCCGTTGTAGATAAATAAGGGAAGCAGGCACACCACCAACTTCAAGACTATCCATGCTCTGCTCTTGGTGGTGTCATCACAGGAGTTGTGATCCTGTTCCAGTGTGGAGTGGATGTCCAGAAGCCAACTGTGACTCTTCAAAGGAGAGAAGAGGGAATAGAAAAATGTCCCCCCTGAAAACAAGTAGATTGACTCCCCTTTCCTGTCAATCCTCAGGTTAGACGCTGCACACTACAGGTAAAGTGCTTCCTGTGGCCCTCCTTGCTGCTCCACCCAGCAGGGTGCTCCTGAGTCACACTCTACTGCCAGGCAGAGCTTTGGTCCCTGAGTAGCACTCAGCAGGAGATGTCTACCTAACACAGGTGGGGCACCAAGGTACTGCCCCTTGTTCTTCTGCTGTTGGGTGCAGGTGGAGAGGAAGAGAGGGGAAGAGGACACCAATGCCACTGTGAGGGGGGGAAGGTATGAGCATGCCACCCAGAAGAGAGCAAGTGAGTGTGACCATGATGTGGATAGTGAAACAGGGAGACAGAACAACAACCGACCCCCAGTCTAGACCGTTTCACTAAAACATAAGCAAGAACCTAAAAATGATCACATGGGCACATTTGGGGAGGCTCAATGTCCAGTAAGCTCCTTGCCTAGAAAGAACTGAGTGAGGGAACAGAGTTGGTCTTTAGTTGCTGAAAAGCTCCTCTGTGCTGAAACTTTGTCCCCTTCCTGGGTGACCTCTCAGAGCTCCATGCCGTGCATCCTCCTCAGGGTGCAGGGCACTGAGGAGGGACAGACACTCGTGCAACTCTCCTCCTCAGTCTTTGCTTTTGAAGCTCCTCCAGGAGGCAGCTAAGAATCAGAATCTCTCAGGTTGCAGATTTCCCATTTCCTTTTTTCCTTTTCCTTTTCTTTTTCCTTTCTTTTTCCTTTTGTCTTTGTTTTGTTTTTGTTTAAACCTGAAGCAAGATTTGTTCACCAAAAATGATCACCAAGGAAAACCAAATTCTGTGTTTGTAAACTTTGGACCATGACCTACCTGTTTTTATAGGCATTGTTGGTAATAATATTGATAATGATGATGATGATGATTCCCAGGCAACTTGCTAAGTGCTTTTTCATAATGATCTGTTTTAACCATTACAAAAACCTGGGACGTAGGTAAAACCATCGTACAGATGAGGAAACCAAGTCTCTGAGAGATTACCGTAACTTTCCCAAAATAACACTTGTTTCCTCTCACCCAGCTCTGCTCCTGACTATATCATGAACTCCTCTAGAGAAGGGCCTATGTCCTATTCATCCTTGAAGCTTTGGGCCTAACTGCTTCTA
Source organism: Cynocephalus volans (assembly GCF_027409185.1). Classification (NCBI taxonomy): domain Eukaryota; kingdom Metazoa; phylum Chordata; class Mammalia; order Dermoptera; family Cynocephalidae; genus Cynocephalus; species Cynocephalus volans. The sequence goes on from NC_084462.1 coordinate 102,056,350, forward strand.
AATCACTACTTCAGAATCCAAATCATCTTTTGAACTTGTGTCAGGAGTCAGTTATCAGCAGCAACAACCTGAGCAGCTAATTGTTATTGGATAAGATGAGAGGTAATTTCTCAGAGTAGTCATGGGCTTGGCTTCTCAAATAAGAATTCTGGTTCCAGCAATTACTAGCTTGTCCAGATTTGTGCAAATTATTTAACCTCTCCGTCTCTCAGTTTTGTCAACTGCAAAATGAGGAACGGCACCCTTACCGCATGCGGTTCTGAGTAAATGAGTTACTCATTTAAATTGCTCAGCAGAGTCTAGCACCCAGTAAACATCAATAAATGTTAGTCATTCATATTATTATCATTACTATCTTCCTAATGCTTCCTCTTTGGCATGAGTTATTGTTGGAGTGAACAGGACAGAAGCTATGTTGGGACCTAAAACCTCATGGACTTTAGGCAAATTTTAAAAAGACACAGTTTTTTTCTTGGCATGCTTTTTCTCTGAGTGCCCTATGGTTCCTATGGTTGTTTGATATTTTAAACCTTGGTTACGGGGCAAGATGACATTATTTACATGAATATAAAGTTGTTTCCAGCCAGATTGGAGCTGCAGACTTGCAGGTACTACCTAGACCCTGAGATAACAGCAGAGATGGGAGCAGAAACCAGACAGAGTCTTGGCGAGACTTTGCCCCAGAGATCTTGCGTGAAGCCCTGGCTGCTCACACGCCCCTCCCTCCTGCTTTTCATTTTCCCACGTTCCATTCCCTCATCCCCCTCTTTAAAAACCCCTCAGTAAATCTGAGTCTTTGAGATGGATTTAGCCTGGCCATTTTCCTTCAGATTTACCAGAGAGATGGGTTAGCCCATCTCTCCTCAGGTAACATAGTATCCCTGAAAAAAAGTTGACTTCCATTTTCACCTACATTTGACTTTTGAGTGTTTTGCTTTTATTTAGGGACGGGCAGCTGGACTGCATGCCTGGTAACAAATTTGGCTGAGCTGAGCTGGAGCTGAGTGACCCAGCATCGTTATCTTATTGAACCTTTGCAATAAGTCTATTCAGATAAGGTAACTATGGCTCTGAGAGCCAGCCAAGGAGAAGGGTGCTAACTAGGGGAAGGGCTGGGATTCCAACTCAGATCTGACTCCAGGCCCCACCCCATACTGCCTTCCCAACATTGCTCTCCTGACCAAGATAATATCAAAATACCATGGAGTAGGTGGACTGTCAAAACTACCCTCATGCTATAACAGGAAGATTTGGGTTTCAGAGCACGTTCACACAAGGAAATCCTCAAGCCGGTTTCTGAGGCAAGAACTATGTGGTATATTTTTTAAGTGTCTGTGTAAGTCAGAACTTTTTTAATGTAAGTGACAGCAGCCAGTTTATTGGCTGAACTAACTGAAATGCCCAAGGATCGATCTCCCCTACCTTCAGGTGTGACTGGATGCAAGCACTCAGGTGATGCCATCGGGAATGTTTTTCTCTTCAATTACGAGCTATCTTTCCCTCTCTGTTGGCTTCTTTTCCACTCAGTCTTTACATTCTTAGTGGAAAGATGGCCACCAGGGTCTCTGAGTCTATGTATTAATAATCACATCCCCAGAGGAAAAATGGCCTCTCTTTCCCAATTGTTCCAGCAAACATCCTAGACAGCATCTCATTAGCCTGGAGTTGCATGCCCCCTCCTGGACCAAATCTTGTGGCCAGGATGATGGACTCCTTGGATTAGCCAGGCTTGCATTGAGTGGCAACCCCTCTCTTCCCAGAAGTAAAGCCAAGGCACGTGGACTAAGAGTGGAGGTCAGGCGGCTCTCCAAAGGAAACATTAGGCTGCCATTGGAAGAAGGAAGAATGGATGCTGTTTAGCTAGAAAAGATTTATGTTCTCTACCATGCTATTAACTTGCACAATTCAGAGTCCTGGACTGGAATGAGAAGACTTGGACACCATTGCCCACTAGCTGAGGACCCTCACACAAATCCCTTAACTCCTCACAGCCTCAGCCCTCCCAGTGTAATAATACCTAATACTTATGTATGGCCTCATTTACTTCTATAATAACTAATACTGCAAATACTTTCATTAGTCTGTAACTACGATTTTACAGTTCAGAAAACTAAAGTGCATACAAGTAAGTCACTTGTGCAAAGGTCACATAGGTGGAAAGTGGCTGAGGCAGGGTATGAACTCAGGCAGACTGACTCCTGAGCCTTCACTTATAACCACTGGGCTTTGCTGCTATTTACCTCTAAAATGATGAGACCAGACAAGGCGATTGCTGATGTCCCTTTTGTTCTTTTTTGCCTCAGTGTTCTGTTTTTTGTTTTTGTTTTTTAAAAAGGAAAAAGAAGCAGAAGCATTAATAATAGAATGGGAAGTCACAAAAGCCTCATTTTACATAGCTGATTTGGAGAACTAGATCTGTCTCGTCATTTCATGCATTCTTATCTTGAGTGAATGTTCTCTGAATCTGTAACAGCAAAGCTATTGCTCTGTGATTCCTAAATGAATTTTGAGTCTGCCTTTGATAATAGCCAGCACACCAAGGTCTTTCTTACATTGTCAGTTTAGTTGCAGAAATTACACTACTTAATGAAAACTCAGTGGTGTAGTTGAATAGTGAAGTTGTAGTGAATAGTGAGGAAGACAGTTTTCTGCTCAACAGTAACTTCCTTTATATTGCTTCCGTCTAATGAATTATTGAGTAAACATTAAAGCTGACTTAAATATTCTCCTGCTTTAAGCTGCTTATCTTAAAGATCTGCCTCTGGAACTGTGCTTTGTCACCAGATAACTTCAGGTAAGAGCAGTCTATAAATGAATAACTTACATCAAAGTGAAAGGCAGCTATTTAATGTTGAATAATGAATAAGGCAAAGCTTTTTCAGGTTGGCAATTTATGGCTAGATAAATAAAAATGGTCATGTAATATGAAAAGTTAACATTTTAGATGGTTCGATAACATCAAAGATTAAGCTGTAGCCATTGGTAGAAAAATGTCAACATTAAATATACACTATATATATTTTTTAACTTTCCCCAGTGAAAGAAAACTTATTTCTTGGTGTCTTGAAGAAAGTTTTGAGTGTACAGATTGCTTTGGTGGAGGTGCGTATGTTCAAAATGTTCCTCTTCTTGTTTGTGATAATTTGATCAACCATCTCACCAACATGACATATGAAGATTTTTGAAGAGGTCACAACTGGTATCATAATTTTCACCATCTGTATGATAGTCGTAGATATGGTCAGTACTAAAAGTAATTTAGTGAGCATATGTAATAATTTTCTATGGATTTCACTTTCTAAAAACACGAGTGGTATATAAAATAATAACTATAAGTATAGTAACAGCAACAACTGCTACTGTTTATGTAGCATTTGCATTAGGCCAGTCTTTGTGCTAAGTATTTTACTTACATTTGTTTAGTCATGTAATTCTAACAAGTCCATAAAGTGGGTACTTTACTTCTTTTTTTTTTTACAGAGAGGGTCAGAGAAGTTAATTAAGATTCCCAAAGTCACACGGTTACTAAATGGTAAAGTTAGGATTCAGTCTTTCTTAAAGTCCTATTCTTAGGCTAACGTTTTCTTCTCCTCTCAAGTTCATTTAAGTTTAAATTTTGGACTCTGACACAGGCACCTTAAAAGTATCTCCTTGCCAGTCTTTAAGAGCTGAAGAGTTCCTCAACAAAGAATAATGTTCTCTTCTCATGGCTTCCCTAGGACTGGGTTAATGGATTACTTCGTAGGAATAATCTTGAAGATGAAGAAGGGTGACCATGAACTGGGGCCCACACAGGTCATATGTCATGCTGAAACTGTGCTCGGATCTCCGGGAAGTTTTGCTCTTTCCACCACTGGCATTGACTTTTTTAGCACAAAACACCACATGTATTATGCTGTCATCAGAACCATCCTCGGTGATAATTGCAACATGCCAGCAATGAAAACACCCAGCCCTGGCTCCCATGGCCTCCTTCTGAAAGAAACTGCATGGCTTTACAATTATCGCTGAGACTGGCAGGGAGAATGGGAGGGTGGGAGAGCAGCAGGAGAAGAAATCTTTTCAATCTGGATGAGCAGATCAGCTGCCTTAGACACCATGCTGTGCTGGCCAAGCCATGGTTCCTGTGACATCATGTCCCACACTCATACTGTCAGCAAAATTCCCTGAGGACAACAGCTGCCACTGCCTACAAATGACTGTTTCTGCTCACTCCACTTGGAAATGTGTGCCAGTTCCTCCCTTGCACGAGGCTGCTCATCTCCTTTCCACTCCTGGAGTCCCTCCCTCACCCAAGAGTCTAGTTCTAGGAGGGTGAGGACACATTTTCATGATAGTTAGAGGACCACAGATGAGGTGGCCCCAAACTGGCCATTTGCAGAGCTTCCCTGCCAAGCAACCTCAGATGGGTTCTGGGTGAGCGGAGATGTAAATATGGTCTCTTTCACCCCTGAGCCAGCAGAAAGGGGCACTGGAAGGCCAGATGCCCATCAGCCTTCTCCATTTTTCCTGGGTGCCTTTCGTATATGATCACTTCCCATGTGTGCCAGGATGTGAAAGAGTCTGGGAAGTATTGATAAAATAGTTGGGAAAGACTCAAATATTATTGCAGTTATTATTACATGAAATATCATTACATAATAACAATGTAAAAGTATAAAGAACCTCAGAGCTAATTCTTATTTCCTGGAAAATAGAAAAAGCAAGCCAGATATCTAAATTTTACCTCAATTACTAATTTTGTGATCTAGGAAAGACTGTAATTATGTCCAAATATCTAGACAGTTTAAATTTCAGGTTTTCACTGTTCAAAGCAAAGGTTCTTAAGCATAACTGTAGGGTACTGTGGGATTCTTAAGGGCCTCTGAATCACTGAAGGTAGAAGCACGTCCTGTCATTGCTGGGTATTTGATTGTAGTCTCATTCATGTAATTATAGTCCAATTATGATGTGTAAGTAGAATCTTTTACAGTTCTATCACTATAAGCTGAACAGTTCTAAGGTATCTTGACTGAAACTGAGGGAAGATCCAAAATCCTCACTAATGAAACAGTGATGATGCTCTGCTTATGAAGTCTTAACCTCATCACCCAGATTTCCTAACTTTGTTGCTTCATCAACAAGGTTACTGGAGACACTGCCATGCTCTTCCACTCAATAATCATTACTTTTCTCTGTAAATATGCATGTCATATTTAAAGATGCCATATTTGCAAATGATGATACCTGAGGGGTAAGATTTAAAGAAATCAAGATATATACTTGTTTGTTAATCCTTAATTTCTATCAATCGGGGCTTAATTTGGTTGTTGTCTCCAGACCACGGTTAAATGTTTCTTTCCTTCACTCTAAGTACAGATCATTCCTGGGAATTTGTCCACAGGTTGCTAGTGCTGCATAACGATTTGGCACCAGAAATCTCTGGGTTTATTTTTCTAGACCACAAAGCATGTGTACAAAGTATGTGTACACTGTACACATTTGACTGTTAATCCTAAACCAACACTTTCATCATCCTCTTAGTGATACAGTTGGGACCTGTTGTCCCCCCAAAACTCATGTGAAAATCTGATTCCAGCATGGCAGCAAAGGGAGCAGTCTGAATCGTGGGGGCAGATCTCTTGTGACTGGATTAATGCTCTCCCTGTGTGGGGGAGGTGGGTAGTGAATTCTTGCTGTATTAGTTCTCCTGAGAGCTGGTTGTTTAAAAGACTGGCACCTCCCCTCTCTCTTGCTTCCTCTTGCCATGTGAGCTGCTTGTACCCTCCACCCATCCCCCACCCCCACTGCCTGCTGCTTTCTGCCATGAATAGAAGCAGCCTGAAGCCCACGCCAGATGCAGTCATGAGCCAAATAAACCTCTGTTCTTTACAAATTACTCAGTTTCAGGTATTCTGTTATAGCAACACAAAAAACAGACTAATATGCTTGGGTTTCATCAATCTTCTTTTATTGACCTAACTGCAAGTGTCAGGATAGACTGTCACGTTAGTATGCTCTGTAAATGCAATATTCTTATATATTATTTTTTTCAATCAATATTTCTTCCACTTAATTTTCAAATAAAATTTCTTCTCCAACTCTTCCTTTCTGCATTCAGGAATTTCTAGTGTCTAAATTGTGTTTACCAGTAGTTTATACATGATTATATCCTAAGTAACCAGTAACTTGCCTGTGACAAAACATTTGGTTAACAAAATCTTAATTTACACTAGATGCTATTTTTTAAAAGTGCTAGTATTCAAAAGCATTGCTAAACAAAGATTTTAAAGCACCTCACACATGGTAGATGCTCAAGAAATATTAAGTTACATACAAACAATTTATTTGATTTTTTTTTTTTTTTTTTTTTTTTTTTTTGCTGTCAACCAATAAAAATTTATTAAACTACAGCATCCTGCACAGAACTCTAGTGGAAAATGACAAAGGATAAAATATTGCCTCTGCCTTATGGAATTGGCAAGAAACTGGGATTAAAAAACAGCATTTGGCTGAAAATAAAGAATACAAAACAGTTTCTTTTAACTGCTTAAATGTGGGGCAAAGACTGTAAATATTGCAGAAAGTGGAAGACAGGCAGATTTCTCAAGACCTGGAGCAGTCAAATACAGGTTTTCGGAGGGAGACAGATGGGCCTGGGAGGATCTTAAAAATAAAAAATTAGTGAGGGATAGGGCAAGAGCTCAACCATCCCAGACCCTAACCATTCTCAATAGTTATGGCTAAATTAATTTAATTCAAATAAAAGGAAAAACATAATTATTTGATTAGGAGAGACCTGGAAAGGCTAATTAGCTCTCCCTCCTGTCTTTCAATAAGTCATTTCTTAGCCCACTTCTAGGCAAATACAAATTGGAGCTATTTTTAACGACCTAAAGAGGCTGATTAATACAGAACTTGCTAATACAGGGGAGGAAAAATAATGTTCTGTTTACCCTTGATAGTTCTTCATAGACTTACAGTAACAAAAGACAGATTAACAAGAGAAAAACAAACAGAAGTTTAATAACATGTGTACCTCCTGTAACACGGGAGATGCTCAAGGAAATCTCCAAGAATAAATCTCAAAGAAGTGGCATTGATTCAGGCTTAAATACTATCCTTTGCTGAAACAAAGAAAGAAGAGCATGGGAAAAGGCTGGTTATAGGGAGATGGCCAGGAAAAGGACAATAAACAAGAGTAAAGTTTGTTATGCTGATTTAAGATGCTTTCTCCATTGATTAAGAGTTTCTAGTGACTTAGTCATTCTTCTCTTCCTGGTGAGAGAGGGAGACACCCATACGAATAGAGATTTCTTCTAATAGATGTAAATTTCTCTTACAAAAAGGTAACTTCTACTCTGTTTTCAGAGCTTCTCCTGTGTTAGCAGTTTCTGAAAATAGTCAGCTCAAAATAACTCTTATGCCAAAGAGGTATATTTTGGGATGGTATTTTTGGTCTCCTACAGTCATATTTTGGGTTGGTGTGTCCCAGACCCCATCATTAAGAAGCAAGCTGGCCTGTGAAGATAATATTACAGTCCTGCTGCCCTCGATGTCTGCTTATTTCTTGTTCTGTTCTCTGTGATGTTGAACAGAAATGCTGGTCAGGTATCCTTTGTGTGATTTAGTCTCTCCTTGATTTCCTCTTGTTTCCAAACTATTTCTGTCTTTAAGCATTTCTGTCTCCTTTCCTGCATGGCTTTTTCTTTGCAGGAGATTTTTTTCCTTCACCCTCTAAAGGTTCAAGTCTTTAAGTCTGCTAAAATAAACTGATTAACAGGAGAAAAAGGATTCAAATGTATTAACGTGCAAGTGCCTGAGAGTCACACAAAGGATAAAAATTCAGATAAAAACCAGATGGTTGAAGCTTAAATACCTTCTTCATACAGGAGAGGAAAGTGAGAGATGTTGGAATTTTAGAGAAAGAGTAGGTGACTTTTAGGGGACATGACTGGGGTGAAAGAATAGACAATAGCCTGGGTCAAAGTTCCCCTGGACTCTGGAGAGGTGGCGACAAGCTAGGGAAGGTGAGGGGTAGAAGAATCACACTGTGAACAAAAGTTGTCTTATTATGCAGATAAAGTCTCTCAGGTAACGGCCCTCAGAAGAACCAATGAAAAGTCTGTCCAGGCAGGAAAGGTGATACCTTTACTTCTTTCTTCCCTTATTAATGAAATTTCAGACAGGGAATTGAAGGCAATTGTGTTTCTTTTGGAAGAACTTCTCTAGGTCAGATAAGGGAACTTTAGAGAGGACCCCTCCCTGCACCTGGAAGGAGAAACAAAGGAAGGTCAGAGATACCTTGATTTTGAGACAGCTTCTAAGATCTTCCAATTTCCTTTAATTCGAAGTGCTCAACATGCCAACATGCCGTACTTTGGGATATTGTTTTCCAAACCCCAGCACCTTTCTCATCCTGACTTGTGTCAGTTACAGGCCTGGGTCCTGTCCATTCCCTGATGACCTAATGGGGAGAGATGGCCTGCTTGAATGAGGGATGCCCCCTCCCATGCCACCCTTGGACCACACCGTGCAGCCCCTGCAGGCACCTGGGAAATGCAATAGGTGAGGCGGATAGTGTGGTTCCTAGTGAAGGCTATGAAGTGAATACATTATAGCTGCATCTTATTAGCAGCCTTGGAACATCTAGCAAACAATATTATTGCAGATCTGAGAGATGAGGGTTACAGAGAAAATGAGAACTGTGAAAGGGGAGAGAAATGCCTCCTGTTCCCATTTCTGTGCTGCATATCTAGGCCACAGGGAGGATATTTTCCTATTCTAATTGGAAATGTTCATCTTTATTAAATTACTTGTATAATGAGAGGGAAGTTTCACTTTCATTGGAGATGACCACTGACTTCTTACCGTAAAGAAACTGTTCGTCATAGCATTCCCCAGCTCAGGATCATGACAATGGCTTTCTCTTGTCCAGAGCAGCAAGGTGGAACGCCTGTGCTTGGTTTTCAAAGTATCCAGTAACCTGGCCCAGTCTACCCAACCAACCACATTTCTTATGATTTTTCTGGAGTGCTCCCTTTGCCCTACTAGAGAAATCTACTCACTCATGCCAGCATAAGCCACTGTTGTTTCTGCCTCTGACCTTCACCCACCACCAAAGGGAAAGTTGTCCCTTCTTGTCTCCTCTATAAAATTCAATAAATTCTTCTAGGCCCACTTTAACTTTCTCTTGGAATTACAGATTCTCAAATTCAGAACGGATCTTTAAGGTTACCCAATCCAGCACCTAGTTCATAGAAGTCACTATAAACATTTGTGAATAAATTAGTGAGCTCTACTTCTCCCAGAAACCCCAGCAGGGATTCTCTTTTTGGGCATACCTATTCAAAACATATTCAAGAGTCAGGACTAGAGGCTAAATAGACCCCGGAACAACTCATCCTGAAAAACTCCAGTTCCACTTTTCAAAGATATTGGAAAAGTGATTTGATGGCTGGTGTTGATTACTACAACTCACTGTAATTGAGAGCATGCATAGCAATTGTTTCAAATGGTTAGAATGGACTGTGAAGGGTTCCCTGACTCAATGAGACCTATAGCAATAATTTAAGAATTTTAGACCAGGGAGCTCTCATTAATGGTATTCACTCCTGAAAATTCATTCTCTTAAATCGGTAGAAAAAAAGGCGAGATAAGGAGTAAGGGACACTCATTAAGGGTGTCACCAAGTGGAAACCATCCAGTATTCTAGGGAGAGAAAAGTGGATGTACCAGAGCCAGAGGAGATACTGCATGCTTACCTGCAGGGTTCTCTCAGACTAAGGGGAGCAAGAGGGTATAATCTTATGTCCTGTAGGGCTTAGTGACTAATAGTTTCTGGAGTGAGACTTCCTAGGTTCAAATCCTGCCTTTGCCCCTGTGACTACGAACAAGTTACTGTGCCTTAGTTTTCTTATGTGTAAAATGAGAGAAATGACATTACATGGGGGGCGGGGTTAGAAAAAAAGTAAATGAGTTGCTTCAATAAAGCATTAAGCACTGCACCTGCCACATGATAATCATTAAATGTAAGACCAAAAACACATTTAGTTTACAGAAGGGAAACAATAGGTGGTTAAAGGAGAATAGAAGGAATTTGTCACTTTCTGAAATATATCTCTCTTCCTGTTGCAGGGGCAGGGAGTAAGGCTCAGGAAGAAGAATGGGTATTTTCCCAGGGAGAGATAGTGAAAGTGAATTAATGGTTTTGTGAATCATGAGACATGAGGTCATAGGAAAGGGCTTAAAGTAGTGTCTCACTGAGAGAGCTCAGCGTTGTGCAAACAGTATGGAAGATAATGGGTATGGGGTTAATAAAAAGTGAGAATAGGTCCCATGGAGGCTGGGGCTGGGAGTGCTGGCAGAACACTAGGGCTGGGAATCTCATGGTGGGTGGGAAAGGAGAACTAATACAGTCCTTGGATATGGAAACATGAAGGGGGAAAAACTGAAGTTATTTTTATAGACTGGTGGCCAAAAGACCTGAGGAAGAGTCCTCTCTTGGTGGCCATAGGACTGGCAAAGAGTAAATGATTAATCTTCCCCAAAGTAGTGGATAGAGGAGACGAGACAAGGGAATATAAGTTGAAGGGAGGTGAAGGAAGCATGGGGTTGGGGTGCACTTATGATGCTCTTCTGCTGAGGTTCAATGTTTGGAAAATGGCATCTGAGTGAACAGGTGGCCATAATGGAGGGCCAGTATAGACCAAATTTGCTTGCCCTATTTTATAGAAAGTGTTCTCCCTGGGGACATGCTCTAGGTAGCTGCAGGAGTTCTGAGCAAGACATATTTACCTAACTTGATGTTTCATTACTCACATTCTCAAGCTACTGACACCTGTGAGTCCATCTTCGCCCTTGAGAAAAGGCTGCACTGGAAGGTCTGCCCTGGCTGTTCCCTGGGAAGCCAGATGGACGGTGTCATTGTTGGCTGCTTGAGAGAGGTCACTTTGCTTGGTGAGAGACTACAAGTAAAAATAGAAGCCCTGGTGTGGCCTCCTGGGTAAATGACTTATTCATGGGTTCTAAATTATTGAGGTCATTGAAGAGAGTGCTATTTTTAACCTCTGAAAGAAGAAAGTACGGGATGAACTGGGCTTTAAGGAGGGCTGTGTCTTCATAGGGCAAAAGATGGAAATAGCGACTGAAAGCAAAGGTGAAGGTGCGTTCACCCTGCAACGGGCATGTGCTCAGGGGTGACCTCCGAGCCATCTGTCTGTAGACAAGTCTGCCTCATTTGCGACCAGCCAGCCACGAGGAAGGTCCCTTGGAGAGCTGGGTTGGCGCTGTGGGCAGGTGCCTTAGTGATGTTACAGAGTGCTGGGACGTGCTCTCAGCCACAAAATACTGTTCCTCCAGAGTGTGAAGTCTTTGTTTTTCTCTTGAAATGCAAATGTTCCCTGGGAGTCTTCACACATTGATGGTTTATCAGCTGCCACCTCAATTATTGCTGAACACCTGCGCAAGAAAATGAATCAATAGTTGATTGAGAGAAAAAATGGAGTGCAGAATAGTAGTTGGGGTGGGGATGGGGGAGGAAAGTTACAGTAGATGAAAGGCTTGGGATGTAGGAATGTAGGAATGAGGATCCTGAGATCCTGAGAAAGGAGTGAGAAATTGACAAAGGCAAACTTATGTCTGAAAACTTATGTCTAGCACTGTTCCTGAGCTCCTTAGGGAATTACAGATGACTTCGTCTTTTATCCATATTTCCTCCCCTTATAACGACTTCTCACTCAGATTTGATCAATGAGTATTTGTAGTAGCCCATAATCTGTTTAGCTTTGTCCATCAATTTGCTGGTTCTTTCATTTACTGTTCTTGTAATCCTTCTTCCTTGGTGCCCCATGCCCATTTAGCATTCTTTTTGACTTCCCAATGTCTGAATCTCATTTCTAAAATTGGGAAATTTCCAAACCTATGAGGCAGAGCTTACCTTCCATTGTTGAAGCCCCTTGAAGCTATGACATGAGCCCAACCTACTTTACCCCAGACATGAGCCTCCACCCCAGCCATGGTATCAAGGCTGGTGATCCAGGAAAGCAGGGATGCTACAGATCCCGGCTGGAGAAAATGGAGGCAGCTATGTCCAGTTTCCAGTGGCAACATCCTGAGTCCAACATCGTGGCATCGCAAACTGCAGCAACTGTGGTGTCTGTACCCTTCGTGTTTGTGGTTCTTCATGGGACCAGCTCTGTGGCCTGCCTGTCTATTCCTCCTAGATATTCTACATTAATATCCTCTTAACAAAGTCCAATTCTGCTTAAATTGACAGGGATTGGTATCTGTTGAGTGCAACTTAGAGTTCTATTTTTTTATTTATTTAACGCAGAAATTTTTCTATGTATCAGCCCTTTACAAATTTTAATCATTTAACTCAGATACCAAGTCTCTTAAGTATGAACTATTATTATTTCCATTTTATGCATAAGGAAACTGAAGTTCAGAGAGGATACTTAATTTGATTTAGATAACTCAGTTGGTAAGTGCAGAGCTGCGATTCAAGCCCAGGCTGTCCATGATCTTAGCCATTCTGCTTCCCTGCCCCCCAGAGAGCTCTTTCCCCGTTGATTTCTCTTGCAACCGCCCCCCGCCCCATACACACACACAGACTACTCCTACCTGCCTTCACGCTTGGGCATGACCCATACTGTAATGAACAATAAGGGCCTGAGCCTCAGACTTCCCTATGTACTTCACCAATTTACAAACTGAAGCCATTTAAGAAAAGGTAGGTGTTTTCCTCCTGAAACCTAAAAACACTTCATTAGAATTGTGAGAAAAAAATTCTCTTGAAAAATCTTAGTGTTTGCCTTAACTAAGTAGCTGTGAGAATGTCTAATACTTTTTATACATAAGGACAAAACATTTCGGTCAGTTGGGGAACAGCAAGGCCAAAAGAAATATTGATAATAATCCAAGCCAGTTTGTGAGATGCACCCCCCCCTCCGAGTGCAATAGCCTTTATTGAAATTTTGAAGTCAGTTATTTCTATGTAGGATATTGAGAAGAAGTTTGTGATATCAATATCAACACTGGTTCTGATCATTTTTGTGTTTTCTGCTTCTCATTGTCTCTCTTTGTCTTTCTCCTTCCCAGCCCTCTGTCTTCGTATTGCTTTGCTCATGATCCAGAGCAGAGTACTAACCAGCATCCAAGACTACATGCCTTTCATTGGGCAGGGAATCAAGCAAGAAAGACTGTGGTCCCAAAGACCTGTCAGCGCTCTATTACCATTTGCTCTTTCTGGATCTGTCAAAGCTTACTAACAACTCAATTCCTCCTGCTGGCTATTGCTAAGTGTCCGTCATCCCCTCTCAAGGGGATAAAAGCAGCCCAATTACATTCCACTTAGGTCACATATACACTTGAGAGACTTGCTGGAAGGTTCCAGTATTTGAAGAGACTTTCCATAAAGGAAAGGGAACAGTGGAGAACTGCACAAAAAAAAGTGGTCATAGATATCAGAAGTGGGGATTTGGGTGAAAAGTAGAGAGGAATTCTAAGATGGTGAGAGTAGAAAGGCATAAATATTGCCCATGGATTCTCCTTGTTGGCTATTTTTTAAAAAAAATACAGGCAGTTGCTGGTTAGAAATGAGAAAGTAGCCCTGCCTCAAAGCAGGAATGTAGATATCCCATTATTCCACCTGAGCGGGCACTGATAGGCTCAGGGTATGGAGGAAGAGCCAAGAGGACCAGGAAAGAAAAAGAGAAGAGGATGGAATTAGGCATATATACACTTCCAACTTCCCAAGGACTATAAAAAGTGTATGTTTAAACCAACAAAAACATCCATAATGTAGCCAATATACAAATGAACAAAAATTATAGATTCTCGTGTGCAAAGTGAGAAAATACATCTTTCACCCTAAGGATGTTGGCAGTCAACAAACAGGACTCTGGTGCCGTTCTTAGGGATCTCCCCATTTCCCTCCCCAACAGTCAGGGAATTCAGCCTGGTAATGGGGGGAAAGGAGAGAGCCAGACTGTTCCTGGTCTCCCTCACCTCCAGACTGACCTACACTTCCCCACACTGAGTCATGCTCTCCAGACCTGAGATATTGGGTAATTCTCAGTAGGATATCACTGAAGGACACCTGGATCTCAGAAGATGATCACGCAAGCACACAAGGCTGGAAATAATGCCTATTCCCACTAGGCACACTGGCAAACTTCATAATTTACAGGCCATTAGGTAGAGTTCTCAGAGAGATCTTGCCTCAATAGTGGGGAATAATGAACTCTTGACTAAATGCTTCTCTAGTTCCACCTAATAAATCTTAAAATGAAGACCGAAAAGTATCAAACTGGTTTCAAGTAACTTACCAGCATCCTAGAAAATAGCTCAAGTAATGTTTATAGAAACACAAAAATATCAAAATCCAATAAGGCCAAATTTACAATGTCTGGCATCAAATTAAAAATTACCCATCACGGAAAGGAGGAAAAAAGTAAGACTCAAAATTAAGGGGGAAAAACAAAACTTACTTAGAACTGACACAGGTTTTAGAATTAGCAAAGACAATAACACAATTATAACTATATTCCATATGTTCAAAAAGCTAGAGGAAAAAATGAACATTTTAAATGAAGACATGGAAGATATTTTCCAAAGACCCAAACTGAACTTCTAGAGAGAAAATCTACAATATAGGAGATTTTAAAAATACACTGGGTGGAATTAATGACAGGTTAGACATCACAGAAGAAAAGACTAGGACACTTGAAGATAAACAACAAAAACCATTCAAAATGAAAAACAGAGAGAAAAATAGACTAAATAAATAAATAAATAAACAAAGCATTGGGTTTCTTTGGGAAACCTTTAACCAGCCCAATAAGTGTATAATTGGAATCTCAAAAGGAGAGGAAAAAGAGGTGGAGAAAAAAATATTTGAAGAAATAATAGCAAAAAACTTCTAAATTTGATGAAAACTATAAACCCAAAGATCTAAGAAACTCAAGAACCCCAAGCACAGGAAACATAAAGAAAACTACATATCATAATCAAATGGCTCAGAATCAGTGCTAAAGAGAAAACCTTAGCATCTCAATTCATGCAGAGAAACAAGATAAGACTGATAGCTGATATCTTGTTGATAACAGTACATGTGAGAAAAGAGAGGAACACCATTTAAGAAACTTGAGTAGAAAACCATCAACCTAGACTTCCCTACCAAGTGAAAATATCCTTCAAAAATAAAAGCAAAATAAAGGCCTTCTCAGACAAACAAAACTAAAAAATTTATCACCAGCAGACCTGACTATAAGAAATTTGAAGAAGGTCCATCAGGCAGAAGGAAAATACTACGTGATGGATATACACAGAGAAATGAATAGCACTAGAAATGATAACTACATATGCAGATACACAAGATTTATTTCTTATTATTTAAATCTCTTTAAGAGATCATTGTATTGGTCTCCTAAAGGCTGCCAAGAAAGTACCAAAGACTGGTTGGTAAATAAAACAAATTTATTTTTCTCATAGTTCTAGAGTCTAGAAGTTCAAGATCAAGGTGTCAGCAGGTCTGGCTTCCTCTGAGGCCTCTCTCCTTGGCTTGTAGATGGCTACCTTCTTTCTGCTTCTAGGGATGTATGCATCCCTAATGTCTCTGTGTCCAAATTTCTTATTACAATGACACCAGTCCAACTGAATTAGGGCCAACCCTAATGGTCTCATTTCACTTTAATCACCTTTTAAAAGACCGTCTCTCTGGTTTTCAAGATGGCGGCGGCTGCGGCGGCTGGCGCGGAGTAGCTGAGGTGGAAAAGGTGGCCACTGGGCCTCAGGCAGCCGGGAAACTTGTGGACCTTCCTCTGGCCATCTCTTAAGGGAGGACTGCTGCTGCTGGCCGGTCGTGGGGGCTCAACGCCACTTTGCCACCGGCAGGAGAGGCTGCCTCATTTACAGGCAACAGCTTTGAAGTGTGGAGCAGGAAAAGAACTGATTCTTAGCTGCAAAAGTGAGTCTTGAAACAGGGAACACGGCGCCAGGGCTGCTGTGGATGCAGCCAGGATCCCGGAGGCTGGGGCCGCACTGAAGGCGGCCAGCTGCCCTATTCAGGATTCGAGGTTTCAGGCCGGCATTAAAGAAGATTCCTGGGAGCGCCCGAGCGGCACCGCGACTGAACAGCCCGAGGCGGCAGCGCCGAGAACACGGAAGGCAACAAACCAGAGACAGAGCGAGCGCCCGACCTGGCACAGCACTGTGAGTGATCCCTGGCACAGCTCTGTTCGGGGGGTGGATGCCCACGCGGCTCCCGCCTGCACCACCAGGCCACTCACTGCCCCGGTGCTGCCTCCATTTTCCCAGGTGCGGGCAGCTCCGCCCTGCTCGGCCATCACTGAGCCCATTTGCTTGGCCTGGCGCGGGGCTTTCCGGACCCTGCGGGCCGGCCTCCTCTCCCACTCCCTCCGCGGTTCTCTGGCGGGGCTGGGGGTGTGGGGCGTCCCGACCAGTGTTGGGAGGGCTAGGAAGTACGGGCAGGCCGACTGTCACTCCACCACACCCTGGACTCCGGCCCTGGTAAACTTCCTGTTACTGGGAGGCAGATACCATCTCTGCGACCACCAGTTTGGAAAAAAGCCTAACGAATTTCTGGTTGGGAATAGTGTGGTAGGAGAGTTCCCAGGTCCGCTTGAACCTGCCGGAGAGCAGGCTGCAGGCGGGCACTAGACTCGGTTTATACCGGGGGGATACAAAGGTGACCAAGACCCGAGAAAGATCTACACAGTGCTACAAAGGCACCCAGAGAGACCGGTCGTCTGTGCCTAGCAGAAACCTGGTAGACTTCCTGGGCGAGGCGGTGCTGAGCAGGGTCTTGAAGGCCCAGCTGATAGACGAGGGGTGCAGAAGACACACCCCAGCCCAGCACAGTGTGCACAGAGGGGGGAGACGTGCGGCCAGGGAGGCGGAGACTCGACAGAAACCACACACCCGGTGGGGTCGCCACTGCACGATCTAACAGCCTGGGCCAGAGCACACGGAACGGGGAGAAGTCCTGTACAGAAAGTGAAAGCTCAACAGAGATCACACACCCTGTGGTACGTGATCCACCAGCCCAGCAGAGTACAAGCTGACGAGAAAGGTGGATCCCCAGAGAAGCCCAAGACCCGAGGCAACCACACACACAAGACACTAGAGGCCAACTGAGCAGTCACGGCGGGAGCCATACCAAATTGGCAACCACAGCAACATCCTAGTTAGTCATTAGTCTCAAACCGGTGGACTGTGAAACCCCCTGCCACAATGAATAAACACCAAAAAAAAGACACCAGAAATACAAAAAATCAAGAAAGTACACCACCAAAAGTTAATAAATCTCATACTCTAGATCCTATAGAACAAGAAGCCCTTGAAATAACTGACAAGGAATTTCGAATGATAATTCTAAGGAAACTGAATGAGATACAAGAAAACTCAGCTAGACATCATGATGAAATGAGGAAAAGTATACAGGATCTGAAAGAGGAAATATACAAGGAAATCAATGTCCTGAAAAAAAATGTAGCAGAACTTGCTGAACTGAAGAAGTTATTCAGCGAAATAAAAAACACAACGGAGAGTTTAACCAGCAGGCTTGTCGAAGTTGAAGAGAGAACCTCTGAACTTGAAGATGGGCTGTTTGAAATAACACAAGCAGACAAAAAGAAAGAAAAAAGAATCAAGGACATGGAAGAAAATCTGAGAGAGATATCAGACAACCTCAAGCGCTCAAATATCCGAGTCATGGGTATTCCAGAAGGGGAGGAAAATGGAGATTCCATTGAAAACATATCCAACAAAATAGTGGCAGAAAACTTCCCAGGTATAGGAAAAATCACAGATCTTCAGATCCAGGAAGCTCAACGATCTCCAAATGTATTCAACCCAAAAAGGCCTTCTCCAAGACATGTCATAGTCAAATTGGCAAAACTCAGAAACAAAGAGAGAATCTTAAAAGCTGCAAGAGAGAAGCGTCAAATCACCTATAAGGGAGCCCCAATCAGGTTAACATCAGACTTTTCATCACAAACCCTAAAAGCTAGAAAGGAATGGGATGATATTTTCAAAATACTAAAAGACAAAGATTGCCAGCTAAGAATACTCTACCCTGCAAGGCTATCCTTCCGAAATGAGGGGCAAATAGTATATTTCTCAGACAAACAAAAACTGCGGGAGTTCACTACCACAAGACCACCCTTACAAGAAATCCTCAAGGGAGTACTGGGTTTGGTTCCTGAAAAATAACTACCACTGCCATAAAAACCTAAGAAAAATCTAAACCCGCTAGTACAATAAAAATGGCATTCATGAAGAGAAAACAAGCTAACAAAAACACTATCTACAACCTAAGGAACCAACAGACAAAGAAACCAAACAGTAAATCAGAAAGCAAGGAACAAAAGACACCTAAGACAACCAAACAACCAATAAAATGCTAGGAATAAATCAACACCTTTCAATAACAACTCTTAATGTTAAAGGCTTAAATTCCCCAATTAAAAGACACAGACTGGCTGACTGGATCAAAAAGCAGGACCCAACTATATGCTGCCTACAAGAGACCCACCTCACCCATAAAGATTCACACAGACTAAGAGTGAAAGGATGGAAAAAGATTTACCATGCAAACAGAAAAGAAAAACGAGCTGGAGTGGCTATTCTTATATCTGACAAAATAGACTTTAAACTAAAAACCATAAAAAGAGACAATGAGGGACACTACTTAATGATAAAAGGACTGATCCATCAAGAAGACATAACAATCATAAATATGTACGCACCCAATGTTGGAGCAGCCAGATTTATAAAACAAACTCTATTAGACCTAAAGAAGGAAATAGACACTAATACCATAATAGCAGGGGACCTGAACACTCCACTGTCAATATTAGACAGATCATCTAGGCAAAGAATCAGTAGAGAAACACAAGATCTAAACAAGACTCTAGACCAATTGGAATTGGCAGATATCTACAGAACATTCCACCCAACAACCTCAGAATATTCATTCTTCTCATCAGCACATGGATCATTCTCCAGGATAGACCACATATTAGGTCACAAATCAAGTCTCAACAAATTCAAAAAAATTGGAATTATCCCATGTATTTTCTCAGACCACAATGGATTAAAACTAGAAATTAATAACAAACAAAACTCTGGAAACTATACAAACACATGGAAATTAAACAGCATTCTACTTAATGACATATGGGTCCAAGAAGAAATCAAGCAGGAAATCAAAAAGTTTATTGAAACTAATGAAAACAATGATACATCATACCAAAACCTGTGGGATACTGCAAAAGCAGTATTGAGGGGAAAATTTATTGCATTAAATGCTCACTTCAGAAGAATGGAAAGATGGCAAGTGAACAACCTAACACTACACCTTAAAGAACTAGAAAAACAAGAACAATCCAATCCTAAAGTTAGCAGACGGAAAGAAATCATTAAGATCAGAGCAGAACTGAATGAAATTGAAAACCAAAAAACAATTCAAAAGATCAATGAATCAAAAAGTTGGTTTTTTGAAAAGATAAATAAAATTGACAAACCATTAGCATGGCTAACAAAAAAAAGAAGAGAGAAGACTCAAATAACAAAAATTAGAAATGAAAAAGGCGATATTACAACTGATTCATCTGAAATACAAGGAATCATTCGAGACTACTATAAACAACTATACGCCAACAAATTTGAAAATCTGGAGGAAATGGATAAATTTCTGGACGCACACAAGCTCCCAAAACTGAACCGTGAAGACGTAGAAAATTTGAACAGACCAATAACAATAAAGGAGATTGAAGCTGTTATCAGAAGGCTCCCAACAAAGAAAAGTCCAGGACCAGATCGATTCACAGCAGAATTTTACCAAACATTCAAAGAGGAATTGACACCGATTCTTTACAAACTATTCCAAAAGATTGAAACGGACGCAAATCTCCCAAACTCATTCTATGAAGCAAACATCATCCTGATACCAAAACCAGGTAAAGATATAACCAAAAAAGAAAACTACAGGCCGATATCCTTGATGAATATAGATGCAAAAATCCTCACTAAAATACTAGCAAACAGAATACAGCAACACATACGAAAAATTATTCATCACGACCAAGTGGGATTCATCCCAGGGATGCAAGGTTGGTTCAACATATGCAAATCAATAAATGTGATACACCATATTAATAAACTCAAACACAAGGACCATATGATCATCTCTATAGATGCTGAAAAAGCATTTGATAAAGTTCAGCACTCATTCATGACAAAGACCCTCTATAAGTTAGGTATAGAGGGAAAGTATCTCAACATAATTAAAGCCATATATGCCAAACCCACTGCCAATATCATCCTGAATGGGGAAAAGCTGAAAGCTTTTCCTTTAAGAACAGGCACTAGACAAGGATGCCCACTCTCACCACTCCTATTCAACATAGTGTTGGAAGTACTAGCCAGAGCAATCAGAGAAGAGAAGGAAATAAAGGGCATCCAGATTGGAAAAGATGAAGTCAAACTGTCCCTGTTTGCAGATGACATGATCCTATATATCGAACAGCCTAAAACCTCTACAAAAAAACTGTTGGAATTGATAAATGATTTCAGCACAGTAGCAGGATACAAAATCAACACACAAAAATCAGTAGCATTTCTTTTCTCCAATAGTGAACATGCAGAAGGAGAAATCAAGAAAGCCTGCCCATTTACAATAGCCACCAAAAAAATAAAATACTTAGGAATTGAGTTAACCAAGGATGTGAAAAATCTCTATAATGAGAACTACAAACCACTGCTGAGAGAAATTAGAGAGGATACAAGAAGATGGAAAGATATTCCATGCTCTTGGATTGGAAGAATCAACATAGTGAAAATGTCCATACTACCCAAAGTGATATACAAATTCAATGCAATCCCCATCAAAATTCCAAAGACATTTTTCTCAGAAATGGAAAAAACTATTCAGACATTTATATGGAACAATAAAAGACCACGAATAG
Source organism: Cynocephalus volans (assembly GCF_027409185.1). NCBI lineage: Eukaryota > Metazoa > Chordata > Mammalia > Dermoptera > Cynocephalidae > Cynocephalus > Cynocephalus volans. Next base: position 102,077,322 of record NC_084462.1, read on the forward strand.
CCAAAGCAATGCTCAGCAAAAAAAATAAAGCTGGAGGCATAACACTACCTGACTTTAAGCTATACTACAAAGCTATAATAACCAAAACAGTATGGTACTGGCATAAACAGACACACTGACCAATGGAATAGAATAGAGAATCCAGAAATCAACCCACACACTTACTGCCATCTGATCTTTGACAAAGGCGCCAAGCCTATTCACTGGGGAAGGGACTGCCTCTTCAGCAAGTGGTGCTGGGATAACTGGATATCGATATGCAGGAGAATGAAACTAGATCCATACCTCTCACCGTATACTAAAATCAACTCAAAATGGATTAAGGATTTAAATATACACCCTGAGACAATAAAACTTCTTAAAGAAAACATAGGAGAAACACTTCAGGAAATAGGACTGGGCACAGACTTCATGAATACGACCCCAAAAGCACGGGCAACCAAAGGAAAAATAAACAAATGGGATTATATCAAACTAAAAAGCTTCTGCACAGCAAAAGAAACAATTAAAAGAGTTAAAAGACAACCAACAGAGTGGGAGAAAATATTTGCAAAATATACATCTGACAAAGGATTAATATCCAGAATATATAAGGAACTCAAACAACTTTACAAGAAGAAAACAAGCAACCCAATTAAAAAATGGGCAAAAGAGCTAAGTAGGCATTTCTCTAAGGAAGATATCCAAATGGCCAACAGACATATGAAAAAATGCTCAACATCACTCAGCATCCGGGAAATGCAAATCAAAACCACATTGAGATACCATCTAACCCCAGTTAGGATGGCTAAAATCCAAAAGACTATGAACGATAAATGCTGGCGAGGCTGGGGAGAAAAAGGAACTCTCATACATTGTTGGTGGGACTGCAAAATGGTGCAGCCTCTATGGAAAATGGTATGGAGGTTCCTTAAACAATTGCAAATAGATCTACCATACGACCCAGCCATCCCACTGTTGGGAATATACCCAGAGGAATGGAAATCATCAAGTCAAAGGTATACCTGTTCCCCAGTGTTCATCGCAGCACTCTTTACAATAGCCAAGAGTTGGAACCAGCCCAAATGCCCATCATCGGATGAGTGGATACGGAAAATGTGGTACATCTACACAATGGAATACTACTCAGCTATAAAAACGAATGAAATACTGCCATTTGCAACAACATGGATGGACCTTGAGAGAATTATATTAAGTGAAACAAGTCAGGCACAGAAAGAGAAATACCACATGTTCTCACTTATTGGAGGGAGCTAAAAATTAATATATAAATTCACACACACAGATACACACACACACACACAAACCGGGGCGGGGGAGAGAAGATATAACAACCACAATTATTTGAAGTTGATACAACAAGCAAACAGAAAGGACATTGTTGGGGGGGAGGGGGGAGGGAGAAGAGAGGGAGGTTTTGGTGATGGGGAGCAATAATCAGCTACAATGTATATCGACAAAATAAAATTTTAAAAAATAAATAAATAAATAAATAAATGAAAAAAAATAAAAATAAAAAATAAAAGACCGTCTCTCTAAATATAGTCACTTCTGAGGTACTAGGGATTAGGGCTTCAACACATGAATTTGGGGAAGGGGACATAATTCAGCCCATAACAATAGTTAATTGTTCAAACAAAAATAATAGCTATGTTACTGACTGCCACCATCATGAGTAGCTTGCATACTCCCAGGAAGGGCCTGTCCCAGTCAACTTTGCCCTGTCGCCACAGCATCTGCAACTGGCTGAATCTGATGTCTCATGACATGGAGGAGTAGATTTACAAACTGGCTAAAAAGGGCCTGACTCCCTCACAAATTGGTGTGATCCTGAGGGACTCAGATGGCATTGCACAAGTACAGCCTATGACAGGAGATAAAATCTTGAGAATCCTTAAGCCCAAAGGACTTGCTCCTGATCTTCCTGAGGATCTCTACCATTTCATTAAGAAGGCAGTTGTTGCTCAGAAGTATCTTGAGAGGTACGAAAAAGGTAAGGTTGCTAAATTCTGTCTAATTCTGATTGAGAGCCAAATTCATGGATTGTCTTGATATTATAAGACCAAGTGAATACTTCCCCCCAAATGGAAATATGAGTTATCCACAGCCTCTGGCTTGGTTGCATAAATTTGTCTATGTATTCAATCAACAAATTATTGTCTAAATAAAATAATGGTAATAACTATGCCACATGGATTTTACAAAATACATAGTAGGAAGATATGTGATAATATTGCATAATGGCCAGCAAGGAAAAAGGGTATTATACAATTGAAGGGGTCTTATACTCCATATAATATCATTTGAAGGTAGGCTGTGATAAGTTAAGATGCTTACTATAAAGCCTAAAGCAACCACTCAAACATAAAAAAGTTATAGCTATGATGTCAACAAAGGATATAAAATGCTGTCATAAAAAATAACTCAATTATTCCAAACTAAAGCAAATAAAGAGAAAAATGGAAACAAATAACAGATGAGACAAATGGGGAAAAATTGCAAGATGGTAGATGTAAATCTAATTATAAGAATAATCACAGTACAAGTAAATGATCTAAGCACCCCAATTAAAAGGCAGAGACTGTCAAATTGAATAAAAGAAGCAAGATTTAACTATATATTCCCTATAGGAAACCTAGTTTGAATAAAGACACAAATAGGCTAAAAGTAAATGGGAAAAAATATTATACTACCACCAATTTTTTAAAAAGCTGAAATGGCTATATTAACATCAGAGTAGATTTTATTTATTTTTTAATTTTTTGGTTCAAAATATTTTAACATTTACTTGTACATATTTATGAGGTACAGTATGTTGTTTTAATACATGCATGTACTGCTTAATAATTCACTTAGGGTAGATAGAATAGTTTTGTACCCATTAGTCCACCACTTTTCCTCTCCCCATCTCCTCTTTTTCCGAATTCTGATAACAATTACTCTATGCTCTACTTCTATGAGAACCACATTTTTTTTAAGATTCCACATATGACTGATATAATGTGATATTTGTCTTTTTGTGCCTGACTTACTTCACTTAACATGATGTTCCATCCATGTTGCTGCAAATGATAGGATACCATTTTTTTTAAATAGCTGGGTGGTATTCCATTGTGTATATATACCACAGTTTTTCATCCATTCATCCACTGATGGACATTTAGGTTGATTCCATCTCTTGGCTAACATAAACAGTGTTGCAATGAACATGAGAGAGCAAGTGTCTTTTTGATATATTGATTTCATTACTTTTGGGTACATACCCAGCAGTAGGATAGCTGGGTCATAAGGTATATCAATTTATAGTTATCTAAATAGAGTAAATTTTAAATCAAAGAATATTATCAGAGATAAAGATTATTTCATAATGTTAAAAGAATTAATTAATCAAGAGGATATCATGGTTCCCAATGTTTATGCACCTAATAACAATGCTTCAAAATACATGCAACAAAAATTGATAAAAAGGAAAAATAGGAAAATCCACAATTATGTTAAAAATTTCAATATCCCTTTCTCAATTACTGGTAGAATAAATAGACAGAAAATCAGTAAGGATATAGAAACTTTGAAGAACTCTATCAACAATGCAACCTAACTGACATTTATAGAATATTCCACCTACCCAACAGTAACACATGGAACATTTACCAGTATAGACCATAGTCTAAGATATAAAACAAATCTCAATAAATTTTAAATGGTTCAAATCACACAAAGTCTGTTCTGTGAATTCAATTACATATCAGTATCAGAAAGATCTCTGGAAAATCCCCACATATTTGGAAACTAAATAACATACTTTTAAGTAACTTATAGGTCAAAGAAGAAATTAAAAGGGAAATTTGAAAGTATTTTGAACTGAATGAAAATGAAAACACAACATATACAAATTTGTAGGATGTCCCTAAAACAAAATTCAAGGGGGAAAAAAGCTCAGAAAAGAAAGGTATGAAATAAATAGCCTGTTTCCACTCTGAGAAACTAGAAAACAGAGTGCAAATTACACCCAAAATATATCGAACAGAAATAATAAAAATTAGAGGAGAAAATAATAAAATAGAAACCAAAAAATCAATAAAACCAAAAGCCAATTATTTGAGAATATCAATAGAACCGATAAACTTCTAGTTAGACTGGTCAAGGAAATAAAGGAAGAGGGAAGAAAGGGAGAGAGGTAAAGAAGAGTGGGGAGAGAGGAAAGTCTGAATATTTAAAAAAATAAATGGCATTGTGCGTGTGTGTGTGTGTGTGTGTGTTGTGTGTGTGTGTGTGTGTGTGTGTGTGTGTGTGTGTGTGTGTGTGTGTGTGTGTGTGTGTGTGTGTGTCTAGTTCTTTGAAGAAAAGTTTTTCTATCTGGACTGAACCATCTATCCATTCTTTCATTCACACAATTAATCAACAATTTATTCTAAGCATATATCATGTACCAATCTCTGTTCCAGATGTTGAGACACAGCCACAGAACAGGATATACAAGATATTTGCTCTCACAGAGCTTACATTTTAATTGTTGGTGAAGGTAGGGACTGGTAGAATTAAAGAAGAATATAAACAAATAAAATCAGCCAACATTTAAATGGATATCTGAACAACAAGTAGTCAATTATATGAAGATTTGGGGGAAAGCATTTCAGATAAGAGAACAGTTAGTGCAAAAGCCCTAACGTGGGAATGAGCTTGAGCAGAAAGAAACCCAGTATCATTGAAGTATGGTTGATGAAGTGGGTAGAGGGATGGCTGGAGAGATAGGCAGGGGTGAGAACAGGAAGGATTTGTAAATCAGGGTGAGGAGTTTGAATTTTTCTTTTTTCTTAATTTTATTTTGTCGATATACAATGTGGTTGATTATTGTGGCCCATCACCGAAACCCCCCTCCCTCCCAACAATGTCCTTTCTGTTTGCTTGTTGTATCAACTTAAAGGAATTGTAGTTGTTATGTCTTCTTCCCCCCGCCTCCGGTTTGTGTGTGTGTGTGTGTGTGTGTGTGTGTGTGTGTGTGTGTGTATTTATTTATTTATTTTTAGCTCCCACCAATAAGTGAGAACATGTGGTATTTCTCTTTCTGTGCCTGACTTGTTTCACTTAATATAATTCTCTCAAGGTCCATCCATGTTGTTGCAAATGGCAGTATTTCATTCGTTTTTATAGCTGAGTAGTATTCCATTGTGTAGATGTACCACATTTTCCGTATCCACTCATCCGATGATGGACATCTGGGCTGGTTCCAACTCTTGGCTATTGTAAAGAGTGCTGCGATGAACATTGGGCAACAGGTATACCTTCAACTTGATGATTTCCATTCCTCTGGGTATATTCCCAGCAGTGGGATAGCTGGGTCATATGGCAGATCTATCTGCAATTGTTTGAGGAACCTCCATACCATTTTCCATAGAGGCTGCACCATTTTGCAGTCTCACCAACAATGTATGAGAGTTCCTTTTTCTCCGCAACCTCGCCAGCATTTATCGTTCAGAGTCTTTTGGATTTTAGCCATCCTAACTGGGGTGAGATGGTGTCTCAGTGTAGTTTTGATTTGCATTTCCCAGATGCTGAGTGATGCTGAGCATTTTTTCATATGTCTGTTGGCCATTTGTATAAGGAGTTTGAATTTCATTTCAAGTGTGATAAGACATCATTAGAAGGTTTTATATGGGGGGGAGAAACGTGAACTTGTTTGAATTCTAAAAGTATCTCTGGGAATAGAAAATGGATTTTAGTGGGGGAAGAATGGAAGCTGGAAAACCAGTCCAGGTAAGAGATTGATGGTGGCTTGGAGTAAGGTGGTAGAACTAGATGGAGAGAAGTATACGGATTTAGGATGACTATTGGAGGTACTTATATATCTCTGTGGTGTATCCCTCTTAATCGGAAGTATTTCATTGCCCTGCTCTGTATGTCTAATATTTGGCTGACCACAGGGGCACAGACATAGAAAAACATACATAAATCTCTGCTCTGAATGTCAAAGTTCTACCTTCAGAAGTGATCTATATTTGCAAAAAGAAAATTTCAATAAATTTCCTTTGTAGCAGTTCTTTACAAATCCATTATACAACCTCCATGTGGACATCTGCAGATGGCTCTACATGGACAGTCATGATGAATCCTTCTGGGAATGGCACATCAGGACATTTGACCCCAGCTGAGATGTGGGTGCTCAATCAGGAGGGTGTTCAGCTCTGAGCTCCCACCAAGGGAAATGAGAAATTTCATTCATAGCCTGTTTTATTTCCTTTTTGACTTGCTTTTCCCTGGAGAACAGATAAACATTCACCTGCTGTTCTATACCTTTATCATCTTACCCAGTGATAGGCGGGGAGAGGAGTGTTTGTCTCCTGGGAAAACATATAAAAATTTGACTCTTTCCAGGCCACACATGATTTGGACATGAGTACTCCTTGGGGAAGTCTCCTCTGGGCTTTAGTCCTGAGTGATGGTTTCTCTTCTCAGTAAATGTGATATATGTTGAAATGAGGGATAAAGGGAATGGAATGGGGAATGAAAGCCAGTCAGTATGGTTTTCTCCATAATCTTATTTCTCTTTATTGTTTATCACAACAGTGCCTCTCTTCCAGATTCTTGATGTGGTTAAACAAATCTTGACACCTGATCTAAGGTTATTATTATTGTTATTGTTATAATGATGATAATTACCAATGTAATGGTAATGGCAGTTATTTATTGATCCTCTGTTATGCATCAGGCACTAGGCCAAATACTTACCCATATCTTCACTAATCCTTAGAACAACTACACTGGTAAAGATAATAATTTTCTTTTAACAAATAAGGAAACTGAAGCCCAAAGAGATTTAATAATAAAGGTTTTAATCAGAGCTGGTCTGACTCTAAAACTCTCATTTTTTCCACTGCAGTAGGATTTCTCTCCATTGATAACTCATTAGGACAGAATCCTAATAGGAACATGTTGAACAATGAGAAATTGCAAAAATTGTAGTTGGTCATACTAGCCAGGAATCCACATTGGAGCATTCTTACCTTATGCTTGATCATTTGCTAAGGTTCCTTAATAGTGTTGATAATAAATGCACTTTTGTTTTCCTCACAAAAAAACAAGTCAAACCAGGGCATATAAGGACAACTAGGCAAGGAGCAAGCAGTCTTTCAACAAAACAATCCTGTACTGTTACACAACTTTATTCTAAATCTCTGCATCATGTAATCAGAAGAAATAAAAGGACCAATGCACAAGCATAGAACCACGGCAACTCCTGGCATACACTACTAAGTGGCATTATGCCTAGAGAGAGAATGGGTATTGCCAGCTTCCTTGTAATTCTATGGGTTACTTCTAATTATCAGAATAAAAAACAGATGGAGAGATGCTTACGTTATAACAATTGAGATGCTCCTCAGAGATGTAACTAGGTTCAGCTCATTCAAGAGGATTTTGTCCAGTTTCTTTATCGGACTGTTATTTCTTATTATATGAGCAGTAGGGGCAGCCTTGAAATAAAAGAAGTGTAGCTAAAGACAACAATGCCTAAGGCAGTATATTCAAAATGTTTTCCTCCTTTACCTACCAAAAGAATTGGTATAAAATAACAAAAAAACTATGTGCACCTTACCCCTGTAAATTTTAAATTTATAATCTCAACTATAACTTTATATAGTTGCAAAGGATGTAGTTGCTGTCATACTGCATGTTACACATGTGCTTTCAAGATCTTTTCAACAAAACCTTGAAGCTACAGATTAAGTACACTCAATTTACCAGAAATACTCACCATCTACTCTAATTGGCAAAACCAGTGCTCACTGTCAAATTAGTAAGTAAATCAGGACTATTTTGTCAGAAAAAAAGTAGTTTAAGAAAATTTTTAAAAATTATTTTATGTGCTACTCTTGATACCAAAACCAGGTAAGGATGCAACAAAAAAAGAAAACTATAGTCCAATATCCTGATGAGCATAGATGCAAAAATCCTCAACAAAATACTAGCAAACTGAATCCACCAGCATATTAAAAAGATCATTCACCATGATTATGTAAAATTTATCCCAGGGATGCAAGGTTGGTTCAACATATACAAATCAATAAACGTGATATATCACATCAACAGAATGAAGAACAAAATCATATGACCATATCAGTTGATATCTCAACATGCCTTAATGGTAAAAACCCTCAACAAATTAGGTATAGAAGGGACATACCTCAATACAATAAAGACCTTATATGACAAACCCACAGTTAATATCATACTGAATGGGGAAAATCTGAAAGATTTTCCTCTAAGAATTGGAACAAGACAAAGATGCTCACTTTCTTCACTCTTACTCAACATAGAACTGGAAGTCCCAGCCAGAGCAATAAGCAAGGGAAGGAAATAAAGGGCATCCAAATGGGAAAAGAAGAAGTCAAATTGTCCCTGTTTGCAGAATATATGATCTTATATGGAGAAAAACATTAAAGCTTCACTAAAAACCTCTTAGAACTGATACACAAATTCAGTAAAGTTGCAGGATACAAAATCAACATATGAAAATCAGTAGAGATTCTATACACCAATAACAAGCAAAATAAAAAAGAAGTCAAAAAAGCAATCCCATTTAAAATGCCTACAAAAAAATAAAATACCTAGAAATTAATTTAACCACGAGGTTAAAGATCTCTACAAGAAGTATAAAATACTGATGAAGGAAATTGAAGAGGACACAAGGAAATGGAAAGACATCCCATGTTCATGGACTGGAAGAATTAATATTGTGAAAATGACCATACTACCAAAAATGGTCTACAGATCTAATGCAATCCCTATCAAAATTTAAAGTCATTCTTCACAAAAATAGAAAAAAAACTATTCTAAAATTTGTATGGAACCACAAAGGACCCCTAATATCCAAAGCAATCCTAAGCAAAAGAACAAAGTTGGAGGCATCACACTATCTGATGTCAAAATATATGACAAAGCTATAGTAACCAAAGCAGCATGGTACTGGCAGGAAAGCAGACCCACAGATGAATAGAATAGAATAGAGAATCCAGAAATAAAGCCATGTTTTAAGAGACAACTGATCTTCAACAAAGTTGTCAAGAACATTCATTGGGGAAAGGACAGTCTCTTCAACAGATGGGGCTGGGAAAACTGGATATCCATATGCAGAAAAATGAAACTAGACCCCTATTTCTCACTATATATAAAAATCAACTCAAAATGAATTAAAGACTTAAATGTAAGACCCAAAACAATAAAACTCCTAAAAGAAAACATAGGGGAAATGCTTAAGGACATTGGGTTGGGCAATGACTTTATGAAGAAGACATCAAAAGTACAGGCAACAAAAGCAAAAATGGACAAATGGTAATATATTGAACTAAAAAGCTCCTGCACAGCAAAGGAAAAAATCAAGAGATTAAGAGACAACCTACAGAGTGGAAGAAAATATCTGCAAACTATGTATCTGATAAGGGATTAATATCCAGAACACACAAAGAACTGAAACAACTCAACAGCAAATAAATAAATAAATAAATAAATAAAATGAACAAAAATGGGCAAATTAGCTGAACAGACATTTCTCAAAAGAAGACATACAAATAGCCAATAGGTTTATGAAAAATGCACATTACTAATCATCAGGGAAATGAAAATCAAAACCACAATGAGATATCATCTCACTCCAGTTAGAATGGCTACTATCAAAATGATAGAACAACAAATGCTGGCAAGGATGTGGAGAAAGGAGAACCTCTTACACTGTTGGTGGGAATGTAAATTAGCACACCAGTAACTTATGGAGGTTCCTCAAAAAAATAAAAATGGAACTACCATATTATCCAGAAATTCCACTGCTGGGTATATGCCCAAAGGAAAAGAAATCAATATGTTGAACAGATACTTGCTCTTCCATGTTTATTGCAGCACTATTCACAGTAGCCAGAATATAGAATCAACCCAAGTGTCCATCAACAGATGAACGGATAAAGAAAATGTGGTATATATACACAATGGAATACTATTCGGCTATACAAAAGAATGAAATCCTGTCATTTGTGGCAACATGGATGAGCTTGGAGGACATTATATGAAGTGAAATAAGCCAGGCACAGAAGGAGAAATACTGCATGTTCTCACTCATATGTGGACACTAAGACAGTTGATCACATAGAAGTAGAGAGTAGAATGGTGGTTATCAGAGGATGGAAAAGGGAGGGTGGAAGGTGATAGTGAGAGGTTGGTTAATGGATGCAAAATTATAGCTAGATAGGAGGAATAATATCTAGTATTCTGTAGCACTGTACGGTGACTGTAATTAACAATTTATTATGTACTTTCAATTAGCAAGAAGAGAGAATTTGAATGTTCCCAACACAAAGAAATGACTAAGGTAATGGGGAAAAAAATCAGTGGTTGCCATGGTTTCAGGGGAGGAGGGAATGATGAATAGGTGGACCACAGAGTATTTTTAGGGCAGCAAAACTATTCTGTATGATGCTGTAATGGTGAATACATGACATTATGCATCTGGCAAAACCCATAGAACTGTACAACACAAAGAGGGAACGTTAATGTAAAACTGAGTTAATAATACTAGATCAACTTTGGTTCATAACTGTAACAAACCTACCACACTAACGTAACATGTTAATAATAGAAATGGGAACTACGTGTACTTTCAGCTCAATTTCTCTGTATTTCCTATTTTCCTTTTTAAAGACTGGCTTTTTTTTTGCAGCTTGCCAGTCCAGGGATCTGAACCCTTGACCTTGGTGTTACAAGGTGGCACTCTAACCAACTGAGTTAACCAGCCAGATATATATAAACCTAAAACTACTGTAAAATTAAAATCTATTACTTTGAAAAAAACTATTTTATATGCATTTTTTTCTTGACAGCTTTCTCCCTTCTGAATCCTAACTGGGAGAAAGACAAAGAGCTTAAGAGAGAACAGCGTGTGCCACCCAGATGGCAGAAAGCCACGGTCCTCTTCAGTGTTTCTCATCCAGCCTTTCTTGGCTTTCTCTCAGGGGACTCCCTCTGGAGTGATGTGTTCTTGATCTGACCCTTCGTTTTCCCTCCTCAGAGCAATGAGTCCTGGTACGATTTGAGCTGGTTAGTGTTTTTCTTTTTAAAGTGGGAGAGGGTCTGTGGTGGAAGTGGGATGGGAAATGAGACCCTGGAACCACAGAGAAGTTCTCAGGCCAAGCATTTCCCCTCCTTCTTTCCTTCTTCCCTCCCTCCCATCACCAACTGATAGAAGCATGGAGTAGTTTCTCCTCCACTATTTGATGTTCCTATAGCCTTTAAAAATCCCTCCCCTCAACAAAGGGGGGAAGAATTCCTCCCTATTCACCATACTTATGCTGACATACAGATTTCCCCCTTACATTGAGACATGACACAAAGTTTACCATTAAGCTTATGAAGCTGGAGTGTCAGAGCCCCTCACTTTCACAGCCTTTTCCAAGGTCTTGGGAGGGTCCATAATGTGTTTACAAAACCATATATATTTTTTTAATTTTCAAAGAAAGGTATTTTGGTATTCTCTTACTTAAAGGAGAACCCACCCCCACAAAACCACAAAATTTGACTGTGCTTCCCACCCCACTAGGGTTTCCAGTTTTAGCAAATAAAAATTCAGGACACCTAGTTAAATTTGAATTTCAGATAAATAACAAATAATTTTTGTATTATTCCAAATATTGCATGGGACATATTTATACTGAAACAATTATTTGTTATTAATCTGAAATTCAAATTTAACTGGGCATTCTGTATTTTGTCTAGCAGCAGCCCTACACCCATCAAAACCTGAATTCTCTCTTGTTTGGACACTGAATAGCAAGGTAAGCCTTGATGATCCCAAGCCAAATAAAAATGTCTTTGGGATTTCACACTGGAAACTCTTCTCAGACTATAATTTGAGACTTTGAAAGATCTGTTTTGACTGATCTTATACAACCCTATTTTTTAACACAATTTTGCTACAGAAACACAGGTCAAAATAATTTCCCAACTCTGCAGGGAAATGAGAAACTGCTTGTTCTCTAGTGAGAGATGAGTGAACTGTGAAATGTCACCGTTGTGCTTTCTGTTGGGATCAGCATGGAACATGTGTGTTTGGAGAGGAGGCACAGCACGTGGCTGCAGAGAAGCAATAGATAGTGGGGAGGAGAGAATGGTGGCTTTTGGGGTTGAGATAGAAATACCAGAACAGTGCTTTTCAAATGCTTTGGACCCTGACCTATAGCGAGAAATAATTTTCCATGGTGACCCCAATATACACATCTATATATACGTATGTGACTGAAACAAAATTTGATAAAACATTTATCATTACTTTATGCACAATTACTATATGTAATGCACACTAATATTTTTTATTCTAATCTATTTCATTAAAAAAAGAGAACCAATTGCACTCAGTTGGTTTCACAGCTGACTAATGCATGACGATCTGTGGTTTGTTTAAAAAACCACATTCTGGGAGAAGGGAGGGAGGTTTTGGTGATGGGGAGCAATAATCAGCTAGAATGTATATCGACAAAATAAAATTAAAAAATAAATAAATAAATAAACAAATAAATAAATAAATAAATAAATAAATAAATAAATAAAAAACCACATTCTAAACTCTAGAGCAGCACTACTCAAAGAAAGTGCTCAGAGAACTGATTGGGGCGGTCCCCAACAGAAAGGGAGCTTGCCTCACAATGTAAATCAATGAGCCACTTCCTTCACTGAGAAAATCTTGCTCAGTGAAAAATTAGATTGGTTTCCCCTACCCTGGAAAAAGTAAACTCTCTTACTCTCTATAATGTCTAGTCCAGACCCTCTCCTTTCTCATCAAATCATCAATTTCTTCATCTGGTGTCCTCCCTCAAAGTTAGTGACCTTGACTTGCACTTCACAAAGAAAACAGAAGCCATCAGAAGGAAATTCCTTCATCTTTTCTCTACCAAATCTTCCAGTCTATTAGCACCACCCTCAGCCTCCCTTTCCAAAGAATATGCTGTGTGTTGAAAACAGGAATTATGGGAACCTCCATTACCCTGACAATGAGGGTCTACACTACCTCAAACCCAGTACACAAACTCTAGATTACATTGCCATGTACAATAACAGGGGAAAAGATAGGCAAGCATAACTTAAGAAAATAGGTCCATTTTGGCTGCCAAACAGCCTTATTCTAATTGCACTCTTTATCTCTGCAAGAATTTCCTGTAAGTCTCCCTGTTTCCACTTCCCTCCCCTCCACCCACCAACCCATTTCCCATATAGCAACCATAGTAATATTTCTAAAACATAAATCAAATTATGTCACTTCTCTACTTAAAAATAACAAATCATTTCTCATCAAACTAAAAATAGAATCCAAGCTCCTGAACATGTTCTGCAAGGCCCTGTGCAGTCTGGCCACCTCTGCAGCCTTATCTCCTTCCACCCTTCCCCTCCCTCTCTACTCTCCTGCCACACTGCCCTACTTTTAATTTATTATAGGTCAAGATCTTTCCTGCCTCAGGTTCTTTGTATGTACTGTCCTGGCTCTGGGATTGTCCCTCCTCTCCTTTACCTGAACAACTCCTGCCCATCTCTCCTACGGGTGGCAGTTGAAATGTTAGTTCTCTGAATCACCCACTCCCACCTGGTTGATCTAAATTAAATTACTTTGGTTATACTCTCTTAGCACCCTGCATTTTCTGCATAATGTATAATACAATTTATTATTAAATAAGTATATCTATGTTCTTTTGTTTGTTTGCTTAACATCTGCTTTTCCCATTTAACTTCAAGTCCCATAAGGTTAGTGCCTAGATCAGTTCTGGAAGTCAACAATTTTTAAATGAATGAATAAGGAATATCTTGGCTAATTATTTAAATTTTATGCTAAACACTGACAAACTACCTCTTTCAAACTGAAGCTGAATGACAAATACACTCCACCCAGCATGTGTGCACAGTGGGTCAAAAACCTGTTTATTAATGGCTACCAGTGGTGTACCAGAGTGGGCTTGTACGGACTCAAGAGAGCCAATTCTGGGCATCTCTTCCAATTTCACATTCAGTGGCATTATATTGGTAACAAATAATACAAATCAGGGTTTATCTTTTCCCTTGGAGAGCCAATTTACCAGCACACCACTGTTGTCTACTGTATACCAACGTCATGTTAGGTATAATAGAGCCACCATAAAACAAAAGTCATATTCCCTATCCAGCAGAAGTTTCCAGTCTAGCATAGGGACCATGACATACATGAGGAATTCAAGGAAAATCAGGGTGTAGCTGTGCAGTGTGAGTGCATCTGCGGTCAAAAAAGAACAAGATCAGCATGGTCTGGAGCAGGTACCAATGGATATCAAGAAGGTGGGGCCAACTCTGAGACAAGTGGATGGAGATGACCCCTGCAGCTGAAGAGGACCCGAGAGCACTTTTGGTGGGGAAGTAGCAAGGATCTGGGGTGGGTCATGAGCTGAGTCAGTGCAGTTAGAATGGAAGTCTGAAGAAGAGGAAACCATCTTACATTGGAAAGAGTTCCTCTTGGCAATTTATTTTCATCCCAATTAAGACTGGCTATCATCAAAAAGACAGAGGACGACAAATGCTGGCAAGGATGTAGAGAAAGGGGAACACTCCTACACTGTTGGTGGGACTGTAAATTGGTGCAGCCATTATGGGAAATGGTATGGAGATTCCTTAAACAACTTCAGATAGATCTACCATATGACCCAGCAATTCCACTTCTGGGTACATGCCCAGAGGAATGGAAAGCATCATGTCAAAGTGATATCTGAACCCCCGTGTTTACCACAGCTCTATTTACAATAGCCAAAAGTTGGAACTAACCTAACTGTCCACCATCAGATGACTAGATAAGGAATATATATATATATACACACACACACACACACAATGGATTATTACTCTGCCATATAAAAGAACGAAATATTGCCATTCACAGCAACATGGATGAACTTAGAGAAAGTCATGTTAAGTGAAATAAGCCAGGCACAGAAAGAAATACCACATGTCCTCACTCATAAGTGGGAGCTAAAATAATAAACATACAAATAAAAGAAAGAGGTCCAAGGGCCTCAGCCACATGACCCCCAATGACTACCAAGTCCAGCGATGACGACCAAACTGCTGCTGGAAACGTCCCAGGCTCCCAAGCTGGGGCAGTGGGGGAACGAGGGCCTCAGCCATGCCCCCTGACATCTGCATCCAGCCCAGCAATAACCAAGCTGCCACTGGAAGCCCCCTGGTCTCCCCTGCCGGAATGAGGAGGTGCCACGGGCCTCGAGCACACCCCCCCCACTCTTTCTCCCACCCTACTTCCCTCCCCCTCCTCCTCTCCCCCTTCCCCCAACCGCTCCACAACATCTTAGAATGTAAACAAATAATAATATTAATAAATAAACACACACACACACACACACACAAAACAAGAGACAATAAAATGGAATTTACTTTGAGGTCAAAAATTTTTCTTAATTTTAAAATGTTTTAAGTATGTTAATTATTCTAGAGTAATAATATTCAGAAAAATTAGTAAAAGGAAAAATACTTATAATTCCATTACATTAAGATATCAATTATTTTATTTTTTCATGTTTCCTTTCAACCACTTTCTACATGAATATAATTTACACAGTAGCTGGTTGATATTTCACTGGACTAAGGCAACATGTTTTATCTAACCAGTCTATTATTGTTAAATATTTAGAATGTTTCCAATATTTTCTTTTATAAAAAATGCTTCAATGTACATCTTTTTTCATATAGTTTGGTTTTTTCCCCTTACTTTTTACATAACAATAAATTACCAGGAACCAAAAATAAATAAATAAATGAAAATAAAAATAAATAAATGAAAGAAAGATTGAAATAAAAAAGAGCACGGGCATAGTAATGTGCATAGAATGTGAATACCTCACAGTGTTGCTATTAAGTTTAAAATAAATAATACTTGTAAAGCACTTAAAACAGTGCTTGTGACATAGCAAGTATTCAATAAATGTCAGTAATTAATATCCTGTAAAAAGGTAGAAAATTTATTTTCAACTTAATTTTGATAAATTGAATCATTTTTTAAATGAAGAATTCAGAAATCTTAGAATTCTTAAGGTGAATTCTTTTTTTTTTTTAGGTGAAGGGTTTAAAGGATAATTACTCTTTCTCTGTTTTTCAGATTTAAGTTTTTCCAGAATAACTTTTTCTCAATGTCACAATCTCTACTATGTCCTCGCAGTTACTTCTCTAACTTATTGGATGCTCTGGCAAGTTAAGGGTTTCCCTTATCTCTGGCCCTTCATTTCCTTATCTGTGAAATGAAATGGTCACACTTGATTGTCTCTAAGGTCCTTTATAGCTCAGAAAAATTGCATGGTTCTAAATAGTTAGATATGTGAACCATATTTCTAAGTGAGTTTAAGAAGAAAGCCAGGAAAACACCATTCTGAAACATCCTTTTCAGTGACCAAAGGACTTTTAGGGACTCTACTTAGGGATAATAGAGTTAAGTACATCGACCCTCTTCCTACAGAGTTAGGCCAGTTTTCTTTTAGCCAAAGAAGAGATTCCGCATCCAAGGATGGCAGGAGATCTTAGGGCTTGTCCTCATGAGCACCATTAGGTAAATCCAGAGACTGTTCAATAGGGAAATAAGGTTACTATTTTTAAATCAACAGGAAAAGAGCAGAACAGCAAGATAGAAAGATGATTTATCCTGTGGCCAGAGTGCATAAAAGTGACTGGAGAAACTAATCAAATCAGACTTGATAAAGCTGATGCTGCCTTAGCTGCCTTGTGCCTAGAAGCCTTGTCAGGGCTGGTCTACCATTCATCCTGATTTAGGAAGCAGCTGACTCCTTTGCCTCTTCTGAATAGCAATCCTGCTGCATGCATTTCAATTGTTGGTGGTGGTTACTGTTTTAACATTACTATTAAATATAACACAAGGCTTTTGATGACGCTAAGCAGTGGCAAAAGGCTGGTATCTGGAAGAAACCTGCTCCCAGGTACCCATGGAATCCCTAGGCAGGGCAAGTTCTGGCTTTCGGGCCCTCTTTTCCCTCTCCCTCCCTGCCTCTCCCAAATCCCTCAAGGGAGGAACAGCTGCTGCCAGGTTGGTTCGTTCAACCCACTCATCACAAGCCACCCTGAAGCTGCAGGACAGCAGGCAACTGGCCTGACATGCTTCCCCATTCGGCACAGCCGGCTCTTCACTGCTGCAGGCGGCTGCACCGACATCTGGCTCAGAGAGAGACAAGGCTGAAGTCTTCTGAGTCCAGAGTCATCCAGCCTAGCTGGCTGTGGCCATGGCAGAAATTGACGGTCACTGCTGGGCTGCCCCAGAGGGCAGCAAGACATTTGCTTTGGCTTGAACCTTTTGATCTTTTTCGTTGGAAGATGAAGACAGGGAAGATCTATCTGGTCCTGAGGATGGCTCAGTTCACCGTATGTTTAATAAGCATGTGCACTGAGGGTCTAAAGGTGAGGGAAATGGGCCAAGGGAAATAAGAACACAGTTTCTGCATTTGAAGAGTTCACATTCTAATGTGTGCGATTCTATGGAAACAAACACTTGCAAGAAAACAGGATAAGTAACAATAGAAATATATGCAGGGATTGCTGTGGGAGCTGGGTGGGGGGCAGTCTAGACCACAAGGAGCTGTTACTTGAGCTGTATTGCAAGGGATAAGGGAGAGAGAGTGAAGCAAGTTAGAGAGTTCCAGGCCAAGGGAACTGCACCAAGCAGAAGAGCGGGGCATGACTGGGGAGTCCCAGGCTGCTCAGTGTAGGCAGGGGGTGAAGTAGAAGACAGGGCTTGGGAGATACACAGCTGGAGTGGGAGGCAGCAGTCAAGTCAGGGAGACACTTGAGGGCCTTGGTAAGGAAACCAAGGCTTTACTCTGTAGGGGTCTGGGGGCCATTGAAGGATCTGGAGTAAGGAAGGTGTTTGACCTATTTGCATAGATAGACTCCACTGAAGCAGGAAGAGGGTGGGCTTAAGGAGGGCAAGATTAAAGGTCTGCAGGTCCGTTAAGTTTGTGCACAGATACAGTGCTCCATGGTAGAGGTGTAGGGGTAGATAGGAGTGGATGAGTCTGAGAATTATTTGGGAGGTGAGGTCAGAAGCACTAGAAGAACTTGATGATGGAATGGATCCAGAGTGTGATGTGGTGAAGGAGAGGGATTCAGCTAGGGTGACTGCCAGGGTTCTCGTCTGGGTGATGTGGACAAAGCTACATTTCTCAAATCACATACCCTGTAACTCCATCTCTATGGGATGCGAGAAGATACTGTGTGAAAAGTGGCTCCACCCTCAGCTAAGTGTCAGAATGCAGGCTTCAGCAATACCAAACCAGCCTGCTGTACTGCAAGGCTTCTGAGAGCCTTTAATATGCTAACAATAATGACAATAACAATAAAAATAACTGCTATTATTAAGCACTTACAAGAGCTCCACTTACATACATTCTTTGAGCAAATGGGAAGGAAGCAAAATCCCTGAGGAAACTGTTCTGAAACTTGAAAGTGATATGTGAGCAAGTACACAAAAACAAACACAGTGAGAAAAGAAAAAAATACAAACTATTTTCTTTTCTCTCACTCAGCAACAATCAGCACAGAAGACCTCTATGACCACATGGGAGGGGATTTCTGTCCACCAGCAAGCAAGCAGCCAGTTCTGCAGTGGATACCAGCTGAGTGCCCTCCAATTGAAATCTATTCTGACATTATCTACCTGGAGATAGCATCAGATCCCACAGTTGAGGGCTCAGTCCCCAGGACTGCTCCCCCGCCCTTCTGATGCCAATCAGAAGCTATGGATTGTTTTACCTGTGCTTTTGACCAGCTGGCCATAAATTGGGGTCCCCACAACCCCTTCCTTGGGTTTGATTAACTTGCTGAGCAGCTCACAGAACTCAGGAAAACAATTATGTTTACAGGTTCATTACAGAAGATTTTACAAAGGATGCTGAGGAAGAGATGTATAGAGTGAGGTATGGGAGAAGGGGTGTGGACCATTCATGCCCTTCCTGGGCCAGCCACCCTATAGGAACCTCCACGAATTCACCTATCTGGAAGCTCTCCAAACCCCATCCCTCTGGGTTTTTACAGAGGCTTCATTACATAGGCATGATTGATTAAATCATTGGCCACTGGTGATCAACTTAACCTTCAGGCCCCGTCCCCTCCCCGGAGGTTGAGGGGTGGAACTAAAAGTCCCTGCCTTGATCTTTCCAGTGACAAGCACCCATCCCAAAGCTACCTAGGGACTCATTAGCATACAAAAAGACAGCATTTTGGAGATTCTAAGGATTTTGGAAGTTGTATGCCAGGAAAGGGAAAGCAATCAGGAAGAAAACCAAATATACACTGTATTTCAAAATATCACATATAATAATATGAGTCACAAACCAAGAAGCTCCTAGAGCAGATGATATGAACCAAAGGCATTGCAGGAAACAGCTAAGTGGAAGGCTAAATATTTGATGCTCATTTTCTCAAGTTCCCATAACAACACTGTGGGGTATGTTATTTTGTACCTGTTTTACAGTGAGGAAACTGGGGCTCCTAAAGATTAAATAATTAACCAAATAATTAACCAATAATTAACCAAAGCTCACTACACATCTAGGAAGGGGTAGGATATCACCTTTAGTAATTACACGATCTCATTTCTTTGTGCTAATGTACATAATGAATCTGCAAGGAAAGGATGCAGCATACAGTGTCCCAAACTTAGATGACCACAGAACCTTCTGTTTATGGAGCATCCCACAGGATTGGTGGTATCTGGAGCACATTTTGTGGAGAGTAGTATTACTAACTAAGATCAGAAGTACAGATTCATATGAGGGAAAGTATGCAAATCACAGTAACAGAAAGTTGAAACTCTGTAAAAGAAATATAGCTAAAATGTTATGGAAATCCCAAGTAGGCAGAGATTATTTCCAATACTGGTGTGCAGGGAAAATGGTCAGTTAAAAACTTATCAGCTGCAAGTAACAGAAGACCCAACTAAAAGTAGCTAAACAAAAAAATGTGTTAAAGTACATAACACAAGTCCAGATGTAGAACAATTCCACTGCTGGTTAATTCAGTGACAAATCACCAAGGATGCAAGTTGCTTTCTGTTTTTCTTTTGCCATCCTTAATATGTTCAATTGCCCCCCTAAGCCCCACGGTGCAGGGCTCAGTTCCAGGGTTCAGACTGTAGCCCCAGATCTAAGGACTGATACAAGAGTTCTGAGACCAAACACTGGGCTCTCAGCAATGAGTGGCTGAAGAGGGAAGATGTTAAGTGATGTTACTAAGAGAACACTTGCTTAGACGCCAAGAAGGAAGTGATGCTTCAAGCTAAAAAGCATTTGAAACATTCTGAGTCCATCGCCACCTACGGATTGAACTGGACAAAGTGAACATAGACACAGGACACCTGGGGTGAGAAAGACAAAGCTGCCACAAGCGAGCAGGTGGTCGGTGCTTGGCTCAGCACGCTGGAGGGAAGCCAAATCTCAGTGAGGACCATCCATCAAGCTAATGGTAAGTCAGCACATCATGAGGACCAACAACTTAGAAAAAAGGTCATCCCAATGCAGGAAGTGTCCTGATACGGAGGGCTGGGGCCAAGGGCACTGTAGACCCAGAGAACACACAGAGATGGTACAAGTTTATCATCAGCTCCCTGGTGGATTGTGTGATATACTGTCACACGCAGCCTCACAAAGTAGGTATGCTAAGACTGTTCATTCAGCCAGTTCTCAAAAATCCTGTTGTTATCTTTATATCTGAAGGATCAAAACATATTCACCTTTGTTATTTAGAGGTATCTGGACTAGGTGAGACCTATCTCTAGATTGGATTGACTCGAAGAATCAAAGTGAGCAGAATTTAAGAATTCTAACCTATGGAGGCTGTGAAAGTTGTCAGGATCAAATGGAGTCGCTTGTGTTAAAGAACCCCTGACAAATAGAGCTGGGAAAAGGCCATGAAGGGAGGGTTCTCATGCAAGAATGACTGATAACAAGAATGATCACAAAGGTCTCTGCAAAACCACAACCTTGCACAGAGTCCATCACAACCTTACACAAACAATACTTCTGCAAGGACATCTGCCCAGCAACTGTCCAACCTCAAGTTGGTCCAACCTCAAGTTGGTGTCACCCTTGTTATCGATCCTTGTAGCCAAGAACAATTATCTCAAAACAATTTTGTAATCCTCCATCATTTTTTTTGAAAACCTTTACCTCCCTGAATATGCACATAATTTACTATGGCACATGTATTCCTATTACAATGCCCTATTCCCAAATAAATATCATTTTCCTTTAGAGAGTTTTATTCTGTTTGTTATTTAGGTTAACAAGGGTCATTTCTGAATTGAAAAAGCACTTGGTGAGCTGTAAGGCCCCATGCGAATGGTAGCCCCTATTATTAGAAAATGTATTGAACGAGTCCTTGGCATGTACTTTGGAGGAAAGGAATATACAAAATGTAATAATAATAAATTGGAGACTGAAAATGAAGAAAATGTCAAAGAAAGTAAATGCGGAATAGTTTAAATAATAGAAAACAAGAAAATTTGAGCAAGAGAACATTTGTGGTGTTGATTTTCTCCTAAATTAATTGTTTTTCAATAGCATCAGAGGTGTGGTAGAGCTGATGGGTTCTCATTTTATCATAGAGTTATAACAATGTAATGAGATAACAGAACAAAAACAGTCAGAAGGCATCTCACACAGCAGCCTTTGGTAGAGTTCTACAGTCTGATAGTTTGGAGTTTCAAGTTTTGAGGCAGGAGATGACAGTAAAAGTGTACTCAGTTCAGATTTTATCTGCCCAGTGTTAAAAGGCTGTTGAGAAAAGAGTGCTATGTTGAATAGCAAAGTTTTCAAAAACGGAACAGCTCAACCTACAAAATGATGTCAAAAAGAAGTTGCAGAAGGGCACGCGAAGGCCAAAGATCTAAAAAGGAAAAGCAGGCATGGGGCAACAGGACTGGAGAGCAACAAACGTTTACGGGGCATGCAGCTGCTCTGCTAAGTGCTTTCACATGTCAAATCATTTAATTGGGAAGGTATCATTTCAAAGCCATATCAAATAGCGTTTACACTTATAAAACAGAATTTATGTTTCATGCTAAAAGCAATATCAAGTTCAGGAGAAAGCGACACAACGTCTGCCCAAGAGACAGATGTGGGAAGAAGGACCAGAGCAACAATGTGTCTTGGAATAGACCATTGTTACTGATTCTTGGTCAAGGTTATCAGGAAAATTGTGGATATGCTGTGGTCATAAGGAAAGAGTTTATGAGGTCTTATTAAAAAGCAGGTGTGGGGTCAAGGGGATTTCTTTTTTCTACTTTTATGTTACAAGTGGATGGGGCTACAGCTTCTTGCTCCACCAATTCCTCCCTCTCCTCTCCAAGGCAATAGGAATAGCTTGCATGATTAGTAACTTGGGAGAAGCTGAAGGTGCCTGTCTCAGCCCCTTCCTCCTTCTTCTTTAGGGATCTGCCACCCACAGAGAGCACATATTTCACTCTGCTCCTCCATAGCATACAGAAAGCAGCCTTGAATACCTGGTGCTAAAATGACTGACTGGGAGGCTAAGTCTCATTTAGGGATGCATATTAGAGTGTCCATTGTTGCCACACACGTAAACCATGTCCTCCAAGCCCAGCCAACCCTGTAGCAGAAACACAGGTGATTTTTTATTTCCACTTGCCTAACTCTTGCATCTACATCTCAATTATTTCTAAACTCAAGGCAGGATGTGGGGGTAGTGGGAGGGATAATATTTCTGATCCCCTCAAATCCTAATATGAAGGAATAAGGAAGAAGAGCCAGAATCAAAAGTTTTTAAAATACAGTCATATGTAGTGGTTTAAACTTACTTTACCAAATACAGTCCAGATTCTATTGTCTGGCATTCATGGCCCTTGATGATCTGAAACCAATATATCCTCTCATGTCATTTAACATTACTTCCCTGTATATGAACTAACAACATCAAACAAAAACAACACTCGGCACTTTACTTTCTCTGTCCTTTTACTCAGGGCATTTCCACAATATGACAATCCAATATTCATAGGGGTCAGGGAAAGCCCTTTTCCCCTCATTTTCATGTTCATATCTGACCTATTCTTCAAGGACTAGTCCAAATTTCACCAAATCCACAGGTACTTTTGTGGCAGATTCTGTTGGTTCTCTACCCAACAATCATCCCCACCTTCTTCATTTTCCCCAGAGCCCACGTTTCCTTAGTTCTCAGGAGGCCATATACTTCAGGTGAGGCAGCCTTTATGAACCTTGATTGTCTTAGCCAAACATGGTAGTGTCTCTCCCCTTGCCAATGATTGCTTTAAGAGTGAAGG
The DNA here is from genome assembly GCF_027409185.1 of Cynocephalus volans. Classification (NCBI taxonomy): domain Eukaryota; kingdom Metazoa; phylum Chordata; class Mammalia; order Dermoptera; family Cynocephalidae; genus Cynocephalus; species Cynocephalus volans. The sequence goes on from NC_084462.1 coordinate 102,100,681, forward strand.
AGACATCTAGAAAGAAATTAAAGGCTGGGAATCATTTTTCCCTGACTCCTGATCTTCTGGAAGCACTCTATGAAAACTCCCTTAATACCAGAAGTTTCTCTTTTAGCATTTTAAGTTTACTTTTTTTTTTTCTCTTTAAGCTTACTACCATACTTTCTTCTTTCCTTTTCTTGTGTTTTCAAAGATATTTCATTTCATTCTTCTTTGCCCTTCTCATTTCTTTTCTCATAACTTTGCACCTATTTGCTTTTTGTTTTGCCTTTTTTTTTTTCTTCTTATCGGAGTATTCCAGTAAATTCTCTTCCAACCAGGAATGTCTATTTTGATTTGTAAATGCCTCGGCTCTACCGTGTTTCTTAAAAGATTTCTATATATCACATGTTCTCATGTTCACATATTTCACTAGTTGAATACCTTTGATTTTCTTCCTTTTCTAGAAGAAATGTGCTTATCCTCTGCTGTCTCCTGTGTAGGAATGCTAGTCAGAACTCACTCCATCCTCGAGGCCTTCAATAGTTACAATTTTTCCCCTCCACAGTCACTTAGCAACTGAGGGAGGGACAGGGACAAAACACTACACTTGCAAGATAAGGGGAGTGACACTGGCAACCCCAAAGATAAGCAATAGGAGGCTGAAGAGAGCCTGGGAATCTTGCACTGTCGCAGCCTTTCTTTTTGGCATAACTCCACTTTTTTCTCTAAGTCCCTTACAAACCTCAACTCTCCCCACCTGGGGCGCGGAGAAAGAAGCTCTGCAGCGTTCAGATGGATTGGTACTCCACCTCATCCTTGTAAGAAGCCACCCATCAATATAATAATAATAGTAATGATAATAAACTCCTTGTAAACCTTATGGAGTTGCCTGCTTCATTCTTTGGTCTCAGGATACCCTTCAGTTTGGCGAGCGTTATACTGGTAGCTCATGCTTGGACACTTCTGACAGGATTATCTTCAGCTATTCTTGGACTATATCTTTTGTTTTACATTTGACAATCTGTAATCTTTATTGCACACAAATCATATCTTGCATATCAATTCGCCTAACTCATTCCCTTTTTAATGGCAAGTACAAATGGCCAAACTACAATAAATAAGGCACCTTTAATCTTGTTTTACACTCTGATTCTAAATATTTGATTTTATAGATTACTTCATTACTTCTAGTCCATTCTTTCACTTTTGCCCAAGGTTATGGTTAAAATTCTGTTCTAAACTTCACTTCTTGATTTAAGTAGGAATGGCTCCCAAGCCTTACGAACTTGAAATTATTTTCTCTTTCAGATGTCCTTGTGGGTTCTACATAGAGATGTTTCTTCCTAATTCACATTGCAATCCAATATTCACAGGGATGGGGGGAAAGGACAGGTGCCCTAATACTTGTATGTTCTCAGCTTTCGCGTCTCCTTCTCCCCCTCTCCTACTAGGACTAGGTAAAGAAGAATATACAAGCTTTCTTTTTCTAAGACGGAAAATATTTAGAGATGAGAGCCTCTGGTAAAGGCTGGAGAAAAGAGCTAGGACTTAGCAGAGAGATTAAGGTGATTGCTGAAAGTAAATATGATAGAAAAAGAAAGAAATACACACTCTCTAGGCAAGTGCAGGCTGAGCAAGAAACAGCCCAGCCTTACTGGTCCTTACAGGTCCTTTCTCCTCCTTACCCAGAGTAAAGAGCTGGGTGAAGAGGAGAAAGGACCTGAAGAAAAAGCCAGTGGAGAGAGAGAGCATCACGGTGTTCAAGAGGCTCCAGAACATCATTCTGCATTAGAGAAATAGAGAGGGAAGGATGACTTTTGAGAAGATCCTGTGAAGACATTGCCAGTAATGCAGGCAGGCACACATGAACAAGGAGAAGTCAGTCAGTCTACTACTACTAGGATGTTTTCATCAGCCTCACTTAAGAGTAAAACATAGTGGGGATCTAATCAGAGAAGAAAGCAGTCAGCCCCCCAAATCCTAAATTTCTATTAATTTGTGATACTTACATTCAGTATTTTTAAAAATGAACCTTGTCCTAAGTGCATAATGTACCTTCAGGTATCTGTTAATGGCTATAAAAAGTCATCATAGCTAACAAGATATTAAAGATATTTCTTTCATCTTTAAATCATCCCCTTTTTGTGTTTGATTTAAAAAGATTGGAAAATATTAATATAGGCAAACATGTATATGATCTATAAAGAAAACATAAACATACTTTAAGGGCAGGTGCTCACAGTTTTTATTGATAGAGTTCACAATCAAAATTGTTTAAAGATCACTTACTTTTTTTCGAATGCTGGTTGTAGGTCCAGTTTCCACCACGTGTCTGGGACTTACCAGGTCTTTTGCACTCTGAAAAAGTGGAATGAGGAGATCAGACAAGTGAATTAGTCTGTTTCTGTTCTTTATAACAAAATACTGGGAACTGGGTGCTTTGTAAGAAAACGAAATTTATTGCTTACAGTTTCAGAGGCTGGGAAGTCCAAAGTCAAGGGAACATATCTGGTGGTGGGTGGCAACAGCGACCCAGGGGCCTCACATAGCAGAAATTGGTGGAGTAGAGAGAGACACTCTCATGCACTCTCCTTTTAAAGCTCTCAGAACCACGCCCATGACTGCCATTAAACCATCAAACTCAATCACCTCTTCAAGGCCCCACCTTTCAATTACCATAATAGGATTTCCCTCCCTCTTAACACTGTCACAGATGGGTCCAAACCTCCAACACATTAAACTTTGGAGGGACACAATTCAATCCATAATAAGAAGAGGCCATTAAACCTTAAACAAAACTTCCCTGACCCTCCTATTTAAATTAGTAACCTGTGTCATTCTCCATGCACTTCCCAACTTAATTTCTCTCCACAGCACTTATCACCTTATCAGATTCTACTAAATTTCCTTACTCATTCAATTTATTGTCTATCTCCTTCTCACTAGGCTGTATGCTCCACGAAGGTGGATATTTTTACTTTTTCTGTTTTGTTAATTGCTGTATCTGTGGTGCCTGGAACAATTCCTGGCACATAGTAGATCCTCAATATATGTTGGCTGAATGAATGCATAAAATACCCATTCCTCTCTGAGAAGCAAGAACACCCACGCTTATAGATTTGGTGGCAGTTCTAAACCCCTGAGTCTTCTGTAGGGTTGGCCTTCGGTAAAGTTGCCAAGGTGGGAAGTCCTCTTTGTTATATTTCCAGCTCTGCTGGCCATGCCCTGAGGCGATGTGATGCTGCCCTCTCTGTCACCTGGGTACTCAGTGTGCTGTATGTCCATCTCCTCCTTATCCCCTGCTTCACACATGCCCTGGGTTTTTGTTTTGAATATCATATCCAAATGCACTCATGTGCTGCACTGGGCCATATGACTGTGGCCAGGTGCACACTTGCACTACAACTGATACAGCAAAACCTCAGCAGGAAAGCCGCCAGTCTAGTGTGAGCCATTTCAGGCTCTGTAGCAGGAGGGTACAGAATCCAAAGCAGAGAAATCTTTGGATGAGGGAGTTTGGTGGCATCCTTAAATCACCCTATTTGGGCAGCTGCCTTCCTGCCAGCCCTGACCATCAAAGATGTGCAGACCACCCTCTTCTGACTACTCCTGGGTTTCCAGGAATTGCAAAGTTGAGAAATGGGCTGATATTAATAATCAGTAGGCATTGGATGGGTACTGCTTCCCCTCCAGTGAGTCTCTGAGTGAAGGGCCTGAGTCTGAGACGCAGACTTGTCGTGCTCTGAGCAGTTGGTGTTGACAGAAACACAGAAAGAAACTTTCACTCTGCTTCCTTCTGCTCCAGTTGGTACTGAGTGTTGCAGATACTAACCAGGACTGAACACGGTTCTCCCTAATTTTAATCTTATGGGGTAAGGCATTTGAAATCTCCATGTCTAAAAACTGGTAATTTGTTTTTCTGGCATGTGCTTGGTTTCTAAATAAAGCAACAGATGTTTCAGTTTTGCCTTTCTGTCTATGGCTCCTAATGTGGGTGATATTAACCAAGTGTGACAGGTTTCAGCTTTTTATTTATAGCAGTAGAATACTGTTTTCAGGTATCTGCAGAGTCCTGGGCCTCTGAGTCTTCGTACAGCCTCAACTTAAAATCCTGAAGTGTAGGAGTTCAAGAAACTTGAAGGGTCTAAAAGTTAGGAGCTGCATTTGGAAGAGAGAAGAGAACATGAGGAGTCTGATGGAAACTCCTCATCTCTTTCATTTAGGCAAGATACATACTGGCTTAGCTGGAAATGTGGGGCTTATAACTATAAAAATTGTTACATCATTACAGTAGAAGGCTGCCATGGTCTAAATGTTTGCTCTCTACCAAGTTCACGTAAGAGCTTGATTCCCAATGTGGCACTGTTGAAAGATGGGGCCTTTAAGAAGCAAATGGATTGTGAGGACTATGCTGTCATGAATGGTCAATGGTTTAATGGGTTATCATGAGTGTGGACTGGTGGCTTTATAAGGATAGCACATGAAAACACTCTTGCCATTCTCACCATGTGATATTCTACATCACCACAGGACTCTATCAGGAGTTCCCACCAAGAAGAAGGCTTTCACCACATGTGCCCCTGGACCTTTGACTTCCCAGACTCCCAAACTGTAAGAAGCTAATTTCATTTTCTTATAAATCACCAAGTTTCAGATGTTCTGTTAATGAGCAACAGAAAATGGGCTAATACAGGGGCCTCTCAACTGACACCATCAAAACTGCTAGTAAGACTGAAAAACTTTATTAAATTGAGGAATCAAAATGATGCCTACCTTAAACATTTATTTTAGCTCACATAAATATGTATGTTCACTTACCAATCATTTAATATACAGCAATAGCCTTTTGCTTTGAGATGAGTCTGCTGCTTACAGTTCTATTTTATCTTTCTTCAATAAACTACTGTATATTTATAATGCATATTCTTTAATTTACAATCACTTCTCAAGTGGGAAAAACATTTGCAAAACACCCTAAGTACATCTTCCTTCTGAACTTTTATAAATTCCACCCACCATCACCACATAAACACTACCTAATCTTTAATGTTTGTTTCTTCTATACCTCAATTTATAATTTTCTTAAATAAACAATTTTTCTTGGGTTATTCCAAAGCATTCAACAACATTTTTATAAAATCACCAACTCCCTTTCTTTAAAATTCCTTTTTAAAAATGTTGAGGTATAACTAACATGCAATAAACCACACATATTTAAATTGTACAGTGTGGTAAGTTTTGAAATATGTATATACCTGCAAAACCATCACATAATCAAGATAATGAGGGTGTCCATCCCCTAAAAGTTTCCTTGTATCCCTTTGTAATTTCTCAATTCTGCTCCTCCCAGACTATGACCCTCTTCCCTTCCCAAGCAACCACTGATACGCTTTTTGCCACTGTAGATTTGTTTGCCTTTCCTAGAGTTGTATACAAATCAAATCATACAATATGTACTCTTTTTTTGACCGACTGCTTTCATTTGGCATATTTATTTTGAGATTTACAATGTGTCAATAATTTGTTTCTGGGCCAAGCCCGTGGCGCACTTGGGAGAGTGCGGCGCTGGGAGCACAGCGACGCTCCCGCCGCGGGTTCGGATCCTATATAGAACTGGCCGGTGTACTCACTGGCTGAGTACCGGTCACAAAAAGGACAAAAAAATAATAATAATAATAATAATTTGTTTCTTTACATTGACAAGTAGCATTCCATTGTGTGCATATACCACAATTTGTTTATCCATTCGCCGGATAAATGTTTGGGCTGCTTCCACTTCATGGCTATTACAAATAAAGCTGCTGTGAACATGAATGTACAAGTATTTTTATAAGATCTTCTTTCATTTCTCCTGGGTAAATACCTAGGAATAGAATAGCTAGATCATATGGTAAAAGTATGCCTAGTTTTTTACAAAATTGCCAAACTGTATTCCAATATGGATATGCCATTTTACATTCCCACCAGCAAGGTGTGAGAGCTCCAGTTCCTCCACATCCTTGTCAACATTTGGTATGGTCAGTCTTTTTAATTTGGGCCATTCTAATAGATGTGTAGTAGTATCTCATTGAATTTTAATTTGCATTTCCCTACTGACTAATGACATTGCAGATCTTTTCATGTTGTTATTTGTTCTCTATCTGTTCCAGGTGAAGTGTCTGTTAAAATCTTTTGCCCATTTGTAATTGGGTTGTTTATTTTTTTAGTGTTGTGTTTCTGGATACAAGTCCTTTTTTCAAGTATATGATTTGCTCATATTTTCTCTCAATCTGTGGCTTTTTAAAAAAATTTAATTGAAATTCTTGGTAAGATAATTGCAGACACACATGCAGTTGTAAGAAATAGTACTGAAAGAACCCTGTGTACTTTGCACATTTCCCCCCATTTCCTCAATGATAAAACTAGAATATAATATCAGACCCAGGTTAGAAACCTTAACACAATCTACCCATTTTATTCAGATTTCCCCAGTTTTACTTATACTCGTGTGTGTGAGAGAGTATGTGTGACTACATGTGTGTGTGTGAAATTCTATACACTGTTGTCATCTGTATAGATTCATGTATCTACCACCAATAAAGATACTGAACAGCTCAAACTCTGCCATGATTCCTCAGGTTGCCCTTTTATAACCATGCCCACCTCCCTCTAGCAACACCACTCCCATCTCTAATCCCTGCAATCTATAATCTGTGCTTCATTTCTAAAATTTTGTCATTTCAAAAACGTCCTGTAAAAGGAATCATACAGTATTTAGCCTTTTGGGATCTGTTTTTTTCACTTAGTACAATTCCCTGAAGATCCATCCAGGTATGTACATATCAGTAGTTTGTTATTTTTTATTGATTATAATATTCCATGGTATGTGTGAACCACAATTTGTTTATCCATTCACCGGATGAAGGACATTTGAGCTGATTCTAGTTTTTAGTTATTATAAATAAATCTGCTTTATGTGTAGGTCTTCTTTGAACATAAGTTTGCATTTTTCTGGGATAAATGCCCAAGAGTGCAATTACTGGGTCACATGGCAATTGCATGCTTAGTTTTATAAGAAAATTTTGAACTGTTTTTTGGAGTGGCTGCACTATTTTGTATTCCCACCAACAATGTATGAGTGATTCAGTTCTTCTGCATTCTCACCAGTGTTTGGTGTGATCACTTTTTTTTTTCCAGCTATTCTGATAGATGTATAGTGATGTATCTTTGCTGTTTTAATTTGCATTTCCATGATAGCTAACAATGTTGAATATCTTTTAATGTGTTTATTTTCTATCTGTATATTAATTTTAATAAAATGTCTATTCATTCTTTTGCCCATTTTCTCATTGAATTGTTGGGGGATTTTTACTGTTGAGTTTTGAGAGTTCTTTAAATATTCCAGAAACTAGTTCTTTGTTGTATATATGGATTAGAAATATTTTCTCCCAGTCTGTAGCTTATCTTTTCATTCTCTTCACATGGGTTTCCACTGAGCAAAAGTTTTTAATTTTGATGAAGTCCAACTTATCAATTTTCTCTTTTATGAATTATATTTTTGTGTCAAATCTGATAACTTTGCTTAGCCCTAGAACCTGAAGATTTTCTCCTATCTTTTATTCTAAAAATTTTACATTTTTACATTAGAATCTATGATTCATTTGGAGTTAATTTTTATATAAACTGTGTGGTTTAGGTTGAGGTTACCTTTTTCGCATATAGATATCCAATTATTCCAGCACCATTTACTAAGAAGGTTATCCTTTCTTCATCGGATTGCTGTAGAATCTTTGTCAAAAATCAATTGAGCATATTTGTGTGGGTCTATTTGGGGGGTTTCTATTCTTTTCCATTATTCTATGTATCTATCACGAATAGCACACTTTCTTGATTACTATAGCTATGCAGTAAGTATTAATATCGTTAGAGTGATTCCTCCAACACTATTCTTGTCAGGATTGTTTTAACTATTCTTGGTCCTGTGCCTTTCCGTATAAATTTTAGAATAAGCTTGTCTATGTCTACCTAGATCCTTGCTGAGATTTTGATAGGAATTGCATTATACTTATAGATCAGTTTGGGAAGAATTGACATCTTTGCTGTATTGAGTCTTCCAAATTATGAACATGATATTCTCTCTACTTACTCCTGTCTTCTCTGATTTCTTTCATAGCATTTTGTAATTTTTAAATCCTGTACTTGTTTTGTTAATTTTATAACTAAGTATTTAATTTTGCTTAGAGAGATGAGAAATAGTATTGCGTTTTTAATTTTGGTTTTGTTATGTTCATTGTTAGAATATGGAAATGCAACTGGTTTTTGTATATTGATCTTGTATGCTGCAACCTTGATGAGCCCACTAATTAGTCATAGGTGTTTTTAGTAGATTTCTTGTGATTTGCTATTTAGACAAAACATCTTCAAATAAAGATAGTTTTGTTTATGTCTTTCCAACCTCTATGCTTTTTATTTCTTTCTCTTGACTTATTGCAGTGTCTAGAGTTTCCAGCAATATGGCAAGAGCAGACATCCCTGCCTTGTTCCCTGTCTTAGGAGGAAAACATTCATTCTTTCACCATACTTTTAAGTATAATGTTAGCTGTAGGTATTTTGTAGAAGTTTTTTGTCAAGTTGACGAAATTGCTTTTATTTATATTTTTTCTGAGTTTTTTTTTTTTATCATAAATGAGTGTTGAATTTTGTCAAATGTTTTTTCTCAGTCAATCATATGATCATATGATTTTTCTTCTTTGGCCTGTTAATATGACAAATTACACTGAGTTTTAGATTTTTGGCAAAATATACATAAATAAAACTTATCATTTTAATTATTTTTAAGTGTTCCATTCACATTGATTGATTTTTGGATATTGAATCAGCCTTGCATACCTGGAACAAATCCCACTTGGTCATGGTTTATAACTCTTTTTATATATTTTATAGTTTGGTTTACAAATGTTTTGTTGAGGATTTTTGTGCCTAAGTTCATGAAAAATATTGGTCTGGTGGTTTTCTTTTTATTGTCTTTGTCTGGTTTTGATATTAGGGTAATACTGGCTTCATAAAATGAGTTGAAATTGTTCCCATCTCTTCTATTTTCTGGGGGAAAAAAAAGTGTAATATTGGTGTAACTAAGTCCTGGTGACCAGGACTTAGTAATCCCCTCTGCACTCAGTTTTTGCCTGGAAGCTGCCTAGGAAAAGTGAGGCCTTAGGTGAAAAATGAAGGCAGATCCCAGAGGTACTGAATCAGGATGTTGTCACCTAACTGCACTCCGTGTAGTTGTATGGCAAGTTCTTCCTTGAAGGGAGATCAGAATAGCACCCTTCCCTGGTTGCCACATCAAGATCCACTACCATGTTTTTTACCTTTCCTATCCCCTCTTTCTGTTTTGTCTTTGTTCCTTAATAACAGCCTAATGGCTGTCTCCCTTATATGTGGGTAAATCATTTTTGCACCCAAACTAATTGTCTCTGAGTTATTCTTTGGTACAACTATCTAGTATTATTCAGGCAATTCTAATCCAAAAAAGTTATTTATCTTACCCATAATGACTAATTTTTTTTCCCTGAGTTGGAACACAACTACCACTGTCAGGCTATTGTTAACAGGTACTATAGATTGAGTGCTTACAACTTCACGGGCACTGTAAAAAGAACTTAACATGCTTTGTCTCATACAATCCTCACAATGAAGCGGGTATCATTATTCTTACTTTAAATTTAAGAAAACAGACTGGTTGGTATGGATTGAATTGTGTCCTCAAAAGCTTCATGTATTAAGAACTTAATCCCACTATGACAGTGTTAAGAAGGTGGGAAATCCCACTGTGGTAATTGAAAGGTGGGGCCTTTAAGAGGTGATTAGATTGTGAGGACTGTGTCCTAGTGAATGATTGATCCATCTATGGAGTAATGGGTGTGGTCCCGATGGCTTTAAAAGGAGAGTAAGTGAGGAGTTAGCTCTCTCTTGCTCAGCCATTTCACTATATGATACCCTGCATTGCTGTATAGAGTCGGCACCAAAGAAAAGGCCCTCATCAGATGTGTTCCCTGGCCTTTGGACTTCCCAGCCTCCAAAACTGTAAAAAATAAATTCTATCTCTTTATAAATTATCAGTTTCAGCTATTTCTGTTATAAGCAACAGAAACAGACTAACACGTTGGGGAAGCCAGAATCTGAACCCAGCCTCTCTGGCTGCAAAACCTGGCATTAGTCACAATACAGTGGAACCTGAGTTGTTTTTGCTACTGTGCTCAGCCTGCCAGCTTTTCTAAAGTCAACCTACAGGTGCTACATCTTAGAAGTGAGTAAGAATTAATTCAGTTCAGCTTCCAGTGAACTCATCTCCTTGCCGCCAGTCCACACCCCTTTTAAGGGAATCTACAGGTCTCAATTTCTGCTGTCCACCAGGCCCATCCTCTGCTGGAAACACCTATATTACCAACACCCTCTCCAGAATCACTAGAGGGGAGGTGGCTTACTGGAGGGAGGCTCCCAATGACCCTTTAGTCCTTTGCCTTTGTGCTTCACTTTCTCTCTGTCCCATGCTCTTTACTTAGTCATTACAGAGATTCTCTATTATTTTTCCTGTGTTTTTCCTCATCACTATTAGTTCTCCAGCGGCCTCTCTGCTCACTTGTTTTTCCAACTCACTCATATTAATCCCTCTCAAAAGCATTCATCTAAATCTTTTTTTAAATCCTTCATCTTTACCCCCATGCTTTTGTGCATTTTTGGAGATGATACAGAGATTCTGGAATGACCCAAAATGGGTTTTGAGAGTCATCAAAAGATTTTAATAAAGAACTTAACTGTGTTCCTTTTTGCTGACTCCAATATGTGTATATCTAACTTAGATCTTTCCCCTGAGCAGTAGGGGTTTACTTAACTGCTAATTAGACATAACCAATTGCATGACTGCAAAGCCCTCAAGCTCTAAATGTCACAAACTGAATGGTAGTCTTTTCTCACAAACGTATTCTCACTTGTATATTTCCTATCTCTGTTACTGGTATTTACCTGGTCTCTCAAGACAGAGTCATCCTATACCACCCTCTCCCTTTTCCCCATACTGACTCCCTCATTAAAATTCATCAGTTCTACACCTATCAACATCCACCACTTCATCTCTGCTGCCTCTATTATGTTCAGACTATCACTTCTCAGATTATTACAGCAATATCCTAAATGATCCCATTGTTTCCACTACCGTTCTTCTCATAGCACATCTTCCATTCCTTGAATAAAGTGTAAATCTTGGAATGAAATGCAAATCTGAACCTAAAGTCTGTGTGATAACTCTTTGGTGGCTCCCCAGTACCTGTGGGGGAAAAAGCCTCATTCCTGGCATGGCTTCCAGGGCTCTCTGAGATCTGGCCCCTGCCTTCTTCTCCAGAGTCTTCTCATTCTAGTCCTGCAAATGCTTCCTGTGCTCTTACCACACAGAATCACTTGCAGTTCCCTGGCAGGCAGTGTTCTCCCATGCCTCTTCCTTCTGGCCTGAGTGCATGCTCCCTCCCACTTCCTTCTCACCAAGCTGGTTCCTTGTCCATTAAGACTCTACTCACTCTACCTGTACTCAGGATCCCTTTCCACTTGTCTCCTCAAGACTGTGCTTTTTTAGTTGTCCCCATCTGTCGCGCATTGTTAACCTCTCTTCTCTTTCTTGGACCATTCCCATCACTGTACAAATATGTTTTTATATTGCCCATTAAAATAATAATAATAATAATAATCCTTCCTGACTCTATATCCCCCTCTAGCTACTGCCCTGTTTCACTGCACCTTTCATAGTCAAGTTTCCTGAAAAGAGTTATCCATACCCTAACTACTCAAAATACAGTCTGTGGACCAGCAGGTATGGCTTTACCAGGAGCACAAGTTGTTAGAAATGAAGGATCTCCAGCCCCAGCCCAGACCTACTAGGAAACTTATATGCACTTTAAGGTTTGAGAAGCACTGATCTGTATTATTGGTTCTCAAGGTTGGTGCATTGGAATCACTTGAGGAGTTTTTAAAAACCCTGATGCCCGGAACCCACCTATGGAGATTCTTACCTAGTTGATATGAGGTTCTGCCAGGGCATTGGGATTTTTAGACTTCCCCGATGTTCTCAAATTTAGCCAGGTTTAGGAACCATGGGTCCACAAGTGACATACTTTTCTTCTCCTTAGCACTTCCATCTATTACAATCTGGCTCTTGCCTCCACCATCAACAGAAAGGCCTCTTATTGAGCTTACCCACCATGAAGGTTAATTTTGTGTTAACTTGGCTAGGCCATGGTACCCTGATATTTGGTCAAACAATACTCTAAATGTTTCTGTGAAACTATTTTTTAGATGAGATTAAACATTCAAATCAGTAAGTAGACTTGGAGTTAAGCAGATTACTCTCCATAATGTGGGTGGGCCTCATCCAATCAGCTGAAGTCATTAATTAAAAAAAGGACTGACCTCCCTGGAAGGAGAGGGAATTTTGCCAGCAGACCACCTTTGGATTAAAAGTGCGGTTCTTCCCTGGGTGTCCAGCCTACTGGCCTGCCCTGCAAATTTTGGACATGCCAATCTCCACAATTGCATGAGCCAATTCCTTAAAATCAATCTCTCTCTGTGTATATGTACATCCTGTTAGTTCTGTCTACCTGGAAAACCCTGACTAGTACACCAACAAACTTAAAATTGCCAAAACTAATGATTAATTCTCTACCTTCCATCTTACCTAAACTCTTAGCATCTTCCTTCTTGAAAATTTCTTTGTCTTAGGTTCTATGGCAGTATACTTCCCTGGATTTCCACTTACCTCATAGGTCACCCCTTTATAGTTTACTTTGTAGACATCAAAATGTGATCCTGAAGTTCCTCATGACTTGGTCAGTCCTAGGTGCTTTGCTTTTCTCTCTCGTCACTCTTTCCCTGGGTGACCTTATCCAGTCCACCTCCGAGGCTGATGACATCCAATTCTTCATCTCAACCCAAGTCCTCTACTGCAAATTAATATGTGCATATCTAAACTGCCTACTCACTTCCTCCCCCTGGCTGTCTCATTGGCGTCTCAAACTCAGCACATGCAGAACTAAGCTCCTGATTTCCACCCTCCCTCCCTTACAAACCTGTCCTCCCTAGCCTTCTTCTTCTTGGTAGCTAGCACCACCCATCCATGCAGCCACTCAAGGAAGAATCCCAGTCGTCATCCTAAACAACATCCTCTTCCTCAGCCACACATCCTGTTTGACAGTACTCTGATCCAGTCTACCCACAGAGCGTATCTTAAATCTGTCCACTTTTAAAAAAATATCTGTAGGTCTCTTAGTCCAAACCCCATTTGTGTCTTAACACTACTCAGTGCATTTCAGTGTGCTGTTATCATGCATCACCTCCTTTGGGAAGTATTCCCTGACTTCTCTCTCCTATGTGCATGCACTTTTATAGCACTTTGTTTTTGTAAGTAGCATAATACCTAGTATGCTATATTATAATTTTTTGTTTACTTGTTTGTCCATTGTGATAGACTGTATGTTCCTTGAGAGCAGGACAGGTGATTTTTATATCTTTATTCCTGGTGTCAAGCATAGTTCCCGATACAGAATAGGTATTCTATAAACGTTTGTTGAATGTTGAGTGAATGAATGAATGACATAACGTAAAGATAGCAAAAATGGAAAAACCATATTTGGAGCTAGTTGCTACTTCACTATAGTAGCAGAAAACAGTATCCAGCTCCAAAGACTTCTATTTCCCATATCCTGCAGAAGATCCATAAAAATAAAATTCTTTTAGCATGCTTTACCCAAGACATATTAACAAATACTATGATCAGTTCCATGTGCAAAACACTTTATTTTTTGAGACTTAACTTTTGCCTCTTGCTCTTATTTAAAGTTCAACCATAGAGATGTCCTCTATGTTTCCAAGCATTCACTTCAGTTCCCTTCATTCTTGATAAAAAACAGACATAGTAATGTGGCTTAGAACATAAGGAGAAAAGTTTGGACACCTTTTTTTTCTGTTTCACAGGCTTCACATGCCCATGAGATTTCCTGCCTTAGAATCATTCTGTTGAGTTTTATAATCTGCTTTCTTGTTTGAGGTAGCAACCTTGAGAAGGGAGAAATGAGTCTAAAATCTCCCCAACCACTATACTCCAGAAAATGTAGTGGTGAGTAGCTCTTCCTGCCTGGCCTGCAGAATCTATTCACATATTCCCTGCAAATACATCATTTTTACATATTCTATTTCAAGTATCAGGGAAGAGCAATTAAGCTTTCAAAGATCCAAATAAAACTCCATTTAATTTTCAAATTTTAGTCTCCATTATGTCTCAATATTGGGTTATCAGTTATTTTTATCTGTATTGGATCTACTTTATTAAACCCCATAGAATAAGCAGCAGCTACTAGGATATGTATGGATATTGGGATGAAATGGCTGAGTGGGAAACTGCACAGCTGAGAGCAGCCATGGCAGTTAAGAAAGTAGGAGGTGGGCATCAGGAAGTGTTCAAGGATAATTTTTTAAAATTATTTTTTCAAATTTTAATTGACATGTAATTATACATACTTATGGGGTGCAACCTAATGTTTTGATATGTATATATGTTGTATAATAATCAGGTTAGGGTAGTTAATGTATCAGTCACATCATGCCTTTATCATTTCTTTGTGGTGAAAACATTCATAAGCCTCTCCTCTCCTCTAGCTATTACGGAATATACAAAATTTAACTGTTAACCTTAGTCACCCTACTGTACAATAGAACATCAGAACTTATTACTCCTATCTAATTGAATTTTGTACCTGTTGGCTAATCTCCCTCTGTTTTCCCAAACCCCCTCCCCCAAATCTCTGGTGACCACTGTTCTACTCTCTGCCTCTACAACATCAACTTTTTTTGGTTTGTTTTTAGATTCCACAAATAAGTGAGGTCATATGGCATTTGTCTTTTTGTGTGCTATGGATTTAATTGTGTCCCCAAAAGTTTAATGCATTAGAAATTTAATCCCCACTGTCACATTGCTAAGAGGGTGGGAAATCTTATTATGGTAATTGAAAGGTGGGGCTTTTAAGAGGTGATTAGATTGCAAGGACTGTGCCCTAGTGAACTGATTAATCCACTGATGGTTTAATGGTGGTCATAGGCTGGTGGTGGTTTAATGGTGGTCATAATGGTGGTTCTGATGGCTTTAAAAGGAAAGCAATTGAGGAGTTAGCTCTCTCTCTGCTCCTGCCATTCTTGCCATGTGACACCCTGTGTCACTATAGAGTCACCAACAGGAAAAGGCCCTCACCAGATGTGTTCCCTGGACTTTGGACTTCCCAGCCTCCAAAACTGTAAGCAATAAGTATTGTTCATTTTCGAATTACCCAATTTCAGGTATTTCTGTTGTAAGCAACAGAAAAGGACTAATACACTGTGCCTGGATTACTTCACTTAACATAATGTCTTCCAAGTTCATCCATGCTGCTGCAAATGACAGGATTTCATTCTTTTTTATGGCTGAATGGTATTCCATTGTGTATATATACCACATTTTTTTTAATCCATTCACCCATTGTTGGACACTTATGTTGATTCCATATCTTAGCTATTGTAAATTGTGCTGCAATAAACAAGGGATGTACTTCGACATACTGACTTGATTTCCTTTGGGTATATACCCAGTAGTGGAATTGCTGGATCAAATGGTAGTTCCATTTTTAATTTTTTGAGGAAACTCCATGCTGTTTTCCAAAATGACTCTACTAGTTTACACTCCCACCAACAGTGTGCAAGTGTTCCCTTTTCGCCACACCCTCGCCAACACTTGCTTTCTTTTGTCTTTTTGATAATAGTCATACTAACTGGAGTAAGGTGATAACTGATTGTTGTTTTGATTTGCATTTCCCTGATCATTCATGATGTTGAGCATTTTTTCATATGCCCATTGGCCATGTGTATGTCTTCTTTTGAGAAATGTCTGTTAATATCCTTTGCCCATTTCTCAGTTGGGAGTTTTTCCTTTTTTTTGCTGTTGAGTTGTTTAAGTTCCTTATATATTTTGATATCAATCTCTTGTTAGATGTATAGATTTTCTCTCAAGCATAATTTTTAAAAGAAGGTGAAATTATGACTGTCATACAGGTGTAAAATGAACATGTGTCAAAGATTTTATTTAACTCACTAATTAATGAGGGAACCAGTAAGTAAGATGTTACAAATGGCTCAAATGAAGATTTAATTTAAAGAGATTTATATTCTCCACTGGAAGAAATCTATTTGCATTGCCATATACAGGAATCATATGGACAGGAAACATTTGCACTACTGTTGGTTTTCTACAAGTTAACTTCTATCTCCACAGAGCTGTAAAATAAGCTTTGTCAAAGATAACTAAAAGTCCAATTTCATGGCAGATGAATTCTGTTACAGTATTTTCAGTTTCTAGTATAACAAATCCCTCACACAATAAATCTTTTATGAGTCAAGAAACACACACAAAAAGACAACCAAAAGTGAAAGTAATACAGATGGTTGAACTAGACAGGACACCTACTAATCATTTTTGTTGCCCAATTCAATTCAAATTCTCATAATTTTTCTTAGAAGAAGATAAGCTTATGCAAAGATGTGCTCCTAAAGAGAAAATACAGAATGTTGGATAATATTAATCTGAAGGGACACTTACTGAGCATTTACTATATGCCAAGAAATACACTAGGTCCTATACATATACTATTTCCTGTTCCTTAAACAATCTAGAAAGGAAGGTATTACAGACACAAAAATGAAGGCTCACTGATATTAGACACCATGACCAAGGACACACAGTTGAGTTAGGACTGAAAATCCAATTATCTCACTTGATTACAGCAAACCTAGCATCCCTACACCTGACTATGGTTTTCATATTTGTAACAACAAAGAAGTTGTGATTTCAAGGTCACAAATCTCTAAGCCAATTAGAGATGGTGGTGAAAGAACTGGATCAGCAAACAGGAGAGATGGTTCCATTCTTTCATTATCTACTTGTCATTATCTACTTGTGTGATCTTGGGCAAATCGGTTAACTGTTGAGCTGTTACTTCAGTTTTGAAATAGGGGGAAAATATCAGACCTGCCTAGGTCATGAAATTCTTAGAAAACCAGTAGAAAAAAATATATGTGAAACACTTTGAAAATATAAAATCCAGTGTGGTTGTTAGCTTTCTCTATTACAGGTTTTTAGAAGTAAAGGCAAATGCTGGAAGTGAGATATCTAATTGCTGTAGAAAACATTTTAAAAGATATACATACATATTGCAGTAAAAAGCCAGTTATCTTCTGAGAAAAGACAGTATCTGGAAATTAAAAGGCCCCATGGGGGTGCTGACAATGTCTTCGAAGTTTTCAACCCAAATTAAAGATTGAAAAAGTGAAGTGAATGATGTGTGGAAGTGACTTCCAAACCCAGGGTCTCTAGTGTTTAATTGATGGTGCTCTCTGGGGCATTCTTCTGATTCTGGTCTGTCTAATTATGTCCCCATGGAACTCTCTGGTTCAGGGACAAGCTGAGCCAGCAGCTGCAGGGGAGCCCTCAAATTCAAGTTGGAGGGTGGGTGCCTTGGATTGAGTGTCCTCCCAAAACTTGACCCCCACAGTGACAGTGTTAAGAGGATGAGAAATGCTATTATGGTATTTGAAAGGTGGGGCCTTGAAGAGGTGATTAGATTGTAGGACCATGCCATAGTGAATGGATTAAAAATGGTGGTCAGGGGCATGGTTCTGAGGGCTTTAAAAAGGCGAGTCCATGAGGCGATATCTCTCTCTCTCTCTGCTCTGCTATTTTTTATCAGGTGAGACTCCTGGGTCACTGTCACCACCACCAAGGCTTTCACCAGCTGTGCTCCCTGGACTTTGGACTTCCCAGCCTCTAAAACTGTAGCAATAAATTTCATTTTCTTATAAATCACCCAGTTCTGTGTATTTTGTTATAAGCAACAGAAACAGATTAATACAGTGCGGTTCTACCTGTGGTTCACAAGAAGGTTCTACAAGGTGTCTGCCCTGCTGAAGAAGAACTTTATAAGCATCTCATCAAGCTAAGCAAGGACAGTATTGGCTTAACCCCTCCTAGACATTCAGCACTTTCAATCCTTCCAAGCAGGAAAATTCCAATAGTTTGTACTTCTTGGCCTGGTGGGATTGCTGATCCTATTTTAGTCCCCATATATTATACATGATATATAGAAGGAATTCCTTTTTTTTTTTTTCTGATAGAAAAGAGGATTTTATTCCTATATACAAGGATCATAACTTCATATATAAAACATATGTAAAAAACATGAATTCAACCTGTTTTCATTAAATGCTTTTGGATTTAAGTGAAAGAAGCCATAAAGAAAAGCCAAGCACAATTCTACTGCTAGCACCTAGCAGTAATTCAGCTTTGTGAATTAGAAAAAGCACCCTCTTCAGGCAGACAAATTGCAAAAATGTGCCCCCACTGGACATGGCAAGTAGACACAGGCAACCCTCAGATCAATTAGAATTGTGGGCTGCAGGGGTTGTGACCTGGCCCCAAGAGCAGAGATGAAATTCAGCCCCCCTCCTTCCTTCCTTCTCACCCTCCTTATCTACTGGCAGGGGCCCAAACTGCACAATTTATCTCTCTCTGCAAAACAAAGTCTATTTCTGAGAACTCAACCTTCTTAGAAGGTTAAGAATGGGAGATGGTGGGCTGTGTAGATAAATTATTTTTTTTCTTCCTACCCTAACACCATGACCAGCACAACTACAAAAGATATATATGATAAGTAAGAATAACAATCACCCTGGTAATGATAATACTGTACTCTGAAGAGGAGGGACAGGTGAGGGATTGTGTCAGAAGGCTGGAGGCTGAGTAAACTTCATGAGAAAAAATTCGTGGCTGGTAGCCACCCAGCTGCAATACCCTGCCAGAATGCTCCTTGCACAGTGTGGGGACTGTCCCCCTTCCCTCACCTCCATTGCCAATTTTCCCCATGTTTACAATAACAGATCATAATACAAAGTAGCTTATCCCTAGGCAGTGCTTGTATCGTGCCAAGTACTATACATACACACTTGTATCAATTCTATGAAGTTGCTATCTCCACTTTACAGATAAGGAAAGAGAAGCATAGAGAGATTAAAGACCTGGAACACTGCTGACAAAACACACTGCCAAAGGTGAGGTAAAAAACTCCTTTTCAGTGATCCAGTATTGGATGTTCTTCTGAGGCACGGAAACCTGGGATCTGTCAATAATTATGTAACTTTAAACAAATCGCTCTACTTCTGCAGGTGCTGGTTTCTTTATCTGTTAAAGGAAGGCATTGGACGACATGGTCACTTTCTGCTCCAAAATGCTGTGATTCTAATTTACATACAAAAAAAAGTATCTAGACAGCCTCTAGTGCTATCTGAATGTAAATACTGCATCTACCACTTTGTAGCCATCAGACCTCTCTAATTCACAGTTTACTCATCTGTTAAATGGGAATAATAATAATACCTATGTCTTAGGGTTATTGAGAAGATTAAATGAGAGAATAAATGTAAAGCATTTAACATGTGATTTAGCTTTATCTACATGATTACCACAGTAGGTGTTCAAGAAATGTTCCTTTATCATCATGGCCGTCGTCGTCGTTGTCATCACCTTGAATGTAAGGTGTTCCCTGTCAGGGTGCTCCAATTTTAAAACCCTGCAGATGCCATAAAGAGTTGGCAAATTCTCAGAGTTGGCCAGTTTGGAACTAAGTATATTTGATTGCCTTCTTTTTACATTTAAAAAATTATATTTTTATTTGTCCAGCTCTTTTAGAACTACCATTTTGGAGACTTTGAGTAAAGTGATCATTCAAAATCAGTTACCTTGAATCACCCTCTATGTGCACCTGCATCCCAGTCCATGGAAGAGGAAAGAAGTCATTAGTATATCTAGCAATGTCCACAATCATAATCCTAAGCCTCCAGCCCCAAACAATAACATGCAACTCTTCTACAATGAATTTTAAAAAGGCAGACCCTCTTTTCCATTTTTTAAGGGATTCTACTATGCTATATGGTATTCCTATTTCATGTCATGTCAGCACGATATCAGAGCCATTGGGGGCCAAAACCTCTGGCCTGGAGATTCTGTAAGAATGGATAGAATTTCAACACTGGATATCTCAAGGCATAAAATTGCTGAAGACATTTTTTTAAAAAAAATGTGACTCTAATATATTGAAATTGCCATGGCAACTCACACCAGGGTCATGATATCAGTGGAAAGCAAGCATCTGAGAACTGCATTACCATGTCCTCTGATTCTCCAGCCATGGACTGGGTGATTGCTTCAGGAGGATGAGAGGGCAGCAGTCACTTCAGTCAGAGCAAAAGTGTCCTTTTCTTCACTGTCCACCCACACCACCTCCCCATGAGTTGAAAATACCTCCTGGCTGGGCCATCCATGACTGGACATAACCCTCCATTGGGAGAGGAGGGAGTGTTTTCCATTCTTACCCTGACTCGTGCCTAGTGTGTAGGTGTCCAGAGAGCTGGGAGTCCCCTGGGTGTGCAGACACATTCTCTGTGGTCCTGGAGATGACCTGAACCTCAGAACGGGAGGCTGGGAAATGTCTTCGGTTGTTCACAGGCAGAAGCAGTGTGGGTGGACACGTAGCAGTGACTCCAACGCTTTAATTTAGGTGAAGATTCAACATGTACTGAGCACCTACCATGGGCCAAGTGTTTCCACGTACTGCTTCCTTTAGTCCTTGAAATTTGTTTTAATTTGACTCTATCTCTACAAAAGTAACTGAGTTTTATTTTGAGAGTGGGAGAAGGGTTCTCTCCCACCACTAATTTTATAAATTTGTTTATTTTACAGTTTTTGTGTCATAAGTATATAAGGCCTGCTTTGTACAAAACACATGATAATCTTTCCTGCAAGAAGCAGGAAAGGTTGCAGATATAAATACAGTCCTTTGAAAGAGTCTACAATTTCCAAACTCTTGGAAATCAAAATGTGCCTCAATAATAAGAAGTCAATTTCCAAACTCTTAGAATCAAAATGTGCCTCAATAATAAGAAATCAGGCAGAGGAGTGCTGGCTATATAAACAGGCAGCCTTAATGTTACAAATTAAAATTCTGATAACACAAGCCCATTTTTTAAAAGTTTGTTTCTCTTAAGTAAGCAATGCATGCAGACAATACAAATTCCAATAAGACCAAAATGATATTCAGAGAAAAGCCTCTTTATCTCCTTATTCTCCTAGCCTTCCAGTTCCCATCCCTAGACACAACCACATTTACAGTTTCTTGTATAGCCTTCCAGAATATTCTATGCATTTACATACACCCTTGTATTTTCTTTCCTCCTGGGTTTACCTAACTTAAAAGTATACCTTGGAAATGTTTTCATAGCTATATATACAGACTTGCCTCGTTCCTTTCTATCAGGGTGGGCAAAGTATAGACCACAGATCAAATCTGTTCTATATTTGTTTTAGCCAATAAAAGTCTTATTAGGACACAGCCACACCTATTCTTTTACACATAATCTGTGGCTACTTTTGAGCTGCAATAGCAGAGTTGAATAATAGTGACAAAGACTGTATGGTCTGCAAAGGTTATAAAATACTGTCTGGCCCTATTCAAAAAAAAGTCTGCTGACTCTTGCTTTATATGACTTGCTTTATATTCATTTTACATATGAATATGTCATAATTTTATACTGAAGCAACTGATATATTAATATGTGTCATTCTCACATATGTAGTTATATCTGTATAAGTGCTCAGAAATGGGATTACTGAGCAGAAATGTCATGGGCTTTTCAGGGACATATTTGTTAATTTGGTCTCACCAGCATCAATGATGTTATTAAGGAAGCCAGAAGACAGAGCAACTGAAAGAATCAATTGAGGATTGTGCTTCTAGGAGATGAAATGAACAACACTGTTTTAAAGAGGAGTGAGTGGTGGTTGCTCTCAGCCATACCCTCAGAATGAGAAGTGGATAGACAGAAGACAGAAAATACGTATCTCCATCCAAATAAATCTACTGATGTATCAGGACTGAGGAAACCAATGCACGAGCATTCACTCCTGTTAAGGTCACTCTTTGTCCTAATTGCCAACTCCTCCTCACCTCTCTCCGTGTTCTCATTTCCTAAAAGGAGCCGTGGAGGCAAACATGTGTGGCTATTGGGGCTGCTGCTTTCAGGGACAGCTATGCAGATCACTGGGGGCCAGAGTTTGACTTTGTGTGGACAGATTTGTTTGACTGACTTTGCTGGCCCAAAGAGGTCTTGGCAATGGGGCTCTGGGTTCCCAGCGCTTGGAGGACAGTTTGAGCTCATTCTTAGGAGAGCGGAAATCTGGAATCAACGGTCTTTGGGAAGAAAGTCACCCCTTAGAGACTCAGAGAGTTGAGATCTTTCTATAGAGAGCGAGAGGTGGTGGAACCAAAAATCAGGAACAATTCAGACCCCTACCTTCACCTACTGACTCCCTGCTATGCGCCAGGCACTGTGCTAGAGGTCAGTATATAAGGATGGAAAACAGAATTTGACTACCTGCCAAAGGGCTCACAGCCTAGTGGAGGGAAACAGATAGACCTGTTTTTCCTAAACTGTGTATCTTTTAAATTTTCCATAAAAACACAGCAACCCTTGACATCTGTCAGACAAAGTGAACTAACTCAGAATAGTTCACAGCTTCAACATTAGATCGCACAACAAAATTCCTCTTGATGATGCCATGTCTTTGCAAAGCCGGGTTTTGGGCAATTGCTGAAAAGCAGGTACTGTGCAAAATTCAACGTGGAACAGAAAATGAGGGTGACACCGTCCAGTGTCCTCCCAAATTTGAGAAGCTCTGCACGCTCAGTGGGTGCACCCATCCCATTCATAAGTAATTGTGGTTATTTCAGAAAGAAATAAAACATTTTTCTTTCTGTTTATGTGTATTATTTTTTCAAATGGCTACTAAGTTGTTAGGACAGAAATACTTATAAAGTTGTTTGGATCTAACTACCTTTAAATGGCGCCATGAGGCATTTATTTTCTCCTGTGTGTACTGTGTAAAAATTACTGAGACACTAAGGGCACTGTGATCTGGAAAAGTCCGGGAACTTCTGAAATAGACACAACACTACTTACCAGCACTGTGACTTTGGAAAAGTTAACACTACAAGCTGAACCTCTGGTACCTTAACTACAAAATAAAGATAATAAAACTAACTACCTTAGGAGCTATTTGTGAAGGTTAAATGAGATCATGAAAGTGAAGAATTTAGCACAGGGCTTGGCACATAATAAATGATCAATTAACACTGGCTAGTATAAATCCACAGAAACCTGGGCACCATAAGAGAAGCAATATTTAACCCTAACTACCTTGGCTTCAAATTCATTTTTAAGCCTGCAGCTTCTCATATCAAATGCTGTTGTCATGGTGCCTGCTGTAATATCTGGTGTCAATCAAGTCATTCTGAAATCAGGAAATTAACAATCCTCCTGAGGTTTGTTGAAGTACTCTTCAAATGTTTTCACTGTCAAGTCTTTTGTTAGGGCTTTCTTCCTTAGATTTGTTCAGAGAATGCTTATTCTGTTTGTTTAAAAAAAAAAAAAGCAAATCTAATGATACTTTAAAAGAAGTAAATTTAAGACAAATTGCATCAAAATTATTCTCTGGAGTCTCTGAAATATTTCTGTGGCTTAACTGGTTTTATTGGGTTTGCATTTTTTCAAAAACTAATTTTGGATCTAAGATCTTCTTTCCTTCCAAAAGATAAATTTATGGTAAGATTTATGACTACTCATTAAAAAAAAAAAAAAAAAAAAAAAAACTTTCATTTTGGATGCTACCTTAATTCCAAAGCATTCATGAAGATGGCTGTTTACGTCATTAGAGCTTTCCAGGCCTTTCAGCAAAGCTGGTAACTTTTCTGTCATTTCCAGATGGGTTTTAAGAATTTACTAGGTTTGTTAATTTTAGGAAAGACACATCCGATTTAGGTAAAGAAGGGGAGAAAGTCAACATTCCAATTGTCTAGATTAGTGGTTCTCATATGGGGAGAGGGAAGGATTTTCTACCTCAGGGGACATTTGGCAATGCCCAGAGACATTTTTAGTTGTCACAATAGGGGGCAGAACATCGTGGGGGGAGGGCTGCTACTGGCATCTGGGGAGTAGAAGCCAGGGATGCTGCTAAACATCTTACAATGCACAGGGCAGCCTGTGCAAAGGCTTATCTGGCTTAAAATATCAGGAGTGCTGAGGATAAGAAACACAAACTATTCCAGATATTATTTTTTTCTTCATTGAATCACACTTTAAAAAAAAAAAATTCTTTCTCTAATACCTCCTCTCCTAACCTAAGGGGTTCTTTTGAATGTTGGCTTCTAAGATTAGAAGTAATTAGCTACAGAAAAATATCAGGTTTTTCTCCAAATTAGGGGTTGTCAGCATTTCTGTATATTAGAATCACCTGGGGTATGTCAATGTCTGGACTCCACCCTCAAACTGATTAAACCTAAATCTCCAGGGCTGAGACCTGATCACAATATGTTTCAAAAGTTTCCAAAATGACTGTGATGTGCAGCGGGGGTCGAGGATCATGAATCTAAATAAATAGAAAGGATATTTTCTAAAACTAGTCATGCACCCACAAAGAGAAAACTCAGTTGTGGGAGTTATGGGACATAGTGATGTCTCTCTCAATGTGGAAATGTTTTTTAAATTTTTTTCCTACAGACCATGCTGACTATTTGACTCAAGAGTTGTTTGAGATTTTCTACTCAATGTGGCTTGATTAACCAAGATATTTCATTTTTTATGGCTGATCAATGCACAACCAAGGTTTTATGTATTTACAAGTTATCAAGGGTTTTCTTAACTTTTCCACAAAATTTCAAGTGAAAGAGAACTGTATGAGGACACTTCAAAAAGTTCATGAGAAGATTCTTATTATCTTTCAATTCTATTTTTCCATGAACTCCTGGAAGTACTCTCATGCAGCCCTACTCCAGCACCCCACAACTTGACTCTCACCCATACTTGAGTCTTAAAGAGGACAGGAACGTTTCTGCCGTGAATCTCACTTACCAGCTGAACCTGGACGCTTCTGAGCACTCTGAAAGGCCAAAGGAAGGTTTTTCCAACTTACTCTTTCTCTGTCCTTTTCACCCGCACTCCCAATCCCTCTGGCAAATACTGGTCAAGCAGATGGTGTTGGTGCCATGCCCTGGAGGTTAACAGATGTGAATTCTGATGAAACAACAAGAGGACAGACTTTTTCCATTGCTGCACTCAAACCAAGCACATGGGTGCCCCCCGTCCCCCAACAAACAAACGGTGCTTCATATGGCTGGCTTTTAAATATTCCAAGACAGGGTCAAAGGACTTCTCAGGGAAGGGGAGAGGTGGAAGTCAGTAAGAGATAACTGACTTCAGCATCACAGGAAATAAACTCCTTTTTGGTAGACAATCTACTTCTATGTTAAGTATTCAAGAAAATTGGGAGGCTTAGCACTCAACCCTGCAGACTAGGACATATTTATTGCCACTTGATGCCCAAAGCCGTCCTTGTTCCTTGACGAGCCCCAGATGTTTAGAGAAATAGCACTCTCTCTCTCTTCCTCCTCTCTCTCTCTCTCTCTCTCTCTCTCTCTGTGATGAACTTAAAAAGTGTTTTATCAAAATGGGGTATAGATCCACAGATATATCCTCAAGGGTCCAAGAATTTTCTTTTAATGAATATCTTCAATATTATGCTGTCATTTGATTCTCAAGAGTAGGTTTAACACTATTCTTATCATCTGTGTAACTACCTTATAATTAAGTTGCCACTTACTATCAGTACCTGAGGTGGTCTGTGTGTTTTATAACCAAATCCTCCAAAGGGCAAGTGATGTTACAAAGTGCTGTCCTAAGGCTTTGGTAATAGTTTGATTAGAGAAAAAGATGAAATAACAGAGTCATCACATGGCACATAGCACAGCAATCCTGTAATATTCACTTTGTGAATGAATACACTGAACAGACACCAGTTGTGTACGGTCCCCCTTGAGACTACAGGTTACTAACAGTGACTAGAGCTGCAAATAGACAGTAAAGCATTGTTTTACTCCTGATTTAATAAAAATATTTGATTATTAGCATTAATTTTTCTTTACAAAAACAAGCATTCTTGGCTTTAATGATTTTATTTTATAATATAAAAATAAACTAAATTTAGAAATATGCCAGAGGCTACTTTTTTCTGGCATTAAACCAAAATCATCTGTTTTGCTTGTGCAAATTATTATTTATCATATTTCATTGGTATTTTACATTTAATTTTCATTAGTCTTATATTTTGTTTGTGCTTAATGTACAAATTTGTTCTGGCTTTATATCTTCATAAAAGCCATACACATATTTATGTTTATATTTAGATACCATAAAAAATGTTAGCTAATGCTGGAATTCTGTGAGTATTTTTTTCAAGAAAGAGTCACACATTGGTCAATTTTGAGAAATACAGAACTAGAAGATTTCTTCAGAAACCAGGCAGATTGAAACTTCAGATTTAGACTAGATCTGTGCTCGGAGTCTGGCTGAGCCAACTGAGACTTATAGTTCGCACTCTGCTGAGAGGATGGGAAGGCAGATTTTACCCAACTGCCCCTGCCTTGACCATTATCTCCAGTTAGGCTTACTGCATACTTGTTCAGTAATAAAGAGAAGAAAGAAAGAAGTTAAAAAAAAATAATTTTTGAAAATAATATTACAAACAGGAAGAATATAGATCTTAAACTTTATTAGCTATTGATATAATTTCAAAACTAATACCCATAATCCTTTTACCTAAAATCCACCATAATATATTTCACTGCATGACTTCAGACCCCTGCAAAGTCTTCCTAACCAAATATTGGGGCATTATTCACCTTACAGATGCTCACAAAGACTTCTGATCAGGAGTCATGTGTAATTCACAGCTTCTTCCCCACCCCTCCAGGTAGCTCTGTAATAACCATTCCTCCCATCAAGGTTACCACTGCGCAGGGCACTGCCCCCAGTCCTCTGGGCTGCTGAGTTCAGAGCAGTAAAGTAGTGTTGGAATGAGCAGGACTGAAGCCATTTGGGGAACTAAAAATGCACAGCTATAAGCAAACTTTAAAAGGACATAGTTTGTGGGGTTTTGGTATGCATTTCTTTGAGTTCCCTCTTTTCCCATGGTTATTTGATATTTTAGACTTTAGTTACGGGGCAAGATGACATCATTTACATAAATGTAAAGTTGTTTTCCAGTCAGCCTGAAGCTGTAGACTTGCAGGTATTACCCAGACCCTGAGATAAGGACAGGAGCAGAAACCAGATGGAGTTTTGGTGAGACTTTGCATGAAGCTTGCTGCTCACGTGCCCCCCGCTTCTGCTTTTCATTTCTCACGTTCCATTTTCTCAACCCCCTCTTTAAAAACTCCTCAGTACATCTGAGTTTTGGGGATGGCTTTAGTCTGGCCTTTCTCCTTCAGGTTTACTGGGGAGATGGGTTAGCCCAACATCTCTCCTCAGGTCACTGGTCGTCCTGAGTAAAAGCTGACTTCCATTTTCACCAACATTTGAGTTTTAAGTGGTTTTCTTTTGTCTGGGGGCAGATAGCCAGACCTGTTAGTTTGATATCAATTTTGGGGAGCCTCAGCCAGAAGCTGAGCATGCCCTCCCTCTTTTTTTTTTTTTTTATGTAATGTTCTGTTATCAGGATACCAAAGTACAGTGGCCTTGTGCTTTAATTACTTACAATATTTCTGTTTAAAGGAAAAGAAGATAAAACCAAAAAATTCTTTCTGTTTTTACCTACAACTCTCTTTCCCTAGCATCAAGAGTAGAATCACTAGGTCAAAGGTAGAAAAATCTTTACAGTTTCAAGGCTGTATGAGAATTTTACTCTCAAAAGATGGAAACAACTTACATCAGTATATCAAGGCTTGAGCAAAGCAGTTTCCTGTAGCCTTGCTGATATTTAACTTTTTTCATCATTTAACTTTATCTCACCATTTTCCTTATCATAACTTAGATTTTTATTTATTCACATTTACTAGAAAGCTACTAGTAAGGTTGTAGTCTTAGAAAACTGATGGCAATGCCGATGATTCTTGTCATAAACATTTAATTTGTGCCTGGCAGAAAGCAAGTGATTACTGCCCCATGGCAATTGGCCAGTTTTGCATCTATTAAGCAAATTCTTTCTAGTGTTCTTGATGGACTTATATTATTTGACTACTCTTTGGACTCTCCTTTTAGCCAATTGTAACATCTTACGTGTTTCCTCATTCATCAATGAGTTAAATAAAACCTTTGATGTTTGTTCATTTCATATGAAAGCCATGATTTACCTTTCAAAAAAAATCCTTTAAAATAGGTCATATTTCTAAATACTGAACTGAGTTATTTTGCTCTCCTTAAAGAGGGTAGAGGAAAGGGGGTTACAGAAGTAAGAAGGAAGTGGGAAGCACCCTGATTCTTCCGAATTTAAAGCTAGCAACATGCTGTGGAATAAGTGCTCCATCAAGTGCCGTGGAAGCAACAAGCAGGGAGGGGAAAGGAGGCAGTGACCGCAGGCTTCTCTAAAGGAGCCTTCAGGACTAAGCTGATCCCAAAGGGTGAGAGGAGGTTAGGTAAGTAGAGACTGCAGCGAGGAGGCAGTGAGAGGAACAGCAATGCTTAAAAGGCCAGGAGGAGTCTTATCAGCTGAGTTGCATCCCTCCCAAATTCATATATTGAATCCTAACCCCTAGAACCTCAGAATGGGACCATATTTGGAAGTAGCATATTAAAGAGGTAATTAAGTTAAAATGAAGTCATAGGATGGGACCTAATCCAATATGACTGGTGTCCTTATAAGAAGAAATTTGGACACAGACATACTCAGAGAGAAGGACATGTGATTACACAGGGAGAAGACACCATCTACAAGCCAGGAGAGAGGCCTCAGAAGGCACCATCCCTTACTAACACTTTGATCTCGAACTTCTAGCCTCCAGAAATGTGAGAAAATAAATTTCTGTTGCTTAAGCCACCCAGTCTGTCATACTTTGTTATGGCAGCCCTAGCAAACTCGTACAGGGAGAGAGAGCTTGGGACTTTTGGAAACCAAAAGTAGTATTGAGGGTCTCATTATGTGGTATCAATCTTACTTTCCTCCAAAATTCTAGGTTGTTACACTTCCCCCTGTGTCATGGAGACATAAAAGGGAATTACTCAATTACTTAAAGCACTATGAATGCATTGAGAAGCCCAGAATGACCGCATTTCAGTAATTTCCCCATTAGGAAGAAAAAGCTGAATGTGACAGCCCCAATTCAAAGTTAGCTTCTCCCTTTTATTGTAAAGACAAGGAGTTTCACAAGAAAATTCAGTTGATTTAATCATTACAAAGAACACAAGGACATGGGCAGAGTTATGGCTAAGTATAGTTTTAACAATGGAAACTAGTAACATCAGTGAAATAAACAAAGTGACATTCTGTGATGCAATTTGTAAAAGATTAAGTTGATCCACCAACCAAAGCTTGTTCTTAGTAAACACTTTCTTTTGCTACAGCAACTTCCTCAGTATATTTACATAACAATCAAGCAACTTTCTCAACATATCAATCAGTAGGTTAACCTGTACCAAGGACATCTGCTCTTTGAGCCAGGAATTTTGCTGTGTTACAATTCTTTATCTACAACAGAGACTTTAGCCTTGGGAAAGTTTCCTGTCTTTTGCAAGCTTAACATTTCTATGTGTAATTTTAAAAATTAGGTCCTGTGAAATACATTTGTTTTATTAATATTAGTACTCTCAACACTAAGTGTAAGTAAATGATTCACCAATGAGTTTACTTAGTACATAGTGCAACATTAATTTGCATGATTTCCACCCCAAATTCTGTGTGCTCTTTTGTAAACATAGAAACCCCCCACCCCATACTCATAAATACACTATAGAACTAACTTTGTTTTCCCTTTGTAGCTAGTTAGCCCTTAATGATTAAGATTGTATCAAAAGCAGCTGTCCATCATGATTGAAGACCCAACATCCTGTCTCCCTGCTACATTTACCTATGTAACCCCAGCCCTGAGTCCATCAGGGAGGCAGTTGGGTGTCACCCTCTGTCTCCCGGTAGATGACTTCAGCCTATGGCAGCCAGCACTCAGACCCACTGGGGTCAGGGACTTCCCCAACTAAGTCAGACTCACACATTGGCTGATGGTGAAGGGGAATCCCATGGGACTCGTTCATTACCAGTCTAAGCTCCCACAGGCATCTTACTTATACCTTTATTATAAAATGTATGTCCTATGTTGAAACTGTCTCTTTCAATCACTACCTGTTTCTCCACCAGTAAACTATGAGCCCCTCAAAAGGAGGGATGATGTTATGTGTCTTCTTTGTATGTCTGGCATTTAGCAGACAGTAGGTGCTCAACAAATGGGGAGCAAAGACTTTACAGGCACACCTCTGAGATATTGCATATTCAGTTCCAGACGACCACAATAAAGTGAATACCCAATAAATGTGACTCACAAATTTTTTGGTTTCCCAGTGCACATAAAATTCATGTTTACAATTGATACCATAGTCTATTAAGTGTGCAACAGCATTGTCTCAAAAAAAATCTATATACATGCCTTAATTAAAAATAGTCTAGTCTATGACTAGGGCTGAGCCCGTGGCGCACTTGGTAGAGTGCTGCGCTGGGAGCGCGGCGATGCTCCCGCCGCGGGTTCGGATCCTATATAGGACTGACCGGTGCACTCACTGGCTGAGTGCCGGTCACGAAAAAACGACAAAAAAAAAAAAAAAAAAAAAAAAAAAATAGTCTATGACTAAAAAATAGTAACAATCATCTGAGCCTTCAGTGAGTTGTGAAGGCTGGTGGTGGCTGCTGAAGGCTGGGGTGGCTGTGGCAATTTCTTAAAATAAGACAACAGTAAAGTTTGCCACATGATTGACTCTTCCTTTCACTAAAGATTTCTCTGTAGCATGTAATGCTGTTTGAGATCATTTTACCTACAGTAGAACTTGTTTCAAAATTGGAGTCAATTCTCTCAAAACCCTGCTGCTGCTTTATCAATTAAGTTTATGTAGTTATTCTAAATCCTGTGTCGTCATTTCAACAATGTTCACAGCATCTTCACCAGGAGTAGATTCCATCTCAAGAAACTACTTCCTTTGCTTATCCATACAAAGCAGCTCCTCATCCATTAAAGTCTTATCATGAGATTGCAACAATTCAGTCACATATTCAGGCTCCACTTCTAATTCTTGTTCTCTTGCAATTTCCACCACATCTGCAGTTACTTCCTCCACTGAAGTCTTGAACCCTTCAAAGTCATCCATGAGGGCTGGATTCAACTTCTTCCAAACTCCTGTTAATGTTGATTTTTTGACCTCCTCTTATGAATCACAAATGTTTTCAATGGCATCTAGAGTGGTGAATCCTTTCCAGAAGGTTTTCAATTTACTTTGCCCAGATCCAGCAGAGAAATCACTATCTATGGCACCTATAGCTTTACAAAATGTATTTCTTAAATAATAAGACTTGAAAGTCAGAATTACTCCTTGATCCATGGGCTGCATAATGGAAGTTATGCTAGCAACCAGGAAAACAACATGAATCTCCTTGTACATCTCCATCAGAGCTTTTGGGTGACTAGGTGCATTGTCAATGAGCAGCAATATTTTGAAATAAATCTTTTTTTCTGAGCAGTAAGTCTCAACTTAAAATATTCATAAGCCATGCTGTAAATAGATGTGTTATCCAGGCTTTGTTTTTCATTTATAGAGCACAAGCAGAGTAGATTTTTCACAATTCTTAAGGGCCCAAGGATTTTTGGTATGGTAAATGAACATTGGTTTCAACTTAAAGTCC
The DNA here is from genome assembly GCF_027409185.1 of Cynocephalus volans. Lineage (NCBI taxonomy): Eukaryota > Metazoa > Chordata > Mammalia > Dermoptera > Cynocephalidae > Cynocephalus > Cynocephalus volans. Next base: position 102,132,509 of record NC_084462.1, read on the forward strand.
CCAGCTGTGTTAGCCCCTAGCAAGAGAGACAGCCTGTCCTTTGAAGCTTTGAAGCCAGGCACTGACTTCTCTCTTCTGCAGCTACAAAAGTCCCAGATGGCATCTTCTTTCAATATAAGGCTGTTTCATCCTCACTGAAAATCTGTTGTTTGGTGTATCCACCTTCACCTATGATCTTAGCTAGACTTTCTGGATAAGTTGCTATAGCTTCAACATCAGCAGTCACTGCTTCACCTTGTACTTAGATGTTATGAAGACGGCTTCTTTCCTTAAGTCTCATGAACCAACCTCTGCTAGCTTCAAACTTTTCTTCTACAGCTTTTTCACCTCTCTCAGCCTTCGCAGAATTGTAGAGAGTTAGGGCCTTGCTCTGATTTAGGCTTTGGTTTAAGGGAATGTTGTGTCTGGTTTGATCTTTGTTTTAGTCCATTTTTTGTGTTGCTGTAACAGAATACCTGAAACTGGGTAATTTATTTTTAAAAAGGACTTATTTGGCTCACAGTTCTGGGACAGCTGCATCTGGTGTGGGCCTCAGGCTGCTTCTACTCATGGCAGAAAGTAGCAGGCAGCCGGCAGGTGCAAAATCTTATGGTGAGAAGAAGCAGGAGAGCAAGAGGTGCCAGAGTCCCTTAAACAACCAGCTCTCACAGGAACTAAGAGAGTGAGATCTCACTCACTACCCACCCTCACAGGGAGGGTATTCATCTGTTCATGAGGGATTCACCCCCATGACCCAAACACCTCCCAACACTGCCAGGTTGGGGATCAGATTTCAACATGAGCTTTGAGGGAACAACATACACAAACTGTATCAATCTTCTATCCAGACCACTTAAAGCTTTCTCCATTATCAGCAATAAGGCTGCTTCACTTTCTTATTATTCATGTGTTCACTGGAGTAGCACTTTTAATTTCCTTTGAGAACTTTTCCTTTGCATTTACAACTTGGCTGTTTGCCATAGGAAGCCTAGCTTTTGGCCTGTCTCTGCTTTCAACCCACCCTCCTCACTAAGCTTGATCATTTCTAGCTTTTCAGTCGTAACTCTTTCTTTCACCTGAATACTTGAAGGCCATTGTAGGGTTATCAATTTGCCTAATTTCAACATTGTCGTGTCTCAGGAAATAGTGAGGTCTGAGGAGAGGGAGAGAGGTGGGGGATGACCAGTCAGTGGAGCAGTCAGAGTACACATATTTATCAATTAAGTTCACTGTCTCATGTGGATGAGGTTCATGGTGCCCCCAAAACAATCACAATAGTAACATCAAAGATCACTGATCACAGATCACCTAACAAATGTAATAATAATGAAAAAATTGGAAATATTGTGAGAATTGTCAAAATGTGACAAAGAGACACAAAGTGAGCACATCCTATTGGAAAAATGGTGCAAATAGACTTGCTTAACAGAGGGTTGCCACAAATCTTCAATTTGTGAAAAATGCGGTATCTGCAAAGCGCAATAAAGTGAAGCACAATAAAACAAAGTTTGCCTGTAATAGATGAATAAATAAATGGGAAAATGCAAGTTTAAGCCAAAATATAACTTGAAGGAGGTTTGTTCTGCAGGATTTCAGTATAACTAAGCAGAGCTATTTACTCACCTCTAAGTCAAGGTTGCGGGGGCTGCTAGGCGCCACAGCACCACCAAATGCCACTGCACATTTGCCAGGCCCTAAAGGAGATAATCTGCACTTTGCCCTAGCAAGGTTTTGGAGAGAGGCTGACCTGAGGATGCCCTGAGGAATCTCCTGGGACCTCCTATCGCTGGGATTAGCCTGCTGTTTAACACTAGCAAGGGAGATGCTAACTGAAGTTAGAGCTTTGCTCACTCAGACACATTTGTTGTTAAGAGGATATATCTTTCCCTGTATGAACTGCTCTCTCAAAGAGAGGTACCTGCTTGCTGTATAAACAGTTAACTCTAAAAGAGGCAGCAAACATTTTCGGCAAAGGACCAGATAGTAAATACTTTAGGCTTTGTGGGCCATACAATCCCTGTTGCAACTATTTCACTCTGCCACTGAAGTACAAGAAGAGCCACAGACAACAGGTAAAAGAATGAGCATGGCCGTGTTCCAGTAAAACTTGGGACACTGAAATTGGAATTTCATATTTTCATGTAATGCAAAATATCCTCTTATTTTGATTTTTTGCATCCATTTAAAAATGCAAAAGCCATTCTTAGCTTGTGGGCTGTATAGAGACAGGTGGCAGGCCAGATTTGCCCCGTGGGCTGTAGTTTGCTTACCACTACCCTAAACCAGTATCTTCCCCTCAGCTTTGTCTGTTTCCTTCCATGTTTATTCCTTTTGCTCCAGTTAAATGATGATATTCAAATGTGAATATTTATCGGAAGCAATGGACTCTTTCATCAGTCCTTTGCAGCCTGTGTGAATGAGCAAATATCAGGGCCTTTCCTCAGAAGCTAAGGAGAAAATGAACATTAAAGATACACAAAGGCAAATAAGAAGATAAAAGCCAAGTTTAACCCAACAAAGCCTTGCCTGCAACCTGCAAAATAGTTTTGAACTTTGCTTATTGCTCTGCTCAAGTTGATTTTTTATTGAAAAAGAATGAGCTTGTTTCTCTCATCAGAGTAAACATGATTATTTCAGATACACGAGGAGCTGTTGATGTTGACTGGGCCACACACTTCTATGTGTGCAACTTTCTGATTTCAAATTCAACCTGCGAGTGGTTAGTCTGAGCCTCGGTGTGAAGGAAAGAGGACTCACGACCAATATGATCTGGTGTTGTGCCAGTCTGTACAGAATTAGAAGATGGATTATTGTGGATTTGTTTTCCTTTAGGAATTAGGGCGGTCTCTGGCTTAGCTTCAGTGCAGCCGAGGTATTAACTGAAATGCATTTCTATCTTAACAGCCGCATCCCATTTAGCCTTGGTGGCTTTGGAGTGACTTCCAAAGCAATCTCATCAGAGTGAGTTGGCAGATTAAGGCTAACTTCGTGTCAGAACTGTAGGCAATGAGAAATGAAGTGCACTGCACCATCCTCCCGCTGCAAAAAATAAAGCCAAACTCTGTCAGGAGGGCTCAAGAATGTTGGATAAACTTTCAAACAAGCAGCAAGAAGATTCAAAGCCATGTGAAACATGCAAGACAAAATAAAAATGCTGCCACCGTGGCTGGCCGGCACCACGCTTGAGGGATCTCTAGGTTTGCTGCCAAGTTAGATCTGAAGTCTTCTCCCTTTTCTCCTTACCTGTTTGGTAAACTCAATTTAAGTGGAACAAAACTGAGCATGTGCATTGAGGAGGGCTCCCTTTAGACGGGCTTTCCCTTCACTTGAGAGTCACTTAACCTCTGGGAGCCTCAGCTTCCTCATATGCAAAATGGGGCTTGGAGTCCACATCCCAGGATTGCTATAAGGATTACATGAGTAACATATGTGAGAATGCCTTATAAACTTTGCAAATATTAGTTTTTGTTTTATTCTTTCTCCATGCCTACTGACCCAAACAGAAATATGTCCTCTTCCCCTGGTTGGAAGCTGGGGAATGGACAGTCAAGTTAGCTACCCAGGTAAGAATTGCTCTCTGGTCATTTTCTTGCCTCTCGTTGCCCCCATCAATACACACTTATCAAATAATGTAGGCCCTGGAGCAGGAGATATCTGATTTACAGAACATGAATTTTCTGAAGAGTCAAGATTGAAAATACTTTTTTCTGATGGTGTTAGTCCATTTCTGTTGCTTATAACAGCATACCCGAAACTGGGTAATTTATAAAGAAAACAAAATTTATTTCTTACAGTTTCAGAGGCTAGGAAGCCTGAAGTCCAGGGAACAGATCTGGTGAGGGCCTTTTTCTTGGTGGTGACTCTCCACAGCAACACAGGCTATCACATGGCAACTGGGCTGAGCAAGAGAGAGCTAACCTGTTCACTCACTCTCCTTATAAAGCATTCATAACCATGCCCATAACCACCCATTAAACCATCAATGGATTAATCCATTCTCAAGGGTATGGTCCTCACAATCTAATCATCTCTTAAAGGTCCCACCTTTCAATTATTGTAAGAGGCTTTCCCACCTTCTTAACACTGTTATAATGTAGATTAAGTTTCTAATACATGAACATTTGGGGAACATATTTAACCCATAGCACTGATACAATTCAATTTATTAGTAGCCTCTCACTTTTACCTGTTCCATCCCTGCCAGGCCAGTTCTGTGAAGATCACGTGTTTTATACTTCAAACACACAGAAAATTCCCAACACACTGCCATGCAAATAAGCACTGCACACATGCTTATTTGCATGGCAAATAAGGACAGATTCCTCCTGTCCCTGCAGCTTTGTGTCAAGTGCACCCTGGGGCATAGTCACCTGAGTACAGTCTAGGTCACATGCCTATGTCCCACCTGCACAGCTGGGGACGTATAACTGCCATGCTTTCACTTCTTGAGCAGGAGGCATGCTCTGTCTTACACCAGCACTCATAAAGTGAATAATTCTCCCAAATATAGAAGGGGAGTGAAATAGTGGACAGCCCACAAAATGACAAATGACACCTTCTCATCTACCACGTGTCAGGCACTGTGCTCAATTCCAGGGATAAGACACAGCCTTAGTCCTCAAGAAACTGAGAATCTAACAAGGGAGAGAGACATAAATGGAAAAACTACACTGTCTTTTTTTTTATAAGTGTCTGATATAGGTGTAAAAAGTGCCATTGATCCTGTTGGGGGGAGTGACTGACCTCTTAGGAATAGGAAAAGGCCACAGTGAGGAAACACCATTTGAAATGAGTCTTGAAGGATCAGTGGATTTGCCTCCTGGAGAAGGGAGAGGTAAAGGCTTTTCTGCCTGCCAGAAGAGGGGCAGGGAATCTTGTTTGCAGTCATGAAAAGGGAACTACTCAGAATGCTTGGCTGCAAACAGCTTACGTTGATTCTAGTGAACTTAATCCAAAACAAAATCTATGAGATGATCGGCTGGTAGCTCATACCAACAGAAAGTCTGGGAACCAAGTGGGGGAAACTGGCAGGAATCAAAGGAAGCCAAATAGCTAAAACTAGAGCTAAGGCCTCACCCCAAGAGCTGCCTGTTGTGACCCCAGTGTCCCAGTGTCAGTGGACATGGTCCCCTTTCCCCTTAGCTGACTTTGAGCCACCAACAGAATAAATTCTCAATATCCCCTGCATCTTTCCAAGTGCTGGGCCAAACCAGATGGTGTACCCATGTTCTCACTACTGGGGATGGGGAATGCCCTTATGCCTCCACCCAAGCTCCCACCCTGGGATCCCTCCCCAAATAGGAAAGAGGTTCATAAGCTCAGCAGCCAAAAAAAAAAAAAAAAAGACAACCCCTCCAAAGGGTGTGGCCTCATCTGAGAATATGAGAAATTCCACCTGCCAGATCCTGCCAGATCCTAGGATATGTGGAACAAATGGCAGGTTGGAGGGGGAATGGACCAAGTTTTGAAGGTCTGTATGACCACCTCAGGAATTTGAACTTTCTCTTGTAGGTGGTGAGTCAGTAGAGGCAGTAACAGCCAAATTACTGTGTTTTGCTTTATTTATTTCCAGAAAGATCATTTTGGTGGCAATGTGGAGAGTGAAGAGGAGCAGAGAGAGAAGCATAGCTGATGGTCAGCCAGGAGCTTGTGGCTAGATTACATATGAGACATAAGGAGAGCTTGGGCTGACAAAGAGAAGCATCTCTATTCAAAGATACTTCTGGAATTAAAATCAATGGGATTTGATCAACTTGAGGTTGCACAGATTCTGTCAGCTTCACTTACCTGTTCGGTGATGTTGGTGTGGATGATACTGGGGAGGGCCAGGAACTGGCTGGGGACAAAGAAGTCTTTTCTTTCCTGCTTGTCTATGCTACACCAGGAGCTCACAGAAGTGCCTGTTGTGGCTTTGTTTTTCCCATCAAGGACAGGAGCCAGTGTACTGGGGCTCCCTGAACACTCTCAGCTGACTGACAGCTTGGCATGGCCCTGGTACACTGCTGAGAACTCTGTACTCACTCCACAGTCAGCTCACTTTAGTCAAGTGAGCAACCTTTGACTCTCACCAGTCTCGGTCTCTCCTCCAGCTTCCCATCGCGAAGGGAGATCAAAATGTGAGGCAGATGGGTCTGATAAGACTCAGGGAGAGGGGAGACTTTAGGACCTCAGGGTCCAGCTTTTCCCCTTACCATTCATGCATTCATTTTAAATGTTAATTAAGTTTCCACTGCTGACAGAGTCCTGCACTACATTCTATGGGGATATCAGAAGTAACACAAGACATAAGCATCACCCTAAAGGAAATTAAAGTTGAATGGAAGAGACAAGACATGAAGTCAAGCCAGCAAGTGTCTATTAACTATGTATTGTGTTCCCAGCACACTAGATAGTAATTACAATGCTCCATGTGTCATTGCATGATAGCACTGCAAGGCTAAATGCTAAAGATGGGAAAAATAAGGGAAAGCAAAATATTGGGCAAGAAAAATCAGAGAAGGCTACTTGGAGAAACTGATTCTCAGGCTGGATCTTGAAAGAAATGCAGGATAGAGTCCTTGGAAGGGAAGGAAAGGAGGAGTATTTCACGATGGGTGAACCTCAGGAGCAACGGCACCGAGCCAGAGGCAAACAGGCAATGAACAAGGGACAGTGCAGAGATGGGCTGCACTCTAACTAGGTGGCTCCATCATGGAGTTGTGCAAGATGAAGGCAGGGAGTGCAGTGGGCCTAGCCCCTGAGCAACTTCAAATATCACACCAGGGGATTTCTGATGCAATGTCACTGAGAGTTCCTAAGTGGCTCAAAATGTCAGAATGCTGTTCAGAAAAGTTCATTGAGGGACTGATTTGCAGCATGGCCCAGGAAAGAACTCAAGATCTAACCCCCTAGGGAGTGGTATAGTGATTTGGGGTGAGTGGCCAAGGGCTTGGAAAAAAGTAACAGGTGTGGAATAAAGAGGAAAAAGTCAAATCTGGAAAGTATATTGGAGGAAGAATTAGTATTTTTGATAGAATCAGATTTTGCAGGCAGAATCAAAAAAATTCCAAAGCCTCCAGGAGCCTTGGAGAATGGTAGCGCCCCTGGAAATAATGGAGGAAGACCAAGAAATGCTGATCTGCATGGGGTGGGAAGACTTGGCAGGTCAGATTTTGAAATGTCCTAAGTGGAAATAATAAACACTTCTATATGACCTGGATGTGTCAACTCTGAGGACCATAGATGGTTCTAGACTAACTGAAGAGAGAGAGGGGGAGTTTTATGGAGAACAGAGTAATTCATCATTTTCATGCTTATACATCTGAAGATAAGACCCTAAAATATTTAGATGACATAACTTGCCTGTACACTAGCCCCTCATTTGATATTAATCTCTCACATTTTTGACCCACTTTATATTTTTCAAAAAGATTCTGCCATATTATTTCCTGTGAGTTTATAATAACTCTGTAAAATAAATCGGGCACACATCTCTAAGGCTTATTTTCTTTTTCTTTTTTCTTGGTGGGGGTAGGAGGGTTGACAAGTACAGGTATCAAACCCTGGAGATGTTATCAGCACCATGCTGTAACCAGTTGAGCTAATCATCTAGCCTCTAAGAATTATTTCTGTTGGAGACTAAGGTACTGGGAAGTGAAGTGCCTGGTCCAAAACCACATAGCTAAGAACACTGGTCTATTGATTTCTGATTGTGTATTCCTGACATTAATGCAGGTTGCCTTCCTCATATAGTATGGTAATACTAATCATTACTTTATTATAGCATTAACAACAGCCCTATATAGGCTGGCTGCTATGCTAAGCCCTTTTTATTTTATATACACTGACTCCTCTAATTCTCCCACCAACCCTGAATGGTAGGTGTTATTTTTTACCCATTTCACAGATCAGAAAACTGAATTTCAAAGAGTTTGGGTAACATACTCAATGTCACATGACTGGTAAATGGCAGAGGCAGGATTTGAACCTTGACTGATTCCAAAACCTTTATCCTTTATCCCACACCATATGGCAAAGTGCCACCTTTAATCAAATGACATTATGCTTGTCTGAACTAAGTTCCCCCTTTAGCCTTCTTTCCCTTAGTAAATCAAATTACTTCAGTTTTCCTCATAAGTTCTGCAACGTGATCCATTAGTAATACTACTTACTGTCTTCTGGATCTTAAGATTAATAACTCAGAACTAATTGGGGCTAGATTTGGGAGAATTAAACGTATACACACACAGACATATAGATATATTTATATAGATACATAGGAATATACTCACATGCGTTTCTAGAAACTTCAAAAAATTTCAAAATAAATAGCAGTTAAATACAGGCATTTTCTTTTCCTCTTCTTATAAGTGGGCCTGCATAGAGGTTGAATTTTACTGATACACTTTAGAGCACTGAAAAAGGTTTAAAGAAAAAGAATGAAGGTGTTGATGATGGGCCAGCAGCCCTGTGCAAGGTGTTTTTGACACATTAGCCAATTTAATCTTTACAACAACCTTATGAGTGAGATATATATTATTATCTTCATTTCATAGATGAGGAAAGCAGGGCTCAAAGAAATTAAATCATTTGTATGCCATCATGAAGCTAAAATGAGGCAGAGCTGGGATTTGAACTTGGGTCAGTCTGGTTTCCAAGCTCATGGTTTTCTGTTGTTTGACACCACCTCCAAATCAGTATCTGATGGAGTTTGGATGTGTTGTTCCCTCCAAAACTCATGTGGAAATTTGATCTCCAATGTGGCAGTGTTGGAAACTGATTAAGTCATGGGGGCAGATCCCTAATAAATGGATTAATGATCTCCCTGGGGGATAGGGGATTGATGAGTGAGTTCTCGCCTATTAGTTCCCGCAAGAGCTCGTTGCTTAAAAAGACCCTGGCACCTTCTCTCTCTCTTGCTTCCTGTCGCCATGCAATCTGCTTGTACCCGCCGGTTGCCTGCCACTTTCCGCCATGAGTAGAAGCTGTCTGAGGCCCATGCCAGATGCAGCTGTTCCAGAATTGTAAGCCAAATTAACCCTTTTTTCCTTATAAATTATACAGTCTCAGGTATTTCTGTTATAGCAATACAAAACGGACTAAAACAGTATCTAAGAGATGATTTTAAAAAATAGTTTGCATTACATACTGTTACATTGTCAACTGGGTCTGGATTCTGGATGCTGTGTATGGTAGGATCTATAACGAAGATGCTTATGACTTTTGGGGATTTTTTATGAGGGGGAGTGCTATGGTTTGAAAGTGTCCCACAAAACGCATGTGTTGGAAATTTAATGCCCAGTGCAACAGGGTTGGGAGGTGAAGCCTAATAAGAGTTGATTAGGCCATGAGGGCTCTTCCCTCTGAATGGATTAAGGCAGTTATTGAGTGAGTGGGGTCCTTAAAAAAGGACGAGTTTGGCCCCCTTTACACATTCTCTCGCCCTCTCTTTGCCCTTCCACCATGGATAACACAGCAAGAAGTCTCTTGCCAGATGCCAGCCCCTTAATCTTGGCTTCCCAGCCTCCAGACCATAAATTTCTGAAAAATTTATTTATAGGTTACCCAGTCTGTGGTATTCTGTTGTAGCAGCACAAAACAAACTAAAAGAGGGAGGATGATTCTAATTTTCCTCTTCCACTTTTGAGGGCTACAGATCAGTCCAAGATACTCCCTATCTTTCTCTATTTCTACTTCCTTTTGCACTTTGGTTTTTTCTTTAACTCTTACCTTCTCTTTCCACTCCCTTCCTCAAGCTAAAGCAAAAATGCTCACCTGCAATGATTCTATCCTCTAAATTAAAAGAAAAAATTCATAGATGCCTTCCTGGCCATGTATACCTGGCATCCAAGATTCATATTTCAAGAGATCATCCTAAGAGGAAATGAGGTGTCCTCAAAAGCCTGGAGACTTTCTTCTAATACCATGGATCTTGTTGCTTCAATAATCACACCACTGTGAAATCTCCCTTTCAGGAATCACAGTTTTGCTTTAAGTGAGAGCCTTCATGTGTCCACACCCTTTTGCTCTCCTATTCTATGTTGTGAAAGCATATTAGCATATACAGAACTGACTCTATGAGCCTTAATATCGTCATGTGGTGTTTTCTCTGGCCCTGCTACTCACAGGACAAGTTGCTTTACCTTGCTAAGCTTCCAAATCAACACCACAACAGACCCCTCGGGCTTCCTCAGATTGCACCAGGCTAACACCAAGCCTGCACCTCCATCTTGGCCTCTGCTGAAATGCGTGGATTGATGCCTAATAGTGCAGGCAACAGAGAAGCATTCAAGTTTTCAGTCAGGTTTAGAAAAACCCCAGAGCAGAAGTTGATTTTTGAAAAAATAATTTTTCAATGTCTTCCAGCTGTATAATGAATGGAGTCAGCAGGGCCTCCATCCCCACCTCAAAAGATGTCAGTTTCTCTGCTGACAGGAAAACTCCACGAGAGGTTTGGTGCCTCTACTACAGGTCTGACTCAGCACGGGAAGCAATCTGAGCACTTCCCTACGGCCTGTAAGGAAACACTTCCTACCTGGGGGTGTGATAGCTGTCTTCCAATGTTTGGAAGGCTGTCATGTGGGAGACATGCAGACTGTGTAGCTCCAAACAGCAGAACAAGGACCTGTGTGTTAAAATTACAGGAGGGATTTTTTTTCACTTAACTTAATAAAGATCTTTGCAAATCTATTGTAGTCAAACAATTGACAGGCAATATTATGATAGAAAAAACACTTACATGATGCTTTCCAATTCTAATATTCTAGAAGTGAATAAAGACTTGGCTGTCTTGAAGAGATAAGAAGTACTGTGTACACCAAAGAATCAGAAGTCAGACAGATATTTAAAGCTTTTTAACATCCAGAGTGTTCTGCAGTGTGAACAGGACAAACCTGAGGACACCAGAGTAGTCATGGATTGAGGATCTAGGAAACAACTGAACTTTGCCCTGATCTACAAGTGCCTTGGCTCAAACACATTCATTAACCTTTCTGCTTGTCACCTGTGTGACCTGCCTGTTTCAGCTGTCTGTAATTGTCTGGTGCCTACGTAGTCCTGCACTGTATAATGTCTAACCTTACTCTTCAAACAGGTCCTGTCTCAGTACCCTGGGCTTCCAACCCAGTCCAGAGGAATGCCTAGACCTGGCCCAAAACCCTGAGAGGGGTGCAGGTAAGAGTAGCCCCTGACATTCAGAAGCTGCCTTGATACTCACTAATAAGCTCTATACTCTCCTATTAGATATAAGCAATCTCACAGAATATCAACTTCAGACGAGATTACCCTGAATCATGACAAACAGTGCCACTTAATAATTCTAAGCACAGACAAAAACAAGGTTATGTAATACCAAACACCCCTCTCTCAGTCAAAATGAATCACTGCTACTTCTTTACCAATTACAACTTCATACTCATTCTAGTCTCCCTTCCCTATATATAACACGTCTTGAGATACACAACCATAGAATTGCCCTTGCTGACAGCATCCAATCTAAAGTGAATCTTCTGCTTCCTTAGATTCTCCCTGAATCATCCAGCCAAAGCCCAGAACTTACAGTAGGTTCTTCCAAATACCCTCTTACTGAGATGCCCTTAGGTTCTTAGATTCCTTAGATTCTCCCTGAATCATCCAGCCAAAGCCCAGAACTTACAGTAGGTTCTTCCAAATACCCTCTTACTGAGATGCCCTTAGGTTCTCCATGGTGCGTGTTGCCCTTGCTGCAATGAGTAATAAACCCAACTTGTTCAACTACGAGTGTGTTCCTGGTGCTCTTTGGCTGGAGTGTACTGACAATCATTTGTTCTGAGAATGAACAACAAACCTCCTGGTCACCATTACATTTTGTTTTAAATTTAGAAGTAGCTTTACAACATCATCCACTGGACTTAAAACTGACCATCTTCATACTTCCAGGTCTCATCCAGATGCCCAGTTCTACAAGCAATTTCTCTAGTCCTGATTCTTCCAAGCATGCTACACATGTCTGCCAGATTGGTTCTCTTAAAACCCCTCTTCCATCAGGATTTGCAGTAGTTGATGACTCAGAACTAACCTTTAATTATGATAAAGAGAACTAGAGGTGAGATTCCAAATCCTTGACTATTGTCTCATTACCTACCACAGATGTCAGGATATTAACCCTCCAAATTGTGACTGTTTTGATGATTTTTTCTCTCACTGGTGATTGGCATGGCTTCCTGGGGTCCTGCAGTAGAATAAGTAAAAACAGGTTAAGCTTCCAAATTTTAAGTTTTACTGATTGCTGCTAATATGGAAGCAAAGCAGGAATGTCTCCCTCCTTGCTCAAAGGGAGATGTATTTACTGAAATTTACATGTCACAAAAGCCCTTCTCTGATTGCAAAAATTCCTATTTCCTTCCCAGTTTCAATTCTTTCCCACCACCCTACCCATCCATTTACCAAGAAAAGCAGCAGGCAAATAGCAAATGAGAATGAAAGAGTCAGCCTTTAAATACAATCTTCACCTACAATTTGGAGATGTTTGTCTTCAGAAATCTCTCTTCTTGGGAACCCTTGGCATCTTGTGGTATAATTTCATGGACTGCCCAGCTTAACCTACCTTCTGGCACCAAGGTTATCTCTTGGGCCCTCCCCAAAGTGCAGCTTCAATAGATCAGACAAATGCAAACTTTACAGAAATGCTGATTATTAACTAGGTAGAAGCCAAAAGCAAACTATTCTAAGAAAGAAGAAACAAAACCTGAACAGGCTGCTATGTTGAGTTAATAAGGAACCCAGTTTATTCCTGGGAAGTGCATTGCACTCAAGCAAATGTTCACTGTTTGTTATGGATTAGTGATTTAGATCCAAATTCCTGGAAACTCTTGATGGCTCTTTTGGCCTAGAATAGAGGAAACTCAAATGTCTGTTTCCTTGACTCCTTTCCTCTGGGTCTATGTGGGTCAATCACTTTATCTCTCTACTCCATGGACCTCAGTTACAGAAACTACAGCCAAAAGAAAACACTTCTTGAGATCTGACACAAAGGCTCCCTTTCTCTTGGACACCATTCTGGTCCTGCTAGGCCTCCCAGGATCAAGGTCAGGACTCTCCCCAAAGGACACAGATGAACTTCTCTAAGAGTTTACATTCATTGAGCGCTTGTCATGTGCCAGGCGCTATTCTGAGAGCTTTATATGCCTCAAATTCATCTAACTCTCACATCGCCCTGAGACGAATATTATTATCATCACATTTTACATGAAGTAAATCATGCAAATTTAGAAAACTGCTTAATGGGTGTAAGAACCCAAATGCCCCAAGGGATCACACCCTGATCCTTCTCAGCCACACCCACCCCAAGCCCCATGCGGTATGCTAAGTAGGGATTGTATTTTAAGCCAATCAGCCTTCCCTTAAAGCCCTATATATATGTGTGTGTGCCGCCTAATAAACGGGCTCTCTCCGGTGGATTGTCAACTGGTGTCGACTCCTCCTTTCATTTGGTGCCGAAACCCGGGACGGAGCTTCTCTCGAGTGGCGACACTTTTCGGATCGCAGCAGCAACACCTTCCAAGTCGCCCCTCAGGTCTCCCTCGAGCTGTAACACTTTTCGAATTGCAGCGGCAGCACTTTCCGAGTCGCCCCTCGTGAACTCCGTCCTGCCAGGACCGGCCTCCCTTCCACCACTCACCACTGACGGTCCACCCTTGTCCATTCTTTTTGGCGCTGGCTCCTTCCACTCACCACCGGCTCATCATTAGGTAAGCCCCCTTTCCTAAAGGGCACCAGCCCTTTTTCAGGCTACCACAGAGAGTCTAGATCATCTGGTAGCCCCTAACACCCATACCCCATCCCACCACGGTCTTCACGACCACCATAAATTCCCAAACTATAACAGGTTCCAAAGCCCTGGTAAACTTTTACTCTCATTTTTGGAGGTTAAAAGCCCCATTCTGTTCTCTCCTTCACCCTCCTGTCCACCACTCTCTTCTCTCCACTTCCCGGGTCCGGGACCCAACCAGAAAATCCTGGTGCTAGGTTCCTTCAGGCACCGGGCTTTTGCCCTAGAGAAGTGAAGGTCTGGGTGACGACCCACACCTCCCTTCTCTCCTCCTGGTTCGTACCTGAACCTGCCGGGACTGACGTGACCTACTGGGGACGCCCTCTAGGATCCCACCTTTCCCAACCAGCCGAAGGATCTGTCTTATCACTAATCTCTGTCCGATTTCTGTCTAAATTCCCATTAAGAGACCAGAATGGGCGCTTCCTCCTCCTCCCTAGAGGACTCTCCACTTCAATGCCTTCCAGATATTAAGCCCAAAATCCTCACCAAATTCTGTACACAAGATTGGCTACGAGACCTCTTTAACTACTGCCAGCACCTAAAAAAATGGAAGGAGATCCCCTACATCGAGGCTTTTCGCCTCTTGGCTCAGAACCCCACCCTCTGCTCCTCCTGTGCTCCCTCTCAAGTCCTTTTAGCCTGTAAACCCTCGTCACAGTCACCCCTTGATCCTTCCACCTTTGACCCTGCTGATGAACCCCCACCCTACTGATCTCCTCCTCCCCCAGTGCCTCCGGCGTCCGCTCCTCCTCCCCCGTCATCCGCATCACCTTCTGCACCTCCAGCACCATCCACTCCCCCGTCTTTACCCTCACCTACTCCTGACCCACTAAGCCCTCCTTTCACCCATTCCTGAGGACCTCCCCCCACCCCTTTAACAATCGCCCCAGTACGTGAGGTAGCTGGGGCTGAAGGAGTAGGTAGTGTCCATGTTCCCTTTTCCCTAGCTGACCTTACAGAATTAGAAAAAAGACTAGGCTCTTTCTCTACCGACCCTACCACCTACATTAAAGAATTCCAATGGATCCTGCAGGCCTACAGCCTCACACATCATGACATCTTCATGCTCCTAGCCAATACCCTCCTTCCCGAGGAACGCCGCAGGGTCTGGGATACAGCCCAAACCCATGCCACTGACACCCATCGTACCAATCCGAATCACCCGCCAGGCCCCCAAGCAGTCCCAGAACAGGAACCTAATTGGGATTATAACACAGCCCAGGGAATCCAGGCTCGAGACCGTTTTGCCTCTTGCTTAATAATTGGCCTCAAAAAATCGGCTCGCAAGGTCGTCAATTTCCAAAAAATTCAAGAAATTGTCCAAAAAAAGGAGGAAACTCCCTCCGAGTTCCTCAATAGATTAACTCAGGCCTTTCAACAATACACTAACTTAGACCCCAACTCAGAAGATGGCCGGCATGTCCTTATGACTTATTTTCTGGCCCAATCCTACCCTGACATTAAAACTAAACTTAAAAAATTAGAGCAGGGTCCTGCAACCCCTCAGACCAAAATCCTGTCAGTGGCCTTCAAGGTTTTTCATAATCGGGAGGAGGAAAAGGAACGTCGAAAACAAAAGGCTGACCACGCCAACTTCCAGATGTTGGCCCAGCTTATCAAACCCCCTGGGCGCCCTCCCACAGCCTCCACCTCTAAGCCTTCACCTGGAGCCTGCTTTAAATGTGGAAAGGAAGGGCATTGGGCAAAGGCTTGCCCCACCCCCAGGCCCCCCACCACTCCTTGTCCAAAATGCAAAAATAAGGGACATTGGGGATCTGATTGCCCCCTTGCCCGAAGGGGTGAGGGACCAACTGCCCCACAGTCCCCCGAACCGTGGACTCCACCTATGGTGGGCCTCGCTGAGGAGGACCGACGGAGCCTTGGGCCCTTCCCGACCATCTCTATAACAAAGCAGGAGCCCAGGGTATCCATGGTTGTGGACGGCCACCCAATATCTTTCCTCCTGGACACTGGAGCCACCTTTTCGGTCTTAAGGGAATATAAAGGCCCCACCACCTCTAGCAGCTCTCCTATAGTCGGGGTAGGAGGTAAACAAATCTTTCCCCCCAAAAACCCCTCTTTTAACCTGCTACCTTCAAGGCCGTTTTCTCCCATTCCTTCCTAGTCATGCCACAATGCCCCGTCCCCTTGTTGGGTCGGGACATTCTATCACGGCTTCAAGTCTCCATTACTTTGCCCCTGTCCTCTTCCTCTTCCCCCGTTTCCTTCCTCCTAGCGCTAGTTCAAGCCCAAGATCCTACTAATTCCACCCCTCCAAAGAAGTCCTTACCCATCTTAACGCACCCTGTTAACCCCACAGTTTGGGATACTGCCAGCCCTGCTCTGGCCCAGTGTTCCCCTGTACACATAAAACTAAAAGACCCCTCCAAATATATTTGTCAGGCTCAGTATCCATTAACCACAACAGCCCTCCTCGGGTTAAGCCCCATCATTCAGGACCTATTAAAAAAGGGGTATCTCCGTCCCACTCGCTCCCCTTTCAATACTCCCATACTTGTTGTAAAAAAACCTAATGGCGCCTTTCGTCTCGTCCAAGATCTCCGTCTTGTTAATGCTGCTGTCATTCCCATTCATCCCCTTGTATCAAATCCATACACTCTTCTTTACAAGGTCCCAGCGACCTCTACTCATTTCTCACCTCAGTGCCCTTTTCTCAAGCTTCGGCAGGCCCTTCTAACGGGCCCTGCACTTCATCTCCCTGATCTAACTAAACCCTTTTTCCTCCATGTTCATGAAAATGTGGGACAAGCTCTAGGCGTCCTAGGACAGAATTATGGCCCCTCCTTTGCCCCTGCAGCATACCTATCAAAACAGTTAGACCCCACTGTACAAGGCTGGGCACCCTGTCTAAGAGCCTTAGCAGCAGGGCAGTTGCTGCATAAGGAGGCATCCAAATTAACATTTGGGGCACCTCTTACCATTCTCTCACCACATCACCTTAAAGACCTCCTTACCTATAAGGCTCTCCACTCCCTCCCACCTTCCAGAATTCTAACCCTCCTATCCTCGTTTCTAGAAAATCCTGCCCTATCCTTCAATACCTGCCCACCCCTAAACCCGGCTACTCTACTGCCTATACCAGATTTCCCCAACACCCCTTTGCACAGCTGCATAGAAAGCCTTCAGAATTTCATACCTTACCACTCTTCCATCACTGAGGGGTCCCTGTCTCACGCTGATCTCGCATGGTTCACGGATGGATCCTCATTCAAGGAAGGAAACACTCATTACATGGGTTATGCCATAGTCTCCCTTGATTCGGTTATGGAAGCCCAAACTTTACCCAAGGGTACTACCAACCAGCAGGCTGAACTTATCGCCGCCACATGAGCCTGCGTTCTAGCTGAAGGAAAAACTCTTAACTTACACACTGACTCCAAATATGTCTTTCATATACTTCTCTCTCATGCCACCATATGGAAAGAACGCGGTCTGCTTAACACCAAGGGTAACACAATCACCAACTCAGCTTTAATCTCCACATTAATTGAGGCATCCCATTTACCTTGTAAATTAGGAGTCATTCATTGCAGATCCCACCAGAGGGACGATTCCCCAATCACTCGCAGGAATTGTAAGGCTGACCTCGCCACACGCACTGCGGCATGGCACCCACAGACACAAAACCAACATCCCATTCTTCCATACAGCTCCCAAGATTCACAGACACTCTCTCATCCTCAACCGCCTAATGATGATAAGTCCTTTCTCTTTCGCTTGCTCCATGACCTGTTTCACTCTAGCCCCCAAGCTTTATCCCAGTTTTTACAAGCCTTCTTCTCAATCACCCCATCTGACAAAGCCCTCTTGCAAAAAATTTCCTCCTCATGCACAATCTGCCAGCGTACCAATCCTAACACCCCTCTCAAACCTGGGCCATACTCCTCCCACCAGGCCAGAGGTCTCACACCCGCGGCCGACTGGCAAGTCGATTTTACACACATGCCTTCTGTCCGGCGCCTCAAATACCTCTTGGTGTTCGTTGATACCTTTTCAGGATGGGTAGAGGCATTCCCAACATCCAATAAAAAGGCCTCCACCGTAGCCCAGACTCTCCTTTCCCAAATCATCCCACGATTTGGGATGCCCACTTCCATTCAATCTGACAATGGACCTGAATTTACCGCCCAGATAGTACAAAAACTCTCCCAGTCACTCTCTCTCCCCTGGCACCTACATTGCCCTTACCGACCTCAGGCATCTGAAAAGGTAGAGAGAACCATACTAACTAAATTGTCTCTGGAATTACACCTTGATTGGGTCCGTCTTCTACCTCTCGCTCTACTCAAGACCAGAGCTCTCCCAAAAAAGCCCTCCAATCTTTCCGCTTTTGAAGTCATGTATGGTAGGCCTCTCCTACCCCCAGGGATCACAGCAACTGAAGGACCCATACCACCCACCATGGCCTTACCCTTGCTCTCCCTCCTTCGCACCGAATTATGGAAGTACCAGGACTGGCTACTTCCAGATCCGTCACTTTCCTCTCATGCGACCACTCCTGGCGGCCGTCCCCTTAAACGCTTCCCTTCCTCAACCATTTATAACCACACCGTCGCCCCACCAGACTCTTTCTTCTGGTGCAATGGAACCCTCTCTACCTCCATCCTGCCTAATCTTACTGCCCCATGCCTTCTTGTCACCATCGTCCCTCAACTCACTCTGTACACCAGTTCAGAACTGTTCCATCTTCTTCATCCCCCCTCAAGGCAAAAAGGGGCCACCTTCCTCCCGATCATGGTCGGTATTTCCCTAACAACATCAGCGGTCGGAGCCGGCCTGTCGGGAGGAGCCTTAGGACACAGTTTATGGGCGGTCGAAGACATAAATGCTAAACTTGAAGGGGCTCTGACCTCCACTGCCGAATCTCTTTCCTCTCTACAGAGACAAATTACCTCTTTAGCTCAGGTCACCCTCCAAAACCGTAGAGCACTAGACCTCCTCACTGCAGAAAAAGGAGGTACTTGCATCTTCCTTGGGGAAGAATGCTGTTATTATATCAATGAATCCGGTCTAGTAGAAACAAACATCATCAAACTCACCGACTTAGCTTCCAGCTTACAAACCACATCCAGTTCTAACCCCTTTTCTTCTTTTATCTTAAGCCCTATCCTAACTTGGATTTGGCCCATTTTGGGACCTCTAATCATTATCTTCATAACCTGCCTTTTCTTGCCCTGCATCATTAGGTTTCTTCAAACCCAAGTGGGAAATGGGAAAAATCTCTAATCAGGCCTTTAACCAGCTTTTGCTTAGAAACTACCAGCTTCTAGGTACCGATGAACCCCCTGCCTCATCTCCTGAGCGCCTCAGCCAATGCTGAAGAGACACCACGTTACAGAGGAAACGCATTCCTACACGCCCTTGCCACCCATGCCTGGCTGCTCCCTCCAGTCTCCAACTACGAACAATGGAACCAGTGCATATTCGACTTGTGGCTTCAAGGAACATTTATGGACTTTTCCCCTTTTGAAATTACTTGTTTCTCCACCCTCCTTTGGGGTTTCATAATGGGTATTTATGTACCTTCCTCCCTTTGCCCCCCCCCACAACACCCCAGTTCAGCAGGAAGTAGCTCGATGACTTCAACGTCCCCTTTCCTAAAACAAGAAAAAGGGAGGAATGTAAGAACACAAATGCCCCAAGGGATCACACCCTGATCCTTCTCAGCCACACCCACCCCAAGCCCCATGCGGTATGCTAAGTAGGGATTGTATTTTAAGCCAATCAGCCTTCCCTTAAAGCCATATATATATGTGTGTGTGCTGCCTAATAAACGGGCTCTCTCTGGTGGATCGTCAACTGGTGTCGACTCCTCCTTTCACTGGGAAATCTGGGATTTAAATTCTGGAATCTGACTTCAGAAGCCATACTCAGCTACAAGCCAGGAAAGAAAAGAGGAAAATAAAGGAGTGATCCCAAAATACTTTGTCTCTTAGCCCTACAGCCCAAATGAGTATGGGTAAGGACTCCATTCTGGGCAGTGGTCTTCACATTGGGGTATGCGTGCTCCTAGACTTACAGAGAGGCTTTCCAAAGGTTATATGGGGGCAGTTAGTTTTAAGGAGACTGATTTCCATGTGTACCTTCCTAAAATGGATTTTCTTGAGACTCAGTGATAGCTGCAGGCTCCCCCTCCCAGCTCCCTTCCCCAATAGCCCTTCTTCCAACAGACAGACAACAGCCCTTCTTCCAACAGAGACCACCACATCTCTCATGCCTCCCAAACACTGATAAGGTGCATTGCCCCAGGTTGTAGACCTCCAGGGCACCAAACAAAGAGCTGAAAACATTTTAGAGCTGGGAAAGTAACACTACTGACTGAATAACATATTCTTTTGGAAATCAACTAGTTTCCAAATCTTTGCATTCAACAAACTTGAAATAATACCTAATGGAGCTGACAGATCATTGAAAATAATTTTTGATGCTACAGCACAACACGATTTTTGGCATATAATTCAGGAATTCAAGAATGGTGTGACTCTGCTATAACAAAACTCTTCAGATATTTATGTGAAAAAGATTATTCAATGTTTATATCTATTAAAATGGAAATAAAAATATAATTTTACATTAATTTGTAATATTTATTCATGGATATATAATAATGTTCACCCACAGATATATAACTAATTTGGGTGGTGAGGAGCATCCATTAGAGATGCATTTCCAAAATTTTTTACTTTTTATCTTTGATAATCATCAAAATTTGTAATACAATTATATTCTTTTGATATATTGTATATTAATAGTCACTGCAATAATATCTCAATTCAGAAGACTGTTTTTTAACACTTGCAGCAGAAGTTCTGAAACTTTCTTGTTTCACAGCATCCTTACCAAATCAGTAATATTTCCACAGTGCTCCAGACCAAAAGGAATAACTATCAGTTCCATTTATTCAACGCTTAGATCTGTCAAAGAACAAAATTACAAGAAATTTAGTTTAAGATTTCAATTGCCTCTATTGCAATTCTACAATAGGGCAACATGTTATTCCATGAAATAGAGTAAGTGTTCCAGTGAGCCAAGCAGAGGAGGCAGGTTCTACACAGACAGAAAAAGGCTAAAAAAAGCAGAAACAAAGAACAAAGAGAGGATTGGTCATTGTTTCAAAGTTACTTCCTTGTAAGGTGTGGACAGGAAGACAGAACAGTAGAAAAATATCAGGTTACTTCAAACTTTCTCTTTTGTGTAAGGATTAAAGCAGAGGGAACTTCATTATCACACATATTGATTATTTAAATTGACCTGTTTGGGGAAATTGGCTATTTTTCTCCTGACTTCTTGGAAAGTCAGACCATAGCCTAAGTGACATGGAATTTGGTAGGAGTGACTTATTTTAATTTTTAGTCTGGCCTTTTGGGACCTAGCTGCTATAGGTATCAAACCCTGGACCTTGATGTTATTAGCACTGTAAGAACCCAAATGCCCCAAGGGATCACACTGAGGAATGTAAGAACCCAAATGCCCCAAGGGATCACACCCTGATCCTTCTCAGCCACACCCACCCCAAGCCCCATGCGGTATGCTAAGTAGGGATTGTATTTTAAGCCAATCAGCCTTCCCTTAAAACCCTATATATATGTGTATGTGCTGCCTAATAAACGGGCTCTCTCTGGTGGATCGTCAACTGGTGTCGACTTGTCCTTTCAAGCACCATACTCTAACCAACTGAGCGAATCAGCCTTACTTTATTCTTAAATAACCACTAATACTAATGAGACTAATGAGACGTCTGTGCCTGTCATACGTTGCATGATTTTTCAAATCTGGGAATCAGACTGGGCACAATCACCCTCATTTCCTGTTCTATGCTGACTTTGTGCAGGACTTGCTTTTAATCACAGCAAGTGCCAAAAACCAACTTTGCAAAAATACAATGCCACCAAAGGAATGTAGAGGAATGTCAGGTTGAATCTGTGAACTACTTCCGCATGGTAGTTCTTGCTGTGTTTCCTGCACAGGGGAAATTTAAAATACCCTGCAGTCCCCTGAGAATTCACTGAGAAGCACTGGCATATGTGGGCAAATAGTTTGGGAGCTTAAGACTTCAAGCTTTAGGTTCACAGGAAATGTTTTTTAAATTTTCAGTTTGTGTATTTTGTTTGTTGTGGAGAAAATGGTTGTGGAATTAATAAAATTTACAAAAATAAAATAGATTACATTGTTGAGAAAATTCAAAATTAATTTTAGTAGCCTGTTTTGCTTTTAAAATAGTACTTGCTTATTTCATATAGCCCCACTGTTAATCAGTTCCTTGCACATTCATCTGCCTGCTTATCAAATTAGCTGCCACCCTGACCACATGAATTCTGAGGAAACAAAACTTACTACTGCATTAGCCACATGAATGCTGAGAAACTGAAACTTAAAACCTGAAAGAGTCTACCTATATAAACCCTGTAAAACTTAAGCTTGGGGCTCAGATCTTGGAGCACTAGCTCATTTGGGCCCACTGGTGTAATAAAATACCTGACTCTCCAATCCTCTGAGTGCTGACTGCTTCTCTGTCAAGTCCATTCCATAAATTTTCATAACAACATCAGAATAATATTCTATGTAGGAAGTAGGATGGAAATATACTTTGTTGATGTAACTTTTTAAAAGAATGATGTTAGATATCAATTTGCTATGGTGTTTAAATATCACTGTACACGTTTAAAAGAATAATGTAACTTTTATTTTAAAATTTATTTACTTTAAAATATCAATATTAATGCTATACCAGAAATTATATCCTTTGCCACTGTTTAAACTTACAATGAAACATTTACATGTCAAACTAACGATGTATAGAGAGGTCGTGATTTTTCAAAATTCTTTTGGGGCAGGGCTTCTCAACTTTGCCACTATTAACATTTAGGGCTGGATATTCTTTGTTGTGGGAGAATTTCCTGTTCATTATAGGAAGTTTAGCCTCATCCCTGTCCTTTACCTACTAATGACAGTAGCATTTTCCACCCAGTTATGACAAACAAAATTGTCTCTAGATATTGCCAAATGTCTCTGGGGGGCAAAATCACTTCCAGTAAAGAGCCATTATTTTAGGGGTATTTGAGCAGAAAGATATAAACAACACAAGTTATCCTTACATGAGAAGCAATAAAGTGTAATCCTTAGGAACTTAGGTTTTTAGAACCTCTGGTCCTACTCTTACTTGACTTGGGCAAGGTAGTTCATTTCTCCTAGCCTGTCTCTTCATCTTTAAGTGGGAATAAATTTTACTACCACCTGATATGGTTTGAATGTCCCCTCTAAAACTCATGTTGAAGCTTAATCCCCAATGTGCCACTGTTGAGAGATGGGATTTGGGGAGGTGATTGGATGGTGAGAGCTCTGCCCTCCTAAAGGGATTATGTCATTCATAATGTAATGGATTAATAGGTTATCATGGGAGGGGCACTGGTGGCTTTGTAAGAAGAGGAAGGGAATCCTGAGCTAGGACATCAGCACGCTCTTGCCCTCTTGCCACGTGATGCCCTGTATCACCTTGGGACTCTGCAGAGAGTCCCCACCAGGAAGAATGCCCTCGCAAGATATGCCCCCTCGACCTTGAACTTCCTAAACTCTCAGAAATAAATTCTCTTTCTTTATAAATGACTCACTTTCAGGTATTCTGTTATAAGTGGCAGAAAATGAACAAATACAGCCACCCTGGAGAGTTGTTGTGAGCCTTAGATGAGAATATATATGTGAGATGCTTAGCAGAGCCTAACACATAGTGAACTGTTAACAAATCTTAGTCATTACAAAATAGCTATTTCAAACACTTCCTCAGTAATGTACTTCTCTACAGAGGCTCCTTGTCTATTGCATCATCTGCCTGAATTCACCTGTGTGATGTTCAGACATTTTATAACCTGTCCTCACACTAGCTTTTTGGTCATAGTGATAAAAGCATTGCACACCACACTCAAATTTATGCAATCTTATTTGAGCCTAGTTCTGTATTCTGTCACCAAAGACGTGTATGAACCACTTGGCCTATCTCTTATCTAGTGTGTGTGTGTGTGTGTGTGTGTGTGTGTGTGTGTGTGTGTGTGTGTGTGTGCGCGCGCGCGCGCGTGTGTGTTGAGGATGGATATTGGAACTTGGGAATCTCTGTCTGTTTAAACTTCAGAAGAAGAAAGAAAAAGGGAAAAGGAAAAAGAAGAGGAAGAAGCAGAAAGAAGGATACTTCTGTAGAACCAGGCATGAAATTCTTTTCTGGGGAGGCAGGACTCAGACTCTTGCCTTTATTGGTGCAGCTCCCTTTCAAGCCTGAACTCTCACCCTATCCTGATTTCTTCAGGCCCAACTTAGGTTCCACTTCCTCTCTTTAACCTGCTCTGCTCGTGCAGCCCACATAGCTATCTCTCACTTCTCTAAATTTCTATGACACTTATGGTCTGTACCACACAGGTTAGCATGTAATTATAGACACATTGGTCTCCATTTGTTTCTTGTGTCCATTATGTGGCCCCATCAAGGTTATAACGTCTGTAGGGTAGAGAGTACCCACATCCTTCTTTAGTATGTGTGCTTGATAAACTATATAACATAGTGGTGAATAAATACTGATTAGTCAGTTCATTATCTGGGTCATCATATTTTGGTGTGTTCCACATATTAGGTGTGTGCCCTAGGAAAGCTTCAAAGTTTCTCTAAAACCTATCATGGGGTTTGAAAATAAATAGCCACTCAAAGTTATAAAAGTATAGTCAGACAGGGCTATAGCTGAAATTCTCCAGTTGTTCTGTACTTAATGTGCTCTTTGGTGACTGAAGAGTGATGGGAGGGACAGGGAACATTAGTGTCCAAGCTACACCTGCTCGTGTACTTTTATAGGGTCTAAGAGCACTCTCCTAAGTAATTCCCTCAATTGTGGCTCATTAACTGCTATTAACGATCCCCTTCTGGCCTTAATTAATTACATTGCCTTGGAGTTAAAGTGGGGAGAATGGTTGTCTAGGGCATTATTTGCTCAATTACCCAAAAGCCATAGATAATGTGTGGTAATGAACTGGAAGATGGAACACCAGCCCTTCTCCAGTCCTACAGCTGTAAAATCTTGTTATGCTCTTTAAGGTGTGTTACATCAGCCCATAGAAAGAGCTTGTATTCAGGGCAAGGGAAATGAGAGGATGTAACAACTCAATTTCCTTTCAGCTGAAACACTGAAATTCCACATTAATGTTAACACTCAGCTTTTTAAGTAATTCAAAGACAATTACCGGCCTCTTGCTTTCTTTCATTGTCTACCTCTCTTCACAGTCTGCTTTTTGGACATTTTATGGCTATTTCATAGCTAACCTCATCCATAGCTAGTTATTCCTATACGATATAATTAGATCTCAGCTTAGAGGTCCTTGTATTAGTCCATTTTCTGTTGCTTTTAACTGAATACCTAAAACTGGGTAATTTAAAAAGAAACACAATTTATTTCTTACAGTTTGGGAGGAAAGTCCAAGGTCCAGGAGACACATCTGGTAAGGGCCTTCTTGGTGGGAACTCTCTACAGACCAAAGCATCACATGGTGAAAATAGTAAGAACACTGGTTAATGTGCTCACTTGCTCTCTTCATAAAGCCACCAGTCCACACCCATGATCACCCATTAAACCAGTAACTCATTATTCCATGAATGGATTAATCCATTCATGAGAGCATAGTCCACATTATCCAATCACCTCTTAAAGGCCCCACCTTTCAGCACCGCCACATTGGGAACAAGCCCCCACATTAGGTATGGAGGAGACAAACATTCAATCCATATCATACTTCCTGTTATAAAATTACAATTTTACTTATGTTTGCTTTTTAAAATCATGTTGTATTACAACTGGGTTTTTAATTATTTTTTTTACAAAAGGTTTCTTCTTTTTTTTTTTTTTTTAAATTTTATTTTGTCGATATACATTGTGGCTGATTATTGTTGCCCCTCACCAAAACCTCCCTCCCTCCTCCCTCCCCCCTCCCCCCACCGATGTCCCTTCTGTTTGCTTGTCATGTCAACTTCAAGTAATTGTGGTTGTTATATCTTCTTCCCCCCCCCCCCGGTGTGTGTGTGTGAATTTATATATTAATTTTTAGCTCCCACCAATAAGTGAGAACATGTGGTATTTCTCTTTCTGTGCCTGACTCGTTTCACTTAATATAATTCTCTCAAGGTCCATCCATGTTGTTGCAAATGGCAGTATTTCATTCGTTTTTATAGCTGAGTAGTATTCCATTGTGTAGATGTACCACATTTTCCGTATCCACTCATCTGATGATGGACACTTGGGCTGGTTCCAACTCTTGGCTATTGTAAAGAGTGCTGCGATGAACATTGGGGAACAGGTATACCTTCGACTTGATGATTTCCATTCCTCTGGGTATATTCCCAACAGTGGGATAGCTGGAGGGTTTCTTCTTTTTTAAAGAAATAAGTAATCTTTATTTGAGAAAATATAAATCTGACCCTATTTGAGATTGTTGCTAAGGAGATAATTGTTGTCATGTTGAAAATAACAAAGCTTTTCAGGGTAAAGAGCTAAGGTTAAGAGAAGTCAGAGGCCAAACATCTTTTCTCTAATAAGGGAAAGAAATCTTGGCATTTCCTATTGATACATTTGTTTATCTGACTGAGATATTTCTCCTTTTACTTGAACCAAAAGAATGGAAAGCAAACCTTTGGATTAAATTAGAAATCGTCAGTAGTTTGTTGCTTTCCTTTATTCACCTACAGTAGATTGAACTGACATTGGTTTCAGTCCCAGAACTATGACAGTTCTAGGGTCCACAGGGGTGGGGAGGGCAGGGATGGGGTTTGGTTAAGCAGTGGTTGCAAACCACTTTAGAATTCACACCAATTGAAATGTTCTAATTCGGTATAATTTTTAAATGTAGTATAAGAAAATTACTGTCTAGAATTGTATGATGTGTATAATTGTTGTGTCTGTGTAAGATGTTTGTGTGAGCATGTGCAGTATGTGTAAGTGTGTGGGCTTGGTGTGTTTGCATGTGTTGTGTGTCTAAGTGTATGTGTGGGTGTGTGGTTTGATGCTTCTTGGCAGTAGTAGTGGTGGTATGTATGTGTGAGTGTATCTATATGGGTATATAGGGGTGTGTGATTGCTGTGTGTGTGGTGTGTTTGTGTGTGTGTGGTTGATGTGTGAGTATGAGGTGTGTTTAAGTATGTGTGGGTGTACAGCACACATGCATAGGCTTCACTCAGAAAGTAATGCCTGAGCTGGGTTTCGAAGGATGAGGTTTCTAGGAGGATAAGAAGGGTCAGGACTCCAAGCAGAATAAATAGCGCTTAGGCAGTGCACAGGGAAACAGGAGCTAGGTGCCGCTAAAGCATGGCATGCAAGCTGGGAGATGAAGCTGCAGGAGTAGATGGAGGCCAGGTCACCAATGGCCTGTGTGCCCAGACCCAAGAAAAGTATATCAGACTTTAGAAAACTGGTAGCTAGTTTCTTCTCTGATCAGTGATCAGTTTAATAACTGGCAGTGGGGAACTTGCCCTGTGATGCTGAGGCTTGATAAAAAGTCCTTGGACTACCTGCTCCCTGCCCATCTCCTTGGTTCTCCTGATCTCAGATGCTAACCTTAGCCAATTTGTTTAAACTCACTGGATTCAAACTTGGTCCACTTACTTGGTCTGTGTGTGTCCTCCTTGTTGGGAAGACACCTTAGGCTCTGACTACAGCTTAAATCTGCTTCTTTGAGGCTCAAAGGCACAACTGGATCCCTCCTTAAAATAGTGGATTTCCAGACCATTGTCTGTTTATACCTCATTTCTGTATTTTTCATATCTGTCTCTTTAACCAAGAGTTTATTCTGACATTCTTTTTAGCCATGACACAAACTTTAAATGTCTCTGCTTACTTATTTGAGTAAAAAGTTTTTTATAAAAAAGCACAATTGAATGAAAAATTATGAGCTCCCCCTCCCCTGCCAACCAATCAATCACATTTTGTCATTTAGGCCAAAAGGCCTCATCATCAGTGTCCCTCCATCCTTCATCAGTCATGATTTGGTACTTCTTGAATACAGAAAGGTGAATTTGGAACCTGTCAGAGTTCCTCCATTTCTGATGACTTAATGATTTTATCCCTAGGTTGAATTATCCGCAGCCCATAAATGCTACTCACAATGAAAGCTACATTTTCCATGATTTCTTTTCAACTTTCTGATCTCTGTAGCTCTTTTCCATGTCAGAGGAAACCATGTTGACCCCCTCTCTCATAGAAAGAATAAAATATCACCAGGAGTTTCCCTGATGCCACCTCTGGAGGATAAGGAGTGTTGACACACTGGACGTGCATCAAGGTACCATCAGCCCGAACACTTGCCTGGGGCTCCCTCATTCAGGGCTGTAATGAAAACAGACAAACTTTCTGACTTCAGTCAGAATTTGACATCCAAGAACCTTGACTGTTGTGTGGCAAGGTGATTTTTATCTCCCAGTTCACATTTCATTGTATACCAATACCCAGCTCTGTTTTGATGGCATTGTCACTGTCACTAGAGGCATGGCACAGTGCCATAGCACCCCATTTCTCACATAAATCCACATACTTGCAATTTGCAAGGTGGTCAGGTCTCCACCGTGGTGAGTCTGAAGTGGCTTATCTTTCACAAGTAGTTCACACAGATCAGCTCACTTGGTTTGAATTATGTGGATGTGGGATAGAGGTGCTTGAAGAGAAACCCCTACCCTTCTCCCACCACATTTTATAATAATGACTTCATATCTAGTTCAGTCTCTCTCTCTTTTTTTCCTATCTAGCTATCTGTAATACTCATCTCTATAAATTTCCTAAGAGTGTGGCAGATGGACATTAACTAAAATGTTAGATATAAGTTGGGGACCAAAGAAAAAATACCTACAACAGTTTTTGAGGGCAGTTAGCTGGCATACCTACAACATTCAATAAAATACACCCATAAAGAAAGGAAGACCCAAAGTCCAGAGAAGATAGATGAGGAAGCTCTAGTGAAAGTTGGGGAGGTCAGGATGGGGAGAGAGGGGCTGATGTTGGAGACTTAAATTTTGGAATCTTTGTTATGAGATTATACATCATATACCCAATGGACAGGGTCATAGCTTCAAGCAACACCTGCACAAATGGAGCAGCCTCACAGATTGATTATACTTCATAATTTTACGATGGGCATCCTTCTTGTCTACCCACCTCCCTGTAAGCCCCAGAGAATAGCTTTAACTTGTTTTATTATGAATGTGGGAGAGTGGGAACCTCTACAAACCCACTACAGAAGGCCTTTTACCCTTCCTCTCTATCTCCTTTTTGATGTTGTTGTCTTTGTTATACAGATAATTGGAAGTGTGAGAGGACAGTAAGGTAGTCCTTTTTTTTTGTTTTGTTTTGTTGTTTTTTTGTGACTGGTAAGGGGATCAGAACCCTTGGCTGGGTGTCGCCCGCACTGCACTCAGCTAGTGAGTGCACCGGCCATCCCTATATAGGATCCGAACCTGCAGCGGGAGTGCCGCTGCGCTCCCAGTGCCGCACTCTCCCAAGTGAGCCACAGGGTCGGCCCAACGTAGTCTTTTAAAGAAGCCCCAGCTCTAAAGAATTTAATTAAAACTTGAAGTAGTCTGTCTCCAGGATGGCCTTCAATGACCCAGCTCCTTGGTATGTTGCCCACTCCCACATTGAAGAGGGCAGACCTATAACCAATAGGATTGTGCCCTCCCCCAAAATACATACATTGAAGTCCTAAACTCCCCAAATTCTTGTATTGCAGTCATAACCCCCAATGTGATGGTATTAGAAGATGGGGCTTTGGGGAGGTAATTAGGTTTACATGACATCATGAGGGTGTGGCCCACATGATGGGATTAGTGGTCTTATAAGAAGAGGAAGAGACACCAGAGCTTTCTCTCCACCATGTAAGGATGTAAGCAGGAAGAGAGCCCTCACCAAGAGCCAAACCTGCCAACATCTTGATCTTGTACCTCCCAACCTCCAGAACTGTGAGAAATAATGACCATTATTTAAGCCACCCACTCTATGATGTTTTGTTATAGCAGCCTGAGCTGCAGAAATGATGGAGTGAGACATCCTAGGCTAGGTCATAAAAGACATTGCAGCTTCTATCTTGCCCTCTCTCTGGGATCCCTGGGAGAAGCCAGCCACTGTATTGTGAGGACACTTACACAGCCTATGGAGAGACCCATGTTAGGAGAAGATGAGGCCCCTCCACCATTAGCCTTCACCACATAAGTGAACCATCAGAGAAGGGGATCCTCTAGTCCCAGCCCAGGTTAGATGACTGAAACTCAGCTGAAATCTTGAATTCTTGGACTGCAACCTCCTGAGAGACCCCAATCCAGAATCACCCAGCAAAGGTGCTCCTGAATTCCTGTCCCACAGAATCTGTGTAAGTCAATAAATGCTTATGGCTGTTTTAAATCACTAAGTTTTGAGGTAACATACACCATAGATAACTAATACAAGGTTCTTAAAGTTCAAATATAACTCAGCAATTTAGATTTACCATACATCCTAAAGAACTAAGCAATCTGCATATTCTTAAGCACCTGGCTATTACTCCCTCCTCAGAGCTCTTATCAAAATGTACTATAATTATTTCAAGACATTCTCTGCTAGACAAATGTCACAGAACATAGCTCTTGGGTCAAATTCAGCTTGCAGTCTACAGGTCTGAAAGGTTCTCACATCACACTATTAAAAAAAAAATGTGTTTAGTTGCTAACATTTAAAAATTGAGGAATTTCATTAAACATGGATTTAGGGTTTCTATTTTTTTAATAATGAAATATGGTATCACTGGGCCTGCCTTCCATAATGACAAAAGTCTGATGGATCTGAGTGGCAGCTGCCCCTTTAGATGGGCCATATGTTCTCTAGTCTGCATAGATGCTTCTGGCCCATTTAACTCATTTCCATTTCTGGCCTGGTCTCTCCAAGTGCTAGAGTTTGGACCCCTTTCACTGGGCTGTGGATTCCTCCAGGTAAAAGGGGAATCTTTATTATTCTTTGTGTCTCCAACTGGCTTATTTTCTGGAATACAGCAGGCCTTAAATACATGTTCATTCAT
Organism: Cynocephalus volans; assembly: GCF_027409185.1. Classification (NCBI taxonomy): domain Eukaryota; kingdom Metazoa; phylum Chordata; class Mammalia; order Dermoptera; family Cynocephalidae; genus Cynocephalus; species Cynocephalus volans. The sequence continues at coordinate 102,163,352 of NC_084462.1, forward strand.
TGGTAAACGTACACTAATAATAATTTTGTATTGAAAATTTTTACTAGTTTTATACCTATTTACCTACATATATTGTATTAAAAGTATAATTACTTAACCTCATATGTGGTTGCTATTGTGACAGTTTGCCCTAAAATCT